>NC_080442.1:15025945-15655945 GCF_028018845.1 Melospiza georgiana
GTGACATGATCCTGTTAAGAACTTGGAACCTGCAGCTCTGGAGGAGATGCTCCAGTCAGGAGAAATGATCAGTAAGGACAGATTTATTTCCTGTGTAGCTTTGCTTACCTGGATGAGGCTGGCTTCCATTTAACACCTAACAGTTTGTTGTGGTCACTGTTTCAGAAAGCAGGAGGGCTCCAGGCTGTCCGTGCCAGGTGAAATCGTGGCTGCAGTGCAATCAGAAACACAAACCTCTGCCAAGCCTTTGTGTCCCTTTGTTTCCTTGTGTGGATGCCAGCTCGAGTTGCACAGCACAATGAGGCAGGGGTGACCAAGGGTCACCAAGGTACTGCTGCGTCACCTGGGGCCAGCTCCTGGTGACATTTCCCTGACGGTGCCCACAGGACCCTTTTTCACAGTGCCCCTGAGCTGGTTTGTGCATAATTGATGGGAACCCTGAGGTTCTGCCTCCCCCTCCTCCCCAGGACGTCCTTTTCTGTGTTCGTTTATTTTTTAAATAATTAAGAGGCTGTGTGACTGCCTGTCTATCTGTCCCGCTGGAATTCCTCTCCAGCTGCTCTCATCCCTTTCCACAGCCCCTCCTTTTCCTCCCCAACACGATTTTCCTTTCACTGTACTTTAAAGGGCGCCTTTTATTTTTGCTTTGTGCAACGAAACCCCTGAGCACTTTTTGAGTGAGATGCCCTTTGCGGCTTGCTGGAGCCCTGAAATCTTTCCCTCTCTCCTTCCCATTGAAGGAACCCTTTGATGCAAGGGCATGATTTCCTCTTGCCTGATGGGCACCTCCTCTCCCTCCAAAGCACAGTGATAAATTTCCTGTCCCTGCAGCTGGGGATGGCCAGGGGACCCCCATTCCCACCCTGTTTGTCCCCTCTTGTGGCTGCTGTGGATATGCGGTTACTCCAGCAACATCCACGCATCTTCTGGAGGTATTGGGAGCAGGGATAAAAGTCTGCTCCCTCTCCCTTCCCAGAGCATCCATTTATTTCACTGTGGTGCCAAGCAGCAGAGAAGCTGTGGCACATCTTAATGCTCAGCTCTTGAAGGTGTTGGCTTCCCTTCTGCTGCCATCATTGCCTCTGTTCCCAGAGGAAAGTCCTCCAAGTAGAAGAAGAGAAGCCTCAAAGCACAGAGGGGCTGCTGGAGATATTTGCTCCATGTTTTGGGCTTTGTAAAAGTGGTTGCATTGAGGGTGGGTGGTGCGGCCCTGGTGGAAATGGTGATTTTTGTGTAAAAGCCTGAGATCTCAGGGCAATGCTGGTTTCTGGGCATGGATTTGGGAGTGAGAAATGCAAGACTATGCAATTCTCTTTTCATTGTCAACAGAGGATTTTGCCAGGTTGTTCCTCTTGACCTCAATATGAAGACCATCTACCTATTTCAATCCCTTCATAAATAAACTTGCTCCCCATCTCTGCTTGCCTGGGCTTGCTGCTCTCCAGATCCCCTTTTTAATTGACACGCAGCCTGTGGTGTGGCTGGGGGCTGTGCCAATAACTCACATATTCCAGGCATGGCAGGCAGATAGGCCCCCTCCCTCCAACACCATCATTCCAAGCAAACATCAGACAAACACCCAGCTTTGATGTGGCTCCTGGGCCTGCAGCCTCAAAAGAGGAATCTCTGGAACCCCCTTTGCACCGTTGCCCGTGCCAGAAATTGCAGCAGTGTCACAGCAGCCAAGCAATTGGGTGCTCGGCGCGGCACAGGGGGGGTTTTGCAGCTCCTCAGCAGACAGGGCTGTGCTGGAGAATAATCAAGAGCAGCAGCCCGAGGTCGGCAGGGGTTTGGGCTGTGAAAATCATAATAATCAGGGATGGGGAATGGGTGATAGGGCTGTTGTTGGACCATCTGAGGCACTTGTCAGAGGACATTAGCCCTGCAATTAGGAGAAGCTGGGGAGGAGGGAAGGGAAAGCAGCAAGAGCAGCGCTGCAGCAGGGAGGGCTTTGTGTCAGCACACAAAGCTTTTTTCTCAGCAGGGCTGCTGGGATTTGCTCAGGTCCCCTCCCAGATAAATTAACTCAGTACAACACCTGCTCCTTTAATATGGCCAGGCTAACTCCACTGAAGACCTGGCCTTTCTTTCCTTTCCTTTCCTTTCCTTTCCTTTCCTTTCCTTTCCTTTCCTTTCCTTTCCTTTCCTTTCCTTTCCTTTCCTTTCCTTTCTTTCCTTTCCTTTCCTTTCCTTTCCTTTTCCTTTCCTTTCCTTTCCTTTCCTTTCCTTTCCTTTCCTTTCCTTTCCTTTCCTTTCCTTTCCTTTCCTTTCCTTTCCTTTCCTTTCCTTTCCTTTCCTTTCCTTTCCTTTCCTTTTCCTTTCCTTTCCTTTCCTTTCCTTTCCTTTCCTTTCCTTTCCTTTCCTTTCCTTTCCTTTCCTTTCCTTTCCTTTCCTTTCCTTTCCTTCCTCCTCTCTCTTTCTCCCTTCTCTTTCCTCTTTCCTTTCTTCTTTCCTTTTTCTTTCCTTTCCTTTTCTTTCCTTTCTTCCATTTTCTCTCTTATTTGTTAAATGACATTGAAGCAGCCTGTGAACTCCCTCCTCTTGTTTTCTTCCACCTCTAAACCACCCTTCCTCATGAAGGGTGAGAATGTTTCCCCCCATAAGAAGGGCTGGGAAAAAAAACCCCAACCAAACAAAAACAGTTGAAAGATTTAGAACAAAATACCCCCCACCCCAAAAAAAAAAAAAAAAAAAAAAAAAAAAAAAAAACCAAAAAAAAAAACCAATCCAAAAACAAAGAGCCCAAGCTGGCAAGAGGTGAAGGGGATGTAATTGCTATTCCTTCTGCAGCCCACTAAAGCTGCATGCTTTAACCATCTGAGGACTGCAGGAAATTTTCTCTTCCAAGAGAGTCAAATGTGGGGTTTGCATTTTCTCTCTTTTCAGGAGGGGTGTGGGGTGAAAGCGGTGGTCTTCATTTTCCTTGGGATTAGCTGAAGCTCCTTCCACTTTTATACTGGCAACGTGAGGTTTCATCAGACCTCTGATCCTGCCCTGAATAAAAATACAGCATTGCTGTCAAGCAGAGCAGAGGGCTTGAACTTAACTGGATTGAAGCACTGGATTTGAGGGAGAGTTAGTTCTTGGCTCATGGAGAGAGTTGTGGGGGCTCCCAAATTCAGCTCAGGCCTAGGGGAGTCCTGTCTGTGCTGCTGACTGAAAAACTTCACCCTGAATTTCCTTCCAGGACGCTTTGTGTGATGCTCAGCTGTCCCCTGGCTGCAGCTCCATGGATTTATCCCTGACAATGCCCCACTGGCAGCAGGCTCCCTGTCAGTGGGGTTGCACCTCCAATTCATGGAGATGTATGCACGAGCTTAACTGCAGATAAATGCCACATTTGCTTATAGCTTGGTGTTTGCCTTTCCCATATGAATAAACATCCCTGGCTGCTCCTCTGTCCTGCCCACACCCTTGAGAAAACTTTCACAGCCTGTTTGCTGCCCTTGGCTCTCAGTTTGCTCTTTGGACACTTTTCCTGCCAGAGTTTGCAGGTTTTTTCTGACCTCTGCTGCTGGTCCAACGTGCTGTGGGTTTAACGGTGTGTTTTACAAGGCAGCAGAAGCCTCAGAGCATCTCCTCTTGCCTCGTTGTGTGTCGTGCCTCCCATCTTGGTGAGCTTGGATGTATCCCCACATGTCCAGTAATGAGCATGGGCTAATTGCCTAGGCAGATAGAAAAATAGATAGGTAATTTGTAGCTATTTAATTTTACATTAGGTGGAGGGATGTAGGGGCAGAGGCTAATGTTGTTGGCATTTCTTTTCAGGGTTGTTAACCAGATATGCTGCCTCTGGGGCATAACAATGCTTCCCTCGGTAGAGCTCTAATACTTTTATTACATTCTTATTAATTTAGCAATGGCCCTAAAGTCTGTGAGGCACCTTCCAAGGCATGATCCCTGCCCTGAGGACCTTGCAGACTAATTCCAAAGCATGATACAACCGGGGATTACTCAGTGAGAGCAAGGACCTAATGGAGTAAGGAATGGTTTGTGTTAGATAAATGGATAAGGATGAATCAGTGCAAGAGTTAATCAGGTTGTTCCTCACAGGCACGTGGGGATAAAGCAGCTCCTCAGGAGATCCGTGGTGCCTTTCAAGCAGGGGCCAGAGCTGGAGGTGTCTCCTGTGTCCCACATCCACAGGGATGGATGGCAGCTCTGGGAAGCAAAGTGCAAGGAGCTATGTGAGCAAATGCTCCGTCAACAAAAACCTTGGCTGTCACCTCCAAAACTGGCCATGTCCTGTCCCCCAGCAACACCAACAGCTCCCACTCCACCTCCCCTCTAAGCCCTTTGTGGGGCAGAGAGCTGGGGGTGGTTTTTTATTTGCAGTGAAATCCTAAAGCTGCGTCTTTTTGCCACAGATTTCACTTCTTGGAGAGCCACAAAGTGATGGCCCCAAACAAAAGAGCCATGCGGGAAGCTGGGAAAGGGCTTAAGCTCAGGGGTGGCCCAAGGGTCCCCCCACCCCCCCAGCACCTGTCCTCCCTGTCTGAAGCCTGGAGCTGCCCAGTGTGGGACAGATGGGTCTGCAACAGCTGAGGGAGCTCAGGGAGGAAAGCGAGAGCAGGAGCCCTCCCCTCGCAGCACCACGGGCTGAGGGGAGCCAGTGGGGAACATTTGGTGTCCATGTGGCATCTGGCAGCAGAGTTTGCTACTCTGGCATTTCCTTTGGTGAAAGGAAGAGCAAAGCAGTTCCTTTCCAAGCAGCTGCTCCGCTCCTCTGGGAGGGAACAGCATCCTCCTCCTCCTCCTCCTCCCTGCCCTGGCCCTTTGGCAGGGTGCTGCATCCCAGCCCCCTAAATTAACACCCCCAGCCCCAGGTAAACATCCTTTACACTCATTTGCTCACTCATATTTTTCTACTACTGGGAAAAGAAAGCCTCCCTGCATCACTTTAAGAACGAGTTGCTGTGGCAACTGGACGCTGCACTCCAAGTGCTTGGCTCTGTCTTCTTGACATCATTGTTTGACTTCCAGTTGCTGGAGCAACACATCTCTGGGAAGAACCAGTGAGGCTGAGGTTTCTTTTTCTTTCTTCCTTTCTCCAGGTTTTCTTTGGGGCCCTGGAGCAGCAGCAGTGGTTTGCTTTTCACTGAAGACACACACACTGTGAACATATGATGGGAAGATGTCAGGCGGTAGCAGAAGGAATGGGGGTAAGGTCAAGGGCTCCTTACAATGGGGGAATTCCTGCAAAACTGAAAAAAAAGAGGGGCAGAATGAATGAGCTGTTATGTGTCCCAAGATCAGAGGGTTAGAGAAGTGCCTCCAGCACACTCAGTGTCAGGCATTTGCCATGCAATGCTTTTCTCTTGGTGGTTCTGAGCCCCAGGTTTTCCCAAAGCAGAGACACAGCTGAGGTGACAAGCAGAGAATGTGAAATGCCATCAGATATAAGTCAATACCACAATGCAGCTCCTTCATTTCCTCTCAGTGAAATATTAGACTTACAGCTTCCTTCCAAAAACCCTTTCTTGCTGTCCCTGTTGTCTCCCATGGGTTACACAGCCAAGGAGCAGCTGTGTAACCCATGCCAGATAACTTTCTGCTGCAGTGGGATGCAGGAGGGCCATGTGGGACAGCTGCTCACTCAATTATTGCTCTCTAAAAGCTGCCTGTGCTCCTTGGTAATTGTTCAGGGCTCTGGCTGTAGCCACACAGGGTGGCTGGGGTGCTGCCCATTGCACCAATGTCACCATTGTCACCATGTCCCCATTGCCACAGGGGTATCTTGGTGATGCACTGGGAGTTCAAGAACCAGAATGATGCTCTTTGTCAAAATGCTTAGAGCCAGCAATGCTCAGCTCCATCTTCTAATGACAGCAACTGTCATTAAAAGGTATTTAGATTTATAGAAACATTAAGGTTGGAAAAGACTTCTAGGGTCATCAAGGCCCACTGTTAACCCAGCACTGCCAAGCCTACCACTACTAAACCATGTCCCTCAGTGCCACAAAATTACTTAAAAACCTGAGATATTTCTTGTTCTGAGAATTCTTGCTACGATATCTGGCTGTCCAGCTCACACCACATTTCCATATATATACAAAAGTGCAAACTTTTTCACAATGAAGTTATGGTTTCAGTATTACACCCTCAATGCCCACAAAATACACAGAATTCAAATTAACAAATACACATGCCTCAAAGTCTACACAATGTCAGCCACAAATATGCAGGCAGGAATGCTGGTTGCTAGAGCTTGGAGTTAGCTGTTAGTGAAACATTTGTATGGTGCTCAGATAATTTGTTCTTTAAATGCCACACATGTACCACATGGTTCAGATGTGGTTTGAGGAGCTATAAAATGGGATTTCAAACTGGTTCTGTCCCTGCTCTTAAAGCCATGGCTCAATTAGGGCTCTGATGCATCTCAGCCCTAGGGCTGGCACCCTGAGTCAGGGATTTGTGACTGGCTGGGGTTTGTGGGAGCTAAAAAGGCAGGGATGCAGCTGCTTATTAGTGAATTTGTGCACGTGCCAGTCTGCAGTGAAATGTACTTGAAATAACCTATCCTGGATGCCTCTATGAGGATGATGGCCCTGATGATTTAGCTATTTCGGTTCCAGCCTGAATTATTCATGTATTTGAAAACACTCATGAATTATTTGTGTTTTCGCTAAATATATAATTTAAAACCCCAAATCCTTCCGACAAAATAGAATATTTATTCATTTCTCACTGCTCTGATGTGCTGCCCCTTCCCTGAGACAGCCCTTCAGCCAGAGGCTCATGGGGAGATGCACAGTGAAGGCAGCAGCATCCCTGCCCTGACCTGTGCCCACAGGGAACCAGCCCCTGTTGCAGCAAGGAAAAGAAAAAGGAATACTTATAAAACTTAGATCTAGCCCCAGTTTGTTTACTCTAACTTCTGGGGTCTGGGGTTTGGGGAGTGGTGACTATCTCACACTCATGGGTTTGGGATTTGGAGGCTGCTCTCACAAGCTGACACACCTGGATTTAAGGTGCCCAGCAGCGGATCAAAGGAGCTTGATCCCTGTGATGGGAACTCCTGATCTGGTACAAATTGAGCACCTGGTTCAAATGCATTTGACAGCTTTGTGGCATACCTTGATCCTGGGAACCTTTTTGCCAAGCCCAGAGCTGTGTGTCAGATTGCCATAACATGGCCAGCTAACTCAAAGCTGCAGCACATCCCATCATGTGCTCAGGCTAATTCAGCAAAAATGTGTTTGTGCTCGATCCAGATCGAATCTGCCCTGCCACGAAACCTCAGAGCACAGCAGATGTGATATTAATAGATGTGCAACCACAGCCTGAGCCTCTCCCCCTCCCCAAACATCTGCAGAGAGGGGGAACAGCAGGGCTGGGAGGAGGCATCCTGCAGGGACAGCACTTCTGCTCTCCTTCAACTCTGTGAACTTCCCAGGGCTTACATTCATTTTTAAGAAAGCACTTTGGCAAAACTGACCAAAAAAATCTGGTCCCTTCACCTCGGGGGATTTGTTTCTTCCAGGGAAAGTTTGAGTACCTGCTCTCTAGTGAAGCATCTTAATGCATCATGTGGTTTTTCTCCTTTTGCTTCTGCCTCACAGCTCTTTCACTGCAGTAAAACTGCCACAGTAATAGTAGTTTTTTAACCTCTTTGGGCTTCATATTATCTTAATGATCTTGATTTCACCTGAACATAATATTGGCCTGAACCGCCCTGTGTCCTTGAAAAATGTCCTTTCCATTTGGTTGCTTCTGAAAGACCAAGGTCTGTGTTCTTCCCTAGTTAAAAAAAAAGAAAAAAAAGAAAGAAAAAAAAAAGAAAAAAAAAAAGAAAAAAAAACTTCATACTTTTCCATGAGATTCCCTGGTCTTTTTGCTTTTACATTGACACTACATTCCAGCAGAAATCTTTCATTTTTGATGCTTCTGTCATAAGACTTTAGATTTTCCCCCCCCCTCCCTATTAGCTGATTAATGTGCTTTCATTTTGTCTAAAGTGTGTGTGTGAGTGTGTGTGCGTGTCCTCAACAAAAGCCTTTTCTCTCTTCATCTCTGTGTTCTGGGACCGAGGCCAAGTTGTGATTGTAATAATGTAATCTCTCCTGAATACTTGAAGTGATGGGAAAAAATGAGATTTTGAAAATGAAATAGATTAATCTATACAGCTAGAGGGGGGAAATAATGCATTTTAATTAGCTCTTGAGAGTAATTTTCCTTAAAGTAGTACAAGCCAGGTGTGCAAAAGTATTCTCCTGCCTTAAGAGTCTTGTTTCTCCTTCTGGAGTCCTTGGAAGAGATGGTGACAAGTGACAAGTTCATTTGGGATGCTTCTGTTGAACACAAGGTAACTTGATGGGACCTGATTTTTTAGAGGCTGCACTTAAGGATCCATCTGAAAATCAAGCTCCTCTCCCCCTAAAAATGCCTCAAACCCTGGAGCAGCTGTTCACTTCAGCTCGCAGGAGGACTCTGCTTTTTTGTGTGCTGGTGCACACAGGGGAAGGGTGATTTATCAAGTTGTTTTATTTAACTTTTGTTGGGGATGAGATCATTCCCTGAAAGGTGTTCACAGTTTATTCCCTCGCTGGCTGGGGCTGCTGGCTGCTCTGCAGGCAGCAGGGCAGGGGGGAACGAGGGTGTTTTCCACCAGGCAGGGGCTCGGGGCTGGGCTGGAAGGGAAAAGCTGTAACTCACTGTGTGCCTGCTCCTGCTCTGCCTGAAAATTCCCAATTTTCATTTGGGAAATGAAAATCGAATGGCTGTGCCCATTCTCACAGTCTGGGCAGTGGCTGGTGAGCACCTTCTATACAGCCAGCATGCTCCAGTGACTTCTGATTGTCAAGCAATGCTCATTACAACCCTTAGTTATGAAACCACCTCAAATATTCACCCTAATTTTTTTTTTTTTTTGCTTTAATGGTGGAGGACCAGTTTTCTGATGGTACAGCAAATAAAGTGTGTAGGGTTGTTGCATTGAGCAGTGTTTGATTCATCAATAAAGATGTTTATTCAGAGAATCATGGAATGGTTTTGTTTGGAAGAGATTTTAAAGACCATCCAGTTCCAAACCCTTGTGCCATGGACAGGGGCACCTTCCACTAGATCAGGTTGCTCAGAGCCCCATCCAACCTGGCCTTTTCCAAGGATTAAAAAGTTCTGGCAATTTTGGGCTGATTGAGTCTGGTCTTTTCCCAGAACCACCTCCACTTCTCCTGTTCCATCTGCATAACAAAAATCTCCCATCCTGGAGTGCTAACAAGCCCCTCAGCCTCCTCTCTCAGCCCTGGTCTACAACCAGCTGCAAAGGACACATGATTTTAGAGAATGCGCTGTTTTACCTCAGTCTGAGTTTTATATCCCAGCCAGGCATACTGAAATTTTTCAAACTTCCTTTTCAATCAGTCACTTTGGCATGGTAATGGCTTGGGTTGCTCTTTCCTTAAGTCTGTTTTAATTCTTTACCTTTGTGTTTTAGCAGCAAGTTGCCTTGAATTTACAGTTCCTGTTGAATTCCTCTATGAATAGCACCTAGGTTTCCTACTCTGCAGCTGCAAACAAGGTTTAAAAGCTTTTGGGATTTCTTGGCAGCTAATAACTCCCAGACTCCAGCATAGTTCATTTTCAAAATGTTTCTCATGCTTCAATCTGGACAGCGTTATGCAGGTCAGGGAATCCTGTCAGACTGGGGGCCAGGGGAGGATGTTCCATCAAAAGCTTTTTTGGCAAATTAAAAGGGGAAAAAAAAACGCCAAAAGGACCTTTAGGAATACTGCTTAATATCCTTTCCATCCAAAATAGGAAAAGCACCTGTAACTGATGCCAAGCACAGGACAAAATAAATAAATAAATTAAAAAAAAATCCCCAAGCAAAGACCTCCAACTGGAAATATTTCCTGAATGATCTCACTGAGAATCCCGTAAGTGGCTGGATCAGTTTTTGGGAAAAGGGAACATGGGCTCGAGCTCCACATTGAAAGACAAGAAAAAGCTTCAGGAAAAAAAGAATGAGCCAAACCCAGATGCAAGCTGTCAGAGGTGCTGGCAATCTTTTCATTCCTGATTGGGACCTTTTGACATTTGCACCTAAAATGTCACAGGAGTACAGCAAGGCTTGAGGGGAGGAAGCAGGTCTGAAAATTGACATAAAATGATGCTTGTAGCTTTCAGCTCGTGCCCACCCTGGCACAGAGGCAGGGCAGAGCTTGAAGGGTGAATTTTGTATTTCCAGAGCTGTATCAGTGTGCGAGGGATGTGACAGATTGAGCAGCAGAGGACTTGTTTAGTGTCACCTTGGGCTTGAGCAGTTCCTTCAGCTGTGCTGTGTGCTCAGTGTGGTTTGGTGACAGAACATTTCCAGGCTCATGCCCTCAGCTAAATTTCAGGCTTCTCATCATTACAGACTGTCACTTTTAGAAAGAACATCAAGCTCATCACCAAGCTGGGGTTTGTTGTCTGACCTAGAGTCAGATACTGGCTCTCCTTTTTAATGATGTGTCTGCAATTAGTATTTATTTTAGATTTAATCAGTCAGTGCCTGTCAGCTAAAACCTCAATAATTATGATCTTGTTGTCAGGGAGAAAGGAAATTAAACCTCATGAGGTCACACCAAGGCTGTGAGTCTGTTCTCAGTAAATCTGGGATCCTGGGCAGGACTGAGTGTATTCAGGGTCATGACCCAGAGAAAAATGCAACAAGGTTTTTTTCTGTATATTTGTGCCAAATTGATGCACTAAGGCACATTTGGATGAGTATTTTCACTTAGCAAAAACACCTGCTCAGAGCTGGATTTCACTGTTCTGAATTTTTGTGACTCATGCTCGGTTTTGCTTCTGCTCTTCTTCATTTGTCCCTCCAAAGAAGTTAAACTGGATTCATCCCGAGATCCTGGATGTATCCTGAGATCCAAAGTCCACCAGTCTTTGCTCCAGCTGCACTGGAAATGTTGCAAGGCATGTTCTTTTCCAGGTTAAGAAATAAAAGATGACTGGATGGCACAGATCAGACCCTTTCAACCTGTGAATTGCAAGGGAATAGAAGAGGCCTCCGTCCTATTTTAACTGCCAGGAAAAAGAATCTTGAAATCTTTCTTTTCCATTGCAACACAGGCTTATGAGATAGAAGAGACTGAGAGCTGCCAAAGTAAATCCTCACCGAGAGCCTGCTTGGAGCTTTAGAAAAGATCTGAGGAACTTATCTGAGTTGAATTAGTTTGCCTAATCCTAGTGATAATTTGGCTGGAGGTGTTCGCTCCCCTCAGACACAGTGCAGGCTGCAGTGCTCAGGCACAGATTTTACAAGAGCAGAGACTCTCAGGGAGCTTCCACAGCTCCATGTGAGCACCTCCAGCTTGCCAGACTGATGCACTCCATCAAAGTGGACTTTTCTGTCCCAGTGTGATGGCTGGATGTGAGCTACAAGCCTTGCAACTGCAGGTCTGCTTAGCAGGAGAAGTAATGCATGTGCCATATGGTAGGAATTGATGTCTGGTAATAGATGTTTCATATATTCCAAGAACAACATTTGCTCCAAATGAAAATTCATGCTCTTTAACTCTTTTTTAGCCCACAGCTCGATTTTAAGTTGAGCCTTTTGCTCAGCTTTAAGGTTCTGATTTCTCTGAGATTCCACAGCATCCATAACAAGCATTTCATCCTTCCTCCACAAATACTCTCTGTGGGCTCTTCTTCACATGTCCCTCCATCCCTGGTGCCCTGCTGGGAGGGCTGCAGGTGCTGACAGCTTTTAATGAGCTGCAGAAACCCAGGGCAGAGAGGGATGCTTTCCAGGGGGGAGGGCAAGCTTATCTCTTCATTTCCAATCTCAAAAATACTCTGGGCTCCTGGGAGATGAAGGGCCTGTGTCTGTAAATGTAGAAGATAATTCCAGCAGTGTTTCTGGCAAGTGGAGATGATGGAAACACCATGACAGAACCACCCCATGGTGAAGGTGTGGTTGGAGAGGGCATTTCTGTCCCAGGCTCAGTGTGCTCCACGACTGTGCCCATCTCATTGAATGCTTATTTAGGAGAATCAGAGAGAAGAGGCTGCAGCATTACAGAATTTTATTTATTATAGAATTATTACTGAATTTAGTATATAGAATATATTACAGAATTTTATTCTATTATACAGTATTTTATTGCATTTGGGGTTTCATGGTCAGATATTTCATTTTAGAAAACCCAAACTACTTTTTTTAAAAATTTTTTTTATAACTTACAGTATTTAGTTGTAAACCAGTAAGTTACTTATAGGAGAAATTAGAGGAACCAAAAGGAAAAATTACTAAACAATTTGTAAGCCTCAGAGTAAGGCTGTATCTTATTTTCCAGCATTACTGAATAGCTCAGTATTTTATTGCATTTGGGGTTTCATGGTCAGATATTTCATTTTAAAAAACCCAAACAAACAACTTTTTTTCATTTTTTTTTATACATAACTTACAGTATTTAGCTGTAAAACAGTAAGTTACTTATTGGGGAAATTAAAGGAATCAAAAAGAAAAATTACTAAACAGTTTGTAAGCCTCAGAGTAAGGCTGAATCTTATTTTCAGGAGAGATGTGATCCTTAAGTACGTCATAAGAATGACCCTGCTAAGTTCTTTCTGCATAATTTAAACCTGACTTGGTTGAGCAATAGCAATGCTTCACTCTCTTTGGGTATCTTCAATGAAAATCACCTCTAAATCATCCTTTAGGAACAAATGTGGAAATGCAGTAATGTCTGGAGTGGAGGATGAAGTGTTCAAACAATGCTGGCGCTGCTCAGCACTGAGCTTTCCTGCCCTGGAAATTCACAAAAATACCAATTTCTCTGAAGCTTTTAGGGGCATGCAAGGTACCAGAATATGCTCAGTGGGTTTAGGAATCACCATGCAAACCCGGCCTGCTGGACTGACTTTGGGGTCTCCTCAGAGCTTCATACATTGATTTATCATGGGGAAAGTGCTCCCCACTGCCCCCCGATCTCTCCAAGCTGGTCCAGGAGAAAAGGGCATTGACCAAACCCCCATGCTTGGATCTGCAGGACACATGGAGAAATGGATATCTTCAAAAACAGCTGGGCTTTGGGTATAAGACAGTCAAGTAAAGGTCTTCACCTAGGCACAACAGTCCTTCAGCTGCTCCACATGTGATATTGAAAATATATCCAGAATCTAGACGACTAATATGAAATATATCTGGAATCTAATATAATACATAAAATACAAATCAATAATATATATATAGTATGTATATGTCCTGGACACAGTTATACTTTTCCCTCTGGCACCTTTCCTTTTCTTCCTCCCTGTACACGACTCTGTTCAAGCTGTGCCACTTAAAGTGCATTCTTTTGGTTTTTGTCAGGCCTTTCATTCCAGTGGGGCAAAGGCAGAGTCCCATCAGACAGAGTGGCAAAAGCTGTGTCTGGTGAAGTCAAGGGGTCACAGCATCAGTTCAAAACAAGGGAACAAAAACAGAGCAGAGAATTGCAGACAATGTGTTGGGAAAGACTCCAAGAAATTAGCAAAGCTGCCTTTTTGTGTGGACAAGATGTGTTAACTGGACAATGGAGTGGGGAAACACCAGGAAGAGACCTTCATTTGCAGAGGCAGACTTTATCCAGTGTTGTCTCCTTCCTCCTGGGCTGGCACAGAGTGTTTGGGTGCCAGGGGAAGATGCAGGGCAGGTCCTGGTCTTCTGTGACAGCCCTGAAGGCTGTCACTCTCTGTATTTGTGATACACAAATCATATGTGGCAGCAGAGGGAGGTTTTCAAATCTCCTTTTCCACCATTTAATGGGACTCTGAGTAAAGGGCACAGAGTCCTGGAGCCTCCTCCCATGTCTGGATGTTTTGCTGGAACAATATTTGGGATGCACAGACCCATTTTTTCCCCAGCTATAAGGGGAAGAGAAATGTAAAGAGAGAGGGGACTGCTGGTAGGAAGGAGAAAGCCTGAATATTCTTCCTGCATGATCACACAAGCAGCCCACACTTATACAGGTTATAGGTGTTGGCTTCTCAATTTTGATGTGATGGGAAGGTGCTTAGAAAGATGAATGACCTCCTTTAGTGAAAGAATGCTTTCTGTAACTGTAGCCATAAATTCATATCTAAACCTCCAGCAAACTGAAAGGCACTTCCATCTGCCTGAGGAAGATGGTGTTGGTTTAAGTATTGTTTTTCCTGAACCATACTGTTTCCTATCAATATAAAATCTCTGCAGAGAAGGGGCCTGTGAAGAGAATTGCTTGTGATGAAATAGAGTTTTGTGGAAGCTATTTAATATTCTTCTGAAACTAGACAGGACTACCATCCAGAAATGCTGGAAAATACCCACTCCCCAAACAAACAGCACTTGGTGTGTCCTCCTGCAGTCACCCTGATTTCCACCTTGACTTAACCAGTCAGTCCAGTCAGGGCTGGCAGGCTGCATTGTCCTGTCCCTCTTCCCAGCCCTGGGATGAGATGAGGATCTGCCTGGCAGTGGCACAGGGAAGAGCAGGTTCCAGAGCCTGCAGATGCGCAGATAAAGATGAGAGGACATCTGGCAGAGGTTTCTGAAGTGGCTTCAAGAGGGGAGGAGGGAGGGGCAGGGGGGTCATCCTCCCCTCTTTTGAAAACTCCTGGGTCCTGGGCAGGGGAAGCCGCCAGATGTGAAGGGATGCTCGGCCAAAGGAAAACTTCCAAAGGCTCAACCTGATTTTCAGGGGTGTTCCCATGCAAAGCTTTCAGACTGGTCTCTCTCTTCAGCCTTGCTCCCAATCAGAATTATTTTCAGGCTGGTGGTACACTGCCCCACCCTCAGCCCCCACAGCTTGCACGTATCCACCAAAGATATACAAGTTTTGGCTTTTTTTCAGGTTCTTGTTATTTAAAGAAAGAATAATCTCAAATAAGCACAATCTGTGATCGACCCATGAAGACACTTCAAGGTTGTGCTGTCTGATAAGCACAAATAGAGATTGAATATCTAAAAATTCATATATCCCCCCTGAAGCCCCCCAGCTCAGAAGTACAAATATCTCTCACACACAGAATCACCCAGGGTCAAATTCTCTGCTGGTGTAAACTGGCAGAAATCCACTGACTTCTCCCATAAATCAATTTAATTAAAAATGTCTTGTGATGTGTCTTTGTTTAGCAATAATGTTCATTTGAGAAGGTGTGATAGCAAGAATACAAATCCCTTTACATCCCCTCCCTCCAGCCCTCTGGCTAAATTTTGTTTGTAAAGAAAATATTTGTTTTTTGAAACCTGAACAATAAATGCATTGTTCACAAGGACTCTTTTGTTCTGCCAATGCATCCACTCAGAAGAAGCTTATCTGAGGTTGTGGATTGGAGAGGGAGGAGAGAAAGGGCTAATTCACAGGTAGAAATTGCCCATAAACGCAGGGACAATGAGTTCACCTGATAAAATCAGACCACCCTCCCTGCAAAACTATACCTGAAGCATAAAAAAATTAGTACTTTTTGAACTTCTGCAACGCTGCGATTTATTTAAGAACGTTTTTCTTTTATCTATTCTACAAATCTGACTATTCCACCGGGACTACCCCATTAGGCTCAATTCAGCAAAATGCTCCCGAGCTTAAACTCACCGGCAAATCACTTAAACACATGCTTAATTTTAGGCAGGAGCTTAAGTCTCAGGCATTCGAACCATTCCTGTGTGATTTATTCCTGTCCTTCTGGAGAGCACAAGGAATGCAACTTGGCCAATCCGATAAGGAGGCAAAACCAAAGTGACAGACCGAGGTGTTGGGAAATATTTGCTTGGCTCTGAACTTGTGTATTGGCTGGAAAGGGTTCAGATGTTTCCTTGAGCTCTGCAGGGAATCCTCATGGGTTTTCCCCCCGTTTTTCACATGGGCTTTAGGCAACGCGAGGGCTCCCAAGCCCCAGGTGCTCTCGCTCAGCCCTTGACAGCATGAAACACATCAGGGCTGCTTTGGGAAAAAAATCGGGACAGATGGTCAATGTTGGATTGCTATGGCTGTCAAGGGTCAGCTCTCGACCAGGGCTCTCTCAGCCTTCAGTGCATCTGTGATTTTAGATGACTTAAGCTGTATGGAACATTTGCCACAAGTGCTTTCTCACATTTAGGTCCTCCCGAAACCTTGAAATGTGAGGTGTCACCATGAAACCGTTATTTGGTGTACCAGGACCAAGAGCAGGTCATGCTGGAGGCTGTCACCCCAGTCATTCCTTGAACACCCTTTATTGGAACTCAGCACATCCCTCCGGGTGCCCAGAGCTGCCGGGGGACTCGGAGACCCTGGCACACAGCCCAGAACACCTGGGGATTTGATTATGACCCGTGGAGCAAATCACCAGCTTTGTATGAGGACCTGAATGCCACAGAAGTTTAAATAGTATAATAACAAAATTATCACTAGGTTTTGGGATTTTTAGAATGGGGGTTTTGAGGACAAGATGGAGGGACTTGGGTGTGTCCAGTCCTCCTTCTTCTTCTTCTTCTCTACCTCCATCTTCTGCTGTGATGTTGGCACTTTGGGATTGGTTTAGAGTAGAAGTTCACTGACTAACAAAGGTGATATGTTAGACAGTGCACTTTTGGTATTGGAAAGTAAATGTAAATCTGTTATTGGAAAGTGATTGCAAACATGTTATACGTAGTTTGTAGTACAAACAGACAACACTGCCCCGGTCAGAGTGCCACTGGCTGCCCTGCTGAGCAGATCTCGGCTGGGCAGGAGGAACATTTTATAGATAAGGTATTATAACTTTAAGAATGAAAACTGAAGAAATCCGGCTCATTCTTCGGACACGTGGGCCGAAACAGAGACTTTTTGCATATCTCGGGTCTGCAATTAAAAAGAAAACTCCCGGGAACCCTTGTGATCATCTCATTTCCCCTGGTGAAGGAGCCATCCAAGCTGTGCCCTCGGGTACCAGGTTAGAGCACTCCTAGAATGACACAGGATCTTTGCACTGCACTTTCTCTGGTTTTAGCCCACCCTGGAGCTCTCCCTCCTCAGGAGGAACTGCTTCTCAGCCTTTCTTTCTCTGCAGAGCATCCCACGGTTTCCAGGTGGGATCATCCAATGGTTTCCAGCAAGAAAGTCCTGGGGACTAAAGGAGAAGCTTGGGGGGAAATCCTGACATTGAATATTCACTTTGTCCAGGAGACTAAAGGTGTAGAGAGCTCATGCAAGGATTTCCTTGGAAGTGCAGGAGGTGCAGTTCTTCCATGCATGAAAAAGAATCCTACAGTGCTGCTACAGTGAGGCCATCCACTGAAACCATAATGGCTTTATTAAATCCGTTTTTTTTCTCGGAGATTTCCCCACATTTTTGCTGGATGTGTTGAGCTGATGAGTCCTGTTCACTTCCTGAGATGTTTATAGGCTTTAATAATGAATTTGATGGATAATTTTGTCCTTTGTTTTTAAATTTTAGCCTGTATTAACTGAGGATGTTTTGGGGGATAAATTAATATTTCTTACAGACAAGTCTTTAATTTGATCCAAAGCACCCTATTTTACAGAGTTAAACATTACTGCTGGAAATAATTTCAAATTTGCACAACACTGAATCCTTAGAATAGCTCTGAATTGAGCTTAAATCTTGTGTGGACAGAAAACTTTTGGGGACTGAAAGAGGGAAAAGAATCAGAAAGGGATAAAAGAGGAAAGACCGCAGGAGCTGAGATAAAGAAAGACAATCCCTTCATCACCTGAATAAAACCCCACTAAGTGTTGAAATGAGGTCCAAAGATACTCGCTGAGGCCGTGAAGTAGAAAAGCAGCAATTATTTCTTTGGAAAGCCTCTCTCCAGGATTTAAGCAGAAGCCTGGAGGGGGCTGCCTCCAGCCAGAAGGAATGGCCCCTGGCTTCACCAGGAGAGAGGGAAAGAAAGGAAGCAATTACCCACCGAACAATGGCGAGTTAAGGAGCTCCTTTGGCTTCCAAACCCAAGCTCCCTCCCCAGTGGGATTTCCAGCTGGGAGAGAGGAGGAGGAGGAGAGGGCCCCAGGGAGGCAGCAGCTGCAGGCTGGAGCCCCTCTGTGCCTGCGATGTCCCCATGGACAGGGAGGGGATGGAAATCCTCTGAGGATGCTCAGGGATGGGCAGCTGGAATAGGGTTATGCTGTGGACCCACTTTTCCTTCGTCAGATGGTAGCAGAGGAGGTTTAGGTTGGAAATCAGGAAAGGGTTATTCACAGGAAGGGCTGTCAGGGTGCCCAGGGAAGGAGTGGAGTCACCATCCCTGCAGGGGTTTAAATGACACGATGACATGTAGATGTGGCACCTGGGGATGTGATTTTGTGGTGGGATTGGCTGTGCAGAGATGATCTTAGAGGGCTTTTCCAACCTGAATGATTCTGTAATTCCTGTTCCTCTCTGTACTGTCTCCTCCAAAAAACTCATCCCTCTGCTCCTCTGGAATTGAGGAGGAATTGAGGAGGATTGGTCAAACAAAAAGGTGGAAATCCTGGGCCCATTTCTTTTTTAAACTAGAACCCAAATCAAACCATTGCAGGCCCCCTCTCAAGCCTGCCTGGCCATCAGGGCACATTGCAGAGCATCTTGCAAGCAGCAGAAAGCTGCTGAGGTTTAAGGCACTGCTACAGAGAGATCCCTGGTGGATGAAATGAGTCAGAAGGGCAGAGAGAGGAGTCAGAGACAGGAGAGCCTTCCAAGCTCCATCACCCTTCCAGGGCAGGGGGAAGGAGGGACTGCTCCTCATTGCCTACACTGAGGGAGTTTAAACACACACAGACACAGACACACACACACAAACACACATTCTCCTGGTGGCTGTGCTGCACCAGGGCATTCACCCATCTCCATGATCCCCCAGCCCCTGGCTGTGCAGGAACGGCCCATGGCATGTGTGTGTCAGGCTGAGCGCAGGGAGCAGCTGGAGCCTGCTCTGTTTTATGAGGTCAGTAAGGCTCTGGTAGGTGCTGGCAGCCCCTGTGCCCCTCCTCTCCCTCCTCCCCCAGCCAGGCACCCAGCCCTGGCCTCTGGCCCCAGGGCTGTGCACAGCTGGACAATATTTCTGGGCTGCCTGAAGCAGCCAATTCCCACTGCCTTTCTCAGCCAGCCTGGTTCCTCTCCGTGCATGACCTTAAACCCTTCTTCCTGTTCTTCCCCTTGCTGCCTTTTCTTTATGCTTTGCCTTCCCTGACTTGGTTCTGCATTTTTCCTCTCCCCATCCTTTTGCAATTTGGTCAGAGGGATGATTTCCCATCTCTAGGGCACTTATTTCTGGTTGTCATCTGTCAGTAGTGTTCTGCCTCCCTCACTATTCATATTTCTGTCAGGGTTGTCCAGAGGCATTCCTGCAGCCACAGGTTGTGACAGTGTTCACAGGGGTCTCAGGCTGAGGGAAGAAACAAGGATCTGACTCCACGTTTCAGAACGCTTGATTTATTATTTTATTATATATATTACATTAAAACTATACTAAAAAAATAGAAAAAAAAAAAGATTTCATCAGAAGGCTAGCTAAGAACAGAATAAGAAAAAATGATAACAAAAGCTTGTGTCTCAGACAGAGTCTGAGCCAGCTCACTGTGATTGGCCGTTAATTAAAAACAACTAACATAAACCAATCAAACCTGTTGCACTCCACAACAGCAGATAACAATGGTTATTGGTGTGGATGCAGCCACTGCTGGGCATCAGTGCTGCAGGTCCCTGATGTTTTCATGTCCATTATAGCAGGAGTCTATTCACCCCTGTGGAACAATGGGCCAGACCTTCTCTTGAATCCCATTTTTTGAGCAGATTTCTCCTCCATTCATGCTGCGAAGCCTGAAGTTGGCACTGTTTGTCACTATTTGGTGGAGAAGACCTGGAGACAGTGAGAGGTTTAGGTAGGGGTGGGGAGGGTGAGAACAGGTCACAGGTGAACCTGCCCACAGGTGGCTCCTCTCTGCTGTCTGTTGGGAAGGGTGATTGCAATAATTAAAGCCCCAGAGCTCAGGTGTTGAGCTGATGCCCCTGCTCAGAGAGCACAAATACCCACCCAGCCCTGGGTAGGGCTGGTTTGTCTGCTGGGACCTGCAAGCTGTGGTTCATCCCCCAGGGCTTCACCAAGGTAGGATTGTGGTTTTGCTCATAGGTCCCTTTTCTCACTTGGGGACAGGGCTGTTGCTCTGTTGCCTTGCCCAAAGCTGAGCTTGTGTGTGGCTCCCTCTGCAAGCTCCTCTGCCTGGCAATCCGTAATCCTGATAAAGCACCATCTGGGCTGGAACTGTGTGAATATCCAGCTCGACAGCACCTCACATTCTTTCTTTATGCTTATTAATAACAAGCTGTAAAAATAGCAGTCAGACAAGATGAGATCATGAGGCTGATGGTGGGATGCCATATGCTGTCTGTTTTACTGGGGAGGACACAGAGGAGACCTGTGCTCTCCTGCCAGAGCAGGGTGGGGCTGGGGGCACCAAGGGGGCTATGGGCTCTATCCTTTATAGGATAAATCATCTAGGATAAATTGCTGAAAAGCTCTGAGTCTGAGGAGCAGCAGGTCTGTGAGCAGGACAACTATTCCATGGGTTTGTGGTGGCTTTATCTGGTTGTGAGTCTAGCTGCTCTGTCCTGACTACATATCTCTATTTCTTTGACGTCATGATACCCTAACAGAAACCAAAGATTTTTCCTTTTCTTTTTTTTTTTTTAATTTTTTTTTTTATTGACTCTCATTACTGTTAAGAATTGAAAAAGCACAGCTAGAAAATGCTGGGCCCGTTTATGTTTGTATATTCTTCAAAAAGATGATGTGTATCTTGGCCAGCTGCGGAACAGCAACATTTTCTGTGCTTAAAGGAATGCTATTTCCAGCACCTAGCAGTGTCCTGTTTGTCTTTAATAATCCTCTGGCTGGGCAGTGTTAGTGCAGATTAGGGCTCTTCAGATTTGATAGCTCACAGACAACAATGCTGCGTTAGTGAAGTGTGAAGGGCGAGAACCTGCTCTGGGCTGAGCCAGGCCAGGGGGTTGTGACTCCTTTTGCCTTGGGGATTTCTGCCTGCATTACATCTGGGCTGTGGCTCATGGCAAACAGCAGAAACAAATTTTCTGACTCTTTCCTCTATTTAAGGAATTAATTTTCTAACTCAGAGTGTTGGTAATACCCCGGGCTGTGGAGCTGCGTGCTCTGCAGCCCCTCGTGCTGGTGCATCTCTGCCTTGCCTGGAGAGCTGTTTTTTGGGGGGGTTACTCTGATCCCCAAACCAGCCTAAACGAGGGTCAGGTGCCAATTAAACCTTGCACAACCAAGAGCACGTGGGGCCTTTGGAAATATCCCTTCTGCTGTCCCAGGATGTGTGCATGAGTCATTGTCTGGAAATCCAGGTGGCCAGATGTCCTCCAGATCCTGCTGGGCTGCTGCGGCAGAGGGGGCTCCTTGCAGAGGCTCCTTACAAGTGTTATCCAGGCTCTTTAGAAGTGTTATTTCTAGTTCTGGCTTAATCCATGATTTTGGAGAATTTATTCAGGATTCTTTGTGCTCACAGCAGAAAAATCCCTGCTCTTTGGCTCTGACAGACAATGCAAATGTGCACCTGGGAGTGGAGAGCCAGTGCTCTGTGAGAGTGGTCAGGACTGAGGCTGGTGGTGCATGAGGATGAGAAAAATGAGAATCCTTAAGGAAAAGCAATCTTACAGGGGTGAGAGGGCCACAAAAACCCACCCCAAGCAACCTGCCAGAAGTCTGTAGGATTTTTGGTGATCTCTGCCTAACTGGGCGCATCTGGAGCAAAGCGTGACCTTTGCTATCCAGGCGCAGGTGAGGAGCTCACACAAACCCCAGCAGAGAGCCAGGCTTGTGGGGCCAGCCCTGGGGGAGGCATCTGCAGCAGCTGGGTCCCTCTCTGCCCCCCACCCTGCAGGGAGGGACAGGGCTGTTGTCACAGCTGCCCCCAGCACTCCTCTCCAGCTGCTTTTGGCTGCTGTGCTGGTGGCTTCCAGGGAGCAGAACCAGGGACCCCCACAGACAGCTGGGGAAAGGCTCCTTTTGAGTTTTCTGTGTGCCAAAGGCCCTTATTAAATTTTATTTATTTAATTTATTAATTATTTATTTTAAAATTAATTATTAATTAATAAAATTTTATTTAATTTTATTAATGCTTAGCACAGCATTAATCTGAGGGCTCTGCCCCTCGCTGTTCCCCTCCAGCCCATGGGCTGCAGGCTCCATGAGAAGCACACGTGGATGATGTTGCTGGAGAGTTTGTCTGGAGTTTCAGGAGGGAGGCACAGTCCTGCCTCATGCTCTGGGTTGTGTTGGCTTTGCAACCAAGATGGTATTCTTTAATTTAAAAAAAAAAAAAAGTTTATTTTTTTTCATGGCTTTTCAAATTGTTCCAAAGCCTGGTGGCAATAAGAAATGAGGACATTATATTGCTTTTAGACGGTGACACATGAGCTTATGATGAAAAATCAGTAAAATAACTAGTGTTGGACTTAATAAACTCTTTTAAAAGCTGTGAAACACCAGGGAGTCCTTTTTTTGAGGAAGATCATTGTCTTTCCAGAAGGAAAAGCAGATTTCTGAGGAAAAAGTGTGGCTAAGGATGACTAGATCTAGTTGGTAACTTGTCGGCCATGAGTAGAGGTTTCTCTCTCTGCCTCAGATCCTCCTCCAGCCTTCCCCACAGCCCTGGGCTGAGCTGTGCCATCAGCGTGCACAACTAAATTCCATCAGCCTTCATAGGTCAGGCAATTCTCTTCCTTCTTGAAGAGGCAAAATCTGCCAAAGCCCTCAAATTCTGTTGTTGTGAGGACACTGCAAGGAGCAGCTTTGCTTTAGGGCAGCTCCTCCTCATCAGTGCTGTAATCCCATGGGCATTGTTCCTGCCTGTGCCCACCTTGGGGGATCTACAGGGCTCCATAAAGCACTGCCATGCTCCAGGAGGAGGGGAGAAAATCCCTTTTTGTATCTGTCCCTGAAGGAATCCTGCTGGAAGGTGGATCAGGGCAATGGCTCTGCAGGAGCCTGTTGTAATTGCCAGATTTAAGATGTTGGGCTCCGAATAAATCTCAGCTTTTACTTTGCTGGGCTAATTCAGGCTTGAAAACTGAAGTGACAGCTTATAGCCAGGCTTTTCTGTTTGGCTTGTCCATGATCGTGGATGTGTGTTGCTGTGGCTAAATGCAAATAAGCTGCTCCCAGAAAACACAGTCACAAGTGCTAAACTTATTATCTGCATGGGCTGATGGACTGGAGACCACATAAATCACCTTTTTTTCTGCTCAGAGTGAAAGTGATACCAGTGCTGCAGTCCCTGACGGTAAGGAATGGCTCTTTCTGGTCGGACAGGTTTGATTGGCTGCTAATTTACTCTCCCTCCTCTCATAATTCAAGCACAGCTTTCTTGACGTGCTCTGCCAGCTCCCCCCCCAGTTTGCTGCTAGGAGGATTTTCATGCAGGGGAATTGTGGATTCCAGTTAAAACATGCACCGAGCAGGCTCCTGCTTGATGGCTCCGTGCTCAGATGTCGCAGGAAGAGACAGTGTTTTGTATAACTGCAAGAAAAATACCATGTTCTAATTAGTGTAATTTATAGTCCCTTGCAGGCTAAAACAACAGCTGATGAGTCATGAAAGTTCCTTCTTCTGACACTTGCTGAAAGAAATGTTATTTTAGCTCCCATGGTTTTTTGGGGAGGGGGGAGGAACAGGGTGTGGAGGGTCTGAAATGCCTCAGACCCTCTCCAGCACCCCTTCCTCCTGCAAGGTGTTTCCTCTTTAAGGGTTTCTGGGGCGGTGACGGGGCACTGATTATGGCCATGTCTAATTATCAGTCGTGGTGGATCCCAGTTTGACTGTTTGTATCTGAGCTGGAGCTCCTGAGCCCACTGTGGCTGCTGGGACAGGAGGGTTCAGCAGCTGCAGTGGTGCCAGTGTTGAGTTTGAGGCTGAGCAGGTAGAAGGATGAACATTGAACGTCCCCTGTGCTCTACCTGGGTGTGCTGTGAGCTCACTGTGGGCAGATGAGGGCTGAGAGAAAGGTGGGACGTCCAATTCCATTCTCAAGGATGGTCTTGCCACTGAACGTCAACCTTGTCCTACCCCTGTGGCCCAAGACTTTGCTCAAACCAGTCTCTGACTCACTTGGAATTGAAGCAAAGTTTTACTCCTCAGTTGGTTTTTCCACCCTGAACTTGTCCCTGATGGTTGGGACAGCTGAGACAAAAAGCTCAGGAACTGACTGGAGTGCAGGAGTGACAGGCACAGGGGTGGGGGACCCTCCCACCATGTCCTGAGGTCTGTCCCTGGCCATGTAAGTCTGTCTGTGACCATGAGAGGTCAGCAATGGCACTGCAAAGCCCCTCCATTGTTCAGAGGATGCCACCTGGATGTTTTGCTCAGCAGGTGTTGGCCGTGCACGTTTGGAGTGGTTAGTGACATCAGATAAGCTCCCTGGAACCTTGGTGTCTAAAGCAAGCTGTGTCAAAGAAAAAAGATTTCTTCACTGAACATTTTTTTTCATCCTGGTTGCTTGTTTGGCCACCATTTCTGTGGTTTGTGCTGTTGGAAGACAGACTATTCTCCGATAGCAAACATCTTACCTGCCTCCAATAGTAGGTAACATGTGATTACCTTGCACCATTGTCTATGAACTTCAAGAACTTATGGAGGCTTTTGGAGGGGAAAAAAAAGCATTCTACAAATCTGAATCTTTGAATGAAAATGAAGTTGCAGAGAGTTCACCATGACACGTCAGTGATGGAGGGTCCTCAGCAAATGAAGTGGCCATGGCTAGTTCTGCTGAAAATGTGCCAAGGACACTGTTGGACCTCAGGCTACTCAGAATACTCAGTGTTATTTCAAGTTCTGGCTTAGTCCATGATTTTGGGGAATTTCTTCAGAATTCTTTGTGCTCACAGCAGAGAAATCATTGCTGTTTGGCTCTGACAGACAGTACAAAATATGCCCCTGAGAGTGGAGAGCAATGCTCTGTGAGAGTGGTCAGGACTGGGGCTGGTGGTGCATGAGGATGAGGAAAATGAGACTCCTCAATGAAAAGCAATCTTACAGGGGTAAGAGGGCCACAAAAACCCCACCCCAAGCAACCTGCCAGAACTCTAGGATTTTTTGGTGATCTCTGTGTAACTTGGTGCATCTGTGTGGCCTTTGCTATCCAGGTTTACCAAGGTGCCACCAGCTCCCTCCTCAGCTTGGGTGCCCTGGTGGATTCTGGTCTAGACTAGCCTGGCTCCAGGAAAAATGAAGCTAATTAATGTTCTAGTGCTGAAATTTGCTTTCCAATGTGTTATCTCAGAGATGTCTCCTGAGAGAGCCCAAGCCTTGGCTTGGCTGAGGGGTTGGTCTGGACCTGTTTATCCCTCCTATCACAGGGATGGGAGAGGTCAGTGCCCTGGACAGATACTAGAAATACGGGTGGTATTTCTGCCTCTGAGGCAATTCCTGTGTGATCCTACGGTCCACTCTTGTCATCCTTGAGTGCCTTGGCAGGATTTGAGCCCTCTATTTTAGGGAGCAATATCTGAAGTTGGTCTTTCACATCCTGTGCCTTTGTTTCTCTGAGTTAGTGGTGCCCAGCTGTGTGCCAGGGCAGTTTTAGGGCACCATTCATGGTGCCAGGCTTGAGCCCTTGAGCTTCTGGTGGAACTTGCTGTCCAATTGCAAAGATAAAATTCCTCAGAGAGCTTTGAAACTCAAACTCACAGAGCATTCCTGAAATAGCTGTGAAATGATATTGAGTAAATACCTAGGGCAATGTTCAGATGTGGCAAGCAAAGATGCCCTGAAGCTGTTGAGGCTTGCCAGGTGTATTCTGGAGCATCTGAAAATCACTTTGCGTTTGACATAAGTGACCATGCAAGGCATGTGAAATGCCCAGGTAAGGTGGCAATCTGCTGCTTGAGGTGGAACCTGGCAAATGAACTCCAGGCAGTGAGCAAAAACATTCCTGATGCTCTCAGAAGTGAATTTTTACCACCTGCCATATATCATACTTGGTGTGACTGGGGAGGCAATGTCTCCTTTGCTCTGCTCCTTTGTGTTAAAATAAAATCTTATCTGAAAGGATTTAAATCTTTCCAGGGAGATAACCCTCCATCAGAAAAGCTGAAATAAGTCTGGGCTTTAGACATATAACAAGTGAAAGTCATTTTAAAATCCCCTATTAATAAATTGTCATGCTCATACCTGGTCTTGTTCTGCTGAGTGTAATTTATAGAGGAGCTCCAGTGGCTAAACACAGCACAGGGAGGGATAAATTCAGCAACTTGTAAACACTGTTTGTGTTCCTCTCTCAGGATGTTTGAAGGCATAACAAGAAAAAATTCATTCCTTAGACCATAATTTATTTAGGAGTGTCCAGATCCTGGTCAGCAGAGTCAGGTTTGTGGAGGAGCTGATCAAGAATCTGAGCAAAGCCTGGAGATTAATCCAAGCAAGGGGGATCTTTCTCTGAAGTGTCTACAGAGCCTTGCTGGTGACTGCATTTTCCAAGTCTTGTCTCTAAAGCTCCCTCAAACCTGACCAGGAGCTCTGATTCTCTTGTTTGGGTGTTTTTCCTGCAAACCATCAAAGCTCTCCTTCCAGCTCAGGAGAAACTGGGTTTGGTTTTAGCAAAGATGGGCAACATGGGGAAGCAAAATGTGTGTCTTGACCTTCATGCAGCTGGGGAACAACTCATCAATCAAGCCCGAGGCTGCCATGCTTTGTCAGGCAGTTCTGAGCTGGTGTTCACATGGCTTAGGAGTCAAATCTATTGTGATCAATTATGCAGGGAATTCAGAGTTGCTGCACACATTGTTGTGCTCCAACAGTGCATCTGAGCACAGGGAAAAGCTTGACTATGTGCTTTTGACTTTATTGCTTTATTTACTTTGACTGTTGCTTTATTGACTTTGTACCATGGCGGAGGTTTCTTAAGTAAGAAGGTTAAAATTCAGCACATAATTCTACACTTTGAATGCTTAATTCATATTGCTAACTCAAGTGGACTCCAAAAATCTCTATTTCACGCTGACCCTGTTAGGTTGCCAGTCTGTGTCCTGGGAGAGTTGTGGGGTCTGCACTGCCAGGCTGAAAACGGGGGCACAGCTCAGGTTGGGTTCACCCTGCCAGCTGCGGGCAGAAAAAGGCAAAAGGGAGGAGGAGATCTCAAGGGAAAGGATGTGGTTACTTGTGGGATTGATCGCACGAAGCTGCGAGCTGGGGATGGGGCAGAAAGCTGCTGGAGTTTCTAGGAAAGGCAGTGTGACAGAGGAAGATGGGCTGCTTTTAATAATCTGTTCAGAGCTATTTCTGCAAGAACAATGAATCTCTGTGCCTCAGCCATTCCCCATCTGTTTTCAGAACTCATCTGAAAACTCATCTTTCCTTCCTTTCCTCTCCCCTTCCGCTCTCTCCACTGTCATTTTTATTTTAGTTTTGCCTCTCTGCTCTCCAAAGTTTTTGTGGGGATGGAGCTTGAATGAGGCAATAGGCAAGGTAACACGCATTAAGCAGCGAAGCAAGAGCTGATTTATTTTTATTGCACACATTTATTTTCTTCACACCCCAAACATCTTCATAAAGGAAATGATTTAACCTTTCGAGTAGGAGGTATATGCCAAGGGCTTGTGTTGTAAAGTATTGTGAAATGTAAATGGAGAGAGGAAAGGCATAAATCCCTCCCCAGTTTGATGCAGCTTTTGTGAGGTGCTCCAGGTGATATTGTTTGCTGTGGGAAGGGTTCCTGCCTTCACTCCCTTAGCAAATATGAAACGTAGCCTTTGTGTTTATATACAGATGTAAAAAGGATCAAGGAAGGGAAAGATGTTTTTACCTCCAAAGGCAGAATTCCTCCCTCTCTTCCTTAGCTCGTGGTGGAATTCAGGTGCTTTGGGCAGAACATGAGCGAAATGGGGATATGAGGTGTTAATGGGTAGAAATCCCTTAATGCATTAAACATAGGCTTAGACATTCTCTCATTAGCTTTTCCAGTTCCCCCCACCCAAACTGCTCTCCAGGGTATGCTTCCCCTGGGTCAGAATAATCACCTCTCTGCTCTGCCATCACAAAACCTCTGCTCAGCCACTATTTCCAATCTTTCATTACGATAATTTTACTGCCTAGGTATTTTTTTCCCCCCTCCTGCCAAAATACCCGGCCATATGCTATTATTTTCCTGCTGTAAACTGCCACCACTTCCCTTTGCTGAGCCGGTGGATGTCAGGGAGAAGCTCTGACATCTCCTCCTCTCCTGAGAAATGATGGAAGCCCAAAGGGCAGTGTCACAGTGGATCCTGTGCCTTGGCAGGGGGAATTCAGGAGTTCTTCTTTTTGGGGCAAGTTTACACTAAAGGTCACAACGAGATTCATCCTGGATAATTTGTTTCTTTTTTTTTTTTTTTTTTTTTTTTTCTCCTAATAACAACAGTACTGAAAAGAGCTGTGTGCCAGGAATGGATATTGGTGGTGATAAGGAATAGCAGTTTGCCTAAGCTGTGAAGGGATTTCACTTGCAGGAGTGTGAAGTCCTTGCTGGGGGAATGACCACTGGTTTGGAGCCTGTCAGCTTAAAATAAAGTTAGAGAACATTGATTGTGGATGGTGTTTCTTTGTTTATTTCCTCCTTTGTTTATTTCCTCCTTTGTTTATTTCCTCCTTTGTTTATTTCCTCCTTTGTTTATTTCCTCCTTTGTTTATTTCCTCCTTTGTTTATTTCCTCCTTTGTTTATTTCCTCCTTTGTTTATTTCCTCCTTTGTTTATTTCCTCCTTTGTTTATTTCCTCCTTTGTTTATTTCCTCCTTCTTTTTCTCCTCCTCTTTCCAGATCTCATTATTTCTAAATAAAATCCCCATTAGCAGCAGCTTTGCTATGGCTCATGCCATTTCCCTGCTGTAGTTAGCTTGAAATATTTTATCCTCCCTTTCCTACAGATCTCCTGACTGTTTTGAAAATGAGACCTTGTGTTTTTCCCTTCAGCATCCACTTTATTCTCTGCTTGTGTCCACAGACCTTAGGATGCAGTGCATGGCAAGGAGGAAAAACAGAGTTAATTTGCTGGTATCTGTTCAGAGCATGATTGCTGTTAATTGTCAAGCTTGTCCTCTTCTGACTGCAAAAATAAGCTGGTTGAAAATAATCCCCTGTGTGCTTCTGTATTTTGCTGACAAACTGCCAGCTAGCAGCCAGGGGTGTGATAAATTTGGCCCAAATGGCCAAAATTTCCAACCAGCTTTCCAAGCTGTGCTTTTAGTGTCAGGTTTGCCATCCATGTGCCTGTTGCCTCCTGCACGTAAGAAAATTCAGCAATATATCCAAACCAGCTGGAATTTCAGGCTTTGGGCAGCCTGGGCCCACTGATGCATGGTGATGCCAAAGCTCCTTTTCTAGCAAAATTCTCCTGAGCAAGGTCATGCTGCTGCTGAGCCAGTTACAAGCAGGTTTACATTTTGGGGGACTGTGGGGAGGGATGGTGTGTGTGTGTGTTTAAAGCTGTTAGACTTGAGAGATCGTGCTAAAACACCACGTTTATTACCTGACTGGAATTATGCAATGCAAATCTCTGCCCACCTCGTACAGCCAGAGAAGATTTGGGTTTGGCACTTCAGGCACACCCAGATAAAGGTCCCCAGGGTTTATAATTCTAGGTCTGACCCTTTTTGAAGGTGTAATAAACCTCAGAGGTGGCTTTGTGGAGTGGGGACAGGTCTGCCCAGTGCATAAACTGGTGCTGGCTGTAAATATTCCTTTTCTGCCATGAGCACACAGTGCTGTCAGTGCTCTGCTGGAAGAGCACACTTGGTGATTTTGCTCCCCCTCAGGCTTTAAAATGATTGACCACTTATTGTGTGGGAAGTGAGTGGCCTTGTCTCCTGCCTCTTTGGGAAGGGGTGGACAAATATTGAGGCTGTGCACTTAATAACTTTCACTTGTGTCATTCTCCCTGGAGATCCATAAGCAATATATTTCTTGACTCCGAGGTAACTCTTCAAATGAAACTTTGATGCCCTGAGAAATACCTGCAAAAAAAAAAAAAAAAAAAAAGGCAGAGCAAGGATCTACTCACCTTAACGCAGAGATCTTGTTTGAAGCTGAGATGTAAAATCCAGATGGGAATCTCATGTTTCTTTGAAGCCAGATGCAGCTGAAATTAAAGATGTAATTCATGAAAGCTGAAAGCATCTTGCCTGTCAGTTTGAGCTCAGTGGTTTCCTACCTGCTGAAGCAGAGAAACTAAGTGAGGGCAGCACAGGTGGATAATGTGGATGTTTTTTTTTTAATTATGATTTTTTATTGTTCATTTCTTGTTGAAGTGAAGGCTTTCTTTAGAGTTTAATTGTGCTCAGAGGAAAGAGTGAGAAGAATATAGCTGTGATGGTTCCAAATAATAAAATGAAGGATAATAGGGCAAAGGGAAAAGCTAATTATGAACATTTCAAAGGAAAGGCCTGAAGTGGGTCAGTTCTCTGCCCTCTGAGGTTTTTCTAATCCTGCTTGCTTTAATACCTCATGCAGCTTGATTTAAAATGTTCATAGTGATGGGAAATCCACTGGTCCATAAGCAAGGAGACCTCCCCATCCTGAACTGTGGCCTAATCCTGACTCTCATGTCCCCACCTTTATTTCGTCCTTGTGCTCTCATTTCTTCATCCCCTGTAATGCTGGGACACATTCTGTCTCATTTTTAACCAAGAAAATGAACTTTTCTTTAAAAATCTGCAACCTTTGTAGATCAGTTTTCTACACAATTTTGGAAGTGGATCCATGGCAGAATGTTACACACTTCTCTCACTTCAGATTAAGGTTTGATGGAAATTCCAGGGTTCTGATTTAATATAATAAACCCAGTATTGGGCATTTTAAAGAACTTTATTTTGAATCAGGGCAAGGGCCATCATTATTTCTGGATATTCCTCATTGTGTGGATTTCAGGACAGGTCAGCCCACCCTTTGAAAACAAAAAAACCTTTGTGTATCAGCATGGTACAGAGCAGCAGTTGATCACAGATAATATAAATAACAGGACAGGCTCGTGGAGTAACATGAGGAATAAAGCTGACACAAGGGCTCAAAGATAAACGAAACTAAGAATGAAATCCATGCCATGAGAGCAAAATGTCACAGCTGGAGAACATCAGGGCTCCCAGCTCCCAACAATGGTGCGGCATTAGACACATGGGTGAATGCATTTTCCTTTTTTAATGGGAAGAAAAAACAGATTAACAGACCAGAAGGGAACTGCAGTGTGAACTGGTTAGATCTCTGACAAACAGCACAGGGGCTTTTTTTTTTTCCCCCTTAATGATTTGAGCATTTGATGTGGTATTTCTGAAAGCACATTGGGACCTTTGTCTGAACAACCAGTCCTGAATCACTGGGTGGAGAGAGAGGTCCAGAAGGCAAAAGGACATGACTGGGGTCACACAGAGCCTGGCTTTAAAGGGAAGAAAAGCTTCCTGCTCTCCAGGCTTGCTCCATCTGGGTGACTGAGGAGGGCTGAAGAATTATCCTGGACAATTCTTGCTACCATTCACCACTTGCCTTTAAAAAAGGAATAGTATTGTGATTGTTTACAGGGTGAAATCTTGGTTGTTTTCTTCTTGCTGATTTTTTGTTTGTTTTTGGCACTATGATAATGAAAGGAGGTTCTACACAAGTTTATTTCTGTGGGGAAAATGGGGCAGGGTGACTCAATGGGTTAATCCCTACTTTATTCCACTGTAACTGCTTTTTTTCCAATTAAAACTGCTGGCTGGCAGTTTGCATTATCAGCAGAACGGTGGGAGCTGGGCTGTGCTGGGGGCTTGCAGGCAGGATTTCTCCTGCAGAGCCACCATGCAGAAGCCACTGGAAATTCCATCGTGGCCCTGCAGGTGGATGCAAATGTTCAGCCCTTTCCCGGCCAGTGTGAGCAAACTGATAGCAATCCCCAGGAGCTGGCTCCTAATTACATCTCTGCTTGGGGATCATTTGAACCTTTAATGAGAGGCTGGTAAGGAGAGAGGGAGAGGTGGATTTTTGTTACAGCTGAGGGGAGAGGAAGGATTTGCTGCCAGGGAATGTGGGCTCCTTCCAGTGCCATGCTGAACTAGATGTCACCATAGAGACAGTAGCTGCTTCCTTTGGCTCATTTTGTGGTTCATTTCCCCCCCATGTTCCCTCCTGGTAGCAGGATTTTGCTTTGCAGAGATGGATTTGACACAGTTGTAAAATTTGGTGGCATTTCTTTTGCTTTTTGGGGGACAGGAAGGAGGGGGGGAAGATTTTTTTTTTTTTAACCAGTATTTCCAATTTGGTAATGTCATAGGTGGATCCACTGGTGTACAGAGAGTGGTAGGGTCAGGGTTAGAAATGATTGTTTTCTATTTCCCACTGACTGCTGGGCACAATTTCTGGCTGATGGCCCCAGATCAGACAATTGATGCTCAGACATCAGTTTGCAGGGACAGAGATGCCACAGAAACTTTACCAGGATTAGCTCAGAGGTTGCTCTCACAGTTTTCTTTAGCCACTACCCCTTGACATTGAAGACTTTTCATGGGATTGTTGGTGCAAAGTCATGGAATGGCTTTTTGGAGTCCACCATGTCCCTGTAAACTTCTGAACTGTGTGGCCTGGGAACTGAGCCAGTATCAGACAGTCTAAATCAACCAGACAGAGAAAAATGCCTGAATAAACTGTTACAGCAAAGACAGGAGGGAGTGCTGGGATGTCCCTGACAAAACAGCTTAAAAGGCCTATAGTGGTTTTATTGAAGTCTCTTCAGCTTGAAGAATAACAAATTGTAAGACCTAGCCTACTTTTAAGTCCTGGTGTGGTTGGAAGCCTTTTGATGGTCACTTTGTTTTCTGATTACTTAAAAAACCTAATTCAGTTCTATTGCTGCTATCAGCATTTTGAGACTTTGGCCATCTACGATTTGTCAATATTGTTCTTGCCATTCTGCACTAATTTATTGTAGTTTGCCTTTTGCTAACTGTGAGTTTTGCAGATAGAAGGTTTTGTAGCTTCAGTGAGCAAATGCTGACCACATCATATGAGCAGAAATAAACTCAGCTGTGACCAGGAAAAATGTAATTTGAGGATTTCTTTTGGATCCCATCTTTTGTGATGCTAAACAAGAGGCTGAGGACCAATGTGAGAAACTGGATAGTACAGGCTGCTCCTAAAAGGAGGAGTCACTACATTCTTATAGTATCATAAAAAGTTCTACAAGACTATCACTGAATTTTTCACAGGGGGGCAATATGAAGATCCTGCCTCTGCTTCCTCTTTGAGGTGTTTAAAGTCTAAATGTCTTTGCTGTGGTGCCACCATAGGAATGAACACACTAAATCCTCAGCATGCTCCTGGGACAAGATCGCTCTGCTTTTCCAGACTTTGGGATGAGGAAATGTTCCACTGTACTACTGAGTTAGTGGTGAGGATGGTGTAGTTTAAGCTGCTCATCTTCCACTGCCCTCTTTGTTCTCATCTTTACCTTCTTTCATAAGCTTCCCACCTGAGCAGCTTTTTAAACAACCTCAGCAGGCTTGAGAAGGATAATTTCACAAGTAGCTGCTCTCTGAATTTCACAAGTAACTGCTCTCTGAATGGATACTAAAAGGAGTAGGCAGGGATGTTTTCTTCCAAGTCCCTTGTGCAATGCCTGTGGGTGTTGGAGGAATCTGCTGAGGAAGGGATCACACAGGCTTTGTATTCTGTCAACAGCATCTTCTATGGTTGCTGCTGGAGAAATGAACCACTGAGCTAACAGGGACTTCTCAGGCCCTTCAAGCAGTCATATCTGTCCTTTTCTGAGCATAAATTGGAGCCCTGGAAGGCAGTCATCACTCTAAAAAGGCTGGATGTGTCCTGTGTGTATATCTGGCTCACTAACACAACTGAATTTCCAGCTGAGACCCTGGCAGAGCTTGCAGCCAGGTGCAATACTAACTGAGCTAAAATAAAGCCTCTTAAGTCAATCCAGCTGGCATCCTGCTGGGTGTCTCACCTTTTGGCATCATCTTCTCATTTTCTCATGCTCCTTGTTGTGATAGAGCTCTTGCTGTTGCCACAGTTCCTTCAGCTATCATAATCCATGCTGATGCCTGGCACCCAAATGGTTAAATGCATTTGGCTCTGCTGTCCTGCTCAGTCCCTGTAGATTGTGTTGGAAGAATTGAATGAAATTGATAGAGCTAGCATTACAGTGAGCAAAACCCCCTGAAGAAAGAGTAGATGGGTGGATAGAGAGAATGACCCCAAAGAAAACAGCTGTCAAGGGCAGCCATTGGTTTATCTTTCATTGAAAGAGAGACGTAATGAATTCTAAATTAAGAGAAACTAGAAGCAAGGCTGTTTATCAGCTCTCTGCTGCAGCATAAACAGGCACTTTAGAGGTATTGACTGCAGTCTCACTTAATGTGCCACTAGGAGCATTTCCTCAGTGCCTGGGAGCACCATGAACCTCAGGCTGGATTAAAGCTCTGATATTTGAAATATGCCAGGTCAGGGCAAGAACTGCTTTGCATCTAGGTCTCCTTTCAGAGGGTCTTTGAACTTGTTTTTCTTCTGTTTGGCAGCTGCAAGAGCACATGAGCACGTGCAGCCCAAATGGCCTTTTGCATAAGGAAGACAAAAGGTACTGACTTCGGTGAAATCCCCAGGGACAGTGCTTTGCAAGGGTCTCCTTGAAATTACTGGAGGTTCTGAGAGCCAAACAGCTCCTCAGTAGATCTGCTCTGAGAATTTTCAAGGAAAATGTTATCCCACATACTTTTCTCTTCCCATTGTGTAGCCCCACTGTGCAGAGCCTGGATGAGTATTTATCAACTGAACCTCCAAGGGTGGCAAACAATCTGACAACTGACTCCAAATAATGTAATAAGGCAGACTGATGAGTTGTCCTTGCCATTCTTGACTGTTTTTCTCCACAGCCTGTCTCTGAGATACAGGACAGGAAAGTTGTGTCTGCCCAAAGGGGGTGCCATGAGCATAGATTCCCTTGGACTCCTAATTCAAAGGAATTCTTGATGCTGGAAAGCATCATCACCTAGACAGGATCCTCAATTATTTACAGAAACATATATTTCACAGAACACATTTCAGATATTGTCCACAGAAATCCTATGTGAAGCTTGCCTTTGAAAGAAACTCATGCTCTCAGCAGCCAGTTCATAGCACAATGACTGACACCTGAACTTGTGCTTGTGAGCAATGTTCCCAGAAGCAAACTTCTCAGAGCTGATATGATATATCCAATTAACTTGTTTGATATTTCAAAGTAGGTCTCATCAGAACTAGTGAGCATTTAGTAAAACATTACTTTTTGCTTAGATTTGATGGAAATTTTGATTCTGATGTGTTTCTTCTGATTTTGTCTCAAGCTCTGGTGTTTTTTTGTGTTATGTTTTGAGAGATGGCAACAAGAGTTTTCTGCAGCCTGCCTAATAACTTGCTGGTTCTCTGGATTTTCCATATCTTCATAATTGAGCTGTAGGTCTTGGAAGGGGTTGAATATAAATGGCTGAGCCACAGAGCCCAAGATGCTGGAATGGCTCCTCCATTCCTTCATCAACACCACTTTCCCTTGGCTGAAGTGCTGAAGATGAATTTGTCTCAATGTGCCAGCTTAATAATGTCCAAATCCAGATGCCAGGGATGAAAATGGCTCATTACATTATCTCCTTGTGAAAACAATCCTCACCATCCTCTGCCGTGCTTTCACTCTTGTCCTTACTTGGCCGCGTGCTCTTTTGTCATTTTTGCACATTTTCGTGTCTTTAATTAAAAAGAAAAGGCCTTCCCCATGGAAGATTAATTAGGATAAGTGTGCCACCATTAATATCTGCCATGTTTGGAAAGAGATGATTCACCCTGTGATTAAAGCCAAACGGAATCTGGAATCTGAGGAGTAATTAGCCCTCAGCGGCTCGTAAGTCTGGAGGAAGCACTATTTATCAGTGGCAGTGCTAATGCAATTACTTCTCCACTGCAGCCTCCTGGACTGATAAATCATGGCCTGAGCTTTGGGAGAAGCTATCAATTCAGGATTATGCTTCTCTGAGTCTACAAAGAGAAAAAGGGAGGAAACAAAGGGGGCAAGCAGCTTCTCAACAGCTCTGATGGTATCAAAACTATGGAGGCCAAAGGAATCTGAGGGTCTTTTATAAATCCATTTCCTGATGTACAAAGCTGTGAAACTTTGCAGAAATCATAGCAACTGGTTGAGATTATGACTTTTTTTGGGGGTGGGGAGGGGGAGAACTGAATCCAGGCAAAGCTTATGTTCAAACTGTGAAATTCAGGCAGAACAGCTTATCTCTCGTGAAGCTGAACTTGTGATCCATCTTTCCTCAGAACATTTTTTGCACATTTTTCCTATGTTGTATCTTTTTAGGAGTAGATGGTATGCAGTGGGTGTTAAGATGCTGCTCCTCTTTTCTCTGTTGCTGGATTTTTTTTGTTTTTTGGGACTATTTTGCAAAAATCTGGATCACCTTTACTGTGGGATTAAAAGACTATGAATACATTAATCAACAACAACAAAAATTTTTCTTCTTTCATGGATATTACATTCAGTCTCTGAGTTGAGGCAGAAAGTGATAAAATGTTAACTGATCCCCTTTGAGAAGCCAGGTGCATCCTTGATGATGCTCTTCTTGCTTGGAGAGAAGTGTGTGCCTCTCTCCATGAAGGATTTATCCTCCAAACTTCCAATTTCCAGTCCCTGACAAAAAGCTCATAAAATGGTTTGTCTTTCAGAGTGAGTAACCCCTGTCTCTTCATCCTGGTGTTTCATAGGTGCCATTTTCCAAACCTGAATCACACAGCATTTCACCACATTGAAAATAAGCTCAGAGAACCTGGGCCACTCCTGGAGTCTTTCCAATGAATTCCATGAAACTCTGCCATGTGCCTTTCATTTACATTGCATTTCTCAATCCCTTCCATTTCCTGTAATTCCTAAGGTGGGACCAACCTGCCAATAAAATATCTGGAGGTTATGGATGAGAATATAATGGGCTAGGAACTGATTGCTGGCCTGGCCCATGGGGAAATACCTCAGTCCTCTGCATTATATAGAAATAGTCTGGATTTAAACTTGACTTCTTATCTCTGACTGGTGCCCAAATAAACAAGTGCAGCTGGGAGAGGTCTAGTGGGGTTCAGAATGGATTAAATCTTCCTTCTCACAGCTGCAACCTGCTGATAGAGTTGTTCTGGGATCATTCTGTCTTCTCTGACACAGAAGCATTTGGGCCAGGACCAAACTGGTACTCATAATCAATTTCTTGCACTGGTGGAAACAGTGACCCTGTTTTAGGCGTGCAGGAGAAGCCTTGTTGGAGTTGAAGTCTGTGTAGGGTGGAAGACACATCCAGTGGCTTTTTTCAATCACTTATTGAAGGACTTTCCATTGTTTCTGATCTGCTGCTTGAGGCAGAAAAAGGAATAGGGTTAATTGTGGAGTAGCAATGCAAAGGTGGAGCTTGTCCTTCAAATCCCAGGCAGATCTTCCTTCAGGAACATGGAAAATTAACAACATTTGGGATGCTCTTGTCGTAGGTGTTAGTTGTGTTGGGTTTCTTTTTTAAGCAGATGGGCAAACAAAGAATTTTATGTTCTCCTTTCCTTGAAGGAAAAGACAACATAAAATTACATTAGCAGCTGCTGTGTTGTATTTGTTGACATGTTGGCTGAGTATGGAACGTGTCACAGCGAAACAGGTCCAGCATCAGTGAAAGAACACCATTCCTTTAGGAGCTAAAGGAAAAAAAAAAATCTGATGTCCCCTTTGACTGCTGGAAAAAAAGAAGCCTTAATTACCTACTGGTCCTCTTATAGAAAAGATCTGGCATGAGATAAACATTTTTCTGAGATGATTTTCTTTAACAAGTGTGTCCTTGACCTAGCTAGTGAATTATAGATGCTGTTTGTCTTGTACCAAACACTTTGATTCTTTTTATTTTCACAGTGCAAATATAAGGTAGTTTTGAGCACTGAAGAGTGGTTTGCCTTTCTGGGTCCTGTTCTCTCATGTCAAATTTTTGGGCTGGTATGTTGCTCCACAGGCAGCTTGTTAGGTGTGACATTGGCCCACAGACCCTTATGAAGATCAAAGGGATTAAGCTCAGAATTCAGGGAAAATATGGAGAAAAGGTAAAAGAAAAAAAATGAGGTTAAAAAAAATTAGTATTTAAAATTTAGTATTAAAAAATTAGTATTCAAACAAGTGGCTCTGCCTTAGTGCCATAATGGCACTTTAATGGAGCTTGGAGCCATGTGGTGAAATAAAGCATGGGCTCATAGAGTGGACCTGGTAATTCTAAACCTCTGTGTACCTCTTTTTATATGTATTGCCTACAAGAACACTTGGCTTGGGTGGAGAAAGGTGGTATTAAGAAATTCCCAGTACCTGTTGATACTGTGTGATATAAAATTAACTCCAGAAATGAAATGGAGGCCAAGAAGTGATGGGTTGAAATGATCCCTTGCCTTCCCTGTTCTGCACTGCCTCAGGTAAGGTCAAGTGCATCAATTTTCTGTCTGGGAGGTCAGTAGTGGGAGCTGTTGGGTTGCCAAGGAGGTGGATTTCAAGGCGCTTCTGAAATGTGACTGCTTGCCTGGTTCTGGTTACCCCAACATCAAATTTGTAAAAAGGCTGCAGTGGGGGGAAAAAGTAGCCAAGACAAGTGAAAAGTGACTAAATTTAAAACAGAAAAGTAATTTTTTTTTTTTTTCACTTGTGAGAGAACAAGGAGCTTCTGGCTCCTGGTGCTTCTGTTAGGGGCTCAGTGGGACAAAGGAAGAGATTTACAAGGAGAAGTTGGCAGGAAGGTTCCCTGTTATGGGTTCTTGTTGCATAAACCCCAAGTCTGCGCTGCATCCCAAGCATTTCTTTTCCCTGGCTGTAGGAATGCTGGATAGAGAGATGCTGGGGATGGAAAGGAAAGGACTCCACCCAGCCCTTAAGATGATCTGCTAGTTGCTTATTTATGGTCTGTGGTTTGAGCTGGTGTTAAAGCCCTTGCTGACTTTGCAGTGGTCAATAACACTGAAGAGCTGGATTGTCAATACCTCATAAAACTGGGGATGGTTCAGTAATACACAGTGGGAAGTGAGGTGAGACTGGCTTCAGATGTAATTCAAACACTCAAACTTCTTTCATAAAGAATATTTTTAGTTTTGTTGTTTTTTTTTTTTTTCTTTTTCTCCTTTGTTATTTGGCATGGCTGAATGGATTGAAACAGAGACATCAAATATCTCACTCATTCTTCATTCCATGAAAAGGCTTCTTAAGAAGGAGTGGGCTCCCATTTTAACTGGAGTCAGTTGTTTCCCACAGATTTGGTTAAACACTTAAAGATTCCAACCCAAAGTGAGTTCTGAAGAGGTGCTGAAGCAGAATTTTGTCCCTGAAAGCAGTTTAGATGTGTGGCTGCAGAAACTCTGAGGAACCTGAATGCTATCAGCAGTCATGGGCCGTTCCTGCTGGCCTTGGAGGCAATGACCTCACCTGTTCCCATTCCCAGCACAGGAATCCCAGAATATCCACATTGCCCCTGCCTGGAAAAAGCAGGGTTAATGCGGATATAAGTTAGCACTGCTGGCTTGCTCAATTTTTAAAGAATGTTCTAGGTCTTGTTCAATTCCTTACTACTAGTGATTAATTGTAGTTCTTTCAGGAAGCAGGAATTGGGGCTTTTTGCTCACTTCTGCTTTTGTTCTTGAGGTCTCTGAAAACCTCAGCCAATGTGTTGATTCTTTTTTTTTTGCCTCCTCTTTGTTTCTTAATGCCTTGAATACTGCCTGTTTTGTTAAATTCTGGCTGTGCTTGGACTTGGAAGTATTAAAACAGCATTTAACAGAACTACCTGAGAAGTCTGAAACAGCTGGGGAGAGAACTTCCTCTTAGGAGATTTAAAGCCTTTTCCTGGAGCTGCAGGAAATTTTTCAACATGGTAGAAAGTTCCTTTTGCTTTCCTCTGTATCAGCCTGGAGTTTATTCACCTCCTAGTGTTTTTTTTTTTCCGTGTTATGTTTTCCTCACACCTGCAGAACTGATCAAAATTCACCACTAATTTTCTAAACTTGCCTGTTTGCCTAGTTTCTTCAGAGGAACTCGAGATATTAACAATATTAAGGTCCCGTGCCAAAAGCCTGATGTGGGTGTGCAGTTTGGAAGTAATCTGTGGAGCTGCAGGCAACTGTTGGGGCTTTAGGGCCATTGTTAGCCAGTCGTAAGAACACAGGACCAGTTCTGAGAGGGGTTTTCCCCTCTCTTTACACTTGTGCCCCTCAGCAGCTCACACAAAATTAATTGTACACTGGACACACACGTGGCAGCTGCAGCTGAGCAGCCCCTGTGACCAGAGGGACTGGGTTATTGGCTAAAGTGGAAATTATATTTCATGTTCTCTGCCCTGAAGTTACTTCTGGGCTTCCAAGGGCCTGCTGCAGTTTGGTTTTGTTGACAACCAGAGGTATCCATCAGCTCTGCCCTTCTTTACTGTTCTGTTTGGGGTTCCATTCCTTGGTATTAACACATCAAATTGATGAATTAAATGTATTGCTTAAGGAAATGTTGTGCAGGGGCTTCAAGCCATGCAGAAGGTGGATTGCATTGCTCAGCCCCTGGTGTCCAAAGAGCTCATGGCAGCTGCACGTTGGGTTCCTTGGCCCTCTCTGAAATGAGTGGTGTCATCCTGACCTTACCATCATCTGGAGGCACAGGAGGATGCGCCTGGAGTGCAACAGATCCTGATGCTCTTTCCCTTCCCTCCCTTCTCTGGGCACCCCCAGCTCAGCAGGGCCTTTCAGCACCCAGCACGCCCTGGGAGGCTGTGGAAGGGGGGTAAATTGTGTGCTCGGCTCAGCCTGACAGGAGCCCCAGGAGGATGCTCTGCTCCTTCTTCAGCTGCAGACACAGTGGTGGAGCCTGGCTCCCGTTCAGGAGGCAGCCAGCCATCCCCACTCAGCAGCTCTGCAGGCACAGCCAGCCCTGCAGATGCCTTCCAGCAGTGCCACAGAGAGGGGCTTGCAGTCCAAAAACCCTTTGCTGTTTTCTCTTGGAGCAGTTCTGGTTGTCAGCCCTGCTGACAACAATAAAATATATATTTTATAATAATATATATTAAAAAAATAAATAGATTAGCAACTGCCCTTTGAGCTGGAGGAACAAGGCAGACAGCTCAGGAAGAATGTGATCTGAGTGGGCTGGAAAGCTCAGGCCTGAAGCATCACTGTAAATATCAGAATTCCCTACTGGTCAAATGACAGGCCTGGGTAGCGTTTCACCCCCGGGTCTGTTTAATCTTTTTTTTTTCCTGTGCCATTGGAAAATAGAGAGCTGTGAATTTCCTGCTCAATGCCTCATTTTTGTGCAGATGGAATCACAAAAATGTCTTTTAGGACCTAACGTTATCCATCATTGTTTTTAAAACTTGGTATGTGTGCAGGTGTAACAAGCCTGGGGGGGAAAGATGATGTTCTTACCATCTGTGCTACTCCAGTGTTTCTGCAGCCAGTGGAATTAATTATTATTCTTTATTATTACACTTAGTGATAAATGTTCTGCTTTAGTGAGGAATGGAGGAGGAATTAACATTGCTGGCTTGCTCATTACTTGGAGCTGATCATGTCCTTATCAGAGATCACCTCTGCTGGTCTCTGACCCTTCAGTGTTTGCATCCATTTCTTCCTTCTGTGAAGGAATTAGTGGAGAGATTATGCCCCAGTATTTTTGGGCATCACCACAGGAATTTTCCAGGTCTACACTTGAGGTGTAGATTGGGAGTGTAGGAACCAAGGGTGAGGAGGCCAGAGGCAATGCACACTGTGCTTTTCCTGGCTGAAGGAAGCTGCCTCAGCTGCTCTTGCAGGATTTTGGCCACTCCTCTCCCCTCCTGGGCTGCCCAACATGAGGTCATCCCAAAAAGTGCACCCTGATCACTTGGGTGATTATGGCCAAAGGGATTTATCAGAAAGAATCCATTGGGAAATGATAAGAGATGTCAGGGATTTCTGCTTCTCCATCTTCTATTCTTACCCTATTTTTGTTTTGTATGCTATTTATGTATATTTTTGTATGCCATTTCCTGTTACCCTCCTAAATGAGTCTTTTCAGCAGAAATCTCCTAACACCATATGTGCTGGTGATGAACTCTTTCCTCACTACCCATTTGCATTAAAGGCTATTAAGGTAATTACACTTGCTCTGGGAGACAAATCATTTCAAGAATCCATCCTGCAGCTGCAGAGCAGTGAAATTCTGTTGTGCCAGCCATGCCAAAGGATCTGCTGACATTTGTGTCCAGCACAGCAGGGGAAATAAATTCTGACCTTAGCCTGTGTGGATCAAAGTGAGCATTGAGGGCTGTGATCTTCTTGCCCCACCTTTTCTCCTGGCCCATGGATTTTGTCAGTAATTCCAGCTTGCTCTGGTGGCTTTGCCTGAGGCTGGGGATATGAAAGCTTTCTCTCTCTGCATGGCTCCAGTAGAAACAGGAGTTTATGAATTTCCACACCTCGCTGGAAAATAACAGAAATGAGGCATCTTGAGGAGTTTACATTTAAATGTTTGGCTGATTTCAGTCTGGCTGGGAGACTGAGAGCTAAAATCACAAGTCGAAATAATGCAGGTTAGGGGAATTTTGAGACTTGGAAAACTGCTCTTGTTGACTCTTTGGCAGAAGTACAAAATGAAAATACCGATAGCATCTCTGCTCAAGGACCTGCAGATAGTAGAGAAAAGATAGATAAGCATTTACCTTAACCTAAAATATGTGGGTTTATTATGCTATGAGACTATAGTCAACAATCTAAATATTTATCACAGCATTTGCGAATGTTTGTAGGTCCTTCTTTATCTGCTTAGTGATTTTTCCTTATATTATACTTTATGGCATGACTCATGAGTTAAATACAGTCAGTTCACCAAAGGGATGCCAATGGGAGTAGATGCTCCTAAATTTATGTCCCTCATTGCACCAACAGACTGTGTTTCAGATAAGATAGTTTGATTACAATTGGTTTATTATTTTTCAATTTGCTTGAATTGCAAATTCTGTGCATTGGGAGAAATCAATTTTTCCCCCTGTATCAGTGTTATAGCATGTAAATTTCTGGGTGAGCAGGGCTGCTTGACTTTCTTGTGATACAGGGAAGAAGCATTGAGAATTTAACTAAGTTTTCTGTCCCTGGGAATTTGAAGATGGTTCAATTACAGGTCAAAAGCAATTCTGTGCAAACTTCTAATTTGAAAAATGTTACAAGAAGGAAATATACATCATTAACTCATTTCTGTTACAGAGATGACTATTTTTCCTCTTCATCTTTCTTTCAGCAGTAGTTTGGGGAGCCTGTCCACATAATTAATGATATCTGATTTATGTTAATCACTTATGATGTCTTTCTTGCTATGAAAAATGACTGTATTAAGCACACATGTACCTACCTTTCACATAAAACCTCCAAAACACGCTCACTGGAGTAAGACAAAGGAGAGCTGTACTTTAATGCCTGTGCTTGACAAACAGCAGATATGCTCAGGAAGGAGCTGGGAATTGAAAAGTCAGTTCCTCCAGCCTCTGGGGATGAGAGGATGGGAAGAAAGGAGCAGAACAGGGGCAAGACAAAGAGAGGTTACAAAGAAGGCTAAAAGGGCATTTCTCCTGTCCTTGTCCCTTAATGGGCACTCTGGCCACTGGCCTCTGAGGGATGTCCAAGGACTGCATTAAATGGAACTTCTCATTGTTTGGAACAATGTGGTTTATGGGTGGGTTTGGAGCAGGCCAGGGAGGAGGTAGAATTTAATGACTCTGAGCTCTTTCGTTGCCTGTGCTGAATATTTCCCGGAGGCTGCCAGCCCAGAATGTTTCAGTGGAGCTAAATACATTTCAATTACTGCTATTTTTAATTAAAAATAGATGTCACAACTCATTTGACACTCTGCTCTGACTCGTGCCTTGTTTAATCTACACTTATTTAGAAGAGTGCCTAAGACAGGCTACTGAGATGGGGAGTCTTTGCAAATTGAAGTATGAATCTAATTTCAAATGACATTTTGGCAGCCCCAGTAAGAACTTTTTTTTTTTTTAATTCTGCTTCATCTTCCATTCACATAGAAGACAACAAAAAGCAGAGACAATGCCATGGCATGGATTAAAACCATGGGACGGGTGCAGGGACTCTACTCACCCCCTTGTGCTGGCAGGTGTTACCTGTGTGAGTGAGGACAACTTGTCATTCCCATGTGGTCTGCAGCTTCTTGGGGTGGTTGAGGTGAGATAAAGTGAAATAAAGAGAAAAGAAGAGACCTGGTTGAACCTGAGGCTTGACCTGAGCTCTTGTTCAATAGCTCTGTCTTATCAGCTGGATTCTTCTTGAGTGAAGGCTTTGCCAAGCTTTGCCTTTTTGGTGTGCCTTAAAATTGGTGTGCCTTAAAATTTCTGTGCTGTTTAACATGGGGAAGCTGCTTATTAAGAACCTCAGCTAAAATGTAGCATTTTTTTTTTTTGTGGGATTAATATTTCTCACTCAGTTTTCCAGTTTATGCCATGAAGGGGTGAACTGTTTTGCTGAAGGCCACACAGTGAGTGGCTGTGCCAGGAGGAATGTTTTACATAGTTTTTTATTCCTGTGAATGTCCTTTATAACAATGATATTGTGCCACCACCAAGGCAGGTGTTCAGTGGCACAAAGTGTCAGCAACTCCTGCAGGTTTAAAGAAGTAGGGTAGGGGAAGAAATGGCCTTTCAGATGTGGCTTGTCTTATATTACAAGGAAAAGAAAAAAGAGGTTTTATTTGTTCATTATTTCTTCATTGGAAGCAAACACTTCTTACAACACAGAAAATAGAATTAAGGAAGAGATGGTTGGTTGGATCAGTCTTTGGTGATGTGGCTGCCAGCAGTGGGCTCGTTGATGTCCCCTCACTGTCCCTCCCTCCCGTCTTGGTCTGCTCCCCAGGCTGTGACACATCACACTGCTGCCACATCTTCAGCTAGGTCTGGTCCTCTGCAAACTTCTTCCAGACCACTGGGCATCCTTCTCAGTGGTCAGTATTGCTGTATTTTTGCAGCCTATGTGGAGTGGTGGAGAATTTGGCCGACTGACCAAAGCCTGCAGAATGTACCTCAAACTTTCAGCTACAATCCTGCACCTCCCCTTTGGCAGGACTTTTTGTATGACTTCTGCATTACCCCAGCCTTGTTCCTCCTGAAAACCTCCTTTCCCCACTAACACCTTAGGCTGGCTGGGATCCTGGAGTCTCTCCTTTCCAAATGAAGGGTCTGGCAGGAGGAGGGATTGTCCCCCAGAGTCAGCTTGGTGGTGGTTTCAGCCATTAGGAGAGCCCTAAATTAAGAAATTTTGCTTGGTGTTAAGGCCAGGATTTCATAATTTTCTGCTTTTATTAGTTTGTTTGTACTTCCTTAGCCCCCGGATTATAGATTTTAAACCACAGACCTTGCTGCAATCCATCTCTGTTCTTTCTTAACTGTGCTGTTTGGCTCGCTCTGATCCCACTAGACATTCAGCAGAATGTCTAAAAAGCTGTAAAAACTAGGGGAAAAAAACCACAGAGAGGAAAAAGAGGGAAGAAAACCTTCTTTTCTCCCTTTCACCTTCCAGAAATGTTGGCCATGCACGGCCCAGAAATGAGGACTTTCCAAGACAAACGGGCTGCATTATCACACCAGACTCCCCTGGCAAGGAATGGATTTTGACAGCCTAAAACCATATTTTTTCTGCGGATGGGGGAACAAATAGTTGCAAAGCAAACACTGAGCGTGTTTGCAGGTGCTGTGCTCCATTGTGTTTGCCAACCAGATGTTCTGTGCTGGGACTCTGCCCTGGCCTTTTCTGGGATGAAATGTCACTCTGGATGAAATAGAGCAAAAACCCTGCACAGTCTCTCAGAATGAGCTGAGCTTTTAATTTGTCAGCCATTAATATAGCTGTGTCTTTGTACTGCACAGGGCACCCGGCAAAATAAACATGTAAAATCTGACCTTCAGAAAATTAACTACCATTGGACCATGGAAACCTGCCTTGCTGCAGCGGGCTGTGGTGTGCTTAGGTACTATGGCAGAGCTTTAAAATCCCTTGCCATATGTCACAGGACTGGAAAGATTTCAGGGAGCTTTCTCTGCATCAAGTACCTTGACCTGCTGTAGCTGAGTGCTGCCATGTGCATCTCATGGTGTTCCAGGGAAAGGTGACAGAGTGTGGACTTCCAAAAGGCAAATATTAAGGATGTCTGTGAGTAACTCTCCAGAGCTGTGTTTTCTCTATTGCTCCTGCAACAGGTTAGATTTGGGAGAAAATATTCCAGAATGTTAGGATAGTGGTGCTGGGTCTTGTAGCCAGAGATCCAAGGGGGAATTATTTGACAAAGAGCAGGATTTGAGCAGCTGAGCTTTGCTAACACAGAGTTTTGCTGCAAAGGTGGGTCCTTTCTCTGCTGGAATGACTGAATACAGTTATTAACTGCTGTTTTGGATCAGTAAATCCACTGGTGCTTCCACCTCTGCTTGAGTGATGTCCTACATGTGTTCCTTTCCTTTTCTAGCTCTGTTCTTACTGGAGAACAGCAGCAAAACTTGTGATGGAAATGAAGGAGATCATGTTAGCCTTTACCAAAAGGGCTTTGGGGAAGGGGTTGGGATATTGACTCTCAAGCTGTCATTCCCTCTCAAGGCCAGTGGATGGATGTTTTTCTCAGTTACTTGGTTCATCCAACATCATCTTGACTTACAGGTTTTCTCTAAATGAGCAGAAATTGGTTTTCACTCCAAGGAACCTTTTATGGTGTCAACTTTTCCTGCACATCAAGGATCAACTTTCTTCTCCCTATTGCCCAAAATGAGGCTCCCTTTTTTTTGGTTGCATCTATCACAAGGGCCACAAGACTAGCTTTGTTTTCCCTGGGTTTTTTTTGACCTTATTTCACACACACGTAAAACAGTCCCCTTGTGCTTGAAGCAGCCGTGCTAATTGACAGGGATTTGGAGGAGGCATACCCATGTCAGCTACTGTCTGCTCTGGGATCTCTGGAGAGTATTAATCATGGAATCACAGAATTGTTTAGGTTGGAAAAGACCTTTAAGATCATACAGTCCAACTGTTAACCCAGCACTGCCAAGTCCACCACTAAGCTATGTCCCTAAGCATGAAGGAGCTCTTCTCTTTCAACCTGGCAGCTCCTCTTAAAGGTTTTCTTTGTTAAAATATCACAGGCTGCATTGTTATGTACACAAAAGCCACATTGCACCTCTCTAGCAATGCACGGCATTCTAGGGTAGATAGAAATAAAAAATGGCCTTCAGAGTTTGCTTTGTGCTCCCACAGAATAATGTAAAACAGCCCAAAATGAGAAATCAGGGCTGTGTGAGAGGGAGGATGCTCAGATTGTTAATGAAGTGCTGTCCCCAAACACTTGAGCACTGTTGATTCCTTTCCAGTTAATAAACCATTTATATGTGGCCTGCTTTTAGCGTGGAACCAAATGCCTTTTTCACTCAAGCTGTGATGTATAATTATATAGCTGACATCAAACATGAGCAGATACCAAGTCAAAGGAATGAATTTGGTCCTGTTCCTGTAATTCCATTTCCATGTTAACAATTTTTCTCCCCCTCTTTAAATTATATTTTTATTGAAAGCTTCAAAGGTCAGCTTAGACATTCAGAGAAAATTTGTAACTCAGATTGTTTAGTATTCTCTCACATAGCACAGCCCTCCATTACCCTGTGTCAGCAAATTAAGGAAATGAAAGTTGTGGCCAAGGATTACAATAGTGCTGGTGCTAACCTTTTACAGCACATGGCATACCATCAATTTTAGCCACGGGAGAAATGTGCTGTTCACACACAGCACAAGTGGGTGTTGAAGTTTTTAATCTAAAAATGAAATCTTGCCTCTAGGAGAGACAAGTAAAGGCCATAGATCTTCCTTGCTGCTGGATAAACCTCTTGAGCGGCTGAGATCTTTTCAGCCACAGGTTTTTCCTTTATCCATTTTTCCTTCCTTTCTTCCTCACCTGCAGACAGAGGGACATCCATTCCACTTGGCTGGAAGGGCAATACTGTAGCACAGAGATATGTGGGTGCCCATATATTCACAAGATGGAGGGCCAGGGGAGATGGATGGATAACCTGCAGACTTTTCCTTAGCTGCAAAACCCTCACAAGGTCTAGCAGCACACATTCACCCAGCATCAATCTTCTGTGCAGTCCTAGGGAGGTTAATGGGATTGCTCAGCTGTTTAAGTACCTTGCTGAATGAAGGTGATAATTAATCAGGCTGCAAATTATTCTGGAGAACCCAATTTTAATGTGAGGTTTGCTTTACTCAATAGTTGCTATATAGTTGTTCAGGGCACACTTGATTTAGCTGGGCCAAGAAAAAACTGATAGACCAGTTTCACCTAATTGCTATTCAGTGCTGGGTTTTGATTTCTCTGGGAGTGTTTCTTTTCCCTTTCAGACATGGGATTTTTGACCTGCTTTTCTGTCTTCACTCCAAATCACAGCAGCCTATACCCTGTAGTCTTGGAAAGGCTTCAGTTTGGTCTCTAAACTTAAAAGGCTAAAGGCAATACATAGATGGTTGTAAACTGTTGTCAGAAATAAATTTCCCTGGAGTGCAGTGTAATAGGGTCAGAGTTTATTGGGTAATGCTTAGTTAGTAGATGGCCCAAAGATTAGGAGTTATTTTAGCTGGGGCATGAATAATTGAGCTGAAGGCAAACTAAACTCAGAGATGCCCCTTATCAGGTTGTGTCACTGTGGGATATGATCATTCAGGCTTTCATGTTCCACACAACTGGTGTTCAGTTCAAAGAGGTGCTGCCAGCAGGGCAGGTGGGGAGCAGCCAGGGAGCCCATTCATGTTGAAATGCCTGAAAATGCTCTTTTGGAGAGAGAGGTGGCCCCTCAGGCAGGATTTCACAGCCCCTGATTTCATCTCCTGCTTTTATTTGGGTTTAGAAAGGGTTGCTTGTGGCTTGTGTTGCCTGCACAGCATCACCCCAGCAGTGGGTGGGAGAACCAGCTCGTTGCTGGGCCAGGTTTAACACCCCTTCCCAGTCCTGGAGAGGTTTAAGAGTTATGTGGGCATGCCCTTTCCTACCCATTCTTTAAATGAGTCTTGCTGTGAGGATGGGCTGGTGGGAGCAGAGGTTGGCTTGGGAGGCTGTGATGGAATGGGAAAGATCCCCTGCAAGCAGAGGGTGGAACTGGGAGGTGAATCATGCTCCAAGACCCCCATAAAACCATATTTTATGCTCTAAGACCTCCACAAAACTACCAATTTTCTATGTTTTTCTGCTGGAGTCTGTGAGCTGAAGATGTGTCTATCCCCTGCTATTTTCCATAGAGCCTCTCGTGGGGCTGTTCCTGATTTTTAACTCACTTGAACAAAGATGATCCAGTTTGCTCAAACTCTTATGAGCTCATTTTGACAGGAAAGACTCTGTAACAAAGGGGCTAATAATATCCCAGAGAAGGAGAATTGGAATGCACTGAGGATCATAAACTTGTCATCTCACACAACTGCAGCCAAAGGAAGATGGAGACTCATAAGAAGGAGATTGAGTTAGCCTTGAAAAACAGGTCTACTTTTGGATTTAGCAGTTATAAAATCTGTAAATAGAAGGTGTATTGTTTGTCTGGTAAAAAATGCTGAAGGAAATGGAGTTAATGTATTTTAACTATTTTATAATCTCTTCAGATATGCATAGAAAGACCTAATCCTATAACTGCACATGTAAGGGATAGTAATATTTCACACAAACCATTTTCAAAACTGTTGCATTCAGCAGAAAATGGATAGAATTTCCCCAGGGCTGACAAACTGGCAGGCATTAATTTGGGAGTCCATCAACCAGTACTGCACTCAGAGATCTGAAACAACTGGAAAATGAACAGGCAGGGAACTGTGCTGCTGCTGGAGACCATTTCAGGGGTGGATTAATGGCACAACAATTCAGAAATTATGCTTGGATGGCCAATCTGCTCCAAAGGTTCACCCCCAAATAGCAATAGGGGTGTTGAGGGGTGCATCAGAAGACATCAGTGCCATACCCAGAACTCAGCACAGTCTAAGTTAAACACAACCCACAGCTGCCAAAGTCAGGGACATGGAAGTTGTGTCCCAGCTCAGACTTTCGGGATGTTATCTTTCTCCCTAAAACACAATATGGGGGTCTGGCATGTTGTTTTTAGCATTACTTTCCTTTTAATTGGGAGAAGTAAGGCTTGTTGGCATAAGAAATACTGCAACTTTATGCTGGGCAGGAATGGCAGAAGTGAAGCTGACAGGAGGCAGCCGGACTACAAATTAAAATTGAAGCAGACCAGTCTTTTCTCATTCCACTAGCTCAGGAAAATATTGAAAGTAAACCCCTGGCAAGTCAGCAGTGAAAAGCAAATTAAATTTGGGACCAGATGGTGTAGATCAGTATAATACAAGTTGATGTCAATAATGCAGTGTGATTAATGCTGCCAAGAATATCACTCAAGATCTCTCCCAATTTTCAGGTGTTATTTGTAGCGCAGGTGAGGTGCACACAGATGAGTGCACAGAGCAGTTTGGAAAGTGGGATTTAATTGAATCTCTGTTCCAAAAGAAAGTCTGTGTCCAGATTTATCTGGCAATGTGCAGCCACTAGAGACTGTCCTGGAGGGGGGAATCTGGGGTTAAGAAGAAAAAGAGCAGAACATAGGGTTGTATGAGCCATGTCTGACCATGAAACTCAGTGCAGGACTGGATCCTGACACTGAAGGCTTGTGTGTGTGATAATTGAGCATATCAGTTTTATGGATGTGATTTTAGCTTGTTTTATATAATTCCAATAATTATAAATGTTGTTATTTCTCAGTAAATATGAGTGTATCTAGGTAGTGTTACCTAACCAATATTGCCTTATTCTTGTCAAACTCTTCAGTGGTTGTGGGTATGGTCTGACCATAACACATCCTTAGACTCTTCATTTTCAGAGTGCTCTGTGAATTAATTATGAAGAATATTTCATATAGTTAATAGTCTCAGTGTCCTAGTTCATCTTCTGATGGCACACTGAAATTCTATGTGAATATCTGATAGAGAAATGAGGTCTATACAAAATAAAGGCCTCGCTGTTGGATTAGATACCAATCTGCAAAACAGAGTTGTAAAAGATGAGTTTGATGATAGAATGAAGAATAACTTTAAAAGTGACTCACATTGTTTTGAGTGATGTAGTTGTTTTCCAGGAAAAATTTGTTTCCAAGGATCAGGGCATCCTTGGCAAGCTTGAATGTGCAATAACATCCCTTCTTAGTGCTGAACTCTTTTCTTTTGAATGTTTTTTTGGTGAGGAACTTGCTAAGAGACTTCAGCTTTTCTCAGGGGATGAGTATCAGTCAAAATTGACTTTTTGCCACCTTTGCCCCTAGGCAGACATGAAATAGGCCATCTCTGAGGGTATATAGACACTTATTCTTATACCCTATGCACAGGGATTTAGACATTCACATAGAAAATCTGACCTTTATGGAAGAATATTTCGTTCTCTGAGTCTTGCCTTTTGGAATACATTCTCAGTGACTTGATATGCAGCTCCTTCATTCTCTGGATGTGCCTTTTTCAGTGCTTCTTGTGCTCATTAATCACATTAGCCATTCCCAGTCTTTGCAGCAGGCTGGGAGTTAATATATTCACTCCCTTTTGTGTGTGTTTATAAGCATGTGTCTTCCCTTTGGTTTGTATTGGCTCTGAAGGCTGAAGTGAGGATCAATGGCTCAGATTATTTCCTTGCTGTCAGCTATTGACTTTCTCTCAGCCTGATAGCAGAGCTCCTTTGCCAGGGCAGGGATGGGAGGGGGAGCTGAGCAAATGCTCCACAGAAATCTCGCACTTTATCTCAAGGCATCTTTAACCGAATGCGCAGGAAAATGAGAGAAATTGCCAGAAACCTGCAATTGAGGGTGGAAAATTAGAGAGGCTGGGATTCTCTATCAGTGATGCTAAAACTGGGATAGCTTTTGCCTCAAGAGGTTTATTTATTTATATAATGATTGTTGTTCTGCTCAGATGGTTTTGAAGCTGAAAGTGATTTCTTTGGCTAAACTGCTGTGCAGGTTGGGCAGTGTGGATTCCCTTCACTGCAGCAGAAATAATCAAGATCAGTATGTGTGCATACAAAATTCTCCAGCTTCTGAAGAAAGGCTTTTCCTCCCTTCATCTATTATACTGTGGGTTCTTGATTCATAATTCTCTGCTAGATCTGTAATTATCTACATCAGAGTACAGAAGTCACAATTTAATTCCTAATTAGAACAGCAGCATTTTCCCTTTTCTGCCAAAGATGATGCTCAAGTGTCAAAATAGAGAGAAAGGGTAGATATTTTCAAGGGAAAGTGAATTTATTGGAATATTAATAGCTCCATCTTCTATTATAACAATGGTCTGTCTTCCAGAGTTCCTTTTTTTTTTTTTTTTTAAATAGGGAAGTAAACATTTTTTATCTGGAAGAATTCTTTAGGCTTTGAATTAAAAATTATAAGCTTTTAGTTGACAGTATAGTTGGGGAGGAAAAAATGATGGAGTAGCAGGGAAAGAGAAGCTGGGCATGAGTGAGCCTCTGAAGGACTGGCAGCTGATTCTGGGAGAAGAGAAGGTCCTGTGTTGGTCAGCATCTCTCCAGCTTGGCTTCTTTTCCCACCTCCACCCCTGAGGATTAGGAGACTCCTTCAAGCCAAAAGGAAAATTTCCACTGGCCTCAGTGGAGTCCCTGGCATTGCCCCGGGGCTGGAGTTGTCAGTGGCAGAATGTGTGTGGCAGCCCTGACCAAAGCCTGGGTGCCAGGGTGGGAAGCTGGAGAGGCAGGTGGGGCTGTCTGGTGTTCCTGGGTGTGAGCTGGGATGCACTGCCCTGCTGGGCGCTGTGGGCATGGGGCTGACGGGGAAAAAGCTGGATGAGTGTGTCCATGGGCTGAGAAACACCTTGGGTTTGGATCTGCCTTGGGTTAGCTTTAGATACTGAGTCTGTCTGATCTGTCAAAGCTGGAGCTGTAATTGGGCAGCTCAAGGTGTCAGGGGAATTTGAAATAAATGCTTTGATTAAAGGCAGAGTATGGTTTAGCTGACCACAAAGTTGGCACAATCTCTGTTTTGCACAAGGGAGATCCTCACAGATCTTCCTGGGCTGGGATCCAAGACTGCCCTCCTCTCCCCATGCTTATTTTGTTGGTCAGCTCAACCCCACATTTTAATCAACAGAGCCCATCATTAATGTACATACCTAGCTATGTGTAAACACAAATATATAAACTAACTTCAACCAGGATGGAAAGATAAACAAGTGCCTTTAGCAGAATTTCCCCCCTTGGATCTGCCTGAAAGCAGACAGTGGAGTTAGCTGTTTAGCCCAATTTAGTTTTCATTTAACCAGACCAGAGAGTCTATATTACAAATGACACGTGGCCACCACAGTAGCACGGTTGCTGTTTACCTAATCAAACATGATTAATGCATTGGTTTTACATTAGGATCTGCTTTTCTCCACTGTGAGAGTAGTCCAGGGATTCTCTTTGTCTGCTAGCAAGGGAGAACAGGGTTTTTTATCCTATTCTGCTTATTGTGCAGTCATGTCAGCAGTAAAAAATGTCTTTTAACATGCCACCTTTTATCAGTAGAGAGAGATCAATGCAGCAACTTTCTGAAAGCATAATTCAGTTACATGTGTTGTGGGAGACTCACACGGACTCTCCTGGCGAGGATGCTTTTCAGAGAGGCAGTGAAAGACATCATGGACTTTATTTCAGAGCAGGGTAAGATTAAAGGGATTTCAAGTGTGCTTTGAAAATATCTTATAAAGGAGGATGGTTCAGGCTTGCAGAGGAAACTGTGTTCCAGAATGGAAATCAAGCATTGCTGCAGATAAAGATTGCCTTGGCATCAGTGGTGGAAGCAACAGAAAAATCTCTGCTGCTGAATTGGACCTGAACCTGAAAATGACAGTGGTGGATGGTGAGGACAGCAGCTAGATGGACCTTCAGGGGAAAGCCACCCCTGAAATGGCAAGTTTTCACCCAGGAAATAACTGTAAGGACTAAACTCTACCCTGAGATGAGCTGGGAGATTTTAAGGTGCTTTGAGAGGTGTTGGACAGACACACCCTCAGTGAACTTGGTGAGGGAGGGGTGCTGAAGCCATTAAAGGAGGCACTGAGCTGCACCATGTTCTGCTATTTTATCTTGGGCAGGACATGCTGTTAAAGGAAACACAGCAGCACTATGGGATGGCTTTTCCTGGTAGGAAAATGAGGAGCTGAGTTAGAAAGTGGGCAACCACTTAGAGTTTTGCTGGGGCATCACTACAAAGGACTTGAAAAACATCCGCCCAGTGTGGTGTAGAGGATTTTGGAGCACCACCTGCCATAGTTCTGGATTTTATTTTCCCATTTATAAACACCAAGGAGGTTTTTTTCTTCCCTTGAAAGTGCATGAGTCCTTGAGTCCAAAACATTTTGGGCCAGTACCTTTCCCTGATTGTCATTCACAGTCCTTAATAACCAGTCAGGATAAATTTAATAACTCATGACTACTTTTTTATAGCATGCTCACAAAATCTCATCTTGAATCAGGAGAGACATCCATAAAAGCCACTGACATCCAGAATATTCACCACATAAGTGACTGTAACACGTTTCTTCATATTTTTCTGATGACTTTGCTGGCCTTAACACATTGTCAAGCCTTGTTGGACCTCACTACCTCTCTACAGGAATGTTTTAATTTTCAGAGAGATTGCTGTACTTGTCATAGTCATTAACATGTAAATACATCTCATAAAGCACTGAAATGAACTAACAGTTACAGCTTTTCCAGCCATTAACACATGTGATAGTTAAGCCTGATTATGAACTTCACCTCATTGGCAACACATTTCTGTGGCTCTCTGTATTTCTCTCCCTGCTCTGAGCTGGGCTAACGTGGGAGTCCATAAAGCTAAAATCTAATTAATTAAATAGCAGCACTAGTTCTTGCACTGGGCTTAAGTGTACCAGGGAGCATTTTTTTCCAATTCTCAAATAAATCTGCTTATTGAAAATACCATCCTGGAAATAGGAGTCTCTGACTTTGAGAGATGCCCTGGAATTTAACAGCCCATTATTTTTATATGGGCAATTTATTGCAGTCAGAAGTGATAGAGTTCATGGAAAGCTGGTGGATGGATGGCTGAATCATTCCATCACCTGTCATGACTCATTCCCATCATTTCCGTCTCCTCACCAAGGGTGCATAAACATGTCTGCAGACTTAACCATGGCCCAGAGCATCTCATTAAAACATTGCCTTGCTTAGGGTCAGAAAAAAGGTTATATAGCCCCATGACTAGATTAGAAGAGGAGAGGGACTGAGATCTTGACTTCTTCATTCAGAGAAGGGTGTCCAAACCAAAAGCACACCGAGGGACTTCTGCTTTGTGCTTTTTCCTGAGATTCTCACCTTTGCAGGCAATTTCACAGAGATGATTCCTTCAGGAGTTTTATAGAGCAGTTTGGTTTGCCTGCTCTTGAGCTCTGCCTGCTTTCAAGGGTCCTCTCATTCTCTGGATGGTACTGGATCTGGTGACCTTGTTGCTGGCAGTTCTGTGTCAAAATAGGCTGATGTATCCTCTTCTCTAGATGCAACCAGATGTTTTGGTGATAGTGAGCCAGGTGACTCCTGTTGGAGCTGCCAGACAGTGAAGGAAGCACACACTTCATGTATATTCTGTACGTTCTGTTCTCTTTCCTCAACAGCCTCCCATAGGGTGAATGGTGCAAACCCTTTTGTGGCACAGCTTAATCCACCCTCAAAGTGTGCTCCGAGGGTTTACCCAGCCTGTTGCTCCCAGCAAGAGCTCTGTGGACCCAAGCTCGGAGCTGACCTGCTGTGAGCTGACCTGGCCAAACGCCACGTGGCCAGAGTTAACTCGAGCAGAATTTATTAGCGCGCAGAGGGCACTGCATAATCCAGTTACACAACTTCGCTTCTGGAGCTGGCCTTGCGTCTGGCCAGGTTGGAAGATGGGTAAAATGTCTCTGGAAAATGATTTATTATTATTTCTCAACAATGAAATCTTGTTATTTGCTTGCTGTGATGGCTGAGAAATCTAATCACTGATTAGGCTTGCACTAGGGTAGGGATGCTCCAAACAGAGCAGCAGAAGTACAGTGTGTGTCCAAAGGAATTCACACTCAATAGCAAGGGAGCTCTAGGCTGAGTCCAGCAGTGATAAACTCATGCATCTGTGTGCTTTGTGAAAGAAACACAGTGCCAGTGGGGAAATGAAGGCATTTTGTGGCTCACAGACGGTTGGGACACTCAGTAGGTGCTCCCTGATGGATACAGACTCTGGCACTGCATCCCTGGAGCGTGGTGAGGCACGAGCAGGTTTGGGTTTGCAAGCCCTTGGCTGTGATGGTGTTCACAGGGGTCTCAGGATGAGGGAAGAGACGAGGATTTGACTCTATGTTTCAGAAGGCTTGATTTATTATTTTATGAGATATATATATATATTATATTAAAATAAAATTATATGCTAAAACTCTACTAAAAGAATAGAAGAAAGGATTTCATTAGAAGGCTAGCTAAGAATAGAATAGGAAAGAATTCTAAGGGTTTGTGGCTCGGACTCTGTCTCAGCCAGCTGGGCTGTGATTGGCCATTAGTTACAAACATCCAACATGGGCCAATCACAGATGCACCTGTTGCATTCCACAGCAGCAGATAATCATTGTTTAAATTTTGTTCTTGAGGCCTCTCAGCTTCTCAGGAGAAAAAATCCTAAGGAAAGGATTTTTCATAAAAGATGTCTGTGACACTTGGCCTCTGGTGGGGCTCACAAAACAAGAGCAATCTCTGTCCTGTGTCTTCCCCAGGTCTGTGCCTTGCAGACATCACCTCAGCAATTGTTGCTGCCTCTTCCTGAGCTGGATCCTTGGCTTCCTGAGCTCGGTCCCTGGCTCTGTTGGCGATGTGATCTAATCCTGCCAGCGCGGCCCCGTTACTGCACCGAGAGCATAATGCCCCATTATTCTCTAGACAAGGGCAGGGGGAAACAGCTCTTTTACTGATTAGGTAAATAAAAGCATGGCTCTCCAGTCCTCCTCCCTCATCCAGCGTGCAGAACTCTGCCCAGGCTCTGTGCACCATCGCCATCCACTCAGCTCCTTGCCCCCGAGTGCCGTGAGAGCAGCAGTGCCTGCAGCTGGAGGGCTGCCCTCACCTCTGCTCGCTCTGCTCCAAGTGGTTTTGTGAGTCAGGCTCTTTGCTTTTGCACAGAAACCCATATTCCAGCCTGCCTTTCCATTTGCTCATGCCCCTCTGCTGCCAAAGTAACCATGGCAGGGCTGGGGTGGAGGGAGGGGAGCTGCCTTGCCAATCTCTCATTAATTTCTAGATGCAGAACGATGGGGGTGATGCATGTGAGAGCCTAATAATAATGACCTGAGGTCCCAGGCATGGTGAGCAAGGCAAACTTCTTTAACTAACAACTTAATTATAATAAATTTGAGTCTAAGAGCACCAGGCAAGTAAATCAATCAACCCTTGCAGGCGGGCTCATTAAAACCAGCAAAGTACAGACCATAAAGGTCATCTTATTAAAAGGGATTAGCATTTTCCAGTTAAATCCTCTGCTTGCCCATAGGTGCTGGGGGAGAATGTGCATTCTGAGGTGCTCTGTGGTTGCAGTGGTAAAGCCTGGCCCTGCTCAGCAGTAAATGCCTGCAGTCCCCATGGTCAGAGCCAGCGGGCAAGGCTGGATAAATGCTGGTGGAGCTCTGCCAGCCTTGCCCAGCTGTGGGCTGCCAACTGTCCCGTGGAGCAAGTGAAACACGATCAGGGCTGAGGTCTTTCTTGCAAAATAGGAGTCAGCTCGCTCTCGAGGCTTTTCTCTAGTCCTCTCTCACAGACTGAGACATCACCTCAGTAATTGTTGTTGGCTCTTCTTCCAATGACTTCTCTGGCTGTGTGGGATGTCTCTTCTCCTGTCAGGTCTTAATATATTGTAGCCCTCAAGCAGCATTTTTTATCTTTGCCTTTCTTTCCTGGCTGAGTGGTATACAGTGCTTTGGGTTTTCTAGTGCTTTGAGAGGCAAATTTTCACAGGCCCAATTATGATCTTGTTCCTTTAGGAGAGTATATTTACCTTGGAGGAAACATTAGACTGAGAACAGCTATCAAAACAGCTGGCATCCTTCTTCCTGTTTTCCTCTCCTGTCAGATACAGCGTTGATGGCAGGAGAGCCATTTTTTCCAAACTTTCTTCTGCCCACACTTGCATTCCAATGATGACCCTCTGCCTGCTGTTGTGGAAATGTGGAATGAAAATTCTGTGTTTTCTGTGGATCCTGGGGCCGTGGGGCTTGCAGGGGATGGTGCTGGAGGGGTCTTTCCTGCTCCTGCGTTGCATTTTGGATGGAAACTGATTTTTTGGAGGTGAAGTGTCTCACAGAAGTCTCACTGGTTGAGCAAAATATCTGAAGTTAAGAGGATATTTTCCAGATAGGAAGGTGGGCTCCATACCACCCTATGCTCACTCCCACACCTCTGACCCCCTTCTTGATGAGGCTGTTCTCTCCCATTTGGGGGACACAACCCAGTGCTAGCAGCTCAATCAGCTGCTGAGGAGAGTGACTGTAGCAGGCATAGCTCATGGCAGGCTTCCCTCAGCCCCTGCTGTGCCCAGGCAGCACTTTGATTGCACACCAGTTTACAAATAACTGCGCTTCACAGGATGGAAGTTCCCCTGCTCTATACTTGATCATTTCCAAAGGTTTTTTTTTTTTTTTCTTTCAAGCCCTGGGAGGCCTCGGGGGCACGTAGGAAATTAAGCAGAGCCTTGCAGCAGTTCAGGAGTTCATTCAGAACAAGGAGTTTTATGTGTTGGAAAATAAGGTGGGAGAGGTAAGGATAGGAAAAAGAGGAGCATCTCTTTTATCCCACTAGGCCTCCCTTTGCATAGGAAGTACTGAGGGTCTTTCCTGCTCTGCTTGACCCATCAGCAGAGAATATCACAGAGAGCTACAGGCTGCCTGGGGGAGGGAAAAAAAAAGAGAAGAAAACACTTATTTTCTACTGTGTTTGCAGTCAGCTGTCACTGTGCTGCTCGATGATCCTGTGCCATCTCTCTGTAATAGCAAAAAGCTGCTGAGCAGAAGGAATGGGCTTTGAGATTGCCCTTGATAGGGAGGTGCTGGCAAGTGTAGGTGTCCACCAGCCTGTGCTCCCTCAAGAGCTTGCTGGGGAACCTTTGGGTAATTGTCACTTAGTTCTTCTGCATCAGGCTTGTGATTTGGAGTGTGTAGCACTTAACACTGTGCGCATCAGCCGAGTTGCTTAGATGAAAGGCACTGCTGAGTACACTATTTCAGCTCAGTTCAAGAGCTCAGCCGTCCCTGCTGCAGGTGAGTGCAGAGTTTGGAGCCATTTTAATGCTTTTGCCTTCAGGCACCTTCAGCTTCACACATCCCTTGAACTGAGCTCTGACTGCACTAGCTTTGCACTGGTTTGGACTCAGTGAAGGAGTTTCCACAGAAAAGGAGGAGCCCCTTGTGCTCCCCGTGCCCAGCAATCTTTCCTACTGCCACAGGGGCAGGGACAAATCCAGGACAGACCCAGTGCCATCATCACTGTATGAGTTCTGGCTGCCAGTGTGATCAATGCAGGATCCAAAACAGTACCGTTTAATTGGAATGCTGCAGAAAATACCTATTCTTGGTTCTCTTGTTTCCTCATATTTTCCACTCACCACCTCCCCTTCACATCCCTTCAGCCTTTGCCTGGAATTCTCCTCAGCCCACAGGCTTCTTCTATTTTTTCCCTTTTTTCCTGGGAGGTGAGGGGTTAAAACAATAAATATATTGGTTCCTGTTTTTCCTCTCTGCAGCTCCTGAGCTCCAGCTGGGCGCAGACATGGAGTAGTAACAAGTCCATGGGAAAGGCTCATCTTCTCACAGCCCTTGCAGCAGCACTCTGAGCTCAGTGTGAGCCTCCCCGAGCACAGAGGCAGAGCTGAAACCCTCCCTGATGCTGCCAGGAACTTTCTGCAGGGATTAAAGCAGCAGGGTGGAGATGAAGTGTGTGTGAACCCAAGCTGGATTCCAGGTGTCTGTGAGGAACAGTGCGCTTGGTCTTCAGCTGGATTTAAGATATGTGTATACACTTACATAATCTGTGGCCATTGGCACTTAGCTCTTTATCATCCAGAGGCACAGCAGAACCCTCCAGACCCTGAAGGAAAGCACATTTCTGGTGGAAGAGACAAACAGGAGGCAGCAGGAGCCAGACACTTAATGATGACTTTGTTTTGCTTTTGTCCTTTCATGGCAGGTGCTCTGCTTCCATGGACTGTAGCTATAAACACTTTCTGTTCCTCAGTAATTCCTGATGGGACAGAGGGAATTCTGCACCCTGGCAGTTGGATGGGTTTGCTTGCATTGAATGGAGAATGGCAGGAGGGGACAGACCAAGACTGGCATGGTGCAGGCAGCCTGGGTGGTCTCAGCTGGATGCAATCCCATTTCCATTTCCCTCTGGCTCTGTGTGTGCTCACGGAGACTTGCTGGGGCTCAGTTGTCATTGCTGTTTCGTTATAATAACCCAAGTGCTGTCTCAAAGCCCAGTTCTAATCTGGGGCTAGGGAATGCCAGTTCCTGGGAGGTCTCCAGTGTGCTGAGCATGGATTATCTCCTGGGGGTGCAGCAGGAAGGAACATCCAGGCGGTGCTAAAGTTGTGGCAGGGGGACTCATCAGGTTGGCACAGGTGTATTGGCACTCTACATGTAGAGTTGTTAGGCTTTTGTTTGCTAAAACTCAGTCAAAAGTACTGAAAGTGGAGCAGGTAGAGATGAGAAAGCGCTGATGGATGTTTGTTGTGTCAGCTTAACTGGGGTGGAAGTGCCAGGAAGGCAAATGAAATGAAATCAGGCCCCAAATTGTGCCTGATGTCACTTAACACTGCACTCCTTGCAGTCACTTTGGATAAACACAAGGCGTTTCTTTATTTTCATGCATTCTTGGTGGAGAAAAATAAAGGGGAAAAAAAAAATAGCAGCAAGACAGTCTGTACTTCCCCTGTCCCTTGCCAAGCAGTAGAGAGCAGTGGGAAACAGTTAGCAAAGGTGTCAGATTTTCTCTAAGGGCAGTCACAAGGCTCTTGTGCCAAACACTATTTGACATTTAATTTAAGACCCATGTAAAGTAACAGCCAGGGCAGGCAGCAGGCAGAGCGTTCCAGTTGACAGACTGGCTCTATTTGCTTTAATTTCCTTAGTGCCATGGCCAAGTTTATCTGTGAGCAAGAAATACTCAGAGTATTATTATTATTTTTTCTGTTAGCCCATGATGAAAAGAGAGCTCTGTGTTGTGCTCAGACACTGTTCTGGGTTTCAGGTGGCCCTCATTAGGGAGCATAATGCAAGAGAGCCGTGCGTCAGCGCCAGGGCAGCCAAAGAAACTTGTGCCTCTTTGATTAAATTGTGCTGAAGTCAAACACCCTGCTCCTGGGCTGAACTGAGCCATTCAGCAGGTTTAAAGGTGCAGGGAGGGGATCTGGGTGTGGAGGTTTGCAGCTCACAGGGCAGGGAGAGCTCCCTCCTTCCTTAGGGGCTGGGTCAGGACCAGTTGGGGCAGAGGGGTTTGTGTGAGGATGTGTCCTGGACATGGCAGAGGGACCATCCACAGCTCCTCCAGGTGCTGATCTACAAAAAGATGCCCCTGTCCAGAATTAGATGATCTCTAAGGTTCCTTCCAACCCAAACCATCCTGTGGTTGTGCTCTGTGTGGTTTGTCCTAGAAGCCCATGGATAGGGAAGGTCAAGGATGCCGTGGGGAAGGTTGCAAAGGTTGCATTCTAGTTTCTTCAGTTTTCTTGTTGGAGCTGAGAAAACTGATCTGGTGTGCTGTTGAGGAGGTGAGATGGGACTAAAACCTACCTGCTGAGTGGTGGGAGTTGGCCTGTGTGGGGAGGGGAGCAGTAGTGGAAGCTGTGCTGGCTGAGTAGCTAATACTGGCAAAGGGGAAATGTGTGGCCATGATATTTTCTGAAAAATCCTTTCCTTAGGATTTTTCCTCCTGAGAAGCTGAGAGGCCTCAGGAACAAAATGTAAACAATGATTATCTGCTGCTGTGGAATGCAACAGGTGCATCTGTGATTGGCCCATGTTGGTTGTTTCTAATTAATGGCCAATTACAGTCAGCTGGCTTGGACTCTCTGTCTGAGACAGAAGCTTTTGTTATCTTCTTGCTTTTCTATTCTTAGCTAGCCTTCTCATGAAATCCTTTTTTTCTATTCTTTTAGCATAATTTTAATATAATATATATATATATATAAAATAATAAATCAAGCCTTCTAGAACATGGAGTCAGATCCTCACCTCTTCCTTCTTCCTCGGACCTCTGTGAACACTGTCACAGAAATGTTGCAAGGTGCAGGTAGAAACGAGTCAGGAAATGTATTAGTTACTTGAATTTATTTTTTTTAAAGAAAATAAATGTGTTTAGTCAACAGCATGAAGTGTGGTACCTCCAAGGGTACCTGTTTGGTGATGGAGATATGGAATTATGATGTTAACCACGGAGATAAGGAGCATCAGGGGAGGAAAGTCTGTGAAAAAAGTGATTTGTCGCATTGAAGAGCAAAAGCAGCTGCAGAATATGAAGCAGTGGGAGGAGAAGGGTTCCTCAGGCAGTGGGACAGAGACAGCAGCCTGCAGGCAGCACTGGCTGCATGGAGGAGCACTTGGCTGCTTTGCCAAGGTCATTAGGAAGTCTAGACTTTCCCATAAAAGGGTCCCATTTGCTGGAGAATCCTTGGGCTACCACTGCCCTGAGGGCTTCACAGAGAACTCAAAGGCATCCAGAACAGCCTGGCTAGACTGAGGCACCTTCCCTGAGTTTTTCTGTGTGTATGGGCCTTGGAAGACAACTTTGGGGCAGCCTGGCAGGGATGATTTCCATGGGACACGCAGCCTGCCCCAGCAGAAGGCAGCTCTGGGGCTGGGACACTGCTGCTCCAGACTGGGTGGGTTTAGCTCCTCTCCAGGTTCCTCGCCCAGCACACAGAACAGAGGAGCCAAACCAGCTGCATTCCTCTCAGAAAGACAGAAATTAAAAAAAAAAACAACTGTTTCTGTGTGCTGATGGAGGCATTTGAGGCATAACTCTGTATTTGTAGTTATTCCCAAAACTCAGCAAGGAGACTTCCACCTTTGCTGCAAACCTCTCTTGGGTTGTTTGACCAGCTGGTTGGTGCCATCCTATGGCTTCAAGCACTTTAAATACCAGCTGTCCCCCCTCTCTTAGAGAGCATCTCTGTCCAGCACAACCCACCTGGAGAGAGCTTCTCCATAGCAGTGCTCAGAGTAAATCACAAGTCCAAACCCCTCTAGGATAACAGAGTGTGCTCTTTTTCCTGTTAACAGGGGCTGCCAGCTCATGCTGCAACTTACCTTGGAAGGAGAAACCAAAGGGAGATGCTAAAGGCAGGGAAAAAATGAGTGCAGCTTTCTAATTGAGTCAGGGGAAAAAGAATTCCAGAATTTGTTCAAGAAAGGGTTTGAATTGTTGGATAATATTCTTTTTGCAAGCCCAGCTATGTTATCCTTGTCTTGGGGTCCCCTTGAAAGCCAGTGTCAGGAAGACTGGCCTGGTGGACTGAATCAATATTTGTCAATATGAAGGGTCCCTGGGGACAGACAATGGTGCCCACCCGAAAAGAACCAACCCTGGGGGCTGCAGTGGTGGGTAAAGAGCATGGCCAGGCTTCTGCCCAAGGGAAACAGCTTGCTGAATGTGAGAAACCTTCTGGCATCTGCACAAGCCCAGATGATGTGGATTGAAGCCTTGAGGAGTTTGCTGTCCAGCTGGGACCAGCAGAGTGATTGGGACAACTGTAACACAGCTGGGGATGATTCCATCCTGGGAAGGTGTGACTAACCTGGGGCCACTGTAAAATGGTTTCTGTGTGCATTTACTGGATATTTTTGTGGCAGATTTTCCTTTTCATAATTGGGCCTTCCTGAACAGCAGTTGGATGTTTCAGCAAAGAGAAGAATGTGTACTAAAAATCAACGAACATTTGGAGGCTCCTCCCCTAAGTGGAGAGGAATCCTGGATAGCACAAGGCCAGCTTCCAAAACTGGTGTTTACCTTTGCTTTGAGCAATCCAATTTCTCTTTGTGAGCTGTGTGTGCAGAAGGGAGAATATAAACTGAGTTTATCACAGCAGCAGAGCTGGAGCAACTCCAAGTATGTTGGTCTATACCCTGGAAATAGGAGACTGCTTATCCAATTATTTGCAGCTTGTTTTCAAGGGAAAAACGATTGACTTGAGTCCTGCACAGCTTAAATCCTGTTAGAGTGTGTCATTTTGTCCTTTGGAGCGGGATGTAGTCCCAGGTTTCATGAGATGTTGTTTTGCCTCCTGGGATTGTGGAAAAGCTGCTGTGTCAGGCTGGGGATCTTTATTCTTCAGATGAGAAAGTAGCTCTCTGTTGGAATGAGAGATGAGGCTTAAGATATACATGATGAGCTTTATCTTCCTGTCCCAACCCTTTTCACCTACTGCCATGATTAAATTTGTGAAAAGAGTCACAGTAATAAATAAACTATACATTACTGCTGGTAAAACATCCCAGGAGGGAGGCATTGAGTGGTAGAGAGGTACAGGCACACTTAACAATGAAACAAAGAGACAGACCTTGGCTGAACATCAGGAAAAACATACTGAGAGTGAAATAAATTTGGCTATAGGACTGCAACAACAGTAGCAGCAGTCCTGTTACCCAGATTAATTGTAAACACTCCTGTGGGCATCACTCCCATCTGGGTCTGGTAAGAGAAGATGTCAGTCTCATGCACAGTTTGAAGATGTCACCTTTTCTTTGGCCCAAGGTTTTCAGTGATTTTTTTTTAAATCAAAATGGAGATAATTTCTTTCCATCTGAAGCATTCTCTTTGTTTGTAGCAAATTTTAAAAGAAAAAAATTATTTTCGTAAGGTGAGGATAAGGGAAATTTTCAGTTGTTTTGTTGTTGCTCTTCCTTTAAAGGGGTTTGGAATCAGCTATAATCAGACCAGATTTTTGCACTCGGTAGCAGAAACAAAATGAGCTGGAGGAAGATATTAAAAAACAATTTTCTCTCCAGTCCCTACCACAAACCTGCATCTTCTGAGGTATAGGTGTGTCTGCACCAGATTCTCCTTGTCCTCACACAAACCAACCAGAAAGGAGAAAGGAGTGAGGAACAATGTTTGGCCAGTGATGCGGACACTCCACATCAGCCACAGCCCTCTCCAAACTCTTGAATCTTCCTCCCGGCATGTTTTATTTCTTGTGGGCAGAGTGAATCCAGTACGGAAGCCCTGTCACTCACTGGGATTAAGCGTTGATGAGAAGAGGTGTGAGAGGCAAGGAAAAGATGGTGCAAATGAGCAAGCCCTCCCCAGATCCTGTGTGGGCAGCCTGAGGGCATCCCAGGCTGCTGGCTGGGAGGGCATGGAGCTCCTCCCAGGGCTCCTGGCCATCTGGATGGTGCTGCATGGTTTTGTGTTTGCTCCCTGGCTCAGTCTCCCACACCATGGTTTGCAGAGCATATTTTGTGATGTGAAAATGTGCTCTCTGTTCGCTTCTAATGCACCTGTTTGTCCCACAAACAGGCCTGCCAATTAAACACAAAATTCAAATCCCACAAGGAGCTGGGTTGCCTATGCTGGAAGATGTATGTGTGTAATAAATGGTGTTATGAGGTATACACCCAAGCCTATTTATGAGTTAGCATATGAGAGAGAAAGCAGGGTCAGAGTACTGAATAGGCTCAAATAACATGTGGATTTATATGCTAGATCCACCTTCCAACCCTTTATTTCATCTCGGGCAAGTTATTTAGCTTCTCTGGGCCTCAGATCCTCTACTGAGTACATCTGGGACAACAAAGAAATCCTTTTTATCTGTTTTTTTTGCTCTGGTTCTTCGTGTTCAGAAAAAGGAATTGTGTCTTTGTGCACATGCCTGATTTTGTCAGGGTTTTTAGCAACGCTCAGGTGTTGCTGTTGCATTTCTCCTTTGTACTCTTGCAGACCAGACATGATTCAAGAGCAAAAGCAGAGATACTCCTTCAAGTCCCCTTTTTTATGTTTCATCTTTGGTACCTCCTCTCACAAGGAAGTGAGCTGCATTTTACTCATCAGAGCAGAGCTAAACTTTGGTTTCCATGGGAATCAGGTACCTCTGTGCTCAGCAAACTCCTGTTATTACTCACCAGGAGAAGGGCAGCCAACACCGTACTTCAGCTGTAGCTGACAGGCAATTTATATGGGACAAATCCCTGAGCAGAGGAGTCCAGCCTTTCCTGAAATCTTATCCCTTGCCTCTCCACGCAGCTCGTTCCAGACAGATGCTGACAACTGGAGCTGAGTGGTGCTGAGGGAACGTGACACAGAGCTGCAGCAAATGTATTAATTGCACTGCTTGGGGAGGGCTGGATTCTTTCCCCTGCCCCTCCTTCCTCCCTGCCAAAGCTTTGTGTGTGCTGGGAGCCTTGCTGGGTTTTTCTCATGGATGGTAATTAACTAGCACAGCCCCGAGTTCTGGGCATCTGCTTCCCATCCCGGGAAGGTGCGTTATTAACCCGAGAGGATTTGATACCCTCCTGCTGTGCCCCATTTTCTCTGCTCTTGCCTGCTCCTTCTATTTGATTCAAGCCTCCCAGGTCCATTAAGATCTTCACAGTTGCCCATGCACAAACCTGACAGGCTCATGGGGAGACTCTAAAACGATGCTGGTTCAATTAGCAGGATATAATTTGCCCTTTGGTGAAACCCTGGGCTCCCCTGCCAGGCTAAGCACTCGCTGCCAGAGCACTTAGCACAAGGAGGAGTGTTCCCATCACATCTTTCTCAGTGGCAGGTCACACAAACCATGAACCCGAGTAGCTGCCATAAGAAAGGAATTTTATTTTTATCCCTATTTTATTTTTCCTCACAAAATGAGTCTTAGAGAAACCAGAAAGCCCAGTTTGGATATTCGATGTGAACGAACCAGCTGGCAGCTGTAGTTTTTATTTTAGCCTGGGAATCCTGCTGGCTGTATTTTTTTTCCTTTTTCCCCATGAGCCCCTGAGCCCCTCTTGCAATTTGAGTTGCTCTGCCCTAAAGGTCACAGACCAGTTTGCTGTACAATCTTCTATCTCTGTGTTGATCAAACACTTTTCTGAATGATTTGCTGTTTGCTGTGGATGTCAACCTTCTGAGTACTCAGTCTTGCTTCTCTCTCTTACCTCTGAGATGTGCTGAAATACCTGAAGAGGTACCAATATCAGATCATGCATATTCATAGTGGTTGCTCTGCATTCAGCTGCATAGACAATTTTCACCAAAAGCAGATATGAGCCAAACCTTGAGCAAAAGTGATATTTGGGATGGGGGGAGGGAAGGAGAGTTGAGATGTAATTTGGGTTTTTTTCTCAGCCACTTTGGACAGTAGCTGTTCCCATGAGATCCTTTGTGCATCAGCAGTGGGATGGAATTGTGTGCTTTGGTGGTGGAGCTTCTCACACTGGAGGAGGCCTTCTGGAGAGATGGTGTGGAAAAGGCTGGTGGCATCTGTCCCTGCTGGGGCAGGGAGGAAGCTTGGCCAGAACTGCTCTGACAGTGGTGCCAGAGTTTGGTCTGGTTGCTCTGGCTCTCTCACACGGTGGGAAAAACATGCCCTTAGCTCTAGTCTTGAGGAATGCTTTTTCTTTTTTTATGTTACTTCTCTTTCCCAGGAGACTTCCTTGGGTTTATAAAATGACTGCATTTCCCTTCGGCATGACAGCTGCAGCTTCACCTCTTCTCGTGTGAACCTGGAGTCAGGTCAGGCTAAAATGCTGAATCCTTCCTTTCTCCTTCCCCTGCTTCTCTGGCCCCCTCCTTCCTTCCCCATATCAGCTGCCTGCATTGCCATAACTCGAGGATTAGCTTTTCCCCTGCAGGACTGAGCTGAAATTCAAGTGCTTTACCGAGCAAAACAAATCTCTTCAATATTAGCAAGGCAAAGCAAAATGCTTGAGCACATGTGGTTTTTGTTAGCTGACTTCTCCCCCAGCCTCATGTTCAGTCACAGTGTCAAATTCCCTCTTAAATATGCTTAGGAGGTCACAGAAAGCAGGTGAATAGTCATACAATAAAAATCACATCACACCTCTTAAAAAAAATTAAATAAAAAAATTACATCCCCTCTTTCAGTCTTCCTCCCACTCCACCCATCCCTATACACAGCAGAGGAAAAGACCTGATTATGCACTTAGTGGGAAAGAACTAAAAATGAGTTTTCCTAGCAGAACACAGGGATGCAATTAACAGATCAGGCTGTTGCAAATGAAGACACAGAGTTATAGGGTGCCCAAAGTTAAGCTGGTACATCTGGGTCAGGCTCTCAGCAGATACAAGCTCTTCCCTGGAGTGATTCCACGTGGCAGCATGGTCTGGCTTCCAAAGGAGCGTGCTGGTGCCAGCTGGGTGCTTTTGGGAAACGTGTGTTGAGTAAGATGCTGAGGAGATGGCAAAGGTATGTGTGCAGAGCACACCTGTGAGTGCTCGGTGCAGGTGTGAGCCGTAAAGCTTGGATGGGGCTTTTGAAACCATGACTCAGTTCCTTTAGGAAGATCAGATACTGGGTTTCTGTTGTGTTAGCAAGGGGAGCTGAGCCAGGGCCACAACACCCCCAGTGCTGCTCAGTGAAACTCACACAAATCTCTCTGATTGATTTGACCTTATGAAATAAATTCTAATAAATCCTCGCAGTCCTGGTAATGAATTTTATGAGTCCCCCCAGCAAAGGCAATACCTGTGCTTTGGCTGATATATGAACTAACTCAAAGCTGGCTTGAGCACCGGAGGCAGCGTGAGAAATGTTTGTGAGTGAAGTCTCTCAGTGAACCCAGTAGCACTGCCTGAAGAATATTCACTTTTACAGCTTAGATAGACACTTGAAACACCAAAGAAGCTGTGGTTGCCTCATCCCTGGAAGCATTCAGGGCCAGGTTGGATGGGGCTTGGAGCAGCCTGGTCTGGTGGCACCCATGGCAGGGGATCTGGAAACAGAGCTTTGCTCCTGTGGGTTTTATTAAGGTTGTTTGTGTATATACACTGATTTTAATGGCCAAAAGGTGACAGAGTGAAAAATAGAATTATTGAGGAAACTTCATTGTGTTCAACTCTGTGCTTGGGTATTTACTTCCCTCAGCAGGGCACTAACAGGTGAAAAGGTTTTTGACAAAAGGCCGTCATAGCTCAAAGCCAAGACCTGCCTCTTGTTTTACTGAGCACTGTGTTTTACTCATATTTGAGGCACCTTTTGAAAGAAAAGCTGTCATGGTGTGTGCAGGTGTGTAAGCTATGAACCTTTGTACAAAGCAATGAATTTATTTGAGCTGAGATTTGTTCTCGGAAGTTTGTCTTTGGGCTGTGAAAACAATTCTCCTCATTATTCCACGAGAGATTTTCCTGGCAATAGATATCCTGGTTTTTATCTTGATTACTTTTTTTCGTTCTCACAGCCCTGAACTCTGCTCCTGAGTCTTTGGTGCTCTGTAATTTCCACTTTTTCCTGATGTAAAATAGAGGATGAAGACAGCAATTGAAACAGTTTCAGTAGAGAAGGTTTTCAACCTTTGCCTCTGCTTGCTGGCATACTGTGAGTCTTAAATAACATGTTTATAAGGTGGTCTGATGTGTGACATTCAGATGAATGCAAGTGTCGTTCAGAAGTGCACAGACCTGCAATTTATACAGTAAATACACCTTTCATATTCAGTAAAGTCAAAGTCAATCACCACAGTCTCAGGGTGACAGTATTTTAAGCCATAGCTGTGCAATTCTACTAATTAAAAAGTTGGGAGGCAGAAAGGTCACAATAATTCAGCCTGTTTCTCTCTGGGATTCTTTTGGCTATGGAAAAAGAAAGAAGCAAACTTTTGGTGCAAAAAGGTTTGACTTCTAGGGTTTTTTTTACTCTTTCATGTGCTCTCAAATCCATGTAATTACTTATAAGGACTCTTGGTGATTGAAATGATAGTGTTTAGAAGTAATTAATTTGGAGCTTTAGTCTCATAAATAGTAGATGGCAGTTACTGAACTCCTGTTAAACAGCAAAGGAAGCAGCTCTGGACCATTGGGCTCTTTAGGGTGTTCAGCTGAGACTGGAAATAAGCGATCTGTGGTGGGTGAGAGGGTAGGTGTGCTTGCATGACATGTAAACAAAGAGGTACTGGAAATATGTTTGCCTCTGGAACACATGGATGAAGTGCTTTCCTCCTCTTTAAAGGAAGCTGCGGCAGTAAAAAAATGGAAGTGACAAGAATGAGTCTTAAAATTTCATCCCCTAGTGAGAAATCTGAGATCATTACTAACATCAACTTTTTGAAGAAAATCAATAAACCAGAGCTATCTGTCTGAAAGCATAACAGAAAACTGCCTATAAGGGTAAAAAGCCCCAAAATACTCATGGGTAGCAGCTGAAGAGGGTGGTTTTAAAAATCATTATTATTTTTGCAACTTTTACCAGTGGTTGAAGTTTGCTATTAGAGCAAATTGGTTACAGTGGCAATATCCTCACAGGGAAACATTGCTTATACCTCATGTGTTTGTTTTTCCTAAGAATCTAATTTTCTGTTTCAACCAGGAGCAGAGTGCAGGGATCTGCACAACATTATGGCAGCAAGTGTTACCCATGAGAAACACCCACTGCAGCCACCTCATGCTTTAAACATCTGAGAGGATGAAGCACAGCTCAGCTGCCTGCTGTAACAAGCTGCAAAATAAATAAATAAAGATAGATAAATTGCCAAGAAAAAGTGAAATGCTCCCTACATACCAGGAGTAAAAATGTAATGGTGTTCTGTCCCTTCTGGGCTGCCCCAGAAGGAGAATTAGGGAAGACTAAGTTGTGCATTTTGGATTTGCACTGCAGAAGAAGCTAGACCCATTCCAGCTCAGGTCCTCTGAGGGCCTGGGACATTCACCAGTGATGGGGACATTCATCATGGTGAAATGTACCATCGTGGTGGTGGGAGTGTTGATGGCTTTGATCTGCTTGGGACTGGTCACAAGGGATGATGCCCATGTGTTGTTTATTCCTGACAGGACAGGAGCTTGGCAGCAGCAATGGAATGGAGGCTGTGCTGAGGTGGAGAGGCTGGGCATGATGAAAGCCAGATCTGCCCACTCAGCTTGGGAGCCTGGGTTGCTTTGGGAGACAGTCCTGTTTCTCTCAGCACAGCTGCTCAGTTTGAATCCTCTACTGCTGTCGCAGGCATCTTTTATGAAAAATCCTTTCTTTAAGATTTTTCCTTCTGAGAAGCTGAGAGGCCTCAGGAACAAAATGTAAACATTGATTATCTGCTGCTGTGGAATGCAACAGGTGCATCTGTGATTGGCCCATGTTGGTTGTTTCTAATTAATGGCCAATCACAGTCAGAGAGTCCAAGCCACAAGCCTTTGTGATCATTCTTTCCTATTCTATTCTTAGCCAGCCTTCTGATGAAATCCTTTCTTCTATTCTTTTAGTATAGTTTTAATGTAATATATATCATAAAATAATAAATCAAGCCTTCTGAAACATGGAGTCAGATCCTCATCTCTTCCCTCAACCTGAGACCCCTGTGAACACCGTCACACAACTGCCTTACTTTATAATGAGGTTTTGGATTTTTGGACCTTATTGTCTCGTTGTCACATGTCTTTCACTCGTCTTTGTGTCTTGGGAGCTTGGTGAGTGAGGCTGGCTCTGGAGCAGGACCTGCTGTGGTGATAAATAAGGTGCAGCCAAAGCCATGGGCCCCAGATAATAGATGTTCCATTCTGCAGGACACTCCAGTTTGGGCAGTTTAATTTCTTACCAGTTAAAGATCCTCCTTGTGAAAAATGATTTCCCATTCCCAACCTTATAATGAAAGTAAAATAGTGGGAAGACAGATGAGCTAGCACTCCTAGAAATCTATAATGTAGCTGGGTGAGAAATAAAACAATTTGTCTCCCCCTTGACTGACTTTTCTTACACCAAATAACTGTGTAATTGTCTTAAACCCCAGATAGAGAGCCCAGTCTGGAGGGGAGAGGTTCTTATATTTCAGCTGGCTCCCAGCTGTTCAGCTGGGGAGAGCAGGGCTGTGTGTGTGAAGGGAATGCACTGGGAACCCATTTCTCAGAGCTGTGACCCTTTTCCTGTTTGTCAGATGCACTGATTAGCTGGAATAAGTTTTCTTGCTAAGCATTGTGTGAGATTCTGGCAGTCCAGCTGCCTCTGAGCCCAAAAGGAGTCCTCAGCTGGCTGGACAGTGTGGGATTGTGCACTCTGTGAACAGCAAGGGGGGCTGGCTGTGGCCATGGGGACTCAGAGCTGCACCTTGGATGTCATGGGGCAAACACACTCAAAAATACCCTAAGTAGTTATTAATATTTTAAAATTTGCATTATTTAAATTTTTACTCTCTTTTAAAATTGCTGAAACAATGCAAAGGAGTTTTGTGGGAGTGAGACTACATTTTTCTGGGTTTATTGTAGCTGGATATGTGTGACCATGTTCACAGGGGTTTTTGGATTGGGGAAGAAACGAGGCTCTGACTCCATGTTTCAGAAGGCTTGATTTATTACTTTATGATATATATTACATTAAAACTATACTAAAAGAATAGAAGAAAGGATTTCATCAGAAGGCTGGCTAAGAATAGAATAGGAAAGAATGATAGCAAAAGCTTCTGTCCCGGACAGAGAGTCTGAGCCAGCTGACTGTGATTGGCCATTAATTAGAAACAACCAACATGGGCCAATCACAGATGCGCCTGTTGCATTCCACAGCAGCAGATAATCAATGTTTACATTTTGTTCCTGAAGCCTTTCAGCTTCTCAGGAGGAAGAATCCTAAAGAAAGGATTTTTCATAATAAATGTCTGCGACAGATATTTTGTTGTTCCTTCCTTACATCACATTTTGAAGTGCAGATTCTGAACGCTCTCCTTTTTTACCGTGCATTATATAGGCTCCATTTCAGAGCTAGGCATGGCAATGGCTTCCCCTTAATGAGAGAGATGGGGATCCCTTCTGATGGAGCTGGAACTGATGGAGTTTGGATCAGGAAGTGGAAGAGACTTCAGGAAACACCAAGAAGTCAGTTTTTCAGCACATGGCTTGAATCTTACCCTCTCTGTTGGTATCTTTGTAAATTGTTTTCTAAAAAATGACCAGTTTTATTTGAAAAAGTGTATTTTTTTTTCTCAGTATGAGGCATGTGAAATTCAGAGACTATTAGGTCTCTAAGTTTTGTCCTGGGGCTAGCAGTGCTATATCTTTCAACTCCAGCTTTCAAAACAATCAGTAGTTTATTGTGTTAGGACAGATTTCTCCTCTTCTGAGAGCAGAAACGGTGTTTTAATAGCAATGCTGATAGTAATCTTTATAAAAGTTTGAAGTTGTGGTATGGAGAAATTCAGAGCTCTCAGCACAGTGCAAACTTTTGTAGTTAAATCAATGAGCTCTCCTGTTGAGAAATGAATGACCAAAGGCTCTGCATCATCCCTGCCCCCTTTACATAATCCCAGTGGTGTGGAAAGTGGGGCTGCTGCCCAGAAATCAGCAAACAATTCACAACAATGAAGGCACAATGACACACACTGAACACACAGCCAGGCAGGAAGTTCAGGTCTGTGTAATCTGAAAGGAGAGGAGTCAAACCAGGAACAAACACACCCTTGAACAACCCAGGGGTGTGAAGGGGATTTCTGTGCTTTTCTCTCTGCTGCAGGGATGAGCTGATGGCCAAGAGAGGCGTTGTCCCGCTGTGGCTATTGTGTGTGTAAAACCTGCCCAACATCCTTCTTGGACTTGGCTTTCAGGGAATCTTGAGTATTTTTTGTCTCTGGAACGCAGCTGAAGTCACATCCCAGCTGTGAGCCATGAGAGCTGCTCTCTGCCCAAACCCATGGCAGAACAAGTTTGCTTTCAGGAGCACCCAAGGATGGTTTGGGCAGGATTCTGTTGACGCTTTGGCATTGCTCTGGCAAGGGCTGTTCTGTTTGCTTGCATTTGCCCTTTTTGTGGATGGATTTCCTCCTGCTCTGTGTCTTCATGCCTGAACCTGTCCTGTCAAGATTTGATTATGGCTTAACTATGTGAGGCTAAGCAGGTGAAGCTGTCCCCTGAGCATGAGGCAGCAGGGCACAAATTCATCCTTTACTTGACCTGTAGATGATCCAGCTCCTGTTTCAGTGAAATCTCACCAAATGAGCTTGGGCAAAGCACAGAGGTGTGTGTGGAGACTCTTCTGAGGGTTTTTCTCAGGTTTGCTCCCATCCCTGGTGCAGGAAGGAATGGAATGGGGTCCTTGGCAGCCTCTCCTGCTTGGCTCTGGCCTTGGTGCTCCTCCACACACCTGCAAGGTGCACAGTAAATGACTGCTTGAATGAGAAGGAACTAAAAACTGCACGTGGTTTGGAGCCTGGTTGTATTAAAGAAAAGCTAATGACAGATATTTACATGGAAGTGTCAATAAACATTTTCTACATGCTTTTTGACTGGCCCACTGGTAATGTATTCCTAATGGAAACAAATTGGATCATCAGTCAGCCCAGTGCCTTTGTCAGTCCTGAACTCTGTTTAAAAATAACATTATTTTAACATGTTTTTAAAGCACCTTTTCCTAACATGATCCAGAAGGCTGTGTAAAAAACAACTTGGAATAATCTTGAAACCCATAGAGGGCCAAGCCAGAGAAAAGGAGCCAACACCTTTGGGCAAAGAAAGCCAGAAAATCTGAGAAGAGCCAGGAAGAAGGGAGGGAATATATTTTCATGGAAAAATCTACCTCTAAAACAACATGCTCTCCAGAAAAGGTACTTTTTTTCCTTGAAAAATCTCCATGTAAAATGAATACAATGCTGTATATATTTATTTAGTTTTCTCTATATATCCATTCAGTTTTCTCATTGAAATAATATCCATCAGCACCTAGAACCAGCAAGCTTTGGTCTTTGGAGCTTCCTCAAATGATGGTCTTTGTTATTCTATTAATGGAATATGAGATTAGGGAGTTTTGGGTTACAGTTTCATTTTTCTGTGACTGGTTAATCTGTGAACTGGGGAGACCAGGTGTTTAAATTCCACATTATTGATATTCCCCTAGCAGTGTCTCCCAGTCTGTGGCAAAACAGAATCATTTGAGGCCACTCTGGAGGAACGCTAAAATGTAAAGCACAGCTCGAGAAAGACTCTTTTCTCTTTTAAGAAAATGGCAACTCTGCAGTTTGTGTCAGTCCTGTTCCTGCAAACCGACACCTGAATGAGTGGCAGCAGCACAGATAAATAGAGCAGCAGGGGAGCTGAGGTGAGCAGAGGCACATCCCAGTGACAGACTCTGCGACATCCTGAACTGATGTCACTGATGAACATCCTGATCGCTGAAAAAGTCCCAGCATTTGGATTCAAAGACACTGACGGAGTCTGAGGGAAGTTCCAGGGCACAGATTTCACTTGAAGCCTGTTACCCCCGGGCTCAAGTCCTTCCTGAAGGTTTTCAGGTGTGGTCATGCAGGATCAGGAACTCCTTGTGAAGTTGGTCTGTTCCTCTTTTGGTGCTAATATCTGTTTGAAAATAGGAGTGTTGAGCTCTGCTCTGTGATGGTGTTCACAGGGGTTCTTGGATGAGGGAAGAGATGAGCATCTGACTCCGTGTTTCAGAAGGTTTGATTTATTGTTTTGTGATATATATTACATTAAAACTATACTGAAAGAATAGAAGAAAAAGTTTCATCAGAAGGCTGGCTAAGAATAGAATAGAAAGGATTGATAGAAAAGGTTTGTGGCTGGGACAGAGAGCCCAAGCCAGCTGACTGTGATTGGCCATTAATTACAAACAACTCTATGACACCAATCACAGATGCACCTGTTGCATTCCACAGCAGCAGATAATCATTGTTTACATTTTGTTCCTGAGGCCTCTCAGCTTCTCAGGAGGAAAAATGCTAAGGAAAGGATTTTTCATAAAAGATGTCTGTGACACTGCTCCACTTCTCCAGTGAGATCTGGAGCAGCCCATTCTTGCAAAATAGATGCAAAACAATGAACAGTCAAGAAAAAAAAAAAAGCCAGCCAAGAGTTGGAAGCATTTTATTGTGCTTAATGGTCCACCAATAGTAGGTAGAACCCACTGCAAGGGTGAGAATGTAGTTTCCTGCCTTTCACTGACCAACACCTATTTAGCGAGTTTAGTCTGTAATTCTGGGATGGTGGGAATGATGTAGTTTCAGGCATAACTCCAATTTCTGCACCTAGTAGAGGCCCCTATTCTGCTGAGTCCTAAAGGTGCCTGTTCTACTCCTCTAGGTAAGGATCTGTAAAGGAGTAGGAATGATTACTGAGGATTTAAGAAGGAAAAACTTTTATTTCTTTTTGCTTTTCTCTGCTTGTTTAGCCATAAACCCATGATTGTTATAAACAGAGGTTGTATCTGGTCCCTCTCCTTTATGGATTTTCTGTGCATTCCAGACAGACTAAGGCAAACCACATACCTGAGAACAAAACTTCTCCCTCAGAGAGAATTTTATGATGTATATTTGTATGATATTATGTCAAAGCAGAGAAAACATTTATGGGAGAGTTTCCCAAGCAGTGTGTGTATATATGTGCTCAGCCATGAGTGCATGTGGACTCTCTCTGCAGGGTAAAAAGCTTTTGTGATGGTTTAAGAAAAATATTGAGCTACCAAGGGGACTGGATAAGCAGCACTTTTCTGAATACTTGTGCTTTTCCCAGACAGCATTCAGAAATAATCTTTGGCTGTTGAAGCAAGAAATAAATAAAAAAGCAGCAAATTTGCTCTGATGGGGATTTTTTGCTTCTCTGTCAACCTGGATCATGTGAATGGACTGGGTTCATATACGAGCAATGCACTGCAAATCTTTTTGAGGGTGCTGAATTCAGAGACTACTGGGCACTGCAATTAGAGAGTGCTTGTAGGATAGGGGGATTAGAAAAAATGGTCACGTTACAGCTGCCCTGTGTCTCAGAGCTTGTTTGGAAACACTTTTAATTGGTCTATCTGTCATGCCTTTCGTTTGGGTTAAGAATGGCTGGTGCTCCGTGCTGCCCAGAAGCAATAATCTCAGCAAGACCATGTTCTCTTCACAGCTTCATTAACCTCTACAATAAACAGCCAAGGCTTTACAGCATAAATGTTCACAGAGAAAGTGTTTTGCAGCTCTTGTATGGGCCATCTGTCTTTTGACGTAGCCATGGGTGAGTGCTAGATAGTTATTTCCTAAAGAGTTCACTACAAAAATCAAATTTTCAGTTCCCTGCAGATATTTTCAGTGGACTCCAGCTCTTCTTGTGTACATCCATTCCCAGAACCCTCTTGTGGGCTCCTTCAGCAGAGTTCAGTGCAGCTGGAAATGCATGAGTTGGTGCTTGGGGTGTCTGTAGCCTTTAGGAGGGTGGAAATGAGGAGACAGGTTGCAGTTATTCCCCTAGAAAATAAACAGTGCTTTCACACATGCTGCATCTTGCTGGTTTTGGCACCAGACTGCAGTTTGCCCTAGCTGGAGGGAAGAGCTGGGTGGAGGGACCTTGTGGAAAGATCTTCTGGATAAGCTTCTCTTCTCATCTGGGAAGTGCTTGGAGAGAGGAGCAGAAAAGGGGAGAATAACCCAACGATGCAGGGAACTTGGGTTTGTGGCCAACACTTGGCTGAGTGACCTGCAAAACAGGGAGCTGGCTTTGGGAAATTGCATATTCAGATGGCCCTCTCAGGCAGTAGCTAAAGTGGTAATTAAGACAGCAAGTTCCAGATAAGAATATTAAAAAAAAAAAAAAAAAAAAAAGAAACAACACCACAAAACCAAAAAAGAAAACCCCAAACTGACAAACCCTGCCAAAATTTAGCAATGGTAATTGGACAAAAACCTGCATGCCCAAATCCTGGAATAGTGTGGAGTGATGCAGGGAGAGAATGTGTGACACTGCTTCTTTGGCTGTCTTTGGCTTATGAGGTCAGGTTGAAAGTGGAGCTGAGAGAAGGAATTTATGGTGTTCCACACTGGGATTTGGGTGTGAAGTAGTCCCTCAAGCTTTTAGGGTTATTTCTTTGAAAGTAATCCCAAGACAGTCCTGTAAACCTGCCCTATTGCTTGCTCTGCTCAGGCTGTCTGGGTGATCTGTCTGTGATGGTCTGTCTTATAAAATATGCAATATCTGATTGAGCTGAGATTGATTCAGGCTGTAATGAGGTTGTGTATGTGTTAATAAAACCCTGATAGGCTGTTGATATAACAATGCTGCTTCTGTCACAAATTGTTTTAACTTCAGCTTGTGGCAAAAAACTCCGGGCTCACAAAACAGATTTCACTGTTGGCCTTTGAGTTATTCAATAATGATTAGGAACAACATTTTCAGGGAGAAACTGCAAGACAAATTCCAGTTCCTTCTTGGATGAAACTCCTTTTTAAATCCATCTTCTCTGTGTCCCGTGTCCAGGTACTCACAAGAGTTTTTATCATCAAACCTTAACTCAGCTGCCTCATTGACTCTCAGCCTACCAGCAGGGAATGGGCACCTACCGAGTACATTTTTGGATGGCATGGGATTTTATTTGAACTATATATGCTTTTTAATCTCCTTTTCCTTTTCCAGAACTGCTTTAGGGTTTGATCAGAGTCTTGAGAGGAGCGAGTCCATGGAATAGCAACTACTTGTTTTATACACAAGCTACTGGAAAACAGACAGGATCTCTTCATTTAGCTGAGATGGCATCTCCTGCATTCTCTGTGTCTCTAGCCAAGTTCATCCCAAAGATAATGGGTACCACAGGTAATTTAGGGAACAAAGAGCCTCTCCCTGCAGCTATGTGCAACTGCTGGTGGTTACCTAATCCTGCACCTGCACACAATTGCTGATGATCCTGTCTCCTGCTATCTCACACAGTACACTAGCCTCTTTGACTCTGCAAAATGTCTTGTGTTGTGGACTCTCTTGTGGCTGGACACATCTCCCTTTGCTCCAGTTCTGATTTAATTTCTCTTCATTTGATTCCCCTCTGGTTATATGAGTTTTTTTTTTTTTAAAAAACTCTCTTGAGCAAACTCTCTTGTGCAAACCAGAGTGGTTGGGGAGGCAGCTGAACCTGATTAGTATTTCTGAGCATCTCCAAGAGATAATCTGCAGTCATCCTTCCTCCCTGTTCCCTCTCCCTCCCTCTACTGCAAGATCATTTTATAGCAGTGAGATCATGCATTCAGAGATGTTGTCTTGATGCAAACCTGTATCTGCTAACACATCTGTGTGAACCATTTCACATCAGCTTTCTGTAGCAAACTGAGGTGTTCCCATTCCTTCATGAGTGCTGAGCCTCTTTCCTTGTGGAATTTTCCAATGACGAAACAAAGGATCTATCAGTCAGGAATTACATCTAGGTTTTAAATCTCTTTTTGAATCATCTCACAATTTTCCCAGCTATTTCGTGGTCTCAGACTATTTAGTTTTCCTTATGTCTTGTCTACTATCAGGAAGATTTTACTGAGCTATTTGTTACTTACTGGTTCCACTTTCTACCTCTCTCTTAAAACTCTGGATCATGTTAAGTTGTATGTGTGGAAACCAGCAAATATGAGTGGTTTGCCAGAGGTCATTAGCAGCTGTTTTAGATCTTAGGAACTCTTGGAACCCTTTGCTCTAATTATGAGAAATAACAACATGCACCTGTATTGTAATTTTTATCGGAAGATCTTAAAATTATTCATAAATATCTGTCAAATATTCAACACTTCATGGGAAGGTAAAAGTCTGAGTAAATGGAAGGGGCAAGTCACCAAAGGAACTAAAATAACGAACTGTCCCTTCAATCCCTGCTGAGATGCTCTGGATGCACAGCTCTGAAGGAGATACCTGAACTTGCAGGACAATGCACAGGGAGAGCCTGGGATGTCATTGCAGCACATGAAAGCCAGAACATGGGGTGGAAAGCAATGCAGATTCACAAAGAATTAAGGGTTTACACAGATGTTTTTCTGGGTGTGGGTGCTTTGAGGGTGTCATATTTGCTGCTCTTGGAAAGGAATTTTTGTTGCTCTTTTCATGCTTGAGCTGCTCTTTTTGCATTCTCAGAGCAGATGGCAAGAGAGACAGTTACATTTTTGGCTTGGCAATTCCTCCAGAAGCTAACTCTGCCTCTCTGATTCCCTCCTCTTTGGCTTAAACCCTTGCAACATAATTAAAGTAGGTTCATTAAATATTAAGTTAATTAAAATTAGGTTGGAGAGGGCATTAAAAATAATCTGGTTCTACCTCCCCTGCCATGAGCAGAGACATCTTCCACTAACCCAGGCTGCTCAGAGCCCCATCCAGGGAGACCTTGAGCACTTCCAGGGATGGGGCACCCAAAATGTGTGATCAAAAAACTAAAGCTCTGGGATCATCTGACTTTTCCATGTGGATGTGGACATAAACCCTCAAAGAAAAGACAATTTCAGACCCAATGGGAGAGTTACTGCACGTGTAATTACTGTGTGTGCAGCAAACCACACGAGCATAACTCTCCATGTTGAACTGGAGTGCAGAAATGCTCATTTGGAGGAGCCTGATTCATACATTACTTCATGTCAGAAACAATTTTCATATCGAGGAGAGATTATTTGCATTTGATTACTAAAAGCTGATGTTTAGTCAACAACTATTTATATTTCTGAGGGAGATAAGTAATTTCACTTATTAGCAGGCAGATATATACAGACCTTAATGAGAAGGCTGCAAGGATTTCTGTGATGAATTTTACATGAAAGCACGGTGCTGTATCTGACACCGGTTGTCCAAACTGGAAATCAATATTTCTGGGTTTGATGACACTTACAAAGAAGGAAATCAAGCTTGTTAGTGCCTGTCATGAAATGAAGTGGGTATTTAGTTTTCAGCAAAAATCTGCAAGATTTCTGGAAGTCTTGAGGACTGAGGATGTTTTGTTTTTAGCCAGATTATCCAAGGTACTCTTTTTCTATATAAAAACTGTTATTATTTTATGGATATTTCCTGTGGGGTGGGTGTATGTAGGGAACCATGTTTACTGTGGAATCTCATTTTTCTCCATAGTTTTTTTTGATATATAATTACACTGTTTTGGTCACATACAACTCTATTATCTTATGATTAAACTCATGCATGAATTATTGTCTCAGAGAGTGCAATGCTGAAATAAAGATGTGGTTTATTTTCATTTGGCCAATTACAGAACTTAAAATCTGATTGAACGCTGGAGGTATTACTCTTAGAGGGATTTTCTCAACTACAGGTCTATTTATTTTAATACTACTACTACTACTAATAATAATTAAAAACCTTAAAGAATGGTTTGAAATTGAAAGCCTTTAGAATGTAATATAGAAATATCAAAAATAGAGAGGTTTATAATAATTCAACCATGTCTTCACCCATGCAAGACAAACTGGTAACTCTCACCAGGCTTTATTCTGCCAATTGCTCATCTTTTTTTAGTCATCTTTTTATAACCCTTTCTGGCTACTAGAACTGGAAGGATGAACAGCATCTGTCAGTCGTGAAACAAAACCCAGGGGAATGCCATTTTTAGATTTAACAGCATGTATGTTTTGGGCCTCCATGGGAGGAATATTTTTGAGCTGTTCCTTGGCCAGGTTAAATATTGAATTATGGACTTAGATTTTGAGATACACCCCAGCCAAATCACTGCTTGGCAAGTCCCTGTAGATATTTGTGAGTCAATGGCATGGTTCATTCCATGTTTCTTCAGTCAGAAGAGTAAGCCATGGTTCAGTGTGAGACTCTTTTGGTCCCTTCTGCTGAGGAGGTGAAGGTGGGAAGGGTTGGATCTGTCTGTGGATGAGAAATTAAATCCTTCAGCTCTGCAGTGCTGAGCATCCATCCCATTTGAGGGATACTGTGATTTGTTGCTCACATCTACCCATACCCATTGCCCACGCAGGGCAGAGTGAATGGAGTAGTTGGTGTTCAGGCTTTCGGAGAAACAGGAGTGAAATTTTAATTTGTTCAGAAAACACAGTGTAATGTTTCCATTTCTTCCTGCCTGGCTTAGCCAGAGTTCAATATGGGCCTGTCTTGCTGAGTTACTGCCAGGAGAAGGTGAGAGTGTGTTGCTGTGAGGGGTGAGTGAGCAAGGACAGCCACCCCACAATCCAGCAGAGCAAAACTGTGTCCTTGCAGGACAATATAACAGTGTCCTGCAAATTATTTTTTTTTTTTTTTTTAAAGCAAATCCTTTGTTGATTGAGTAGCTGAGGCAGATATTGGAAGACCTCTATTTGCTCCCAGTGTAAGCTGACGAACTGTGTGCTTCTGGGTTTTTCCATCCATGCAGTGCTTGGTAATGAACCTTCCCTGTGTCTCTGGAGGATCTTTCATGGTGGTGAGAGGAGCAGCAGATGAGCAATGTGGTTTGTGATGCTGTCCATCTGAACTGCATTGTTTTCACCTTTTTATTTCTATGGGGAGCAGGTTCCTATCACAGGGCCCTGGTCACTGCAGGCTGGGCATCTCCAGCCTCAACATTGCTGGAAGAATCTGGGAAAATGGGAAAAGCTATTGCACAAGAAACTAAAGAGCAATCACAGGCAACATTATTAGTGATGAATTTCTTCCTGAGCTGGATCTAGCAACTGTCAGCTGGGAAAAATATAGATAGAAGTAGCTGGCCATGGGTTTCAGAGGTAGCAGGAGAAAATGATGATGTGAGGGCTGTTCTGGGCAGAGGATTCTGATAATCTTGCCAAATAGTGGCACAAATTTCAGCCTCCTGTTATCTGTCTTCACAAGGCCTTTCTTTTTGCTCCTATCTTCGTCTGCAGGCTGAAATTCTGCGATATTCTGAAATGTAAATACTTAATTGTGCTTGCAAATCAGGTACTTAAACTTCCAAATCCTCATCATCTTAATATCTTTGTTTTCCAGATTATGTGAATCTTAAGGGTCAGAAAAGGAGATTTCCATCTGTGAAGCTGTCATTCTGACACATTTCATCCAGGACTTGTGGCATTTTGTAAATGCCACCTTAACAATCAGGGATGAGGTATTGCTCAGAAATGTTTTTGGTAAATGAATAGAGGCACAAATGGAGACTGTCACAGCAAACATCCCCAGGGCAATGTATTTTCTAGGCTGGACACTGTCACCCATTGGATCTGTGATGGAACACAGAATTTTTCTCTTCTGCTTCACTTAACCTGCCCAAGCAGCTCCTGATTAATGAGAATTTCTCACTTAAGAAGCTGACTCATGTAGAAACAGTGGTGGGCTCTTACCTGTCCTGCTGTAGAGCAAATGTCAACTTTTATATTTTGCTTTCAACTTCAGGAAACACCACAAGGACCAAGTAGTTATTTCAGTGTGGTTTAAAATATGTCTACCCTCAGGTAACAGCAGTTTAGCAAAATGAATCATTGCCGAGTTAAGTGGGATTTGGATCTTCAGATCCTTATTTATAACATAATTTTAGTGTTGAGGGGAGGGTGAACCAGGAGTTTTGTGATAAATAGAGGCTTAATTAGGGCAATAAACTGTGGCTTCTTTCTCAGAACGGCAGCCTCATTTATTTACTTTTAAAATAGTGTGAAATTATTAGACCCCAGGAAAAAAAACCCAACATTTTATCATCCAGCGTAGTTCTCCTCCTTTTATGAGCCATAATTAATAACACTCTTACTGCAGTTGATGTCCTCTCCAGAAGGAGCCCAAACACTGCAGCGGAGCTTTGTATTTCATTTTTTTTTCTAAGGCACTTCACAGATGATTGCAGTTATTCTTCCTGTGAGACACCGTGATGCTATTCCCACTGGAATGTTTGTCAAAGTGAAGCCCTGACAGCTTGAAAACATGATGGGGAGAGGAGCAGCTCAGGCTGCTTCAGTCTGGGCACAGGCAGCTCTGTGGCCACGCAAGGGAAGCGAGGACAGGATGGTGCTGCTGTCTGTGTGTGACAGCTCCTCCAAATGCCTTCTGCAGCCCTCCCTGCCAAGCTCAAACACAGGCCTCCAACAGCTCCTTGGGAATGTCTAGACATCAGATCAGTGTTGTTGAAGCTTTCTGAACTCGCGGTCCCAAACGCCTTTATGGTTGAAGCATCACCACCGTGCTTTTGCTCATTGCAGATGTCGCCCATCCAGGCAGTGTTCAGATTCCTGCAACTCTGGAAGTCTTACATCCACTTCTTGTCTAGGTCCTGTGTAATATTTGAGTCAGCAGCCTGTTCTGTCTGCTGATTTAAATAAAACTCATGTCCAGGTGGTAGCTTTTATTTCATTTCAGCAACATCATTTTTCCTCTGGCTTTGACAGGTGCCGTGTGGCTCAGCTACAGGACCTGAATATATCACAGTGACTGTGCTACCTGTGCACTCATTCCTCCCTCTCTAATCCTCTAAATGGCTTTTCTTCATTTCCCAGAGCTTTCACAGACTCTTCCCCACTTATCTTGCAGTCTGTATCAAACAGGAGCAAAGTTCCTGCCTCCAATCAGCCCATAATGCTGCCCTCCATCACCTGCTCATTACATTTTCAATCACACTTTTCTGCTCCTTTCTCTCAGGCAATCCTCCACTCCTGGAGGAAAGCCACCATCAGCCCCCTCCTCAAGAAGTGCCATTATCAGCCTCGGAGTCCATTCTTTTTACCCCATTGCCTGATGATAATCATTGGGTCTGTGGAAGGTGCCTGCCACAGTCCTCATCTTGATATCACCACTTCCTTGCAATTTTTCCTCTTTCTGCACATTCCTGTCTTCTCTTGCCTTTGGATGGTGACCTCATTCAGGCCAGGGTGGGGTCAGTACATTGTGTGATGGTGACAAAAAATTAGTAATGATAATATCTGAATAATTTTATATTCTAGATAAAGAATATTCATATTCATTATTTTAACATCATAAATTTGGTCCAAATAAGAATTCAGAAATAAGCTACTTATTTAGCACATTTTTGCCGTCCTATGAGATAATGAGCTAGGTATATATGTCTTTTATTCAGTTTTTTAGGAGATGTGGGAGTACATTCAGCCACAAGAACTGCTCCACAGCTATCCTCTTCCTCACTAGCAGCATCAGAGCAAATTTAAAGACATGGTAACATTCTGAAAAGGATACAGAGAAAATGGTTCAAATTAACTAAGTAACTACATTAGTGGATTATTCAAACCTTCTGGGGGGAAGCATTCATGCAAAGTTAAAATTGCCTTAATTCACTTTGGAATAAATATTCAGTTTTAAAATATTCACACAGCATTTGGGGACGTTATCTCCTCTTATTAATTTTTTTTCTGGCTTCCTGGGCTGGGAAGCCCTACACTGGGCTGGGAACTGAATTCTCTCACTGACCTCTCTTGAGCTGATCTTTGGGATGCACCTCAGAGATTTGCTTGACTTGGTGCCCAGATCCATCTCTGGGAGCCTTGTGCTCACCCAGCCGTGTCTGGAGTCAGCTCCCAGGGGTTTTCTGGGTGCAGCTGATGCCGGGGTGTCCGTGTGAGCAGCAGGAGCTTTCTCAGATGGCTCTGGATGTGCTGCAGGCAGACCTGGCACTGGCACTGGCCCCATTCAAACTCCTGGTGGAGAACAGGGATTGCAGCTTGCAGAGCTCATTGTCTGAATCCAGCCCTGCAATTCTTTGTCCTTCCAGAGGAAGACACGTGTGCTACATTTAGCAGGAGAGCTGGTAAATTGAGTCATTCTTTTGACCGCCTTTTAGCACCATCAGAGCTGTTCTTCAGTCAAAAACCCACTCAAATTACACTTGTTTAGGTTTAGTTGTCAGACTGTGTGGGAGACTTCTAACACCATCTCTACTGCTTGAATATATGTGCTATGAATATTTCAAATTAAAGCCTCCTTACCCCCCCACATTAATTTTATAGATGGATAATTAATTATCCTCCCTATGGCAACTGGCTGTGGTTTTTATTAACTTGCAAATCAAAAGAAGAGCCTGAAAAATGACAAGCTAATTTTTTAATAAGGTATGTCTTCCGTGTTTATTCGTATTTTATTACCCAACAGTCTGTAAAGTTATCTCTTTAATTTGGAAAAACGCATTATCGCGGTTTGAGCAATCTCCCATGGAAAAAAAATAAAGATTATTTTGCAACCACAGTGTTGAAATATACTGTACTGCAGTCAGGAGTATGCTAACCAGATAGAGATCTTTGCCTGATTTCAGTAAATCAGAATCTCCTTCTCTCATTATAATGATCGTGACAGTAATGTTCATGTTCATAGTACCCTTGGATGGTTTTCTCCTGATATGTGATGTTCCCAGACATGAGATTTCTGCCTGCCATAATTTTAATTTATTTTAACTTTTGAGATAGGCCCAGGATTTATTTCAGCAACAAGTGTTTTGCAATTAGTTTTGATGGAGTCAAGATTTCACTGGTTCTCTCTGGTCCGCAAAGCCCGGGATTGTTCCACCAATGTGTAATGCAGTTTGTACAAGCAGCTCTTCCACATGAAGGGAATGAAAAAGTACAGAGGAGCTCCTGCCAATGCTTGCTTCACATCAAAACTATTCTGAGGAAGATTCTGAGAAATGAGGATGAAAATAATGGAAAGAGAGAAAGGAAAAAAAACACAACAAAGAAACTGCTACAGTATTTTCATAGCTGTTTGTACCCTTTCCACAGAGTCATGTTTACCACTTGTGGTCCTGCTGTTTCTGTGGCTGATCAGGAAACAACGAGCTCTGCAATCCTGGCCAAGTTTAGCAAAGTCACTAATTGCTGATTGCTTTGATTTCACTTTTCAGCTTCTTGTCCCATCGAGTGCCTGGGTCTGTGCCTGAAGGTGGTGACAGATCCCTGCTGCCTGGGGCTGCTGTGTCCTTCCCCTCTGGAGAAAGGCAGCTCAGCTCCCTATCCTGCCCTTCCACCCCTGCTGCCAACAGGAATAATCACATCTGTGCTCACGTGGATCCATCTGCTGCTTCATCCTGCCTCAACCATGGGAAGCCCCAGATGTGCTCGTGGATGGTGTTGGGTGCCCATGAGGGAAGAGGGGATTTCTCCCTCACCCCAAGGCCAGCTTTTTGAGATGAGCTCATGTCCCCTTTGAAGCTCTGAAACAAATTGCTCTGTTTGTTGCCCTGTTGAAAACTTGGCCAGAAGTCATTGGCTTTCCTTCTGAAGTACAATGGTTTATCATCTCCATATTGCTTTTGTTCTGCTGGCATAGTTTAGAGATTTTTTTTATTATTCATATTTATGCATTGCTTCTTGGAAGCCTGTGGGGAGGACAAGATAGAGAAATCATACTTGAAAGAAAAAGCTGTCAAGCTTAATCTGCTGCATTTCTCATTTTCTGGAATGGTGGGAAGAAATCTTTGCGAGGCAGTTGTTTGGACAGTCTGATCCAGCTTTAGAAACCCTGGCACGTTTATGTTTGACTATGTAAAAGGTATGGGTGCATGTGAGGGCTATAAATCCAGGTAAGTGGGGAATTCAGACCCATGGTTTGCCAGGTGACAGCAACAGAGGACACCAAATAAGCCTGAGGTGAGGGGGCTGCACCCTCAGGTGCCCCAACAGGCAGGAGCTGGCTCCTCACAGCAGCTGGGAGCAGACACAGCACCATTGATCATCATCATATTTACAGGTTTAATATAGCTGGTTTGTGTCTACAGTGATAAAAACACGATTTTGGATAGCAGTAGTGTTTTGTCTGCCTGAGTGATTAGTGTTTCACTTAGCACTCTGTTAAACTGCCTGCCAGATCCATAAAGGATGCAAGCTGGTGTGTCAAATCTCTCTCCAAGACCCGTTAGGATATTTATTTAATCGGAGGGCGAGGGAAATGTTGTGCTAAGCACCTCAATGAGCAGTGTGGTCATGCTGGGGAAGCAGGAACGTGCTTTGATGTCTGTGGGGGTGAGTTGGTTTGTTTCGGTCTTCATCATGGGGTGAATCTGAGTTTGTTGGACTCTTAGAGCATCCAAAGCATTGCAATGGGAGCAGGCTCATGCAGGGCTTGGCTGACTTGCTGGAATTGAGCTCTTCCCTTCCCAGTGAAGGGAATCATTTGAGTCTAGGTTGGCATCCACCTGCAGTGGCCTTGGCCAGCAGGAATTGCTGATCTCCCAGTGCATCCCATGGGATGAGCTCTCTCTTTCACTGCTGCTCACACCCAGAAATAAAACTCCACGCACTCTTGCAAAGTTCTTCTCAATTCAGAAACTAGTATCTGGCACCAATAATGAATTTTGAATTCCCTGAGCTAATTAGGTGTAGTCTGAAAAAGCCAGAAAGGACTTTGCCTTTAATTAGAATTTATGTTTCATGGAGGTAATAAATCTTGCTGGGGTTTAGGGCAATCCATGAACTTCTTTTGCTTTTTATTGACTCAAACTTTGGTTTCCCTCCTTGGAGTGTCACTGATCAATATCTTGCCTTCCCATATCATGCCGTTTAAGTAACATTTTTTCCCATGCTATCCAAAACTAGATCCTCACCATTAGTAAGCAATATGCAAAACACTTGATTTCTCTCCAAGCTCAGGATAATGCAGGATAATCCCCACCCTACCAGCTTCCCTGGAAAAATGCAGCAGTCACATTTCCTTTTTCTTTCTTCAAATTTTGTTCATAACCTTGCTGTACTGCAAATTAAAGAGAGTATTCTTTTCAGCCCTAGCACCAAATTAATTTAATTTCCATATTTTCATTATCTTCCTATTAACAACCAGCACTCTGCAACAAAGAAGCTATTTGAAATATATAAAGCTACAGCCATTCCCTGCTGCAAGCTCTCAGGGGTGCTTCGATAAATTACATCCTCATAATGAAGAAATAGGGGAAAGAGTGGCAACAATAGATTTTTTTTCACAATGAAATGAAATCGGGATTTGATCTGATGCAACATGACTTGCTCACAGCGCAGATAGAATATCAAATTATCCCTGTGAAATTTAAACCTTGCTGTATTCCTCCCCTTGCATCCATTGTTCTCCTGAAACCTTGAAGACTGCATGCAATCATTTGCAAATGGGGATTTAGTTGATACAGTTTATTTTTGTCAACTTTCTCAATTTAATTATCTTCAGCCTACAGTCTAATTTATGTGTTTGATGTCACTATTCATTAGCAGTGCAGATGCAGCCTGGAAAGGGATTGTAAAAAAGCCCAACAATGCAGCTGGGTTCCCTCCTTAAACACAGAGCACCAGTTAAACACTGGAGCTGGTAACAGAACGGGTTTGAAACAACAGCACCAGAAAAATTACTACCTCAAGAAGCATGGGAATGTGAATTTGTATAAGTAATGTCTGTAAAAGTTGTAATATCAAAAGGATGTAGTTCTAATTCTGTGCCAGGACACATATCTGATTCATTGGCTGTCACTTAGAGGAGAGACAGACAGACCCTAAACTGGAGTTATGATTTTCAAGGTCACTGGCCAAATGAAAAACTGGCAATACATTTCACTGTGGGTTACTGTGAAATGGATTTGTTTGGGTTTTCTGTTCCTTCCCTTATATAAAAATGCCTTACACTGTTTTTAAACAAGTCTAATGTTTTATATATTCAAAATGAAATATTTGGGATTTTTTTTTTTTTTTGTTTTAAGCACAAACTACAAAATGAAGGTCACTTCCATCCGAAAAAAAAAGCTTATTTAAAAAAAGCTTATTTAAAAATCCACTTGTGTGGATTTTAAATTTTGTTTTAAAACCAAATATTTCCACAATCAAAACAACGTACTGACACTGACAGAAACACGCAGCTTAATTTTGATTAACTGAAATACACATTTTTAAGGAAGTTACAGATATTGGTTTGGCTGACTCTGCCAAATACAGTCTTTGAGTTGGTCAGAGACCAAATCAAGGTGCTGGCTCTGCAGGTGAAACCCAGGATTATTTTATACCTGCCATTGGCGTAAAGGAAGGAGTTTTTCCAGTTCAGGCTCTTCTTGCTGGTGGGAAGACACCTGCCCATGAAAATCTTTTCATCACAGCTTCCTCCCCCCATCCATCTTGTCCCTGGGGAATTAGTGGATCCCTGGAAATAGGAACCCTTTGCTGGGATCTCTCTGTCTCTTGATGCTCCCTGGGTTACAGGACAAACCAAGCAGGCACACTGGAGATGCTTTGGGAGGTCTGGTTACCCTGCAGAGCTGATTGGCTCTTTGCTTTTGGCTCTGTGTCTTTGCCACCAGAATGACAAAGTAGTTATTGGGAAATTAGGAAATAACTCATTAAAACCCCAAAACCCCCCATCCCTCCTCCCCAAACCCAAACTCCCTGCTGGCGCAGAGCACACAGCCCGCTGTGGGAGGTCTTGCTTGGGCTCAGAATCCTCTGGGTTTCGCTGAAATCTCAGGTTTCAGGAGTGTGGCCCTTGTTTCCCTGGCCGTGGGGCTGAGGAGGAATTGCTCAGGGCCTGACACTTCCCAGCTGGATTTTGGGGCATCCCATGGGCTGGCCAGCAGGTGCCACAGGCTGCAGGGACTGTCTGAGTGGGTTTTGGGGTGTTTGGGGTCTGAAGCTCATGAACCTTTGTATGTCACTCTGGTGATTGCTCCCAGTTATCTGGGTTAAACCCCACCTCTTCTTACTGTGAAAAATCCAGCCCACATTGCTTTAAAACATTTAAAGCCATCGGGTGAATCGTTATGTGTATCAATTAAATCAGCCCTTCCAGTGACAAGTGGATATTTGATTTTCAACCCCCAAAGGACAGTACATACTGTATTACACTATGGTGATATTTTCTAATAAATTATCTAGCTGACATCTTGCCTCTGAGGGGGGAGAGGCAGATTGTTAACAAAGAAGACAAACCTGTCTTTTTCCTATTCATGCCTCATTTCCATTATGCATAAGGACACTGCTCTCAGTGCTCTGTACTTTGTGTACTTTGTGAACGATGAGAGATGGGACAGGAAGAGTTCCAGAGCTGCTTATATAAATTTAAAATTATTTTTTAAAAATATAGAATCATAGAATTGTTTAGACCTAAAGAAATCTTTAAAGGACATTTAGTCCAAGCTCTCTGCTGTAACTAGGGGCATCTTCCACCAGATGAAGTTGCTCAGAGCCCCATCCAATCTGACCCTGAATACTTCCAGGAAAGGGGCATCCATCACCTCTCTGGGCAGCCTGAGTCAGTGCCTCACCAGCCTCATTGTAAAAAACTTTTTCCTTATATCTGCTCTAAACTGACCTCCTTTAAATTAAAAACAATTGCCCCTTGTCCTGTCACAGCAGGGCCTGCTAAAACATGTACAAAGCAGTCACAGAGTCAACCCCATCTTTGCCTTTTCCTCCTCCTTTCCCTACCCAGAAGCAAGCTATTATCTCACTCACAGTAATGGAATCAGATCTGGAATTTAAATCAGATCTTCCAGTAGTTTTGTATCAGTATTGCTTCACCCCCACATTCACAGAGCCTCACCTAGGGTGGGAAATCACACAAGGAGACCACATGAAGTTTGCTGGCTTGGGACAGACCCTGGCTCTGTACAGAGGCTGGAATAAAGGGCAAGGCTGGGTTTGCTCTCTTTTGGTCTCAGGGACAGGCTGGATTTGTTCCTCAGCATCTCCCTCCTCATTTGTGTGGAGATGCTGACCCCAAATATCCCCACTGGGGCTAAGGTCTGGTGAGGAGCCAGAAGAAAGATGGTGTGAGGAGAATTTGTTGGACCCAAGGGAATGTTTGTGAGGTTTCAGTGGCTTTGCAGTGTTTGAGAGAATCACTGAAATTGTTAAATTTGAAATAATGAATTCTCAATTAATTCAACATTTTGACCGTGTAAGCTGGGGGCGAGGGAGGGAGATGACAGCTGGTGGAACCAAGTTTTGCAAACCTCCATGAGTTTTCAAAAAATCTTTTGTTAATTCCCAAGTTGTTTCAAAAGCATAATGGCATTGCTGAGGGATCAAGAACCACATAGTGAGGCACCTGTAAATAAACAAGCAAAGCAGAATTCAGGAGGCAGTTTTGAATGAATCTACATTGAAAACACTCCTCTGATTCACTTTTCACATATTTAGGAAAGTGCTTCTGGGGACTCAGTTTCACTTGAAAACAAGACATTAGCTCATTGTCTTTACTGGGAGCTTGTTGTGTATTAATATCTATTTATTAGCACTTGATTCAACAAGTTACATGAATTTGGTTCCAGTAATATTTTTTTTTTAAACAAATTTTCATGCAGCTTTATCCCATCAATATGTGACAGATCAACTGGTTTGCTGGGCTGTGTTTTCCCTAGTTCTGCCTCCAAAAGGGTTTTCACAGCTTTTAAATAGGAGTTGTTGTGGTTTAGTGTCTCAGAGCTGCAAGTAAATGGCAGTTCTCCGCAGGGAAGGACGTGTCTGAAAAAGGCTCAGCCTTCTGTAGACAGTGGAATAACTGCAGGAGAAGCCTTAATTGGGTGCAGGAGGGAGGAAGGGAAGAAAGCCCTTGACAGGTTGAAATATTTTTCTGTAGCAGCAGCATTTTAGAGGCACTTGTTAATGAAAATGATTGATTGGAAAATGAGTCAAAGCTTTTAAATCTTAAAAAATGATTTTTTTTTTCCTCTCCTCCTTGAAAGTGGATTCCTCATCTGATCAGGAAGACAAGAGAATTTTCCTCTCCACCTCCAAAGAATGAAAAGTTCCTTCAGGCTCAGTGTTTCTGAGCAGCACTGCATAATTATGCATGGGACACCTGGTGCATGTGTGTGACAGGCAGGATGAGCTAGCTGGCTTGCTTTTGAGACAGAGAATAGCGAGAATAAAAGGTGAAATACCTTTTGTACTAAGTGTTTAATAATGTCTTTTGTCAAACAAATTAACACCAGACACCCTCCCCAAAAATCCAACCTCAGCTAATGAACAGCTGGAATATTACCTGACATACCACCAAAATTTTTAGATAATTTGTATTGTTGGTTCTGAAGTAAAATAATGAAAATAACATAAATGACAGGCTGTTTTCAAATGGCTTTATTGTCTGTTCTGTTCTAGTGGAAGTGGTAGTCTTCACTATGAGTAGGGAAGGAAGAAATAATGGTAGGAATTTTAATATCCATCTTCCACTTATGTCACACTTCCAAGCCCATGAAGTATATGCTGAGATGATACATGACATCAATGTAGCATTAATAAGAGCTCAAATATAAAAAAAATTCCCAAAGTGAGAGATTTTCTCTCAGCTAATTCAGATTTGCTGCCTATTTATATTTCATAAATAAAATATATCTTTTTGCCACCTGCTTATATAGCTGGCACTCATAAATAAAATAGTGACCCAGTAGAGTTTGAACATTAGGAAAGGGAGTGAATATAATTTTAAAATGTTGAGATTAGGTGAGGTGGAGCAAAAGTAGCTGGCAGGCTGCATTGCTTTCTGTGTATTCAGCTTGCATGCAGGGTTTATATGCCTTCAAATTGTTTGAGCTTTAATGGTCATAAAGATTAGAAAAAATTAAAATCCAGTGAAGTAGAAAGCAGGGCTCTCCCCACACACATTTTCTTCATTTAATTTTTTTTTTTAAATGGGTCTGCTTCCAGCAAAATATTCGGTTCAGAAGCTCTGACCTCAGATAAATAATGTGTTCTGCCATTGTTTCAAACCAGTGGGTATTGTCCGTGTGCTGAGGGCTGGCTGGGTGTGTGAACACCCTGCTGATCAAGGCCTCTCCTGGCAGCAGCTCTGAGGTCTCTGCACCCCCAGGAGTGAAGCTGCTCACCTTGGGAAAGCTCATTTAATGGAGAACCTGTGCTAAATACCCCTTTTTGAGGACCCAGGGTGAGAATGAAGCCATTCCTTGCTGGGAAGTGTGTGTAACTGGCCAGTTTTGGCTGTTTTGTGAGGGGTGGGAGGCATTGCAGGTATGGCTGGACTCAGGTTTGTCACTGCAGCTCCGGTGCCTTGCAGCCACAGCTGTGGCTCCTTTCCCAGGGTCACTTGTGTGGGTTTTGTCTTTAAATCATGGCAGGAGGGGCTGAAATGATTTATTCCTCTGCTGGGCTGAGGAAAAAACACTTTATCCTTTGAGCACACACAGCACAGCTCCGGGCTGCATGCCTGGGTGCTGCTGAGCCTTGGATCTCTTCACAAGACCTGCATGGACAGAGATAGGGAACGTGTTTCAGTCCAGCTCCTGGGCTCTTGTTTGCAGTCCTCTGTGATGCTTCAGTAATCCTAGGAGCTAACAATAATAATATCAAGTGTCATTACCAATGGCTTTTTTAATCATCATTATAATTCTTATTCTGAATAGCACTTAAAGCACATTTTTATCTTTCGTCGACAATAACGTGCAGCCTCATAAATATTTAAATTGTCTGATTAAATTATCCGTGCTGAAACAGATAACTGGGCACTTTAATAAGCTTAAACTAAAATCTTGGCTGTTATTATCTCCCTGGAGAAGAAAGTGATAAATGTTCCCTTGGCCCAGGTGACCCTCATACCATTCAGACCAGCAGTGGGCAGTTCTTGTCAAACCTGAAAGATGCCTCAGAAATGAACACAAAATTGTTGATAATTAAATAGCAACCATCACAGTCTGTCTTTATATCTCTCCAGCTGATGAATATGAAGAGAGGACAGAAAGCCTGCATGGCTCCTCTATTCCAGAGCCAGAAAACTAAAGTGGGGGGAGAATCTGGATTGGCTCAGGCTGGATGGGGCTTGAGCAACCTGGCCCTGGTGGCAGGTGTCCCTGCCCATGGCAAAGGGGTGGAACTGGATGATGTTCAAGACCCCAAACCTGGATGATCTTTAAGACCCCAAACCATTCTGTGGTGGTGCTCGTGCTGGTGAAGGTGTCCCCCTGGAGAAGGGAAAGGGCTGTGATCAACAGAGGTTGATTCCTCTGTTTAAAGTCCCTGTCAGACACTCAGAGACACTTTCCTTGGGTCTGTGCTGAGATTTTCAGAGCCAGGGAGGACTGCTGTGCTGTTCTCTTGAGGCACATGCCAGCCATGGGATGTCACCCAACTCCTTGTTCAAGTCCTCTGGCTTGCAGCTGGATAAATGCAAGCATTTCTTAATTGAAAAATGAAATTGTTATGGCAGCTGCTGTTTTTCTCTCTTTGTGTTCCTGGAAAATGTTGAAACAGCCTCTGAGTCACCTGCTGCTGACTCCTGAGGTCATTGCCCTCGCTCCAACAGAGGAATCTTCTGTACCTTGCCAGCCTGAGTCAGTGAAAGCTCTGTAAAGCACCTGCACTGGGTCCTAACTCTCCTCCAGAATCTCCCAGAGCCACTTTCAGTCCAGGATTGTAATATATTTGATTTCTTCATTTCATGTAAGATATACACAAAATACACTCTGGGGTCTGCTGGAACCTCAAGGCCTTGGTGGAGAGAGAGAGGAACCAGATGAGCAAATGGGGAGAGCAGGGAAGTTTCAGAGGAGGGAAACATGAAAGTAAGGGGGAATCATGTTTAAAGCAGAACTTGGGCCAAATCTACCCTGTTTGGAAGTAAGAGAGCATCATGGAGGGGGGAAGGGAAAGAGGAATGAAGGTTTGGAGCCAGGCTCAAAGCTGGAGCTGGTGAATCTCTGCAAGACCCTCTGTACCATTGGGGCCTTGTGCGCAGGAGTGGGTCAAGCTGGCTTTGTGTGATCCCAGCCCCCAGACCCCTTGGCTGCTGCCTTGCAGTGTGTTACCCAGCCTTTGGCTGCCTGCTCAGCTATTTCACATCCTGTCCAAAATTCTTGTGCCCCTCCTTTTTTTTTTTTTCTTAATAATTTCTGCTACCCACTCCAGTGGCTCTGCCAAGCAGCTGCAGCGAGCAGGGCTGGGAGCCAGGGCCTGCTCTCCCTCACCTCAAACAGCAGGAATTGTTTTGTGCTTGCTTTTTGTGCTCAGGGGAACAGCTCTGAGCAAGGGTGGACTGGGTCAAAGCAGAGAGGAAGAGAGACAGAAGATTCCTACTGCAACCTGTTAGATTGGACAGAGTCAGCATAGAAAATGCAGGAGGCACAATCTGATTTTGCTTTTAGTCCCTTTGGTACTTCACAAGAAATTAAGCAAAATGTTCTCAACATCCTTCAGCAGCAAAAAAAAAAAAAAAAAAAAAAAAAAAAAAAAAAAAAACAAACCCAAAACCAATACCAATAAACCCTCCACTTCACACACATGTGAAGAAAAAGAAAAACCAGATTAGTCTGAAAATAAAAAGGAAAAGCAGGACAAGAAATATAATTAAGAGACTTATTACCTCAGGGGAGAAGAAGGGTTTGTTTTGCAACTTCACAGGATGGGAAGGATTGAAATGTTGAGTGCCTGTATATCCCTGTGCACATGAATTTCTAGCTCTGTCTATGCTTTTGTGTCTGAGTATACAGATGGAGAGTTGGCAGGGCTTGCGTTACTCCATTTATATATAAAATGTATATACTTTATTTATACATTTGATAGGAAACATGGAACAAGCTGTCAGGAGCAGGTGTGGGGTATGTGTGTGTGAGAAATGCCTAATATATACTTTCTCCCTCCTTCCAACTTACACAAACACACCCAGCTCTTCAGACCACATTTCCACTCCATTTTAGGCCAAATGCTCCCAAAGTCACTGAGCACTCTGCACCTTTCCCTGCAAATGAGGCACTGGCAAATAACAGCTGAAAATCCCCTAACCTCTCATTCCTTTTTTTTAAATTTTCTTTTTTTTCTTCAAACCATTTTCCACGATTTTGCTGCACTCTAGTTTTTCAAAAGAGAAACTTCAAGCAGAACTGCAGGTCTTTCTTGCTTAGGACAGAACACATAACACCACACACAATTGTCAGTCTGGCAGGTAGTGCACGGTCCCTCCCCGTTAATTAATCTTTAATGCCATTAATTGGTTGTCTGCTTGGTGGCGAGGAAAAAGGGTAAACATTGCTCACAAATCAATTTCATTCTGCTCCTAACCAGGTTGTTTTCAAGGGGATAAAAACAATTATGAGCACTGCAGTGACTGGACACTCAGGCTTTGCTGATAACACCCCTGGAACAGCAATATGCACAAGCCACACTCACTGGTGCATGGCTGCTTATTGAGTTTTTTCCTCTCAGATTGACTCATTTGTTTGTTGTGGACCCAGGTATATGAAAAAAGACGGATATAATTGGATTTAATTCCTTCTTTGCAGCTGACTCCTTTACTTTAAACCCTTTTAGGCCTGGCCTAAAAGGGACCTTTTGGAGTCTGCTGCAGCACCCAAAAATAAAAGCAGTTGTTCCTTGCTTACAGGGCAAACTTTTGGGTGTTTTCTCCATTCCACATCAGGATTTTGGATTTTTCATTCTGTTAATCACTGTGGCAATCCAGCACCTGGGCACAGAGCTGGCATGACACAGTGGAGCTTAGTTTGAGCATGAGGGCTGGGTGTGACAGCATTGGGACAGAGCAGGAGTGGTAGTGTGGAACTTCCCATCAATTAACCAGATTGCCTCAGAGGTGTGCAGTGATGTGCCAAAATGAGCAGGTGGCAGGGCGAGGCATGTGAGTTGTGTACAGTCACTATCACAGATGTCATGGGTGTTATATATTATAGGTATACAATATAATCTATATTATAGATTATCCCTGCCCACAGCAGGAGGGCCAGAACTGGATGATCTTTAAGGGCCTTTCAAACCCAAACCATTCTGGTGACATCCCTCTGGTAGAGAGCTGTGCTGGGCTCTTCACAGCCCCCAGCTCCTCTTAAAGATCCAGGGAAAGGTCTGTGTGTGTATGTCTATAAACTCTTATTCCACAGTGTCTCCCAAGCTCCATCTTCTATTTTAAAACCTTTCTTCCTGCCAGAATTGGCCTACATGGATTAGTCCCATGTCAATACCCTGAAATACCCTCTAGTTAGCTGATGGCCCTTTTTCATGTTCTAAATAGTCTTTAGTAAAGCTCAGCCAGGGGTGTGATAATGTGACCATCTCCCACACCAGCTCTGGTTGTGCTCAAAGAAAGCTGCAGGGAAAAGGTTCTACTGAACCTTCAAAATGATACTCTGGCCAAAACAAAAACATCAGCCTTTGCTGCCCTGAGCTTCAGAGCAACTCAAACCACCTGGTGAATGTGCTGGTAACTCAGGAAAGCTGGGATCAGGGCAGCAGGGAGGTTTATAAATTACCTGTGAGCAGCAAAGGAGAAGGTTGTTCCTCTGGTTCAGGGCAGGAGCTGAAGCACTCACAAGTAAAATTTGCTTTAGGGATGAAAGCATCTCTTCACAGAAATGGTTTTAGGAGAGGTGAGGCCTTTTGGTTTACGTGCTGTGCACATGGCAAGGGCTGTGGGCTGGCAGCAGAGTCAGGAATGACACAAAACAGCAGCCCTGGTAGAGGAAGAGGCATTTGAAAGGCTCTGGAGAAGGATGATTTCACGGTGACATTGCACTCCCTGCTTGGCTCCACACAGACCTGCTGGTGTGACCTGGGGTAAGTCTTTCTGTGAGAATTATGGTGTGATAGCCTTGCCCTGCTCTGGCTGCTGGTGCACAGTGAGCAGGGAGAACGAGAACTTGGAGATGCTCTGCAGGTGGTGGCACAGAGGAGCTGTGGTGGCACTGAATGGGCAGAAGCCACGGATCCAAATGTCTGGTCGTGCAGTTTCTCACCAATGTGCCGATTCTATCTTTTATTAGGAAGTTGCTAATTTAAAATAGTCTGTATTTATTGCCCTTCCTGAAGGACTCTGAAGGCTTTTTCTGTGGTTTGTAGGAGTCAGGAAGGGCTGTGGATTGTAACCATGAGTATTTAACCCTGGATGAAGTGATGGTTTGGGTGTATGTGGTGCTTTGGCTCATGCAAGAGTAGAGGTGGGACCTGGCTGCTCCAAGTGAGGCACACTTAGACAAACCCTAATTCCTGCAGCAGAACTCAGATTAGAGCTTTGTCCAAACTCCTTGTGGCATTTTCTGTTCCGTGGTGACAGCTCTGAATGCTCTGCTTGCAGCATTTTGTTATTTAATGTGATGGTATTTATGAAACCTTTGTGCTGTCTTTCAGGGGGGTTCATTGTGCCCTTTTAATCTTAAAATTCTTTTATATGGAGAATATTCTTTGTACTTCAGATATTTCCACAGAAACCCACAGGTGACTTTACGCTATTGAATTTTTAATGCTGTTGAATTTTTACTTTTTTCTGTTGGTGAAAACTGAATAGAAACCCAGTTCTCAATCTATGTTCAAATGGCACATTCACCTTCCCCAAGCAGTTGAACTGACATTTCCTGTGTGTCCCTCTCAGGAACTGAAGCTCTTGCCAGGATAACTCCTTCTCCCACATAATCCATCAGCTGCTGTTGGGGTATTCAAAGATTATCTGAAGCTTATATTACTTTTCTTTTGAAAATTGCTTTAACTTAATTACTCATAGCAATTCAAGAGTGTAATACTCTCACTGGTTGGGGTAATTAGGAAGCCTTAATTAGCCCTTTAAAAAATATCAAAATGTAGCTGTGTCATTGCTATAACATCCTCATTATTTCAATCTGGCAGCTTTAACTGGTGCATTTATGTTTCTGATTTACATATTCTTTCCCTTGGTGCTGAACAATATGACTTGGAATAATAATAAAAAAAGGTAAATTACTCCAGAGAACCATTACATGAGAGATGTGGGTATAGACAATATGTGAAGAATATTCCAGTATCTTACAGTTAAACTTGATTTATTCCTACAGTACTTAAAATGCAATTCAATTGTGTTTGTGGATGTTACTTTGTTGTATCACTATCCTTGCCTTTCCTTAAATTCAGTGGGTGTGCAGGAACACATTATGGCTCTAAAACCCCCTTATTTTTGGAGGGTGAAAATGCCAAATGTAAGCTCCTCTCAAGTACTATGCTAAAGCTTCCAGAATGCTAAAAAATCTTTTTGTTGGATGCAACTGAAGGTTTTGCTCATGATCTTGAGTCTAGCAGAAGGTGATTTTTTTTCCCTTTTTCTCTTTCAGTCTTAATTAGAATAGAAATTTTTGAACACTGCTTTGTTCTTGAGGAGTTATAAATTCTTTATATAGAAGTATATTGTACATTTGTCAGTATAAAAAAAAATTACACTGCTTATGGTGAAGAAAAAAATAAACCTTTCAAACAATCTTTTAATGAGTAAATAAATATAATTTAACCTTTATCCATCATGTGCTTCACTGTGATTAGAAGTGATTCTTTAGGCAGAGACTGAGGGGTACTAGAGGAAATTATACTTCCTTGGATATACACTTTTTACCTATCCAGGAGATGCTTCCAGAAGTGGAACAGGAATTCGAGGAAAAAAAAGAAGTGAATTTAAAAAAAAAATGTAGTTCCTATTCAAAAAAATATTAAAATTTATTTCATTGTATTTTGTATAGAAAAGTCAGGATGGAATTGCACAGGTGGCCTGAGAAGGCTGCAGCAAATGGAGGTGAAGGTCTGGGGCTGGAGAGGTGGTTTTAGGACAATCAGAACATTTGGAACATTATTTTGTAGATAAATCTATAAATAGCCCAGTTAATGTTTCCATTCCAATTCCCTATTATGTCTCTTATAGAGTTCTGTATGTATTAAAAAGGGGAAGATCATAGGAAATAAGTTTGTGTCTGAAAATGCAGGGAGCTGAGAAGTAATTTAGAAGTCAGTAATCTGATATATATTAACTGATACATGAAATTGAAGGAAGGCAGATGAGTGGCCTCTTTGAGCTGATTTCATGATGTTGAAGGATGGATTTCTCACATTTGAATGCAACAGTTATTCCAGGATGGTTTTCACTCTTAAAATGAATACTTAGAACAGAAGTTTTATTTTTTTTTCTGCATCAAAGCAAAATCATACCTTATTCTTAACGCAACTCAGTGTGGCTGTCGTGTAGGAATTCACTCAATAATTCACAGTGGTTGTCTCCCTGCCCTCCTCATCCTCTTGTGGTCACTGAGGCTGCTGGCCCTGCTCTGATCTCCTGGTGCTGTGCTGACCAGTAGATCCTGGACCTCAACAACTCATTAGCAGAACCACCACAACCTTTATATCCTCTCTCCAGGGAGTTCTCTTTGAGAAAATCTGTCCAAACCACTTTGATCCCCCATTAGTCCTTCACTTCACTCCCCAGGTTTGATGGCACTGGAAGGTCTTGAAAGATGCTTTTTCCCCCGCTTTAATTTCTGCTGTCTGTAGAAATGAGCTCAGCTCAGCCTTTCTTTTCTGACATTTTCCTTTGCCATAGCTCCCTCAGAAGCAGGATGCTGCTAGAGATATTTGATGTAAACAACATCAACTTGCTTGAATAAAAACCATGCCACTGAATGGGAAAAATGACCAGTAAGTAGCAAATCCAATAGGTTTTCCAACAACATAGCATCTAAATTAAGAGACAGCCTCTAGCAATGATGTAGTCCAGCTCCAGTTTATTGAGATGCTGGGGATTTGGGAAGTTTCTAGATAAATCTGCAAGCCTTGCTGAAACAAACCAGATGAATCTCTCCGTTCGAGCGCTTTTTTTCCTTTAACGCAGCATTTACCTTCTCACAATGGCTAAGCAAGCATGTTCCTGTGAAATCAGCTGGTTTGTTCTTCTCCAGCCATGCTTACCCTCTGCAAAGCCACAGGATAAACTAATTAGGGATTTGCTGTTTGGAGAAAGTTGTGATAAGTTCGCCGACAAGGGCATCGCCTAATCTCACTGCGCACACGTCAGTGGCCATACATGTGTGAAATTAAGTGGGTTTTCGCTGATTCCCACGGACTGCCTGTTTTTATCTTGAGACAACATTCCCAATCATAAAATGCATTAACATCTGCTATCAGGGGCTTACTGTAATATGTGTAACACCAGCAGCAATTCTTTGATATCACCTTCAAATGCATTGTTGAGGGAGATCACAGAAATGGCTTTGATAGGCTACATGATTTACCTAGAAGAAGGAAAAGCTGATAGGGAAAATAATCCTGCAAGGTTATTGCTCCAAATAGAAATGGTACAGATGGATCTGGTACCTCAGCTGCTGATAGGAGCTGGTCTACCTGAGGGTATTTTGTTCTTTTAAGCTAGTTTTAAGTGAAACAATTGGCCTGCTAAGACCTTGGTATCAAACACACACCTGCATTTAGGAGGATGATGGGAGGTTTGAAGTGATAATAACACAGAGCAAGGAATCCAAAAGAAAAAAAAAATAAAGGCAAAAACCAACTACCTTCTATGCAGTGGAAAAGGATCATCTTCAGTTCTAAAACCTAAGCCTAATTTTTCTCTAGGTTACAATAAAACAATACTTAGCCTCCACAAGATTTGCTGCAGGCAAAATGTGATTGTTGTTAAAGCACCAGATAAACGAGGCCAAGAAAACAGCATTCCATTTATTCAGTTATTTTGTAGTGTGATTATTCAGTACTTGTCAAGAGATTTCCAGCTGGTTGAAGCTTTCTGGGCTTTCAGCTGAAGCACAGTTTTGGAGGCAGAAATGTCCCAGTGGGGAATAGGGTAAGAATACTAAAATGCAGGGTTTATCACACATGCCTGAAGTTAACTGCAGGTAGGCTCAATAAAACAGCTCCCCTGGCAGCCTGCAATTACTTCATCCCTTCTCACTGGGGATGCTCCAGGACATCATTTCCTCTGTCCTTGTCTTGAGCTGCTCCAATTCCACATACAGTGGCTGCAGGATACCATCACACCCAAAACGTGGGGCATAGGGAGGGGGGAAAACAAGGAAAAATAAAGAGGAACACCAGTTTTTTCTTGCTCTTGAAGCATCTCATCTCAGAGCTTTTTCAGATCCCTGTGCTTTCTGTGCTGTTGAGTAGAGCTCAGCATTCAATCTGCAGGGAGTAGAAAATGTTTGGAACTGTAAAACCTTGGCTATGAAACAGCTGTGGGTGTAGGAAAGGGTGTAAAATGGAGGGAACTTGTTATTATCTGATGGCATATAAGGATTGATTGTTTTTGATCTATTTTAATTCCATGGAAATACAAGTAGTGAGGATCTGCAAACTAAGAGTGGTTTGGTGCTATGCAAAGGGAAATCTTTCCTTTTGCTTTTTCCCTTTTTTCCCTCCCAACCTCAGAGAAAATTCCCACTTTTCTTCCCAACTGGAACCTGCAATCTGTCTCTGTGATTGAACTGAGCCTATTTTCAGCAAATGGAAGGAGATGGTGAAAACCTGCAGTGGAGGCTGGACTGACTGGACATGTGATTTACACAATTAACCTTAGGGATGTTAATGAATGTGTAGCTTGTGGTGAACAAAACTAAATGGCTGCTTACAAATGCACTAATTGGGATTGCTGAGGCTGCTGCACACCAAGTGAAATAACCAGGATGCATTTGGGATATTTGCCCCATGGTATTCAAAGCACGGAAGAAAAGCCAGGGAAATTGCAGGAGAGCCTGACTTAATCAGAAGTCCCTGCTGCAGCAATCAGGATCAAATGAACAGTAATTGTGTTAATCAGCTTGTGAACTTTTGTGCCATGTTCATAATTTCAAGTATCATCAAATCCTGTGCAGTGGGCCAGTTGCTGCTGCAATAATGAAATATTGTCTGTGGGAGGAGGGAATTTATTCTGTTGTGAGCCAGTTGCTGTTTTCCCTCTAGCAGTTTTTGTAGAAGCCTGGGATATTTTTATTTTATTGTTTTTTATGATTTGAACTAGAAGAAATATTCCAAAGTACAGCTGCGGAGTCTCTGCCCTATTTTTCAGGAAAGAGATTAGTTTTTGGTATACCTGCTGAAGGATTGCTCCCCTCTAACTGAGCAGGATGTTGTCATCTCTGGGAAAAAAACTCAGGAAAATTCTTCTTTTACCTTCAGGTCAGGTTATGGCTGACCCTGAGAGAACTTGCTCCCCCAGCTGTGCTGATATCCTCGGGTGACTCTGCGTGGAGATGAGGTTCCAGCCTTTAACCCATCTGTGTCTTCCTGGAAGTCACTAGAAAAATCAGGAGAACCTCCAGAATCCTGCTAAATATTTACTCCCTTAAAGCTGGAGCTGAATGTGCAGGAGTTTGCTGCAGGCTGGGCCCTGCTTTGCTGCCCCAGTCCATCACACCTCACAAGTGAGGAAGGTTGTTTTGGCAGTGGTGGTGAAGGCATCAAATTCACCTTGCACCTGGGGGAGCAGCATGGCTCAGGTGTGGGAATCCCTGGCCTGGGCTGTTATTTCCCAGTGCTGCTGCTTTTATTTCCCAAAATGGATGTTTTCCCCCCATCTTGTCTATTGAAAGTGTTTTACGGAGATAATCAAAACTCCACAGCTTTTGTGAAAGTTGTACAGCCGGTATGTTTATTATTACAGCGCTGGACGCATGTGGGAATCGTTCCCCTAAAATGACATGTGTACCTCTGGGAACTTCAGGTCCCTTTTTATCCCCCTCTCAAATACATATGCATACAATACATAGGTTCATACATGTTCATTTTTACAAATGTCGCATGACATTTGCCCCTAAATCCAAAAGAATTCCTAGATCAGGTTGACCTGCTCTCACAACAGCCTCTGTCTCTCTCTATCACCTTCTGCCTCCCCCTCCTTATCTCTGTCATTCACTGAAGCAGTTTCTCTGAGCCTAGGTTCTGCAGTCAGGCTAAAAAGCTATGTTTTCTAACCACAGACTCAACTCAAAAATGTACATTTCACCTAAATCAAAATGGATTTCTACCCTGGAAAAGTTCCACTCTGCCTCAAAAGTGTGAACTCTGCAGGGTTCTGAGCCCTAACCCAGGAGCAGCTGCGCTGTGATGCTTTGGCTCTCCTGTGTGCATTTGCATGTTTGTGCTTTCCTTTTGGTATGACTCTTTCATGGGTAACATTTTCATTGCAAATAACCATAAAAAGGAGCAATAAATGTCCTGCCTCAAAGGACTGAATGAGGTTGTAGTGATTGGAAGTGCATTATGCCACGATGCAGCACACAAAACTTCTCCATGCTCTCATTAAATTAAAACATCACTTATTTATGGGCCCAAATCTTCCTTGCAGAAGTCAATACAGATCCACTCCTCATCTGGGATCCCTTCCTCTCTCCTGAAAAATCACCAAAAGCCAAATATGACAAAAGAAACATTAAAAATACTCTTTACCTTCCTGGAGCCAGAGAGAAAAACAGAGACTGGTGCCTCTTTAAAGTCAGGTTCTGTTGAAGCCAAAGGGAATTTTGCTTCAGCGAAAATGGAGTTGGTCCAAATGCAGAATGGGAATGTAGGAAAAAAGTGGGTGCAGAAAGTGCAAAGCAGGAAAACTTCTTGAAAAGCTAAAGTAAATTAAGATTTGAAGTAGCCTGTATTCAGTTTTGCCCACCACTCTGTTTCTTTTGGCAATTTAAATTAATTAAGCTGTTAATTAAGGCACAGTCAGTTATAAAACATGTATCTTAGAAAGCCGGAAGAGTATGTTCTGTTTTGGTTTGGTTTATTCCCCCCTAAATGAGCCTGTGCCTTGCAGCACAGGACTTGGATTCCTTGGGAGCTCTCAAGTGTATCCCAAACACAAATGCAAACCTGTGTGTTGGCTTTTATTTTCTTTTTTTTTTTTTTTTTAATTAAGGTCAGGTGTGATCTGTGCCACAAGCAGGGACAGGGTCAGAAACAGGAGCAGAGGGAGATGAGGGTGCAGCAGTGATCACATCCCCACCTCAGCACACCAATTAAAGCCTCTCTTGTCAGCAGGGATGGGTGAGTGGCACCAGCTCCCTCAGAGCAAGGCTGGCAAAGCCATTTCATTGCTCACGTCTCATCTTCATGGGGAGATGTCTACAGGAATGTTCTCACATCCAAATTCCTGTCTAGAAGTGTAGGAAAGAAAATAGCTTCTCTCTTACCCTATTTTGATTAATACTTATGAATGATGTGGTTCTTTCTGCCTGCTGCCATAGTTAAATTTCAAAATGCTTCTCTTGGTCCTGGTGTTGCTGTAAAACACAGGGGTTGTGCACAGGGAGAAGGCACAGTTTGGCTTTCCAGTTTCCTGACCCCTTGCATGGGGAAATCATATTCCCTTCCTTCTCCTGACAGGAGAACAGGGCACTTCTGAGGTCTTCCTGGAATCACTGCAGCAAGTTGTGATGTGAATAATAGATGACATGAAAATCCCTGCCCAGCTCAGACAGAGCAGTGCAGCGTGGTGCAGTTTTCCTATTGCACTGAGACACTGAGCTGAAAGCATCCAAGCTGTCATCTGCAATTAGAAACAAAATAAAGGCACCTGATAAGAAATAAAAGCTCTCATCCATTGCTATGCTCTGACTGGAGATTGTGATGTACCAGGCCTTTGTTCTGAGCACAAATCCTCTCCTAGGGAATTTTTTCTGTCCCTATATTGCAGAGAAAGCAGCTGCCTCCCTTTTACCTCTTGCCTTTCCCCTTCCCCTCCAGCTCCCAAGGAAACCTGTTTGCAGCACACAGCCTGACCTGTGGGGTGCCAGTCCCAGCTTTTGGGGCTGTCCCCAGCCTTGTCCCTCTGCCCCGTGGGGTCTCTGCCTTGAGCAGAGCTTGAATTGCCATCACCCTTATGGGTTTTGCTCCCTCCCTCACAGTAAGATGCTTTAACCCCCTTTCTCCTTGGGGGATGCTCATATCAAAGCCCCCAGAGCTCCCTGCAGGTGTGGGGGCAGTGGCAGAGGGGGTGGGGATGCACAGACAGGCTCTGATCCCCCATGGATCCCTTCCCTCCTGCCCCTTGGGAATGGGGCTGAAGAGGCTTCCCCTGCCATTTCCCAGCCTTGGCTGCATTAGCTATTGTGGCATCTTCCTGGAAATTTCAGGGCCCTCCTGAATACCCTCATTTTTTTAGTCATCAATTTAATGATGCAATCATCCTTGCCAGGTGGGAGACCCTTTGCTGTCACTCTATCAGATTTTCTTCTGATCTTCCTGAAGCCTTTTCCCCCCACCTCCTTTCTGGCTTATTCTTTTCACATTGACATGGGTTGTTTGTTTTTTCATGCTCCTTTTCCCCTCAGGGTAGTCTGTGACCCTACTATTTATCTTTCTGTATTTTCATTTTTCTTTGTGTTTTTCCTCCTTTGGCATCTTTGCTTCATTGCACACCCTGCTCGTGTTCCCTCTGTGCCTGATATCCCCTTCATACTCTTCGTGCTCTTTCATCTTTTACTTATAGATCACCTATGCCTGCTCAGTAATTTATTTCAGGATTTCTAATTTCAAAAATACACCTATTTCACTTTATCTTTTTAATTAATTTTAATGTGCCTCGTTAGGTGACAGCTTGGCCCCATCAAATATAAACCCCTTAGCAGGAAAGAGTGGGTGAAATTACTAAATCAAATTCAGTAGAGAATGAGCAAGAAGTAGCTCCACATCTTAAACACAGGCATAGCCTTAGTGCCTTAGTAAAAGTTGTATTATTAAGTAAGATTTCTAGCTTGATCTTTGCTCTTTTCTCTTCCCTTTTTTTTTTTTAAGACAAATGGGAAAAGGGAATGTGTAAATGAAATCAGTATTTTCTACCTCTCTTGGTTAGGGAAGGTTTTTTTCCTTGTCAGCCCAGAAGGTCACAAGGATAGAGTGGAATATAAATGACTCTGAAAATGTTTAGATTTCATAAAATTCAAGCATGTGCACTTAACATGCTGTCTTTGATTGGACTGTGCAGTCCCAAACTTCCTGAGCAAATTAGGTGCTCTGTGCTGCAGACTTGAGAAAGATTAGTGACATTTAAAAAGTGGCTATTTGGAGGGAAATACATCCTAATGATGACCATAAGTCTTTTGTGTCTATTCATGAATTCATGAGGTTGGCCTGGTGCATCAAGAATGAACTCTAGGGACAATAAACAGAAACTCAGAAATGCTGAAATATGAATTGCTAATGAGGTTCTTCAACCCAGGGTTTCTCCTGGAGCCTCTTGGCTTACCTGGTTGGTGGGTCAGGGAAGGCAGTGCAAAGGATTTCACTTGGTGGAGATAAAATAGGTTAAATAGGTCTGGGGTTTTCATTTCAGCTTGATAGTCGTCATTTCAAATTCAGGCAAAGCACGCTTCAGCACACAGGAAAGTTAATTTGCTGGGTCTCTCTGAATAAGTAGTTTCCTCTTTCTAATTTGTACCTCAATATCTACTCATGTTTTCCTTCAGAATTTGATATTACTTTTAATAGGTTGAATTTTCTTAGGGTAATTCGGAGTGAAGCTGAGAAGATTCAGCTCTGCAGAATTTAAGTGGCTGCAATTATGAACATAACTAATCCATCAGCCAAAAGTTGAGCGTGGATCATCAGAGGAAGGACTTATGATCTGCTCTGTCTTCTGTAATTTGCTTTTTCCAATTACACAATGTCATTGTTGCAATGGATAGCATTAAACATTGATTCCTGTTCTGTCATTGCCATTTTCCCTGCTTCACCGTTCCAAATGAGGTTTGGAGTTATTGCAGCAGTGAGCAGAACTGTGAGGAACCAGAGGTGCATTAATTAATGTGTCAGCAGCTGCAAACCTGGCTCACCCCTGCTGATGTGTGCCTCTAGAGCTGGGATGGGATGTCTTGGAGGGCAAAAGTAAAATTCTGCAGAAATTTGGAATTATTCTCCCAAACTCACTTGTTGAAGTCTGTAGCAAAGCTGGGAACAGAAACAAGTCGGTGCAGACAGTTCATCTGTGGTTTGAGAAAGCTCCTTCACTTGTTTGCATATTAGCTCTAGAAAGATGCTTTGCAAGTCGCCACATTTGGCCTCTTTTTATGAGAGCAGAATTCCTTCTCCCATTCTGTCTCATGCCTGCAGGCTTTGCTTGCAGAGCACCTTGCACCCCACCTCCTGCAGACCTCTGGGGAGACCCAGGCCACTTTGCATGCTCCTGGGCTAAAACTCGCTGCCTTTTACAGAAAATACATGATGGTGCCACATAATTAATTCTAGAAGTGGTTTAATTGCTTTCCCCTTCAGAGTTCTTGCTCTGTTTGGGCCTTATTTCTTGAGCCAACAGGTCTGATAGTCACAGCTCCTACAGCTGGTGTGGGATTTGCGTATTGAAGTCTAGCTCTACTGCTGGCAGTGGGCAGAGCCCAGAGGAAAAGGGCTGGAAGGTGAGAAAAGTGTTCCTGTTTCATGGGTATTACAGCCATGGAGCAAGGCTCTCACATCTTGTGCAACTGGATCCTACGTGTGAATTGCAAGCCCTTTTTTTAAATTCTGAAAAAGAACCAGTGAAAATTTAAAGATGGATGAAAGGGGGCAAGTGGAGAGAGGATTATTTTTATTTTATTTATATATATATATATATGTATGTATATGTATGTGTGTGCATGTATATGTATATATGTGTATATATATTACATATATATAAAATATATATAATAGATATATATAAATATATATTTTATATATATAAAAATATATATTATAGAATATATATTATAGAATATATATTATAGAATATATGTTATATAATTTACAATACTTTTTTATTTTTATAAGTGAATGTATTCTTAACTCTGCTGTGGAATGGTCTGGTGATCTTAGCAAGTTCATAGCTCAGGTGGACACAGGTGAGCCATTGTTTAAGAAGCTTGGGATGATATTAGCTAGAAAATGAGAATATATTAACTGTGTGAAGAATCCAAATGAAATTACTGAAATTGGTCTACCTGCCTAGGGATGACTTAGGGTGAGGAAAAGATGTGTCTGCCATCAAAATAAGTTAGTTTGTTGGATTGGCAATGGGCGAGAGGGAACTCTGCCTTCAAAATGCAGAGCAGCAGTTTGATGCTGCAGCTGTGACACATCCTCCCTGGTACACGTTCTGGTGAGATGCTCCAGCCCTGATGAATAATTCAGGCCCCTGAGAGGAGGCCATTAGACACTGACCCAGCACAGGTCTGGGCCCATCAATCTCTGCTCCTGAAGGAAGCTCAGGCTGCTGCAGCATCCCTTTGAAAGCACCAACGCAAGACACTTTTGATTTGCGAGCCAAAGCGGCCCTCAAGTAAGAAAATCAATTTCAACACAAAATGACACGTGAGTTTTATTAAGTCAGCATCGTCTAGCCTGCATTATTTAATAGCATGAGCTCCTCTGACCTCTGGGAAGAGTTAAGCTGCACGAGCAGAATAATGGATGCTTCAGTTTAGCTCCAGGAGTCAGTCAAGAGTTAAGGTACAAGGAGTCTGGCAAAGTGGATTTACCTTCTGTTTATGTCCTGGAATAACAAGTAGGTGAAATGTAAAATCTCAGGTCCAACTAAAGTGTTGTAAAGAAGATCAGGTGCTTCCTTTCAGTACATTTGGTTGACATCAGCTCTGCTTTCTTTGACCCACCCTCCTTTTTCCCCTCTCCAAACCCCCTATTCTGGTAGCCTTTTGGCTCTGATGAGAGTAGGAAGTTTGCCAAAATCCATTTTTTCCTGATGTTTTGGGACTGGTCCATGACATGAGTAGAAAGGCTGCAGTTTGTAAAGCAAAACAATGTACATAAACACAAGGAGGAAATAGATTTTTTTTTTTTTCTTCAAACAACTATCATTTGAAGATTGCAAAGTTTATTATGAGTCCAGAAGATATTTAGAATTTTCAGAGTTCAGGAATAGAAGAGGGGGTGTCATGCTGGGGAATGGCCAATAGCTGGGAGATAAAGATTTTAATGTCTGCTATTGGTTGTGTAGGATGTTTCCAAACTCTCTGGATTTGACTGGAAATCTTGTGGTTGATAATGCATCCTTAACAAGAGTGTCATCAAAACTATTGAAAAACAATAGTTTTAGCATCTGTTTTTTTTTCTGCAGAGGAAAAAAAAAATGAATGTTTGAGTGCCTGTTTGGTTTTTTTATCCTGAATTAAAGATGTATGAAACTTCTCATTCCAAAGTTTTTTCCCCAGAAGATAGTCATTTTGCTGGCTTATTTTGGCTGCAAATATGTTACCTTCAAAATGAAATGCTTCAGTATATTGTTTCAAACAGGCATTTAGTTTTAACATTTTCTGTACATTCAGGTGGTTTTGAATATATTTTTGTCATAGATTAGAAAATCTGTTCTTTCTGATGAACTTTGTTTTTTCATATTATTTGTTCAGCCAGGAATGTGGAAAATCAATTATTCACACAATTCTATTTGAGTGAAGGCTTAGGTCAGGTTAGTTCTTACTTTACCCCACCATTCCAATTATTTTCTAATATATGCAAATTCCCTTTGGCTCTCTGATAGTCTAGTCTGTCAAACCTTGGCTGCCTAATTGCATTAAAAATGAGACTCATCAGGCAAATAAGATACAATTCTACCCTTAACAGTTCTAATTGTTAAGAAGGCTGGAACCATTGTTAGAGAGACCCATCTTTTGATAATTTTTTAATTATTTTTCCCTACAGATAATAACATTACAGTGCACCTCATCTGCTAGGAGTAGAGGGTGATGTTTTCTTTTGAACTTTCCCTACCAGAAATGTGTGAGGCTCCCAATCCTGTGCATGGGCAATCCCTGCCATGACCAGAAAAGCTTGGGGCCTGAGGATGGGGCTCTGAGTCACTTGTTTCCTTCAGTAGTGAAGCCATTTCCGCAGGGACTTTGGTTTTGCAAGCCCAGCTCCATCCCCTTGATTCAGGAATCCCATGACTTGCACCACAACAAGTTTTTCATTTATTTCGGATACAATTAAAAGAAATTCAGTGTGTAATTTGCTGGCAAGCTGCCCCCCCCTCCTCCCAGCCCCCCACCATTACCCCCTAACCCTTTTGCTTGTTTTCCAAATTTGGGTAATGATGAGACCCAGGGGAGATGTGAATTATAACTTGTCTGTGGCTTGGCTAATGAAGAAGGAACAGACTTTGTTTCCATCTGGACTGTGTTTTTATTTGTTTTCTCTGCTTTATTTAAAGGAAGTGGAATTTCTTAAAAAAAAAAATATATAAAAGCAAATTAACCTGAGCTTGCTGGTAGAGGAGTGTGACTCCCAGGCTGTCCTTGTCCACACAAATACTTGTTGCTTACACATTGCAATAGGAGAATATCTTCAAGATGTACAGGGTTGTGAGGGTTTGCTCACAGGCTTTTACATTCAGACTTTCTCTGTGATGTTTTTGCTAAATGGAGGGCTCAAAAATTCCTTCTGCAGGGGAAAGAAAAGGTGGTAAGGCAGGCCTGGCTTTGGAGCTGAAAGAACAGGAGATAAAGTGTGTGATACCCAGTGCTGCAGCTGGGGAAGCTGATCATTTAGCTTACCCCAATGAGCTGAGAGCAAGAGCTGAGTGCCCTTTGCAGGCTTTCCAAAAAGATACAGGGGTCTGGAGAAACCAGCATCTGATAAATGGGAATGGAAGCAGAGCTTGAGAGGCTGACACAGTGAGGACACACACAGTTAGCAGCAGCTCAGCAGTTTACACTGTTTCAGGATTAGTTTCGGACTGTGGAATACTATTCCACATATATATATATATATATATATATATATATATATATATATATATATATATATATATATATTTATATGTATACACACACATATACATACATGCACACATCTATTTTTTTCCCCCATATATTCCCTATATAAATGCATTCATTTGACATCATCCACTTCCTCCTCAATCCACTGCTGTGCTCCCCTGGGTGCTGAGGAGAGTCCCACATCTGCAGGGATTTCCCTGGTGACTTTTGGAGCCCTGCAGTGAAGCATGAGGGTCACTTCCTCAGCACCAGCTGTAGCATCTTGCTCATCTTCTGACAAAATCAATTTGCAGCTTTGTTGTAGGAGATACAAAAGAGAACTTGGATGGGTTTGTCTTGTTTTTCTTCTGCTTCAAAGTGACCGTCAATCTCCACAAAAGGTTTTGATACGTCCTGTCATCACGTTGGAGAAGATTCTCACAGTTGTAGGCTTGACAGGGATGGTGTCAGAATGGAGCTGGGCTAGGAAAAAGATACTGAAAAGGCTGTGTGGAAGAAACAATTTAATATTGTTATGTACCTAGCAACTCGTTTTCTTTCCTTGCATGAAATTTACCTCTGGAGGACAGAACCTACCAAAAACCCTGTGGAGGTCCCATTTTGAGAAATCAAAGGAGACCTCTCTGAGCAGAAAACCAGGACACAAATTTCTTCTTGTTCACATTATTCATCCCAATTAATATTATTAGAACCTGTTGAAGAAGGCTGTTTTTGCTTTTCTTTGGGCTTTACATCCACTCTTCCCATTTGCCTTGCTGGAAGTGGAGGCCATTTAACCAACAGTTCCAAACTCACAGCACACATCAGTGTGCAATTTGTGTGTGAGGAGGCACTTTTGTTCTTTCTCAGATTGATTTTTCTTTAATCTGACACAAGATGTGCAGACAGGGAGGATGCAGCTGTTGGAGCAGCACAAAACCAAACACGTGCAGTGATGGAGAACAGCAACACATCCTGTCTGCTGTCAGGCCTTGGTGCACATTATCTCATATTTGCTGCCTGCTTCTCTTGGAGGAATTAAACAAAAATATTCAGTGAAGAGCCATTTTTAACATGCTGCCATGAGAAACAACTGTGCCTGACCCTTCATTGCTATCATGTCTATGAAGCCCCTCATGAGTTAGATCACATGTGAAGCCTTTCCTTTCTCTGGGTGGTTTTTTTTCCATTTAATAAGGTGCCAAACAATTTGTCCCAATTCTGTTTTATACTGATTTATTTAAATGCCTTGTCTTAACTCCCGAAGCTTGCTAAAATATATAATCCAATCTTATCAGATTCTGTTACGCTGTTACGCTGCTTCCTTCTTGACCACAAAGTTCTGAGAAAGGAAATAGATTTAGGAAAGAAACAATGAGAATTGTTCCTGGTTCTGAATGATATATGGGGTTTACTTAGTTCCTACTGTTTCCTGAAAGGGCACTCTGGAGAGTAAATTACTCTGTTAATGGTCTAAAGACGTGTGCCTAAAATAGCTTCTGTCCTACTGTTAATAAATAATCTGCAAACATGTCACACTTCTCAGCTTTTCATTATTTTAGGGAGAATTCAGGCTTTTCACAGTCCTGCCCCTGGGTGTGCATTTACTTCTATCTATCTTCCCTCCTACACCAATAAATAGAACTTTTCTCCCATACTCTAATTCAATGAAAAGATTTGTGTGGTTCATAAGCATTTCTTTTTTAAAAAAATCCAAACCTGTAATCAGTTGTTCCTTAAAGTAGCATGGGCCTTTTTGTTGGTTTTTTGTGTGTGTGTTTTGGGTTTTTTGTTTGTTTTTAATTTATTTTTGTTAGCAAGCCTGAGAAGAATTTTAAAAAAATTCTCTGGGTCACAGGACCATCTCAGACTCTCAGTTCCTGCACCTTAATGAAATGGATTGGTGTATGGGAGCCACATGTCCCATGGCAAGCACGTACTGGGTGAACTAAGATCAAACTGCTGTCACTTTTTGGCTTACAAACAATCCAGAATTTGCTGACAGCTGACAAAAAAGACAGCCTGAAAGCACAAGCGAGAAAGGGGATTATCTTGATCTAAGGATGCTTCTCCTTGGAATGTACAAACAGTACAGATGACAACACCTTACAGCTAAAGGGGCTTTTTGACACCGGTGTGGACTGAGTGATGTTCCCCTGTTCCACTGTGGTCCTGACTGTGTAGCTACCCTAAAAAAATGGGGTTTGGCTTCAAAAAGCTGATTGATGTCTCTTTTCCTCTCATCTCTGGTCATTCCCCTTTCACATTGCTGGTTTGTTCCTCTTCCACTGTCCCAGCCCTTTGTGGCACCAGCAGACCTGGCAGGGAGATGAGACACAGGGATGGTTTCACTTCTTGATGTTCTTTATTCCTGCCCCCTAGGCAAGTCACATCCATCCCCTGTGGGGTGTCAGAATGGGAAAAAACCACTCTGGGATGGCCTTGGTGGCTCCATGTGGTGAATTTTGGGGTGGTGAATCCCTGGCTGCATTTCCTCCCCATATCTCAGGGCTGCACTATGTAAAGTTCACGTGGAAAAAAAAATAAGTGTGTTTTCTCACCTTGTTATCCTTCAAAATATTTCTCATCTGGCAGCATTTAGGAGCTGATTGTCTCGAGCATTTTGAGGCACTGGGCACTGATTACTCACCGGTTGCAGTTTGCTTCAAAGTTTCTTAATGGAGACAGAAAACCTTTTATCAGAAGAGACCTGAAAAGTGCTTTGCAAATAGCAATTAACCTCCGTGCCACTCCAGTCAGTTGTCAGCTGTTAACCTTGTGAGCTCTCTCCTGACTACTTTGCTGCGTGTTTTTGGTGCCTGAACCTTGATTTAGCGCAGGAGATATTACCACGGTGTTTGTTAAAATCTTTTCTTGACCCAGGGATAAGCTGGACCTTTGGAGGTCGTTTTGGTTTATGGCGTAAAGGGGAAAAGGAAAGTTTTGTGGATTCTGAGTGGAGAAGGGAAAGGATAAGTCACTATTTGACGTTCCTCACTCCCAGTCTCAGTATGTTAAAGGTTTTTTAGGGCTTTGCTGCGCAGAGCTGAGATTGATCTCTCAAATCTCTCAGGATGCCCTGGCTCAAAGCGAGCGTCTCTCCTGGCAAAAATATTTTAACCTGATCAATAACTGCTCCTTTTGTTTATAATTTAACTACACCGTGAGCAGTGGAAGCAGGCAGCTGAGAATTGGTCTGATAGCTGCCGGTGCTTTCCTGCTGCTCTGCCTTCGAGCAATGTGGTCAGACCCTCAGAGCTGCTGCTGGGCTTTGGTCGTGTTTGCTGCCATCCTGTGTGCCACCAGCTCCATCAGCTGCACCAGGATAAAACCGGGTTCATCTGTGGCCAGCCAGCCTCCCAACATGCACACCTCCCCGACGTGCATTTGTGAGCTGGAAGGGCTGCAATAACTCTGCTGCCTCAGTTTTATTAACACTAAAATGCTGTGTCATGTTGAGCAATCGCTGAGCTTCTCTGCACCTCGGTTTTTCAGTCCCGAAGGAGTGAAACAATGTTAACCTGTTGTTCAGGGGGCGATGCAAAGGTGAATTACTACCTGCATAGTATTTATAGATTCACAGGTGGAAAGTGCTTTTTTTTCTGCCACAAGCTTAGCCACAGAATGCCCCAATTTTTTAATCTCATTTAAACAAAAAAGTAGGTTTTTCTCTGTAGTTCTCAGGCTGCAAGGAGATAGATATTTATGCCATACTAAAATAAATTAACTGGGTATTCAGGTAGTGAAGGGATATCAAGGGCTATCCTTGACTCTGGACCTCTAATGTATTTTTATTTTCCTCAGTACTCTGGAGACCTTTTCCTTCACTAAATATTATAACAGGAATGGGAATAGTTTGGTGCTGATAGTGGATTTAGGAGAAAGAATAAGTTAAAGTGGAAAGCTGATGTTTCTGAAATAGGATTACTAGAAATCAGGAGAACTTGTACTGTTTAGTGCACTCTGATGTGGGCAATTCAATTACTGCTGAGTGGCAAAGGTTAGAAGAAAAGCTGATGGTGTTGATGGCAGGTTAAATACCTGGGGATGGCACTTGCAGTGTTCACAAAGCCAGCCCTGCTCTAAGAAGCTCCTGTTTTTCTCCAAATATTTAAATGCAGGCTGTAACACTAATGGCTGTTTGTGCTCCGTTCCTGTTGCTGTTTATCCTGCAGGTAAAATACACAAGGTCACTGAGCTGGGCCTTTTGCCAAGGAAGTAAAATTGCAAAGTCTTTATTAAAGAAGAGGAAACACTGAGAGCAATGTGTCTCTGGGAACGGATTACATTTTCTTCTAATTACCCAGAAATATGAAAGCTGTGTGCGAGGGAATTACTGCAAGAATTAGCATGAGATTATACATTCACCCATTTTAAAGAGGGCCAAATTTACACAGCAACTGTGATCTGCTTATGGACTGGTGCCACCAGGGACTGAGCTGCAGCACAGTTGTTTGAGGACTGGATCTGCCAAGGTCTGATTTAGCAGCCTGTCCTGTGTGCTGAGCTCAGCCTAAGAGGGTGAGCAGCGTCCTCTGTGGATGGGAGCTGCTCCCTGAGCAGGGCTGCTCCTCCAGGGCTTCAGGTATCCTTACACAGGTGGTACAAGCTCATGCCTTTGAACCAGAGAGAGCCTTTGATGCTGACAAGGTGCATATTTTAGAGATTTCTGTTCTGTTCCGCCATGCACTCAGCAGATACCATGAAGGGCTGCTGAGGAAATTGGGCGCCCAATATGGGTTGACTGCAAGTGAGAGCACTGATTGCAAACTTACTTAAAATGGGTACTTCACTTTAAAAACATCTCAAAAGGAGACAAATGTCCACAAATTTCACTTTCTACTTGTTTTCAAGGGGTGACAATGAGCTATTCCTTCAAGATTTTCCTACTTGTTTTCAAGGGGTGACAATGAGCTATTCCTTCAAGATTTTCCTACTTGTTTTCTAGGGGTGACAATGAGCTATCGCTTCAAGATTTTTTTTAGATCATTATGTCCTTGCTAATTTTTGGTATTTTCTGTATATTAATAGTGCAGGAATTCAGGAGCAGACAAGTTTGCAGACATCACCTTGTACCACTGTCACTCACTACCCTCTCGTCACTATCAGCCTCTCATCAGCATTTGTTTTTTTTGCTGTAGGTGCAGATATGGTTTGATTTTTTCCGTTCTTGTAAGGACTTTGTGTCAGCGGGAGGCCCTCAGAGGGAACATTCCTGTCCCAGACTCACTGGAGTTTGCTCTCCCTTCGTTGGGATGCTTGGAACACAGCTGCAGTTATATGGAAAATGGTTCTCTCTGCACAGATATTAATGATTTAAATCTTGCATATGCAATAACAAATTTTAACTTCTAGACAGGGTATTTCATTCCCCAGGGTTTCATAACCCTGTAGCACAGGTGCAAGAATTGGTTCATTTCTTAGGGAAATTCAGTCACCTCAGGGAAACATTATGTTACCTGCTAAATCCATCTCTCCAGTTTCTTATTCTGAGCTGACTCTGGGCTTTGCAAATGCACAAGCATTTCCTTCCTGTGTAGCTTTACATTATCCATTGAAAATGAATTATGCCTTCAACCCCCTAATTCACTTACTCTACTTCCAAAGTTGCCTTATTGAATATTATGATCTTCTGTACGTTCATGTTTTAATTTGCATTTGATTAAGATCCCCAGACTTTGTAGACTGACCTTGATCATCCTTGGAAGAAGAAAAAAAAATTGCAACCACAAAAGGACAGCAGTACACAAACTGTGTATTAAAACTTAAGCTGTGGGATTTTTTTAATCATTTGAAGAAGAAAAAGGTCTCCATGTTTTGACATCAACACACTTATGTATCTTGTTTTATAATGTGCTCCCATTTGAGGTTGTGCTTCTGCCAGAATCTTTGCCTCTCTAACATTCAGTTGCTAAGGCATGAATTCTTCAGCCCACCTCATCTTTGACTCTCACTTTATCTGCTCTTTCCTGTGCTTCAGTATTTCTGTGCCTGTGGTTTAGAATTTCCCTCCAGTTCCAGCCCCAGTGAAATCAAACACAACTTTTCCTTTCCAAAAGGGAAAGTGTGGTCACAATTTTACTGGTGATGGCAGAATAACAGTGCTTCAGCTCTTACTGGTGATGTCAATATTCCCAGAGTCACAACAGAGTATGGGAAGGACTGAGCAGTTTGTTTGGACTGCAAGCAACCTTTTCCCTCCATTTTCCCAAATGTAAGTGCTCTGTCCATGGTATTGCAATGCTTGTGGTGAGTAAATGTAACTGTCCACAAACTGAAACAAATAAACAAATTTATTCCTCGAGGACTGTAGGATTGCCAGCTAAGATTTTCCTGAGCACTTTACAGCCCAAATAACATCACCTGCTGATGAAGTAAGTACACCTGTGTGGCATTCATCCAGGCTTTTCTCGCTCCATGAGTTGCCTGTGATCGGATTGTGATTTAAGAACCCATTTTTTATGGATTGCTGCCTATCCAAAATTGCCAGGCAAGTGTGCTTGAGCAAGTTTCAAAGTTCTGCTTGTAAAATAATTCTGTGATTTCTTATTCACATAGCAGGTGTGAATTCCCTTATCCTTTCAACAGTAATTCAGTCAACCATTCCTTATACCTTATTTTTTTATTCTTCCTGCACAGCTTTTCTGAACTGCAGGTGAGCTTTCTTCTCTTGATAAAATTATTTCAGTTTTAAAATGAAGCCCAGCTAGCCCATGGATCTTGTTTTTTGCTTTTTGTTTAAATATTGCCTGGCTTGTATAAACACTTGCAGAACACATACAGTGACAAATGCTGGATCAAAACATAGGTTAGAACACATGCAAGCATTCCTGGATGCCTTTCCTTCTGCAAAGACTCTGGTGGATTTGGGCCCGCCAAGGCACAAAAAGAAGAAAAAAAAAATCAACAAATTTTTTTTCCCCCTGCAGAGGATGGATATCTGTGTATATAATTCTTGGAGAAAACCCAGCTCCACACAAAAGCCCAAGTTATTTCTTTCTTTCTTTCATGTTATTTTTCTGACAACTAAAAAATAACTGAACTGTGCCATCCATCCCAGACAATGGATAAACAACAGCTTTCCCTGAGATGAACCTCTTTGACTTGATGACTGAACACAGTTTTTGAGATCCTGCAATGGCAAGAACACATCAATTCTTTGCTTGCTCATGGTTATTAATTTATCAGCAATTTATTTCAGGAGCATGAAAGACTTGCTGGTTTTTTCTGTCTCTTGCAGACACGTGACTGAGACAGGTTATAGATGGATTATGGAAGGATTATGGAAAAGATGAGTTGTTTGGCTCCATTTTGACACCTTGCTGTGCTTTTTATTAAAACATATTTCTAATAAAATGCAAAGAGGCATTTACATCAGCTGAGAGTTTGACCCAGGGACCTCGTAGCTTTTTGTGGAGACACTGCCCTCATATAAATAGCTGTTTGTTCGTGCTCTTGCTCTATTCATTATGGTTGAAGTCTGAGCTCATGTCTGTTTCTTAACGCACAAAAAGTCTATAAATTCAGCAGAGCTTGAGTCATCCGTGAGTTTCATTAAATCAGATGTTACATTATGATAAGCCTGGACAATATGAATGTTAGCTTTTTAAGATCCTATCTCAAGGAAAAAAAAGACTCTCCAGCTATTTTGAGCTTTGCAATTAACCACAAATGTAAATCCTCACTGTTAGAGAAAATACAATATATCCCATTACCAAAAAGCAGCAAATGGGATTTAGCTTGTGTTAGAGAAGACATGCTGTCGTTTTTGTTTTTCATTACCAGAATAATTGTAGCAGATTTATTTAACCAATCATTCATCAGCTAGTTTACAAAAGCTCCTGGGGCTGCTGCAGTTGTTGGACAGTTGACAGACTTATTTAGCTGATAAATACAAAAGATAATTTGATTCAAGTATGATTTCTTTGGGGCTGAGAAAAACACAGCGGTTGTTTTGTCTCCCTTTGGATTCGAAGAGGATGCAGAATTAGATCTTGGAAATACGAGTTGGTTTCACAGTTGGCCTCTGGAAATATCCTGCTCTTTGAAAAATAATTTTAGTCATTAGTTGTGTTTGTAATTAAATAAATATAGCTACATTTTGCACTAATTATGCCCTCAGTCCAATAAAGCACTTAACAGGTGTATGACTTTAGAAGGTGAATAATCCTGCTGGCTCGATCTGTGCACAACAGCTTGGTTCATCAAAACACAATCACTGCTTTAGTCTCACTGGAAGCAGTAAGTTTTAGGTGTGTGCTTGAAATTAAGCATGTGTTCAATTGCTTTGCCTGGCTGGTGATGAAAAATAGCCTGTTAAAGGAGCTGCACATTGGAAAGCTTCACTGGATCTGGGGCTGTTGGAGTAAGGTTGGAGAGCCACTTATTTATAATTTACTCTGTTGACAAATGACCTGATGTAAATGCTGCAATTTACTGATTGTTGTGGCGCTTGGGGTGCTCAGTAAGATTTTTGCTTGTGGACCTGGTGAATTGGAAAAAAGGCAAGGAGATTGGTCAGAAATCTGAATAGTGTGAGAAATGATCAGGTGAGGAGCCCTTGCCAATGGAGGAGTGCAGGAGCAGGACAGTGTCCCCATGGGTGACAACCAAAATCAGCCCTGCTCTGAGGAGCTCTGAGACTTTGGCTTTTGATTCCTGAGCCTGCAAAAATTTTTACTTATGAATATCTGAGCAGTTCCCATGCCAGTGGTTCTATCATTAAACAAAGAGTGCAAATATTTCTGATCTCTTTTCTCCCTTTTTACAAAGGAAATATCACTGGAAACAAATGAAATGTGACACGAGCAGAGTGTAGACTGATTTTCTTAGCCAGGCAAATGTTTAATATTTATTTTATTTGTCTTGTTGGAATCTTACCTCCCAATTGCAGAGGTGATCTGTTTTACACGGATTAAAATGAAAATTTATACTGACAAGGGTCAAACAACTCAAGGGCCACAATAATAGTGCAAAGTACTGCTATTTTTTTGCTTCTCAAAAAGCCACAGTTCCCAAATGAGTTGGAATGTGCTGAATAGAAGAAAATGGTGCAAAACAATTTCCCTTTCCAAAGATGCTCTTTTGTAAGTTGCTGTGAAGGGGATCTGACAGGCATAATCCACTCTAGTGAAGTGAGCAATGAAAAATCCTTCTCTTAAAATCTCAAACTCTCACCTGGACTTTGAATTCTCAAGTCCCCTGTGTGTTAAACCTCTTTATTTAGCAAGGACAGAACAAGTGTCATGTTTTCATGTAGGAATCAGCCATGGAAATGTAGCAAGGCTGTGGTAGAGGTGGAGCCAGAAGATCTGTTGTCATTCACCCTATGAATCTTTTTCCCACTGCTGCGTTAACAAAAACCTGAGAAAACCATTCCAGGTTTTCCCATGCCTCCCTCCCTGCTCAGAGCAGAGATTTAATTACCTGTAATATCTTCCTTTGGCCTCTACACGTTTTCCTCTGCAAGATCTGCTGTTTGTCCAGCTCCGACCCAAATTTATCTTCCAGCATTTCACCCTTCGGGAGCAAGAATTGTTATTTTGTGTCTTTGTTTTTAGTTTTGGGGTTTTTTCTTCCCCCTTCTCCTTTCCTCCCTGATGAGATGGAAAAGCACAAGGATTGTGATCTGCAGTCCAAGACACCAATATTTTCTGGGCTGGCTTACATCAGTACATCATTATTATTATCATTATTATGCTCCCCTTCTCCCCCTCCCCCTTATTAATTTATTTATTTTATTGCTGGTGTTAAATGGTTTTGTCAAAAGCAACTCTTTACAGACCATTAATGCCAGAGCAGATGATTGTTTTCCACCAGCCCTCATGAATAATTCAAGCTGCCAGCTCGAAGCCCCATCCTCAGCACCCAGGGCTCTTCTGAGGAATCAGGGTTATTAAAGGTAGCAGTGGTGATGAGTCTCATCCCTGGGCAGGATTTGCTCATTATTCCTCAGGAGCAACTCTGTCTTCAAGCAAATCAGGCACTGCTGAGGCTCCTTCCACCTCCTGCTTTCCTCTCCCCCTTCTGCTGCTTCTGATGATGCTATTACAGCTTTTGAGTTTCTCTTGTGCAGTTGAGGAATGTGACAAATACTTTGGGACAAGTGGAAGGAAAATGGTGACAGGAGAGCTCAACAAGCAAGCTGCTTTTATTTTTATCCCCTGTTCCTCTTTCTAAACTCATTTATTTCACCAGTTCTCATGCTCTCTGCAAGCACTTGAATGAACATGTTTGCTGGCAGAAATATTCTGGGATTTGGGGAATGATAAGACTGGAATATTAAAGCAATAAAAACTGTATGCATATTCATATTCCAGGAACTTGATTATTAATTCTGATAATCTGTTCTCAGCTGTGTTTACAATGGTGGTGAAATCTTATAAGTAAATTGTGAGGTTAGTTCTGAAGCTGGCAATTGGTCTTACCCATGCCAATCACAGAAGAGAACTGAGAAAATACTTGGAAACCAGCCTATTCTCTTGGATTCACCACTATTCAAAACAACCATGAAACATCTAGGCTCTCCAAAATGGTATTAATATCATACTACGGCAATAATATCATTGTTTTCTGTTTTCTTTGCCTTGAAAGGTGATTTCATATTAGATATTCTGAGGTTTGTGAATATATTTGTATAAAAATACAGTAACAGCCCCTAGGCTTGTGCACAGCTGAGCTGCAGGTGGCTCACAGTCCAGCCAACTGCTTGCAATTTTAGCAGGCAAGTGGAGTTTAGTCCCCCTCAAGCCCTGAGGGAAGCTGTTGCTCTGGGCTCTTTGGATGATAAACAGTGCATTTCTATTATAATGTGCATGGCATAATTACCAATTGCTTGATATAGTTCTATAGGTTACTGGAATGGACTGAAAAGATGGAAATTTTTGGTATACATTTGTGATGTTAGTGTACTATTTTTGATTTTTTTTTTTAATGAGTGGAGATTGTTTAAAAAATCCCCAAAAACCTCCATTACTCCTGCATTTGGTGGAAAGCCTTTCAAAAACTGGGAAATATCAAAGGCAGTATTACCTAAGGAGCCAACTAAAAGGAGAAATCTTTAATAGCTGACCATAAATTTTCCAGTTAAACCCATATTTTTCTCAACTTCCCAACCTGATTAGGATGAATACATTGCCCCTGGGGACTGGTACAATGCCTGCCACTGATCACATCTCCTTCATCAGCCCTGTTCTGGTGATGAGGAGGGACTGGTGTCCTTTCACACCCTTCTGAGAAAGCTAAATGTCTCCTTTCCCTCAATCTATTCAGTTTATTGAGGAGGAGGTTAAGAGGTGATTTGATCCACTAATAGATAGTAGACAGCTCCATTAATCTCCAGGTGGGAAGGAAAGGTGGTGAGGAGATCCAGTGGTAGGAAGGTAAAGCTGCCTCAAGTGGAGCTCTGCTGTTTTTGTCACTGAAGGTAACCAACAACTCACCCAGGTCTGCTTGAGGATTGTCCCTCCTCCCTGTAAAATACACTGGCTTGAGCAGCACCTGTGATTTTGGTAGAGAAATGTCAGGGTGGAGTTTGCTGATTCTGTTCTGCAAGAGAACAGAGGGCTGGAGAGAGACTTTTCACAAGGACATGTGGAGGTGGGACAAGGAGGAATGGCCTTAAGCTGAAACAGGGTAATTTAGATCCAAAATTAGGGAGAAATTCTTTACTGTGAAAGTGGTGAGGCACTGGAACAGGTTGTCCAGAGAAACTGTGAGCTCCTTATCAATGGAGGTGTCCAAGGCCAGGTTGGATGGGGCTCGAGCAGCCTGGCCTAGGGGAAGATGTCTCTGCCCATGGTAGATTGTTGGAACAAGATGACTTTTTGGGCTCCTTCCAACCCAAACCATTCTGTGACTCCATGATTCCATCAATGCATTTCCTTCTGGCCTAAGAATCTATGAAGGGAGAGAGAAACCCCCACACCCTCCCATCTCCCAAGTTTTCAGTACTTAAATGTGAGGGAAAAGACGTGGTCTTATGGTATTGTGGGTCCAAAGAACAACAAACACAGTATACCACTACAACTTAACACTAACTCAAAAGATAAACATAGACCTAAAATATCTTTGTTTGTTTGTCCTAGTGATTCAGACCTCTGTAAGAAAGTAGAAAGCATTTTTGTTTTGGTCTTGTCCTGAATTTTCAGGCAGTGATGCTGTTTCACTAGGGCATTGGGGAACCACATTAACGAAAGCAGAACTCCTTTTATGAACACAATAGTCAATATTTTTTTGCTTGTGATCAGGACCAACACTGCCTCTTGTTAATTTTCCTGGTGGTTCTGCTGCAGCAGAAAGTGTGGCTGATAACTGCTTATTTATATAAGTTATGATTATATGCTTTCTCTAATTATTTTTCCTCCTTCCAAGATAAACTGAGGCCTGAGTAGGAGGAGGCCACAGAAACAACAATTCTACCACTGTTCCACAAAGGTTCAACTCTTGCTTCTTTTGCTAAGCACATCAATGAGGAGGTGCCATTCAAGCCCATATTCCTAATTACTGGGGCTTTAGCAACAAGGCTTACAGAACTAACTGTGGGTAGCCAGAACTTGGAAGACAGGTTTTATTGATATGGATCTGCCCAACAAGCAGGTTGGGAACACATATGGGAAATGGTTCATTTCTCTTTCTAATCCCCCCAGGCTCCTGTTTCCTGAAAAAAACACCTTCAGATTCTTTGTTTGATACGTGTGACACAGCTGACTGCTCTTTCCCCTTCAAAGCATGCAGGACAGGGCACTTATTTCAGTGGTGTTATTCTGCACTGTGTCATGTTTTTAATGAAATTGGTTAGTAGGAGGTGGCTGAGGCTTCACCCTCCCCAGGCAGCCCCAGATAATCCTCTTTGGGTTTGATGTCTGTTTTCCTCGAGTACGAAACAAGTTGTTATGCTCCTCAAAATGGATTCTCTACATATTCTGATTCGTTTCAAGGTCACCTGGAGGATATTTGCAGCAGCATTTGATGGAGATTATGCTCTAAAGGCAGGACTGAAGAGCAGTTGATAAGGGTTGAAAAACATTAAATTTGTTCACTTGCTAAAAGCATAAAATCACAAGGTTAAACTTGATTGTGTTCTGTTAACTCGGGACAATGCTTCTGCACAAATGTCAAGTGATGTGAATATTAATAAACCTTTACTTTAGGAGTATTTTCATCCTCAAAGTGACTTTTTGTGATAACAAATGAAAGTATTTGTAAACTCTAGTAGCTGGGAATGATGGACAGATTACAAAGCAGCAGTTTGCTTAAGAAAAAAACCCAAAAAACTATAAAGCCTGGATTTTAATTTTCAAGATTTAGTGCCTTAGAGGGCTTTCATGCCTTTAAGACACTTTGGCCATCTAACACAGTGAGAATCAATCCTTCTCAAAGATCTGTAACAGCTCTAATTAGAATTTCAGGAGTGCAGGTACTAATGAACAGTAAAATGGCATGTGCAGGAAAACCAGGATTTTAGGGTTGGGGCTTTCCTGTAAGATTTTTAATCTTTGAAATATTCCTAAAAAATAGCTGTAATTCTTTAAAATGGGTTATCTGGTTTAATACTTGCATTCCCACTGTGAGTTGCACAGGAGTTGTATCCACCTTCATCCATACTTATTCCATGCTGTGCTCTTGAACATGTACTGATTTGTCTCAGCCTGTTATAGGCAAAAAAGATGAATGGAAACACTTCAAATATAGGCTGAGGTTTAAACTTGAAGTGTCCTCAAAAGCTGGCATTTTCAGGTCTGTTTTCCCCTTCTGAAAAACCCATCAGTGCTGCTGATGAGGATCATGTGAAGTTGGTGTGAAAAAATCTGTGAAAAGCCTCAGTTTGTCCCAAGCAAGTCCTGAACCTTGGTGTAAACCTGGGGAGATTTATGGTTTCAAGATGAAACCAGGTAATGCTGAAATTCTCCTGGGGTTTCAATACCAGGTGAAATATGTTGTTTATTCTTAGGTTTTCCTTTGAACTTGGTGTTTGAACTCCTAAAAAGAGATTATTTTGGGGGGGAGTGGGGGTGCAAATTACTGCCAGATGGCAAAGGATAAGTGTCTGACAACTCTTCCATCCTGTAAACATTTAGTCTAGGTGAGGTTCTGGAATTGGAGGGTGGAAAAGGCTGCAGGGAGGGCTGGAACTTTGCATGAGATTCCTGTCATTGTTTTTCGAGATGGCTGAACTGGCTCAGGCTACCAAAGGGTTGATGAAAACTAAGAACATTCAGAAAATAAATAGTATTTGATTTATGTCACAGCAAAGCGCCAAGAGTTGCAACCCGCGCTGCTTTTGCTCTGTGAAATGTTATGTGGCAACAAGTCCCACTCCAAAAATAAAGATTTGTGTAGAAATGTGCTCTTTTATAATACTTTAAATCTGTGGCTTGGTAAATTTAAGGGTCTTTAGCCACACTTGTTCCTAGAAAACGTCACAATTAGTGAAAATACAAGGACAGAACGGACTCAAGATGTTCTCTGTCGAGCATGGAACAGAACTTAATCCAGCTGTTTGAGTTGTGTGAGGATGGGGCTGTGCTTAATTTTGTTTGTGTTAAATGCTTGTGAGTCTGCTGTCTTTAAGTGCTCACACTGGAACTGGTTTTATGGCTCAGCTCAGATTAGACCTTCAGATTTCTCTTTTCTTCCAAGTTATGAGGCATGAAAATGAGGAAGGAAAAAAATCAATGATTTCTCCTTTTTCTGTGCCACAGTCTTCCTCTCTGCATAGTTTTCCAGTGAATCATTGGCCTTTTTTGTGTCTACACAATTATAGAAATTCTGTGAAGGTCCTAGGTGAAATTATTTTCGTGTAATGGATGTTTGGAACTTCTTTTTGTGGAGTTCAGTCCCTTTTATGTCAAACTAGGCAGCACCTATTAGGATCCAAAGCTTATTCCAGCTGGACTTCTTCACTAGGTTGTGTGGCTTGCTGGAACAGAAGATGCTTTAGATAAGTGCATGAGTCCAGAAGTAAAAAGCATTGCAACATCCTAAAAAAAAAAAAAAAGAAAAAGAAGAAGTTGTTCTCAAACTTCATGCTTCTGACCTGAGTGGAAAGGTATCTCATGGAAACCTGGACTGGGTTATTGGCTGGATTCAGTTCAGCAGATGTGCACAGCTCTTCTTCACCTGCCATCTGAACTAGTGCTTTCAAGGACTCTGATTAATCTGCCTTGCTAGATTGCTGCCTGAAGGAAAAGCCTTGGATGAGAATCCCTGGAGTCTGAGCAGCAGTGAAAAATACCAGTCCAGATTGTACTTCTTCCACAATAACTCTATATTTTTTGCAGTATACAAAGACAATTTTAGACACACACACATTAATTTTCCATTTACAATTTCAAGATGAACTCCAACACCATGGGAACAATATCCTTTTTTTTTTTTGTAATGTATGTAACACTGATGTACGGGACGTGACCAGTGTGGCTCCATCCGCATCATGGCGCAGTTTAAACCATAAAAATTTGGGCCACCTGCCACGAAAAACTTCAGCTTGTGGCCTCACTGCTGGGGAGAAATTTCACAGGTCCCGTGGAAAGCAAGGCATGAAAATATACTGTGGGACTGCAGCAGCTTTTGGGAGGGAGGATGTGCCTTGCACAGCCAGGGCTGCAGAGAGTATTTCGTGTCTCTGGCAAATGTGGTGTGCAGGATCTGAAGCATTAATCAAACCCTCACAGCCAGCTCGGGGAAGTGTCAGATGGAGGAGGGCTTGCAGAGCCCCATCCAAATGGCATCTGGGGGGAAAAAGCAATGAAAGGAATGTTTATGGTGCTGGAATGATTTTGCTTACGTTTATTCTAAAGGTTTGGAAAATTTATATTGATCTGAGTATGAGCTGGTGCTAGGGGTTGTTAAATCAGCGTTCCCTGTTGCCCTGTCAGGTTTGATTTATGCTGGGCATTTGACAACCACTCAGTTCAGAAACCTTTCAGAACCTTCTTTTCAACTTCCTAAGCAAAGCAAATGAGCTTTTTTTAATTTTTTTAAAAAAGGCAAAATAAGAAAAAAAATAGCCCACCCCAAAAAACAACAAAAACCCCCTTATCCTGAACTAAATTTAGATATTTCTGCACATCTGGTGATGCTAATGTGTCTGTGATGAGTGTCCAGATGTCTACTTAGAGAAGGTGGAAGTGTATTCAGCTTGTTTATGTATAATATTTGCTGACTTCAACTTTGGCAAATCTGTGTAATAGCTGCTTTTGTCAAAATAATGTGGCTTTGTCTCCAGTTTCCCCTCCTTTTTAATATTCTCTCTTTCATGGAATTCAAATATTGCATAAGGAAAGAAAGATTCTTTCATTGCATTTATTAGATATGAAAATTGAAAAGATAATCTGGTTTATTGCCTTTATGAATTTATGTATAGGCTGGAAAATGCAGAGTTGACCCTTTTGAAATCCGCATTTTTTCTGCTCCATTTCTTTTGGGAGGAATCCATCCTTGGTTTTCCCAGAGATGAGAGGTACATGCAGTCACTGATGTGAAAAAAGAGGTTTTAAATCTTGTGGTGTTACTGGAAATTAACAGAAAGTCATTAGCATCACTGGGGTTTTGTTTAATTTTCAGCAATGCCACAGAGGCAGGCTGATCATCAGTACAGTAATATTTACATAGCTCTGCTGGAGATCCACAGCTAAGAAATGTCCTGAGGTTTCTGGTGGGTTTTTTTTTTTCCTTTTTTTTCTTCTTTCTTCTGATTTACTACTGATTGCCTTCTATCACCAAAAGTATTGCTTACCTCTTACCCATCTAAGATTTATTCTATATATCTAGAGATATATATCATTAGTATTGGGATTGTTGGTCAGAACTACTTTTAGCACGTTCCCAAATCTGCAGGCACATGCAATACTCATTTTCATAGAGAACATTTGTTAGGGAAATGAAATGTTGTCTGTATTTTGGGATGGAATCTTCAGGGAAGAGCTGCTGGACAGTACCATGGGGTGCCCTCTCTGAAGCCGAGTTCATGGGTGTTGCACTTAGCAGTTGCATTTTACAACCTATTTTGAAATCCCTTTCCAGGACAGAATGGTCTAAAATCCACCAATTTGGTGGTACAACAGCTTCAGTGACACGAGTACAGTGAAAGGACTTGCCATGGACATTCAACCCTTTTAAAAACCTTTGGAGATTTCTGTGGGCTTGGTTTGTAGCTGGAGTTTTCAGTTCCACATGTGCAGTGTGGAAGCCTGTTGCCATGAGTCACAGTCATTATCCTAAGGGCAGAATTGGAAAATTGCAGTGCAATCTGCAGCCCTGCTGCAGACACAGAGATTGCAACCAGGCTGCTGCTTCTCTGGAAAATTGGCTAAAAGATGGAAAAAAAAAAAGTCCTTTAGACCTCAACCACTTCTGTTCCCTGAGGAAATGAGTTCATCTTGGTAAGACAACAGCAGAATATAAGATGTATAGAAAAATCTTTAACAAGCTAAACTCTGTCATAGACTATCTTTGAAACAGAGACAAAAGAGGAAAAAAATAGAAAAAAAAAAAAAAAAAAGAGGCTGAACTTCCAGCTACCTCTTGTGTGAAAAACAGCCAACTTAGCCAAGTCAACAGTGAACTCTGCCTGCTCTTCCCCTGCTGAAAAATTCAGGCTTGTGTCAGGGATGTTTCTGGAGTGCAGTGCCTGTGCAGAGGGCTGCATTGGCAGGTAACACAATCCCTCAGCTACAACGGGCTCTTCCTTCCACGGCATTTTAATTTTTACAGCACGAGCGCTCCGAGGGTGCCAAAATAATCAGGGCTTTGCATTTCATGCTCTTGCCATATACGGCCTGGGATCTGATTGCTAATCCCTCAAGGTGGCAGTAGCTTAATTAAAGCTATGCATTGGAGAGGAGATAATTGTAATGTCCTTTGAGTGGCTGCTCCTAATTTACGCCGTGTACAGCCTGATACAGTCATCTATAATGTATCAAAGGTCCACGCTAGATTTTAATGTAAAGCTGTGTAAGATAAATGAACAGTACATGTGGCAGGTGCTCAGTACATGCATTTAGATTAAGCCCTGCTCATTGAGGTGGTGATTAGATGAGTTATGTCAGGGAATTGTAGCTGCTTCAGTGGATGAGGAAAAGGTTGTTTCTGAGAGCTCATTTTAACGGTGTAGCTGGCACATAATTCAGATATCAAACAATAAATGAGAGCAGGAGGGGTGCAGAGTGCAGTGCTGAGCCCCGTGGACAACGCACACACAAACAGAACTTCTAGGACAGCTAAAAAGCTGTCTGAGTACTGCTCTCTCTGATTCGCTTTAAATACCTGGTAAAGATATTTAACTCCATCAAAAGTGAGCTGGGAGTGTTATTTGCTCAGAAATGGGGGCTCAGTCATAGTTCATTTGCTCTCCCTGTGGATGCAGGAGCACGGGGGTCAAATCCATCAGAGCAGAGGTGGGAGCACAAGGTTTGTCTTCCCAAAACACTTTTATTAGCAAGAGAATCATTGTGTTTATCAAACTGGCAGAGCTTCTGAAAGAGATAGCTGGGCCTTGCTTTTTCAGCACAGCAGCAAGATCATATGGAAAATATGCACTGGTGGGTTGATTATATTATAGTATAGTATATTATAGTATATTATAGTATAGTATGGTATAATATAGTATATTATAATATTATAGTATAATATTATAGTATATTATTAATTATATATATATTATCTCCAGTAATGGATGAGAGGTTTTTGTGCTGTTCCTCCACCTGGGCTGGGACAAGCACTGGCTCAGAGGATTTGGGGAGCACTGACAGGCCATGCCCTTCTCTGTACACCTTGGGGCTGGGGAGAGAAGGGGATGGAACAACTCTAAAGAGTAGAGAACTTGAGGGCAGAGCGAGGGCTCATAGCAAGGATTCCTAAAAGGAAAATAGGATAAAAGTGGAATGAGAGCTGTGCATGTGTAATGAGCAGCTGTTTAGATCTGTTCAGCATGTACTTTTGTTTTACATCTTCAAAGAAAACAGTACAGCCTGGAAATACCAGGCTCTGGCACTCGCTGCCCTCTGTGCTTGTGAACACGCTCAAAATGTCAGGAACGTGCTGCTGGGTGTTCACAGGGGCCTCTCTTAGCAGAACCTGCTTCTTGAAGCTTTTTTCTTTTTACTCCAGCAAGTACAATAACACGCTGTGAGGTTTTGCAGCCACTCTTGCTGCATTAGCCATTTTCACCTTTATCTTTTCTCTTAAAGGTCAGTTGAGATCACAGCCCCTGTTATGCCAAGCACAGCACAAGAAAAGGCAGAGTGGGAAAAGGGTGAGGTGTAATTCTGCAGGGTGACTCTCAGCAGGTAAAACTGGAGCCAGGCTGTGCTGTGAGGATCCAAGCTTTAAATCAAATGCACATGAGAGGGAATATGCTTCCAGCTTCTTCTGCTCAGGGATGAAAACTCCACAGAAAACACCCTCTAATAAGTTAATATTCCTGGGTGCATCTGTGTGTGATGAGAACCATGAAATACTGGAGGGTCCCATCACATTCCCACCTTCACAACAGCAATACCTACTCTATCTCCCACTGTGCAGTCTATTAAACCTCACAAGCAAGACAAATACCCTGTGACAAGTGACCAATCTTCCATGTCTTGCTCCAACCTCTCAAAACAGAAGGCTCGCCTCAGCCAAGGCTCCTGGAGGGAGCACTGGAGTGGTTGTGTTCCCTTCCTGTTACACCAAGGCTTAGCAAACCGTGCCATCAAAGACATAACATTCAATTGACCTTTTGCTTATCTATAAGCGTAAAATGAGCTGCAGAGACCCCGATTCACCAAGGAGCCGTTTCTGAGGAATTTATTTCCTTCTGCCAGCCGTAAAAATAAATTGCTCCACGCAAAGAATAGGCTCAAAAAAATAGCACTGCTCGCCTATAATAAGATTATTATGAAGGAGATGTTGTTCCCTGGGCAATCACAGCCAGCCAATGTGTTATCAAATTTTTATCTTGTCAAATTGCTAGGCACTGATTAGTGTTCTAGGGAGATTTTGTGTGTTAAGCTGGCCTTCTGTAACCTTCTAGGGCCTGAGTACCTAAAAGTGGCTGGATTCAGGGATTGACTTCTATTCTTTGAAGAATGGATTATTCTTTTCTGCCTCTGTCCTACTTTTAAGCCAGATTTACGGAGCAAATCTTTACACAAAGCATTCAAAGAATAAAAACGTAATTCTTACGTGTCATATCAGGCTATTTGGACAAAGCCAGGCAAAACTGTTCTGAAAGGCAATGGGAGGATCAGGCAATAAGTCAGGATTTATCCAGCCAGTTTCTCTTTATGGAGCCCAGGACAATGATGCTGGCTATCAATCTTGCTGGGACTGTAACTGGAGAATTTGGCTCACTCACTACCAACCTTTCATTCTGCTGTTTCAATGAAATTCATAGTGGAAAACACTCCTCCTAATGACAAATATTCCTCCTAAAAGGATAAACCCCAGCACATTGGCCCTGTGTGATTAGAAGTCAGGTACTATCAGGATTATTTTTTTTTTGTGTTCATTTGTGTCCTGATGTGTCATGTACTGATGGAGATGCTGGGCAGGGGGTTGGTGAATCCTAGAGTCAGAGAATGGATTCTCTTTTTGGTGCTGTTATGTCCTGCTCTCTCTCCCTTTGCACTCCCAGCCAGATCGGGTTCAGTCTCAGGCTTTGTACAGGTCAAGTTTTATACCCAGATTATAAAACCCACCCTTGTTACACAAACAGCACATCCAGCCTCTCCTTGGGAAGGCCAAATCTGTCACGTTTGGTGGCTGTTCCTCTGATGGGCAAAGGGAAATGCAAAACTGGGGAGGTGAGGTGCTGTGTTTGCCTTGGGAGCCAGCGTGCTTTGGTGCAGCTCTGTGTGGGGTCTCCTTTTGCTCCTGTCGTGACAGTGGAGCACTAAATGAAAATATATTTACTTTAGATCTAGGCCATCACTTTATGCTTTCTGAGTATTTATTGTTTGCAAATGTATTGGGAGTTTAAATCACTGTGTAATGGTGATTAATCTACCCTACTGTGAAAGTTCAAAATGGCCTGCTCTGTTTTCACATGTTACTAATTAGGAAACAGTGGATTAGTAAAATCTGCATGAAATGTGTATTTTAGAACCACGATTTTAAATTATTCCTTGGTTTCTCAGTTCCTACACATCTATTTCAGGATAAATAGTGCAAACCTCATTTCTTGTTTCAATGGCCCCTGAAACTACAGACTACCCATGGTGCTGTGTCTCATGGTAGCACTAATATACATATATATATATATATGTGTGTATATATATCTACACACACACACACAAACATATATATATATATATATATATACACACATATATATATACAGATATATACATATATATACACATATATAAACATATATAAATGCATATATATACATACAGATATATACATTTATATATATACATATATAAATGCATATACACACACAAATATATGTATATATATGTGTGTGTATGTATATATATATGCATATATATATAGATAGATAGATATAGATATAGATATATGTATTTGGGTGTGTATAAATACATGTAAAATTCAGATCTGTTTCTAGAGGGATTGAGTTTTCTAATTCTCTCCAAGATGAGCATCTTGAAAAGCACCATGCTGGGGTCAGAAGGGACCTGGGTGCTCTGAAATGAGCCTTTGACAAGTGCTTGGGGAGCTGGCTGTGATTTTAACAACCAGTTTGACTACACTGCCTCCAACAGATCTGGGTGAGGGGCCTGGATTTGGCAGGAAAGCTTTATAGTGGCATGGTTTAAGCTGGTGAGATGCTGAAGTAATTTTCCTATTAGGAATCTGGCTTTGCTTTGCATGAGTACAGCATGTCTGCACTTGGGGTTTCTGATGGGAGTGTTCTTAATATAGACCAAAGCTCATGCAGATCGATGGCTCTTCAGTTAACCCCTTACTTTTATCAGAGTGATGCTGAAAGAGCAGGTCCTGTTGCTTTTAAATCACTCCTGAGTTCACACTGAAGAAATAAAAATCAAAAAGATGATTAAAAGATCTCTGTTTGCTGCTAAATGGGGTCACCTCAGTGTGGGTGTTGAAGAGGGACCTGTGATCATCTGGTACTTTGTGTCACTCTCCTGCTCATACATATTCAGCTCCAAAGGGATCAAAACCAGCTTAAACTCCTTTGCACAAGGATTCTTTTCCTCCCCTCTGCATTGATGGATCTCAGAGTGACACAGAGCTGTGCAAATGGGCTGTGATAGAACGAGGATCTGCTCTGGGGTGACCACAAATCCAGCTCCTTTCCTGCCTTTGCATCTCTCCCCCCTCCCCTCCTGTGGTAAATAGCCTCTAAAACAAACACACATTTTTAAACATTATGTCACTTCTGGGCAGCAGCCAGGGGATAAGATTAGCACCATTGTCATCAGAAAGAGCAAGGGCTGTCTCTTTGATGAATGATATTGGATCCTCAGGATTTGTTATTTTTTTTTATTTCATGTGCCCATGTATTTTTGGATATGAATGTCCCCAGATAGCCTCAGGATGGGGGGGGCAGGGGAAGGAGAGGGGTGAAGAGAGAGTGATAAGGGAGCTTTGCTGTAGCCCATTTTCTCATGTCTTCATCTTTGTGTGGGGAAAAACCCCAAGGTATGAACAGAGGCCCCTTGCCCAGCTGGGTCACTCTTGAACCCTCTGGGCCACAAGAAAGACCAAAACATATTGAACAGTTAACATCACTTGGCTCATCACTCTCTTCTCTCCCCTGGTGAATTTTTCATCCTTATTTAGCTGCCTGGCTCTTTGGGATACCAAAGGTAATGTCAGTCCTGACAAATTGGGAATCATGAATTTTGAGCTGGGCAGCTGCTGGTGAGTCGCCACGTGAGCCCAAGGGGCCTGAAGCCCCAAATATTTTCTTTCTCCCTTTGTCTGGTTTCCCTCTGTCCTCTTCTTTCCAGCCTTGGCTACAACCCCTGGGACAGGATGCCTATTTTATGTTCTCTGTTTTCACAGGACCTATTGCTATTTCTCACAACTGGGAATCTCAGATTTGGAGAAAGCAAGTCATGGCATTCACATATCCAATGACTTCCTCTTACAAATGTCAAGATGCCCCTTCAAAAAGGAGTTGGGAAAACAAATGAAAACAAATTCTATTTTTTTGAGCTATAAGTCAACTGTAGCTGAACTTGGTGTTTTTTTTTTTGTTTTCCTATCCAGACTCTTTACTTTCAGAAGAAATAATGTGTTTTAAATTGGGGAAACACTCCCATTCCCCATCCCCCAAACACCATCCAACAAAGAAATATTTTTCTTGGAAGTTATTTTAGCTGCCAATTTCATTGCTCAATCTAATGTAAAGTGAAGCAAAGACAAATGCTGTCAGTAGGAACAGCATGAGATTGCTTTGTGATCTTAACCCCCTGTACCCTTCAGATGGAGCATCTGTGGCTTCACCCAGTGTGATTCATTAAAGAGATTATGAATTAAAACAAACATGCTTTCCATTACCTGAAGAGCAGGGAGCCTCCTCATCACTGTGCCCTGATGGCAGCCTATGCTGATTTCACCATTTCTTTGTCCCCATCAGTTGCGTCCACCTGATATCACTTACCTGGGGCTGGGGGCAAGGATCCTTATTTCCACCTGCATTTATATAATGCCCAGTGCAATGGGGTGCTGTTCATGGTGCCAGAACTGCAGCACTGGGAAAACCCCAACAGAAATCCAAAATGAAATTTGAGATAGTAGCCTTTCCTCAGCATAATTTCTTCAGTATAAGCCCTGCATTCGCTGATATAGAAATTATCAATTCCCAGTGTTACTGGGGCTAGAGTGGAAACCAGCCTTGCTCTAATGAAACAATTTCCTTCCTTTCTCTCAATGGGGAAGCTCTTAAGCTGTTCTTCTATTAAAGGGGGCTGTGTTTTTTGGAAAAGGGAGAATCTGGTCCCTTAAAGCATTGAGGATGAGCTTGCAGCACGTGGCAGCACTGGGATCACTGCAGCCTTCCCATTGTGTGACCATCCACCTGGGCCTCCTCATTCTCTCTTTCCAATTTATTTCCTTACATAGTAATGACCCAGAGGAGGGTCATCACTTTGCAAACACCATTTGGCTGAATTTTGATGAGGTATTTGAATCACTCTGACAAATGGGAGCCTTCTGCATGGCTGGCTCTGGAGGTGGGGGAATGAGAAACCTTTCACCAAGCCTGGCCTGTGCTTTGTCCTGAAGGTCTTTATATGTCCTGAAGGCCTTTATACCTGAGCAGACACATGCATGAAGGATTTAGCAATATTAAGGTTGGATGATGGAGGGGAGGACTACAGGGAATAGTAGCATTCAGCAAAGGGAAGTTCAGATAGTTCAAGCAATTACAAGCAGAAAATGAATTTATTTTTGTTCCTTCTCCCCTTTCCCTCCCCTTTTTTATCACCTTCTTTCCTACCTTGTGCCCATCTCCTGGTGCACCTGGGGTATTTGGGCTGGTGGGAGTAGTTAGGGTACAGTTGCAAGGTGCTATTTGTGCTTCCCATGGCGTTTGAAAAGCCAGCAGGTAATTTTACCTTCTGCTGAAGGTTGGTGAAGCCCCAGGTGAGCTCGTGGTGGGCTGGCAGTGCTGTTTTGAATCTGGTTCTGCCCCATAACACCTTGATTTATCAGAGTGTTATCTGCACTCTTGGTGACCTCTCAGGCCACTTGGGATCCCCCAGTTCCAAAACGCAGCAGAAAAATTCTTATCTAGAAGCTGAAGGGATTAAAAGTGCTGCTACACAAGCAATTAGTACTACCTCGTGTCTTTTTATCAGCTGTGTGAGATGTGTCCTGCCTTTGTTCTGGAAATGAAGGCCACCTGGGAATCCTTATGCAAAATGACATTGCCAGTTTTTGACCTTCCAGCCCTGAACTTGTGTGCATTCTCGCCGGGCTCTCAGCACGCTGGGCTCCTATCAGTATCCTGGGATGTGTTTTAAATTAGTGCCTGAGGGGGGAATGGGATTGAGCCGTGCACCACATGCCCAACTGGGCTGAACTTTCTTTTTTATGCTTTTTATTAAAGTTGTATATCATCAGGAGAGTGTGAAAGTCACATTTAGGGAAGGGAAATCATCCCCCCAGCACCCTGGCTTGTCGGGCTATTTTGCATAATGACTTACGGAAATGAACCGGCCACTTGTGATGCTTGAGGACAGGCTGGGAGAGCAGGAGCCTTCTGAGGGTTTTATCACAAAAGAGCCTTATGTGGCACATCTGGTTTGTTTTAAGCATCTCTGTGTATTGGGGAGAGAGCAGCAGGGGATGGGGCGGGATTGCTTTATTTGAAATCTTTTGAGTCAACTGTTTATGATGAGAACAATGGCCTTGGGAAAACTGCAACCAGGAGACAGAGCAGCTGAGCACTTGAGCCACTAATGTGGAAAATTCTGTTGGGTTTCCTCACCTGCTTTACTTCCCCGCTGTCTCCAAAGAGCAAGTCCATGTGAATTTACCTTGTGGAATAGCCAGAAGAAGGCTGAAATTCAAATCAACCCCCTTTGCTGCAGCACAGCCTCATTAAACATCCCTCTATGTGCAAAATCCAGCTGTCTAAATCACAGCTAATTATATAATTATTCAGCTATTGCCAGGGATTGCTTGGCAATTTGGTGTGGTTGTGGTGAGCAGAAAATGGATGCAGGATGCTTCTATGGGGCAGGAGTCAGAGGAGTTCTGGGGATTTACTGCACCTGTGGCTTGGCCCAAGACTTCTCAAATTGCAGTGCACAAGGTTCCCATTTGTAGCTTGAATTACACACCTGCCCTGGCACGAGTTCAGGAAAAGACATTACTTTAGTCACCACCCATCTGTTTCTTGGCCTTAAACTGAAGAACAAAGCAGTGAGGGAGAGTAAAGCAATAAATGGATTGCAAAGTGCTCCTTGGTCCTCAGTCCTGGAGCAACACTCCAAGCACTGGGCAGACTTTCTGGGTGTGCAATTATAAAAATGCATTTTAGTCTCTGTGTCAATATGCTCATCAGAAATATTTCAGAATTGTTTGGCTCTTCCCTGAGAGCACAGATTTATTACTGCCAAAAATCAAGTACAATGTAAATTTATTTTGCACACAATTAAATAAGCAGGGACAATTTCCCAACCAGACCAAATGCATTGAATTCTCCTTTAGTGTCCAAAGTCTCCCTGCTCTTACCAGCCATTGTTTTTTTCATGACACAGCCTTACAAACTGCTATTTTACATTGGAGATCTTAAGGAAAGAAAACAATTAATTACACCTCAGAGCTAATTGGAATCAATACTTAATGTTTTTAGCTCTCAGTTAATTGCCAAATGATGTATCACTAGTTTGATGATGAAAAATAGATAGATATCTCAGGTTCTTCCTCTAGGGTGTCATTCTGTTGGTGTAGTAGCTGGCTCCAATGTTTTCCTTTCCTCCTGCCTGCCCCTCTGTGTTCCAATTCTCTTGCTTTAAATCCCATGTCAAAGGTTTGATAATTTGATTATCAAAACATAGCGGTAAGTTATAAAAACTGCAAGGCAGAAGATGGTGGATATTTATTGGAAGATATAAGGAGTTTTAAATTGGAAAATGTTTCATGTTATTGTTCTCTCCTGATTCAGCTGATGAAGCATTTGTTTCGTTTCTGGTCCATGGAGGAAAGGGAAATACATCTTTACTTGGTTCTCACAGAATCACCCAGGAGTGTCTGCAGTAACTGAGCACCTTAAATTGCAGCTGGGGGCTCTCCTGGGGGTTCCAGAGGTGCACAGGGAGGTCAGACCATGAGTACTTGTTGATGTCCTGCCGATTTCCTCAAATCACAATTCTCCCCCAGCCCTCTAAAACTCGTAATGTGCCAAATGAGAGATGTGAGCCCCTGCAGCTCTCGTTCCTGAGGGTCATCCCCACACAACCACCGTGCCAAGCCCCAAACCCTCCAGCTCCATTGTCACAGATATATTTTATAAAAAATCCTTTCCTTAGCATTTTTCCTCCTGAGAAGCTGAGAAGCCTCAGGAACAAAATGTAAACATTGATTATCTGCTGCTGTGGAATGCAACAGGTGCATCTGTGATTGGCCCATGTTGGATGTTTCTAATTAATGGCCAATCACAGCCCAGCTGGCTCGGACTCTGTCCGAGACACAAGCTTTGTTATCATTCTTTGCTATTCTATTCTTAGACAGCCTTCTGATGAAACTTTTTTTTTTGTTCTTTCAGTATAGTTTTAATGTAATATATATCATAAAACAATAAATCAAACCTTCTGAAACATGGAGCCAGATCCTCATCTCTTCCCTCATCCTGAGACCCCTGGGAACACAGTCACACTCCATAAGCAGCAATTCAGTCTTTATGCAGCCAGTGGTGTAATACACCTAAATATTGCCATGCTCTCAGCAGGGCTGACTCACACGGCACAAACTACTTCCACCTATAAACTCTAATAACCTCTGCCAAGTGTTAACTGCTGCCTCTGCTCATGGCAACGTGGACAGGCTCAGGACCAAGTGTGGCTCTGGTCAGTGGAGGTGCCCAGCAGGTCTGACTCAAGTCTGACTAAAGGAAATCTGTTGGTGTTAATGTTATATAGAAATTAACACTTAGACACGTTCTGGTGGTGCATTGACACCCACAACTTTCATTTGTGGTATCCAGCATTATTTCACAGTTGGACTAGTCATTTTATAAGCATGGTAGGGACTCTAGAAAACGTTTTGTCATTTCCTTTCCACTCAACTTCTTCCTGGAGAAACAGGCATGCACAGAGCCCTGTTTATGATACCCGCATTAATAATCAAATGTGTGTGTGTGTAGGTGCGAGGATTGCAAATAAATACATCTTAAAACTAGATCTATCTCCCTTCCCTGAACTGGCCTGCTCCCAAATGAACTCAATTGCAAAATTCCCTCATGCTGAATTTGGATTTTTTGCATGTATGAAACTGATGACTTCACAAGCCTTCCACGTGGAGTTAGGGGAGTACTAAACCCCTCCAAGTATTTGGTGGTGGTGTGAGCACTGAGCAAGACCCAATCCATGGGAAAGGCAGGCATGGGATGGACCCTTTGCCTGCGTGCTGGCTTTCCTTGTACTGTCTAAAGATGGCTATAAACGACTATGAAGAGCAGTGTTTTTCTGTGTCTGTCCTCAATTTTTCTTTCTGCAGCTGACAGCCCTTGTGCGTGGCCAGTTGTTCTGTTTTCTGTCTCTACAGTCCTGCTGTTTCTCTTAGATGGCTGTGTGAGGGTGTTTTTAGACAAATCCTTGGGAAACAAGGATGAGACTTAAGGAAGAGCAAGCAGTGAGGTGCTCCCTCTTTTTTACCTGTTTTCATGATGCTGTGACCCAAAGCAACATCACTTTTTCAGTCCAAAAGCCGGAAGGAAATGTTATCAGTGCTGGTTGAGGACTGACTCCAGGGTGTAAGGGTACAATTTGAAGAAGGATTAGTTAAGAACTCTGCATTGTGTTGTATTTTTCTCCTTCTTATGGAGCTCTCATCCCTGTTGTGAAACTTTCTTGGTTGTGTGACCCCAGTGGCAAAGGGACATCTTTGTGTGACCCCTTGTCAGTGCTGGGTCTAATACTCAGTTTTTCAGTAAATATTTGCTTCCTTGAGCTGGTTGAAACACTTGTGACTTTTTTTTTAGTAGAAAAAATTGAATTTCTCATTGAAAAATCAGACCTCTAAAGTATCCAGTTCTATGCACTGCAAAAAACGACTCAAATTTAAGTACTGTTGGATAAAAACAAAATAAGACAAAAAAAAAGCTCTTCACCTCCTTCTTTTCCCTAGCATTATTAAAAAGAGATTAAAAAAAAACACATTATGAGATAAATTTAAAATAATGTGTTTTCTATGGAGAAAATAGAATAGATGGATGACTTTCAGTCTAATTCAGTATCTGCCACTCAAGATACAACTTGGAAAGAACTTTCTAAAGCTGGAAAGTTATTCTAATGACATTTGTGGCTGGGGAAGCATATGATTTTCTTTTGTGCTTTGATTAATATTCTCTATTACATGAGGCAGCTTAAAAACTGAAGGAATAAATACTTTATCAGCATTGTTCTGCCATTCCTTTCATGCAAGCCAAGCTCCTTTGGTAAAATGAAAAAGCAAATAGGCCAGTGAAGCACTCTGGGGTTTTTTTTGTGACCTGTCTGATGCAAAGCTGAATGTGGTAACTCTCCTCTGCGCAATCAGATGTGCATGCACACAGTAAAACCTGAGGCAGGACACGTGTGGGAGGAGGGAGATGTGTTTCTGGGGTGAATGTGAAGCATTTCTCCATGTTTTATTCCTTTTCGCGGGAGTGGCGGAGCAGGGTGCGATCGTGTGTAAGCAACTGGGACAGAGCAAATGAAAGGGAGAGCAAACAAAGAGGAGGAGGTGAGGGAATTCATCAGGGGGCTTGCTTGCAGCCCGAGAGAGCTGCTAGCACAGGTCTGAGAGATGAAATAAGATTTAGCATAAGAGAAACCTGTCTCTCAATTGTATCCAAGCCCCCCAGGAGACTCAAAGGCACAGGAATCTGCTCATGGGTCTCTACATCTGGAAAAGAACAGAGGGTGATGAATTATTAATGGATTATCTACTTGTGCTCAGGAATTTTCTCTTTATTCATAGTTCAGGAGCAGCAGAAGAAAAAATAAAAGGGATAAAAAGTTGTATCACACCTGCCTTTTAATTTAGGAAGGTATTACTTGTACAGCTGCGGGCAAAGTCATCTGGACACAATGGCAGAGTTTGCAGGATGAGGTCTTGAATCATGGTAGGCTTTTATTCTATTTCTTGGGCAATCTGAAATAGGGCAGAGGAAATCTCTGTGAAAAAGACAAATGTCTGGTAATTGAAAAATAGCCCCACAGTTTTCCAAACATTTTTAAATAACGTGCAGCTTCATCAAGTCCACATAGAGCTGAAAAAGGGTTCTGAAGGATTCATTTGCAGGGCTCTCCAGGCATTGCCAGTGCCTTTGCTTTAATTTGGAGTTGAATTAATCTTAGTCTTGCAGGCTGATAAATGTAAAAAGTCCTTTGAGAAATCAATTGATTGTTTAGTATCTTTGCAACATCTTAATGTAGATGAGAGGGGAAGATTTGTGCGGACCAAAACAGAGTTGGCTGCAAGGGAAGAGGGCAAAGAATTCTTTTCCATGTTCTTGCTAAAATAATCCCCAGTGCAATGGACTTTTTGCAAAAACTCTCTCTATCCTTCCCAGCTGATTGGTATGCCCATGGAGCCAAACCCATCCAAATTTAATCCTCTGAAAATAATGTTTTAACATATTACTTGGGAATTGAGGGCCCAGAGGTCCTGCGTGGCCTGAGGAAATGGCCCTTCCAGGACCATGTGTTTCAAAAATGAGGAATTTTGGAGACTAATGTCCCCTATCCAGTTTATGGCCGGTTGTCTCCTGTGCTGTTGCACAGATTTGTCTGTTAGCTCAAGAGCCCTTTTCCTTTGCCAGTGCTTCTTCCCTCCTGCCCTCTCTCCTACACTGCATTAATAGAAAGCAACCTCGTTACTCAATCTACTTGGGGACAAAGCTCTTCAATTTTTTATTTCTTGACTGGCAGAAGAGATTGTGCTTTCACTTCCAAAGGTATGGAGCTGCTGTTCAGCTTAGAAGAGCTTTTCCAAATGAGCAAAAACTATTAAAGTCAGGCTGCAGATATGCTCATTGTGATTTTCCAAAGCATATTGATTGTTGGCATGGCTAGAAATTTTAACAATTTCTGGGCTCAGTTTCTGTATGAACAAGGGAGTGTCACAAAGTGTTCTCAGCTGAAGCCAGACACACTGGGTTAGAATAAGCCAATAGTTTAAGTGTTCACTAACCAGAGTCCCATCTTTGGTTAGCAGCTGGGAAAAGGTGTAGGAGTAAATGAGCTTTTGGGCCTGAATTTGTACCTTGTGATGGTGCTTCCCTTGGATTGCCTGCTCACCTCCCAGATCCTTGTAAAACCTAATGCAGGAAAGGTTTTGCTGTTTAGCAGGACAGGGTAAGACACAGGCTCCTCAAAAGGTTTATGGCTCATTTTACCTCCCCTCTAAAACTTCTGGCACACATCTGTATTCATGTTTTCATCCCTGATAGTACTGCCTTCATCTCCATGTGAAAGCAGAGCTGTGAGAGGCTGATTTCCCATTGTGGATGTAACATAACTGTACAAGTTCAGGCTTCGGCAAGGATATACACCCATGTTTATTCAAACCCTGCCTGTCTTGGAGGATGGTGTCTTTGGAAGGAAGTGATCTCATTCATCTCAGACTTTAGGCAGCACAAAACCTTTTCCAGACATCTCAAATGACCTGCAGTGTCTAGTAGAGAGAAGATTTGCTGGCTGGTTGGACATCAGCTGTGATGGTGGTCACAGGGGTCTTGTGAAGGAAGAGACGAGGATTTGACTCCATATATCAGTAGGCTTGATTTATTATTTTATGATATATATTACATTAAAACTATACTAAAAGAATAAAAGGAAAGGTTCTCCTCAGAAGGCTGGCTAAGCTAAGAATAGAAAGGAATGAATAACAAAGGTTTGTGTCTCAGACAGAGAGTCTGAGCCAGCTGTGCCATGATTGGCCATTAATGAGAAACAACCACATGAGACCAATCACAGATCCACCTGTTGCATTGCACAGCAGCAGATAACCATTGTTTACATTTGTCCCTGAGGCCTCTCAGCTTCCCAGGAGGAAAAAATCCCAAGGAAAAAGATTTTCATAAAAAGATGTCTGCGACACATCACCTGGCCTGGTGGCTCTCCTTGTTTTAGGGTGGTCAAGTAGGTGATGGTAACGGAAAACTGATGGAGATGCTGCCAAGCTGATAGATATTTCTGGGAGCACTTTGACAGAAGGCAGTAGTGCTGGCAATGACCTCCCCATGCTCCCCCTACACACTTCTCCAACTGGGGAAATCAGCTTTGGGCTGGGGAGTGGTTGGGAAAGTCACAGCCATGTTATATAGCCCCTAAAGAGACCTTATGGATTCAGTCCATATGGATGGGCAGCCAAGGGGAAGGAAGGCAGATGTTCAGCCTTACCTTGCAGCACAAACCATCCTGGGCTTTTCTAAATGAACTGGCAAAGGCTGATCTGCCTCAGCCAATGTCAAAGTGCAGATTGGATTTTCTGAATGTTTCTGCTCTCAGCACAAATCAAAAGGCACCGTTCCATGCCAATGCTCTCAGTAAAAGTGACACTTTAAAAGGTCATGGCTGTGGAGTTTGTGTTCGTTTCAATTTATCAGTCTTGTAAAATTGTTGCGTTCTTCCCTTCTCCCTGCTAGACAGGCTATGGATTTGTTATTCCTTTTATTTCTTTTCTTTTTTTGTCAATCAACTCCTAATAAGGCATTGCAAAAATCCAAAGCAGATGACAGAGCAACAGCCACTCTTGGTTCTGTTTGAACTCCAGTTTTCTATCTTTACTTTATACCCTGGTTAAGACGAAAATCCTTGAGTTGTGCATTGGGAACTGGATTTTCTAGTGCTCATAACAGCCCTACTTTTTCTGGTAGATGTTAGAGATCCAGACTAGAAGTAAAAGTAGAGAGATATCAGGATTGGGGCTTAGTTTTGACTTATTCTCATATGTTGAAATGTGCAGGAAAAATGCCTTGGTTCCTCCTTGTTGGCACTTGCTTTTCAAGGGAATTTTGTTCCTGCAGGAATCCCCCCCTGGGTGTCAGATGAAAAACCAGGTACTGCTGGAAAATGAGGACATTTGGGTTCAGAGGGGCATCATTAATGCACACAAGTTGTTTTGCTCTTGGGAAGGTCAAGGAAAGACATGACTTAAGGAAAGGTTGGTTTATTCTCTGCTTTGGAATTGTTGGTCTCTGCTGAGTGAGGGTTATGTGTTTTGCTGTGGCTTTTCCTGGCAGGGGAGCTGTAATGAACTGAAACACATCCTCCCTGTTATTTTTTAATAGTAAACTAAAGAAAGCATAAAGATAAAATATTACTGAATCCTTGCAGCAGGCCATGCAGAAAGTGTCAAACATTGAAGTATTTGGAAAGGTAAAGCAACTTAATAGATGCTTTTATGCACATGGTTGTTCCTGAGCAATACTGGGATATGTACTGTTGTGTTATTTACCTTTCTACCCATAACCCTAAAAAAAAAGTACAGGTTTGGATATGTGCTTCACCTATTTATATAGCACTAATTCAACCCTCCTTACTCTACCCTAGGGGAACATGCATTGGTTCAGTGCTGAAAGAGGTGAAAAGAAAGCTGTGTTTAGTGTTTTGCCAGGATATTTTTCCCCTCCCCAATCCATTCTGCAGCTGATTTGTTTGTGCAGCCCTTGGCTGGTGTTTGTGCAGAGGTGGAAGGTGAAGCCTGCAGTCCATGGTTGGGTCTTTAGCCCTGAGGTGACCCCTGTGCTGTTTTGTGGTTTGCTGCTCTGGGGGGATAAAGCCCACATCAGGGACAGGGAAAATCTGAGGGAAATCTGCAGCAAAGGTTTGGCACTCAGCAGTGTCAAGCTGAGCTGAGTGTGAGAGGCTTTTGTCTCCTAATGCAGAGACCTCAGAAGACTTCCCTGGGTTTGTTTTGGTTTGTTTCCCCCCTCTTTTTATCTTTTTTTTTTCTTTTTTTTCCCCCTGCCATATTTCATTAGTTGTCAAGGAATCACTGAGGCTTGATTGCTTGGGCTGCTCTGAGCCCCTTCCTGAGAGATCAGTGGGAGCTTTCACAGGCTATTCCCAGGGCAATATTTCGGGTGCTGCACTGTGATTTGCCTCAGTGGTCCAAACTGTGCAGCCTTTAATTAATGAGAAGACTGTGAGAGGAAGAGTGGCTGACAGGGAGATTGCTGGTGAGCAGTGATATCACAGAAGAATTTATTTATTTATATTCCCGGAGTGATGCAATTCTTAACAGCAAGGCCCAGATTACCCATTTTAGGTGGGGAAGAAAGCTGAGTTTGGATTGAAAATTCCCTGATGGAGCTCAAGTGGGGGAGACAATTGGTCTGATTCCCAGGTTCTCTCTACCTCAGACGCATCCTGTGCTTATGCAGCCTCTCTGCATTTATTTGAGAAGGCAGAGCAGGGAGTTAGAACTGCAGGAACTTGAAATAATGAAGGGGTATTATTAATTTGGCCAAGTGCTTGAAAATGTAGCACTGATCACAGATGAAAGGGAAAAAATGGAAAGGAAAGGAAAAGAGAATAAAAAGGAAAAACAAGTTAACACATTGGCAAGGGGAAAATCGATCTGCAGAGTGGATATATTTAGCTCATATTCTCTGCATTAGGCCCTTCTCAGATTTTGAATCCTAATGTCTGCCTTACCAAAGAGAACAGCATCCTGCGAAGCTGGATTGCAGGAAAGCAACACTCCTCCTCGCTGCCAGGCCATTATCACAGATGATGTTAAAAAAGAAACCACTGATTCATCTGCAGAGCCTGCCAGGAACTCATGCAGGCCCCACAAATCACTCTGCTGGGCAGGCTGCACTTCCAAAAGCAGCTATTAGAAGTGGCTGGTTTCTTGCTCTCTGAGTTAAGAATCGATTGGGAAATGGCAGAGAATATTCAATGCTTTCAGAAGTTGCTTTCTGATTAATTTCTCTCCGAGTCCAGCTGTCTCCCTGGAGTCTTGATTTTAAACTTGCAATGTATATTTATTTTTATAATCTGCTTTTCACCTGAAAAGAATAATAATCCCCATTTATTTTAAGCTTGGCTGAACATGCACTGGATTCAGAAATTAATTTCTCCCTGCTCTTAGCAGTTAAGCTTTGAAGGATAGATCCTCTGCTGCTATAAATTGTTTAGCTCCACTGAAGGATATTGCCTGGTGTCTTTAACCTCTGGAAGCAACTCTCAGCATAGAAACCATATGAAAATTGATTTTACTTGTCATGTCATTATCTTCATTTGGGTAAATGGTGTAACTGATGAACTTTCAGCTCAGTCCTGTGAGGCTCTGAGTGCACCCAGGGACAGGGTGAGCCAGTGAAGTGTTTCAGAGCCAAGGTGAGGGTGCTCAGCATCCTCCAGGGCAATAATCTATACCTCACCTTTTGGGCCCTGCTCTGGCACTGTCTCAATTCTGCCAGGCTCAGACCTTCAAATCTCAGACATTCACCCTGCAAAAATTCACGTGCTGAACTTTAAAGTTCTGAGATGATTAGAAGATTGGCTTGAATCTCATCTTCTGGCTCTGAAGCCTGGAGGGATGTTCTGATAACAGTTAAAGCTATTTTTAATTTATCCATTCAGGCTGTTACTTAGGCTCTCAACCCCACCAGTCTTTGTGTGAAGCAGCAAGAGCTCTTTTCAGGATTTAGCTGTGAATCTGGTGGATTTGAAAGAGGACAGTCCTCAGACAGCAGTTTGGGATTGAGCTACTGCAGGTCCATGGAGCAGAGAGTGCACGGAGACCTTTGCCAGGCAGTAACCTGTGGGGCTGATAGAACCTTGGCAATTGGCAACATCTCTCTTGGTAAAGGAAGAACCTCTAAAATTGGATTTGAGGGCCATTTAATAAACCAAGACTAAGAAAAAATAAGTCCAGCAGATTTTATAATATTTAAGGGTTTTTTTTTTTCTGGTCAGGCAGCAGAAAATGTGGAATAAGGCTCAGAACTCTCAAAGCTGCTTCTGTCACCTGTGAAATCATAAAAAACCACATTGGAAAGGACTTTGCTAGGGTTTTTTTGCTCCATCCCTGTGGCTGCAGGCAGGATGTCAAACCTGCTGTTAGAAATTGCTGCTGCTGCTGGTTCCATACCCTCCTCTGGCAATTTATTTTAGTGCTTTAACTGGCCCTGCAGGTCACACACTCACCCCAGTCTTAAATCACAGTGCTGCTGCTGATGGGCCCTGAGGAAGCATTTGGTGCAGGAGGGGAAGGTATCAAACAATCTGGCCCATTATTGCAGAGGACTGCAGACATGGATAAATTGGCATCTCTGCCCAGCTCTGCCAGCTTTGGAGTTAAGGAGCTGCCCTTGCCTGCCCAGCATGTTGCAGGATAATTTATTAACATCTAATGGACTCTCTCGTTTCTTTCTGTCTCCTTGTGAAAAGCAAAGGGGATTTCTTCCCCTTCCCCTTCCTCCACCTATTCTCTGAAATGCTAAAGCATCTGGCTGCCTCCAAGCAAGGACAAACTACAAACACCTGGGTGCTGGGGGCTTTTTTCCTCCTCCCTGAGCTGTGCAGCTGCAGGACAGAGCATTCTGAGGCTGTGAATGGCACCTTGGATCAGAAACAGCCTCTGGCTCTCGTGGCTTGATTTAGAGGGTCCTTACTCTGGTGCTGACCTGATTACCTCATGATGAAATGATGTGGGGCCACGACACTGAGGCATGATGTCATGGGCTTCGACGTGTCACCAGAAGAAATACAAGCTTCCTGCTGCTGGCACTGCATTACAAGGTGATTTTTGTTCCCTGCACGCTGATTTAAGGGTAGGTAGGGCACTTGTGCCATTCGTTCCTCCCCACTGAGACCACCAGGACCACGGATCTGCTGTGGGGCTGGATGCAGTGTGGGTGTTGGCAGCACCACAGCCATGTGGGTTTGGGAGGTCTGGATGTGCCCTGAAGGGAGGGAGGTGCTGCCCACGGGGCTGTGGGTCTGTGCACAAAGCCCAGCTCAGCCAGCAGCTCTGTGCTGCTCCCAGCCTCATAATTAGATTGAAGCCTGGAGTCTCTGGATATCATCCCATACCTTTATTTGGAATGATTTATCATGCCATCCAAATCAATCCCTGCAGAGAGACGTTGGGAGGTTTTGTTTAAAATGCTGCACACACCCTGCTGTCCAGTGCAGTAAATGTTCCTGGCTACATGAAAACCAAAGGCTTGCAAACCAACCCTAGGAATATTTTCCTGCCTTTTCCTGCGCACCAGCTGTGCTTTCAGTGGGGAGCAGGCTGACAGGTCTTTGTTTCCTTGGATGGACACATCTGGGGATGATGATTTCATCCCTCTTACCCCCACCCCAATGAAATGCTTGCTGGGCTCCCTCCTGCTCAGAACCTGAATCTGGCTCACACCAAAATCCTCAAGAGTTCAGAATTTTGGGTTCAAGGCAAGGGGAGTGCAATTGACACAAAATCTCTGACACAAAAAACCCACCCTGCTATTTTGTGTGTCTTGTGTGCTTCCCCAGGGAGCAGAGCAGGATTTTTGCTCCTGATTTCACTGGAAAAATTGGGATCTGAAATGAAAGGTGACACAATGTGCTGCCCAGGTCTATTACTGTCAGTTGGCTTGAGCTGGTAGATAATTCATGGCAAGTAATTTATATAGCACTTTTACTTATCCTGCCCTTTATCTCATCTGTGGTCAATTTGTTGGAAGTCCTTCTAATTAGAGTTGTCTTTGCCAATCACATGGTTTATTTGTATTAGCTCATTGGCTAAATGTAGCTCTTACAAGGCATTAATGATATATAACTGTTATGAGAATAGGAAGAACTCCTTTCAACTGGAAATAATTTTTGCATTATTTAAGAAAAATGAAAGTCAGATGAAAAAAGAGATTTTTTTTTAAACCAAAATTGATTTCTTTTCTAATTTCAGAGGCTTTAAAAGATCTGCTATATAAAACTGAAGAAAAAAAAAAACCCTAAGTGCAGCTGAAAGCTAGTGTTTTATCCTCTAAATACTAAAACCAAACATTTTTATTCCCCACCACTACTCCCCATTTTCCTGACAAAGTAATTACATATTAATCAGCCCAAATTTGTGAAATGTTTTGGATGGGGAAAAAAAAAGAAGAAAAATAAGTCAAGTCTCTAAAATATTTCCTAGCTCTATTTATGATGATAAATTTGAAAGCCATTTTCCTGCAGGATGGCAACATTATCCTTAAACGCCTTTGTTCCTTCCAGGGACCTCATTTGCTGGAGTATTTGCAGAAAAGGAAACACAAAAGAGAGGTGAACAAAGGGGAAGTGGTTGAAAGATTGGAGTGAATTGGAATATTTCAGACAGCTAATGGAGGGCAAGAGGGAAAACACAGATAACAGTGCCACCAAGCTTATGAGTGGATGTGTTCAGCCCTTGCCTGGGCTGGGCAAGGAGCTGCTTTGATGTTTCCTTTCCCTGGTAAAATCAGCTGATGAGTTGTGGGTGGGTAAATGAGAAATACAACAGTATTTCCCTGTTCTGCTGGATATCCTGGTGAATTTTGTCTCAGAGCTACAACCTCAGAGCAAATCCTGCAAAGATTTAGTTTGTGTCTGTTTTGTGAGCAGCAGGTTTGGTTTCTGGGTGCTAGCACAGGTCTTTGCCCACCAGCTCTGGGTTTGGTGCAGATTCCAGCTCTTGGGAGTCCATGTGCAGGGCTAAGCCTCAAAATCCCTGTGGAGAGCAGCCTTGTTACACTCGGCTGGGGATCTGCCTGCTCAGATTATCCGTGTAATCCATGCAATGTGAGATTAGCATCCAGACCCTGAGAAAAAATTTGGGCATGGGGTTTATTTATGCTTATTTCCCAATGATCAACTCCTCTCTACCAAATCCCCTCCAGCAGGTAACTTTGAACCTGATTTTCTTCCCTTCTTTTCTGCCACGCTAAATAATTTAACCTCTGAGCGAATTTTGCCTCAGCAAAGCATGTAGGGGACCAACACTGCAAACAAATTGCAATTATACAGATCTGCCTGCTAGGGAGGAAAACTGAGTGTTTTCCCCGCTGCAGCATCCTCTTGCTACCCAGTCCCACCGCTCCAGACAAAATCATTTGACACACGCGCTCTTCCTTCTGGGAACTGCCTGCTTCCCCTTCTCCTCCCCCCTCCCCACCTCGCCTGCATTTCTCTTTCTGCTGAATGTCAGGGTGTGTTGAAGAGGCAGCATTTAATTGTTTATTTTGGATGCTCTTTGGCATAAATATTCTGAGGGGCACAGACAGCGCCGGATCGATCCCGGAGCCGCTGGGCGGCGCGGCCGTTCGCGCCCTGAATTTAATTTGCCAAATTGATCTATGGGAGATGGAGACAGGTTGCAAAAGACAAACAGCCCTCTGTGCTCTGCTCTGCCATCCCTTGGCCCTCAGAGCAAGAAGGAAACCAAGCTTGCTGTGAAGATGTTGACTATTTCAGGCTTTGAATAAGCAACGGCATTAGGAAAACTAGATGTGAAATTCAGATTTGCTTGGGTGGAAGCCAGGTCTGGGTTTGGGTTTGGGTTCTGGCTAGCCACAAATCTCAGCCCCAGATTCAAGCCTCTGGTAGGTTTGGCAGTGTTTTGTATTGTTTGTTTAATGGGACACAAGGAGTCACATTCATCCATGCTGGTTTTTATTTAAATGGGTTAAAAACTCCAGGGGTTCTCTTCACTTTCCTTTCTCTGACTGTGGGGCAAACCAGTGCAGTAACAAGCATCTGTGTCAGCAGAGACTGCAGCCCTATAGCTGGAACTGCTTCTTAGCCATGGAAAAGAGAGGGGAGAAATTTAATGTGCAAAGCCTAATCCAGTTCCTATCTGTGACAGGGGGAATCTTCAGCCTGGGTCTGTAAAACAGGCTCTGGCTGCAAGTGCTCAGCCCAAGGGACAGCTGCGTTTGGAGCCTTATCTAAATTCTTCAGTCACATTGTGCCTTCAAAAAGGGGTGAAAAAAATCTTTGCTGTGCAGGCTTCCTAGTGAGATTTCCCCCAGAGCTGCTGAGGCAGGGGGATGCTCCCTGGGACCTGCTGGTGCCAGCTGGAGCTCAAGGACAGCAGAGCATGACAAGGAGTAAATGGGATTTGGGGGTAGCATGGCCTGGTGGGTTTTGTTTTACGTGTGTGCATGCTGGGAATGTCTGAATCATTCAAGCAAGGCTAACAAACTTTACTTGGAAGATCTGAGATGGTGTATTCTCACTTTTAAGGTGCTTTCTACTAAACACCTTAAAATCAAATATGACAAGATCATCCCAAAAGCAAAGACATATTTGGAGCTTAGTCTAGACTTCACCTGCTTTTCTCATTGGATTTATTTCTTTAGGCCCAGGCAGGACCACTGTGAGCTCTTCTCCTTTTTCCTTTGTGTCAGCTTTTATTCTTCTCCTATATATTAAATAACCTTATAAATGCCCTTTTAGCCATGGGTTAAACACTGCAAAGAAGACTGAAATTTCCTGTGCCTGACTTTGTTCTTCTAAATTTGGCAAAGATGTGGAATAGTCTAATTTTCCTTGTCTTTCAGTATTCAGTGCTACTTTCTAGTTTTTCCTTTGAGTGATGCTCCCAGTAATCATGGCATGAACAAACACCTGGCAGTTTGCAGCCAGAGCAGTGGTTTCACTCTCCCCGTGTTACCTCTTTCCAAATATTCTCTTCCTTCCCTTATGGCTGGCTCTTTTCATTAGGTGACAGGTGCTGATTTTATTTTTCTGCTTGGCTGTTGCTGCCACTACCCTGTGATGCCCTTGTTCCCAGCTTTTCCAGTAATTTCCTCACATTTTTCATCCTTGGTTAGCACCAAACAGGAGAATCCTGAGTATTTTGGGTTTTGCCTTTTCCTTCTCCAGGGTGGGTTATGCTGTGAGCAATTTGTGCACATGATTTGGAGGGAAACAAAATAGGAAATATTTTTTTCCTGTCTGCAGTGAGAAGTGTTGATGGAGCTGTGTGTAGAGAGAACTTTGCTATTTCTTGAGCTGGACTTAAGCACAGCCTGCTTCCTTACACTCTCCTTTTGAGACTTGGCTCCAAGGAATTGTCCTAGTAGAAAGGTTTCTGTATTTTAGAAAAAAAAAATCACATCCCAAAAATATTCTTCTCACACATTTTTACATGTATCAGTATCAAATCTGTTGTGTCAGCACACATTTTTTTGCAGGAATGTTTGCCACAATTCCCACTCTAGAAAATCTGCCCAGTGCACAGCTTTTGGTCTGAAAGAGGGGAAATAAGAGCAACTTGAATGTCTCACTCACCACCAAATTTTGTCTGAAAGTGCCTAATACAGGGCTTTCCTATCACAGCACTAAGAAAACAGTAGGGGAAACTGTAAAACTGAGTAAATGTAGTAGGAAAATTGAGTTAGCCCCTTTTCCTGGGCAAGTCCTGCACCAGCAGCTCTGGGGTTCTGCTCCCAGGGCTCTCTTTTTAAAACACAGACACAGTGACCTGCACAAAATCTATCCTCAGTCTGCTCTGGCCAAATGCACGTCCCAGTGGCCAGAAATGGCTTTGTAGCAGTTGCACAAACCCAAATGAGTCACAGGCTGTAAAAACAGCGTCGCAGTGGAGGTGAACTCGACACACATCACAGCCTCTCCGGTGCCAATCAGATAGGTTTCACACCTCCTGGATCCTGTCCTTTATCGCTCCTGCCATCGTTTCAGCTACACTGAAAGGGCAGAAAAGCATGAACAAACTGTTACACTTGGCCTGACAGACATCTCTACTTTCAATTACTCCTCTGTAAACAGATTGGAGATAACAAGTGCAGCCATCTCGAATGGCTCTGCTGGCTGCTCAGGAGCTGCTTGCACCTGCCTGCTCATCCTCCCTGCAGAACATGATTGCATTTCACCTTCACCTCTTTTGTTTCCACCCTCCCTTCTGTTAGGGGTGAGATTAGAATTATTTACACTCCAGCTTTATGTCAGCAAAAACCTTCAAGGAAGAATGTGAGATGCAATGACAGGTGCCAGTCACTATTTTTAAAGAATACATAAAATCATTCATTCTTTCTTTCCAATGTCTTTATTTCAGAATTTTCCATTCAGCTCAGGTAGGACTGTGAGGATTGCATTTGATGCTTTCATTATCAGCTCCATCATTTTTTGAGTAACAGAGCCCACCACACCATGGCTTGCCTGGGTGTCAGTGGCCCATGAAGCAATGGCCATTTGTCCTTCAGCACCACCTCTGAGCCATCTCCTGCTGTGATTTACAGTGAACTCCTGTTCCTGCAGTGGCAACTGGATGTGTGGCAGCCTGTGAGCCTTGCTGCCCACCACCTTATTAGTCTTCTGAATTTTGCAAGCAGCAGATCTGTGATGAAGTGCCTTCGTCTGCTGTTACATCATCTTTCATTTCTGTGGCCCATGCTGTCTGACACGGGGATGCCTTTTTTTAATGTGTCTACACACTGTCTCCAGATACGTTATCCAAATGCCTCGATAAAGAGGGCATAAAGAACATCATCTTTTAACAGCCATGCATGGAGCTGAAATTGTCTGAGGTTATAAATGGCTTTTGCCCAACTTAGAACAAGTATTGCTTGGGTGGCTCAGAAGGGAGGTGCACGTTTTGCCTGAAGGCTGCCTTGGCTGGAGGCAGCATTTTCTGAACCATGTTTCTCTCTGCCTCATCTCTGTCCCCCTGAGCTCTGGGACAGCATTCCTGCAGCTTTCCAAGGAGCTGAATCAAGCCCTTATCACACAGCACTTGCTCATCCTCCTCCAACACCACAACCTTTATTAGTGCATTCAGACATGATAAGATACTGATTTATTCATCAAAATTTTTCCAGCAGCAAATGGAAGTGCATCCCCATTTCACACTAATATGCCTGTACAATCACCCCTGCTGCTTAGATGAGGGGCTGATTTCCATGCCAGGAATCCTGCTTTGTGCCAGATTCCTTTATTCTTCTTGGAACTTTGAAGATACATTATGATGCTAATTAATTCCTTTCTCAAGAAGAGAATAATTGCAAGTATTGGAAGCAACTTCATCAATGTGGCAAATGAAGGCAAATAGATGCTCTTTTTATTTTTTCTTTGTTTCTTTTTTTAAAATTTCCCTTTTGAAGGCAAAACCCACAGATTGATCTGGCTTGTGGGTTCTGTCATTAACCCACTGGGAACTGGAACTGGCTGCCACTGGTGCCACTCACTGGGATTTTCCTACTGAGACAGAATCAAATGTTCATTAGTGGAGGACATTAATTCATTTTTGCTCAACAGGAGCTTCTTGGCCACATGAGGGGGAGAGCTGGAGCTCTGTGCATCTTTGGGGGAGGCATTAGGACGGCTGCAACACAAACTTTCTGTTCTTTATGGATCCTCCCATGGGAATCCCCTGACCTTTTATATGCCTGATTTATATAATCCTCTCAGAGGACAGACTAAAGGGGGGACATTATCAGCCAATTAAAAGATTCCCTCCTGAGGAGGATGGAAAATAGCAGGCAGATGATCTATTTTTTATACAACATCAATCACCATTCTGCTGCTGGATGTTGCACTGGGGAAGATCTGTGCTGTCACCTCTCCCCATCTGAAACTCTGGGAGGAGAACCCCTGTGGTGGATTCCTAAAGCTGTGTGGGTAATTAAACACTTGATAGGTGTGAAATGGCCCTTTATGACAAATCAACCATCAAAACTGCATTGGTTGATTGGTTGATATATCCTTATTTGCCCCTGGCTATTCCCTACCAGTTGAAATCTTTGTCTAGATGAATAAGTAAGTAATGTTTAAAGGCAAGGGCTGTTATTTTGTTGCTCTTTTCTAGGAATCTCCCAGCTCACACCCACACTACACAATCTCTGTGGTATTTACTCACATCTCCATCTGATCTGCCTCTTACTTCCCTACTTCCAGCTGCTCTTTGCATCCAGCAAAGCTGCCAGTTATCTTCAAAAGGAAATGTGTCAGTGTGTACTCAGGAAGATATGCACCACCACGGCATTTACATCAGGGTTTTGGTCACACGGGTCATGTGGGAAATAAAAGGTGCTGCAAATGGGAAACAGTTGCTGCAGGCTCCGGGGTGTTAAGGAAAATACTCTGCAAAGCATCTTGTGGAGAGGGAAAATGTTGCCTTTCACAGATAAAACTGGGTGTTTCTGAGGTTCCTGGGTAATTCTAGTTCAGGGAGATTTTTGAAAAGGGAGATTGTTGCTGCAGCATGTGGAGATTGTTGATCCATGACTGTAGAGCTTGAAGAGAGGACAGCAAGGCAGTTCAGAGGAGGAATGGGGCAGGGCTGGAGCAGATGTGAGCACGGTAACTGGGATCAGAGCCCAGCTTCAGGGAACAGCTGCCTCAGGCTGTCCTTCCAGACAGACACCAACACACTAGAGGTGCTCTGCTCTTAGGCTTGAGATGCTGCTGAGTGTCTTTTGAGCCTCATTTCCCCCTGAGGTCCTGGGAACTGTCTCTGCTGCCTGCTTGTCACTTAAACTGTTTTTCAGAACAAGATCCAGCTATCACAGCTTCCACCCACCCTGCTCCTGGTGTCAACATCAGAGATATGTTACTATTTACTTACTGATATTTTACTATTTACTTATTGGTATTTTACTATTTCACGGCATGCCCTGGTCCTACCCCAAGGAGTGTGGGTGGGTTTGGACACCTCCAGAGAGGCTGAAATGTTCATTTAACTGCACATGGGGCAAGGACACTGCCCACACCTGCTGTCAGAAGCTGTGCAAGGCTCTGCATCCCAAACAGAGCAGAGGCTGCAGGGTTTGCAAGGCTGGACAAGGGCTGCCGTGCAGATGCATCCTGTGCAATGAAAGCTCCCATTATGCTGCCCTTTTAGCACGTGCCTGCCTCACCCCAGCGCTGCTCATTAGTTCATGTCCAGTCAGTCCTTGGCTAATCCATCAATGCCAATCGTGATGGATGTGGTTGTGAGGAAGGGCACTGGTGCCTGGGAGCTGCTGAGTGTTCAAAATCCAGGTGGGACAAAAATTCAACCCATCATTCACTGGCCTCAGTGGTGCCAATTCAGCAGCCATGGTGTCAGACAGCTGTGGCAAGCAGCAAAACCTCAGTCCTGAGTTTATTTCCTCATTCCAGCGTGGTCCAGCCCACATCAATCAGGTCAGTAGGTGCTTCTCCAGGCTGTGCTTCTCACTGGATATTTCATTTTTGTTGCTCACGGTGACCCTGGGTCCAAGGGCAGTCCCATTAAGGGCTGTGGGCAATGATGACATTGTAGATGTAGATCCCATTAAGGGCTGTCTGCAATGATGTGCCACAGGTGCTGAACCTCATTTCAAGGAAGCCAGCCCACCTGCCACACAGAGATCCCACCTTAGAGCCTGAAAGATGTGTGGATACATAAAATGTGTGAGAAAGTTCGTTACAAGAATGCAAACATCAGAAGGCTTAGAAAATCTAAAAAAATCAGAGTGACAATGTGATGAGGGTGGGATGTGACAGCTGCAGGCACTGCACATATCTGTGTGCTGCTCTGGGTGCCAGTGCTGACAGCTGGAACCTCTGCAGAGACCAAGCAATCACCACAAATGACCTGAAGGCAGACAAATAAAAGTCATTTTGAGTCCCTGGTATATTCCATCAAGGAATCTTTATTGGAAAACCAAATGGGAAATCCCGAGTCCTTTTTTTATCACTGTGCTGCAGAGGAGAATGTGGTAAACTAATGAGCCAGTTTAGCTGGGGGAACAGAGGTGTTTGGTGATTTGGGGAGGGAGGAAATGTGCAGCTGTAGTGAGGGATTCCTGATTTAGGATGCACATGGAGTAACGTGGGCAGCAGGTGGCAAACTGAAGATGCAATATCTTGTTACAAAACGAGCAAAATATATTTGCTGCAATTAAAGTCTCAAGATGCCCTGTTGTTACAAACCTGGAAAGGGCATCACGCTGTGAACTGGGAGATGATGTTTCATTTCTTTAATGTGTGCAATCATTTATGCCTTTACAACCTTGCTGATGCTGCTCACCCTGTTGTTTGATGTTGTATTTCAGGTCACACACTTGCAGGTAAATGTTCCAGCACTGAGCTCTTCAGGCTTGTGCTCTGCATCCTGGACAGCAACTCACCTTTGGAATAAGCCTCAGGTTTGTTAGAAAAGTCATGGATTTGGCCATTAGGACAGAGATCCAGCAGATGGGAGGGGAAGGAGAGCAATTTTCTCATTTCAGCACAGGGCTGAGCACTGTTTGCATAGTTTATGTGCCTTAAAGACTTTTGAGGAATGATTGTACAACAACATAAATGTTACAATTGACTCAGTCCTTTCCCTTGGAACTATAACTAGAGGGACAAGATTTTGAAATAGTCAGTATTCATGATGAATAATTAACACCCTTTCCTCTTTGTGTGTGCCTGTACTCTTGGAACTGAGACCCTGCCAGCTCTCTGAGTTCCACAATATCAGCACGTTAGGGGTAAAATTAATTTTGAGACCAAAGAGAGGAAGACAGGATGTAAAGGAGGTGGAAGGGAAACCAGAAGTGATGGGAGATTTCAAGAAATCCAGATGCTCTCGAGCTGAAATCATAACAAATAATCACCTAATATCTGGGTAATTTGAAAAATAGATGACAAGGATGGTAGAAAACAGCTGTTCCAAGGAGTCTAACCAGGTTATTTCTCAGGGAGAAGGAAAAAATGTCCTGTCAAATGAATGGAAGATTTAACTCCTCATGTTCTTGTGAGCCCCTGTTGCACTGTAACGACACTTGCAGATTCTAAGGCAATTTTCTTGTTCCTTGGGACAACATGGATCCTACTTGTTTCCATGCATGTCCCACCACAGCCAGCCCCCATTCCCTTTACTAATTACCACTGGAGCTCAGCACATGTGCAGCTTTCACACCAGCAGCCCCATCTATCCTCCATTTCCTTCATTTCCCTTAACCGTGCCAGTTCAGTTTACTGTGTTTGGCTTTTCTTGACATGAGATTTTCAACTTGCTCCATGCAGTTTACTCATCAGCTCTCACCCTGTAAAATTTCCAGGAGCAGGAGAAATTTGGAGGGTGCTGGGGCATCCTTTTACACCAGAGCATTCCCTGCTGAATTTGAACATCCTTATTCTCCAGATCCAGAGTTTTATTTCTCTTTTGCTTTGTTTGCATTACTCTAAATCGTGATGAATCCCAATAAATTCATTGTGAATGGTGAGTGAAAATTTGGTGTGGGAGAAAACAGCCTCATGTCCTTTTTATTGTTTAAAGTGGAGCATTCCCAGTGGGTAAATATCCTCTAGCACCACTGTGGAAGAGCAAATATATGAAAAACCACTTAGTACCACTAAGGATACTAATGCAGTTAGAGCATTAATCTTGCTGCAGCTGTTGTCAGAACTGTCACAGGGCTTAAGGTGGTTCCCTGGAGCTGCTGAGGAGAGAACAGCACCGGTGTCTGGTGCGGTCTTAACGGGAGGAGGAAACTGGATCCGGGGCATTTTTCATTTGGATGTACAGACGGACATGTGCTTCCTCCCCGGGATTCCTGCAGCCTGTTCTCATCTGCACAGGATCTGTGAGAGCTTGGGCTGGAGGCTGGAGGGAGCAGGTGGTGAGAGCTGCTGGGGACGCTAAGCTGTAGGATTTTGTCAGGATGTTTGCAGAGAATGGGGAGAAGTCCCATGAGAAGTGACCACAAATTTCTTACAGGATGCTCGAATGTTGCTGGGAGCAGCAACAGATGTGTCCTGTTGAGCTGCTACCTTCAGTCCTTTGTGTTGGTTTTTCCTTTTTTTCCCCTCCAGGATCCTCCTTTTGGGCTGATCCACAGCAGTCAATACCTTCCCCTCAGTGTGAACCAGCGCAACGCGCATTTCTGTGTTTCAGGCCTCGCTTTCCCCTGCCACTTAGTGGCTTTAAATGGCAAAATATTTTTGCAAAGACAAATTGCTGTGCAGGTAGCACGCTGAGCTGCTGGAAAGGCTCCAGATGCCCGGAGGGATGGGAATGACTCCCTGCATCCCCTCAACAAGGAGAGATGGCTCTGAGCGTTCGTTCTCCACAAATGAAAATTAGAGGAGTGTCAAATGCTGACAACAAATTGCAGCACTGGTTCAAATGCAAGGCAGTCACAGGCCCACAGCACCTCAGCTCATACTCAAACCCTGAGTATTTTTTCAGAGCAGCAGAATTAAGACCATTTTCAATATGTACAGGCTGATTCTGAGTAAGGAACTGCTAAAGCAGGAGCATTCCCCAGCAAATATCCTCTGTGCCAAAATGATGAAATTTGAATGAACCTGGGACTCTGCCTCAGGACAAGGCATTAGATTATCAAACTGAAGAAGAAGAGTTTTATGTTATAGGTTGCTTGGAAACAGGGATAAAAATCTGTCCCTGGCCCCTTTTGCCCAGTTGCAATTCCTCAGTGCTCCTAGTTTGTGAAAACACAGTTTGCAGTACCACAAAGCTGGCAGTAGAAAACCTGCATTTATTCTACAATTTCTCACATGGAGACGATGTGGTGACCCTCTAGATCCTGGAATAGCAAAAATCCAAGCTTCTTTCTGCAGCACTTTCTTCCTTCCCCTCCTCCCTCCACCAGGTACCCTAAAGCAGAGGGGCATCTTCTGCTTCAGGTTTTTAACCCTTTTCTCCCCAGAAGAGCCCAGGAATCTGATTCACTACATGTGGGTTCAGCATGCATGTTATTTATTAGGATCACCAGCTCTGTAAAGTTAGGCAAGAAGTTGCTTTTCAAGGCCCTGGGTGGCTCTAAACATTATTAAACATGGTCATTAGAACATGCTTTTCCAACCATTGAACAGCTGTGAACATTAAATATTTTGGTTTAATAAGTGCTTGCTTTTTCAGCTGCTGAGTGGCCTTAATCTTTTTTTTTTTTCCCTCATTAAAAAATGTTGTTTTTCCAGCCCATGAGCCACTGAAAATACTGTTCTGTTTTTTTCTCTTCCTTTTTATTTCTTTTTTCCCTCTTTTTTTTTTTTTTTTTTTTTTTTTTTTAATTCACCGATCAGTTTATTTTTATTTTTTAAAAAAGGGTGAGAATTTTGGAGCCTTTGGCTAAAAGAACTTGTTTTCAGCTACCAGGACAAGTATGGGGCAAGGCTTAAGATAACATAATAATCAAACCTTGCTTGTGTGAACAAGTTCCACTGAGATAAGAACATGCAAACTATCCAAACATCAGCAGATTGTCTTCTGTGTGTGCTCGGCAAGGATGGATGAATCACAGTGCTGCATGCCAGCTTCCCCACCTGCCAGTCAAGCATGTCCTATTGTGTCATCCCTACAGATCCAGGGGGCAAGGTATGAAGCAATGCTGGGGTCAGAGGTGAGGCCTGTGTGTTTTGGATTCAGAATGAAGATAGTGCTTTTTTTGACTTAAATTTCATTTGTTCTCCAAGGCGGCCCAGGTTACATAAGAAGAAAGGTAATCAGGAAGGAAGGTCTTTTAGCAAAGCATTAGACTGGAAAAGCAACTTCTGCTGCAGGCTCATTGTATGGCCATGGGAAAGTAATTTGTGTGCTATGGGTGTTGCCCAACCATCCCAAACTTGTTGGGCTTCACCTGAGCTCCAGCTGTGTTTCCAGGAAGGAGGATCTCTCTGTAGGTCCAGTATTCTCTGTGCTAGGACTACAAACTCTTGAGAATCACATCCTAGGTGTCACAGACATCTTTTTATTAAAATCCTTTCCTTAGGATTTTTTCCTCCTGAGAAACTGAGGGGCCTCAGGAACAAAATGTAAAATAATGATTATCTGCTGCTGTGGAATGCAACAAGTGGATCTCTGATTGGTCTCATGTGGTTGTTTCTAATTAATGGCCAATCACAGTGAGCTAGTTCAGACTCTTTGTCCGAGCCACAAACCTTTGTGATCATTCCTTTCTATTCTTAGCTTAGCTAGCCTTCTGAGAACCTTTTCTTCTATTCTTTTAGTATAGTTTTAATGACATATATATAATAAAATAATAAATCAAGCCTTCTGAAACATGGAGTCAGATCTCCATCACTTCCCCCAACATAAGACCCCTGTGACAACCGTCACACCTAGGGGACATTAATTGTCTCTGATTAGGCAAATAGATGGCAATCAGTCTTTCTGCCTGGCTTCCCCATAATATTAAATCCCAGGAATCTGCTGGATGCACAGGCTCACCCTTATGGTTGCTACCATTCCTGCTCCCCTGATTTTTCGGGTGGCCCTGTGCTGGAGGAGGAGACCCTGGCAGGATGGAAGGCAGGATGTGTCCAGCACCTTGCTCAGCTAGGGGAGCTCTCCTGGGGGATGCTGAAAGTGGCAGCTTTCCCCCTGTGGCTGGGGCATTTGGCATTCTGCAGCTCCTAAATCACCCACTTGGAATGCTCCGTGCATCAGCCTGGAAGGGAGTCAAACCCTTTTTATGAAAGCTGCAATTAGTGGCTTCCCACAAACAGCATCCAGCACTGACAAGTGGCTGCTACGTAATGCTGTTTATGGACTTGTTTCAGGTAATGGAATTTCATTGCCTTTCAGGTGCTCCTGCCACAGGAAGCACATATATTTTTTCAGCTCTGTGATTTTTTCCGCTAAATTGCGCAAATCTTTATATTTGAGCAAGTGCATTGGAAACATTTTTACTCTGCGTTTATTCTGCAGTTCAGGTCCTTCGTGAAAGGAAGAATAAATATATTCTTCTAGGGAAACTGGGGGGAGAAAGCAAAGGGAGCAGAGATAGTGGGAAACAAAAGCTGGTCTTCACAGGTAGTAAATCAGTGTACATGTATTGCCTCAGTGTGCCTGTGCTCTATTGGCTGGTGAGGGGATCCAAAATTCCTCTTGTTCTCCACCCCAAGCTGTGGCAGCTCCCCACAAACCCCTACCTGAACCCAAATCTGTCTGTGGCTTTCCTGGGAGACTGAGGATGTGATGTGGAAGAGTTTCTTGACTCTTCTGCACAGTTAGATGCTAATTGCTAGGCATGAAGCAAATCAACCTGAGACTCCAAATGGCCTCTTTAGCTGCAGCTGATTTAATGATATGGAATGATAGAATCTTTATGGTTGGAAAACACCTCTGAGGTCACCGAGTCCAGCTGTTAACCCAGCACCTCCAAACCATATCCCCAAGTGCCACATCCACCCCCAAAGTTCTGAACACTTCCAGCACAATTATGTTGTGTTTAATGTGGAAGCAGAGGGCAAGGGCAGGTTCCATTGGTTCTGTCTGGCTCATAACATCTTCCCTGGGATGATGCATTGCCTGCAGCCATCCACACTCCCTCCCAAGCTCAGCAGAGCCCTGCTGGGCTGCCTGCACTGGCATTTGATAGGAAAAAGTATCCCCCATGGATGGGAGGGCACAGCAAGCCTGGAGATGTGATCACTTACACAGAGCCTCTAGGTCACCCTTAGAGGCATAAAGAGCATTTGTTAGGAAAGCTGAGCACCAAAGTGCACAGCATCCCCTTTTGTTAGTGAGCCCTGCTGAAATCATGAGCCTCAAAGGCAAGGGAAGGCTGTGAACCCAAGGAACAGGTGAATCAAAGGCAAAGGAGTTGCTCCAAGGGAGAAAATTTGAAATAGAGGTTGCAGAAAACCAAGGGATAATTAATGGGATAATGCAGGTAATACTATCACACAGCACTAAAACAATACAGGACTAATTAGCTCAAATATTTGCTGACAACGTGGGTTCTGAGGAGAGGGGGGCATGGGATTTCATAAAACTTAATTAACTCATAGAGTAAATCAGTTTCATTCATTGCCACAACAGAGCCAATCAAGATAGGCTTACTGTTTGCTCATTTGGAAAATGATTAGGATTCCCATTTAGACTTAATTACAGTGCAAAGGTTGACAATTATCATCTTTGTGGAAGCACTGGATACCACAGTATCTCAGCTGAACATGTGCCTGTAATTATAGACATCATTTTCTTAGCAGAAAATATAACCCACTTATTACCTGGATTTTGTGCCTGTAATTACAGATAGTAGAAATAAAAAAAAAAAAAAAAATTCAGAATCAGGCTGGTGCTGAGTTACTTTGGATCTTTTACCAGTAAATTACTTTGTGCAACTGTTTGTCACAAATTAAAATGTTGGTTTGTGCTTTATAGTCCCCATGGAGGGGAATTTGTGGACATACCAAGGAATCAAGCCAGCCACATGGGTTGTATTTTGACAAAGCCAAGAGCAGCCCTGCTCAGATTGGTTTGGTCTATAAAGCCCTCCTCAAACCTCCCTGAAGTTTCTCAGGTTACACAGGCATGTACTTATCACTGCAGAAGCAAACTGCTGAGAGAAACTTGGTGAGATTTGGAAAATCACAGCTTGATCTGAGCCACTACCAAACAGAGTCACCCTGCTGACCAAAATAAACCACATTAATATGAAAGATTGCCAGCAGTGCTTGGCCACGATCATTTTTAATCCTGCCAAACAAAAATGATAAGCAGGTAGAGATTCCTCCCTTTTGCCAGCCCAAATCCCTCCAAGAGGTTGCTTCAACTCGTCACATCCAGGGGCTGAGCCATGGCTGAGATAAGAGAAAAGGAAAAGTTCAAAACACTTTACAGATTTTAATTACAGATAAGGCAGGGTGTAAAAGGAGGACATGATAAACACAAGCTCGATTCAGTCTGATTTGTCACCATCCCTGGGCCTCTGCTCGTCCCATGGGCTTGTGAAGATGGAGGGGGAGCATCCTTTGGAGGGAGCAGAATGCTGAGCACTAAACAAACACCAACACATTTAACAATAAAGTGGAACCAGCTTCTTCCCTTAGTGTTAATTATATTTGTTTCCAAGCCATGGTTGGTGAGGTAGAAGTAGGTGAGACTCCAGCTTTCCTGTATTGGTTTCACACAGGAGGTGTCTGACCTTAGATTAATGCCTGAACCTCCTGGGGAAAATGGCCCAAGTGACCTTGGCACCAGGGCATCACATTTTATTGGGCAGGTTCTTGCCTCAGCTGAAATGCTGAGTTTGCAGCAGATAGAGATGATTTGCAAGGAAATAGAAGGTAAGAATGAGTTTCCACTTTTATATCCTGTTTATTTTCCATGCTCTGTAGGAAGGAATATACCATTCAAATTTTTTTCCTATCTTTGCTGTGCTTCTCTTGAAAAACTCTGTTTGCATCCAGAAATGAGCACTGCCCCACTAGGAGGAGAAGAAACCCAGCTTTATCAGGTCAGGTAATCCCTGCGCACCATAATCAGCAAACAGTGTCAGCAGGACTTCAGGGAGTACATTACATTTCTGTAGCTGTGTTGAAAGGCAGCTGGGAGTCTAGAGGCAGAAAAGCTTCTTTTTCTTTTTTTTTTTTTGGTTTTCCAGGAATATTAACTTGTGTTTTCATTCTGCTTTTTTTTTATTTTTTCATAGGTGTAGATAAAAGGGAAGGAAAAAAGTTTCAAGTGTTGGCTGTGTCCTTTTGAATGTTTAATGTTCAGGTGCTTTTAATATTGCTCGAATGCTGAGCGTTTTGCAAGGAGAATAAAAACAGTCATAAAAATAATACAACAGGAAAAATAAGTCCTTACATTGTTTGAGGTGCTTTTAAAGCTGAAGGCCTTTGCTTTTATTTTGTTTCTTATCCCACATTCTCTGGAGCTTTATGTAGCCGTGGTATTACTGTGTTGCTTTGGAAAAGCTGAGAGGGTGGATTTTTTGATGCCTTGGCTCCCATCTGCCTGGCAGCACCAAGTTCCTTCAGATGTCAGCAGAGAATCCTGCTCCTCTGCAGGCTGGAGAGGAATGCCAGGCACTGCTGGTGTGACAGCAGGAGGATCCCAGATGCGAGCTCAGAGCTGGAGCATCTTGCTCACCGCAGGCAAGTCAGAGCAGCGCCCCGGCACCGCTTCCAGTGCGCGATGAACCAGCTTTCCTTTGAACTGCTGAACTGCACGTTCCCCTCCTGGCCCTGCTGCCGCCGTGGGTGGGACGAGGGGGAGCAGAAAGGAGGGATAAGGCACCAGTGGGGCCGTGCAGGTGTGGGTGGTGGGAGCAGCCGGGTTGCCAAACCCGGCACCGGAGCGCGCTCCACCCAGCTGAGCGCGGCTGGGAATCCTGGCGGGGTTTGGTTGCCTGGTGCATGGGGAAGCTCATCTGGAACGCCTGGTATCTCCAGCCAGCCCACAATTAAGTGATTAGCTGCAGTGAGCAGAGGTTCAAAGGAATACAGAGGGTTGGAAGTATTTTTGCTTGTTTAAAAGTGAGGATAGTAATTTAAAAAGCCTAAGGAGAGAGGAATCCTCTCAACAGAAGGAAGGAGGAGGAAATGAATGGAGCAGAGTGTTGTTAGCATACGCCAAATCAGGCCTATTCACTGATTTCATGCAGAACTAGTTGTGCCACTTCAGTGTTTGTTTATCCAGTACAGGAGCCCCAGATACAGCAGACACAGGAGCTCATTGGCACACAGGTATTTGCCAGCTGGTGCTAGAGACTGGTGAGATCCAGGGCAGGAGCTGCAGTGCTGTGCAGAGTTTCTGCCTTTGAAGTAAACAAGAACTAAAATCTTAAAAATGGGGTTTTGAGGTTCAAAGCCAACACTGTAATGTTGGGTTACAAATCACTGACCTTGAGGAGATGGGGGAAAAGGTTCAGGAGCAAAGGAACACATGCTGAAAACAACCTCCTGCAAGATTCACTGAGCTCCATTTATATCAAACTCCTTCAGCATCAGAAATCTTTGGTTTTGTTTACTTTCCTCCCTCACCTACCTTTAGTATCATCTTTGTCGTTTTTGGAAATCCCTGCCAAAATTGTATCTTTCTGTCTGAACCTCCCTGTTGTTCTGAATTAATGTCATAAATGGAAGAAGTTTTGACTTGTCAATGTGAGTTTTGAAAAGCAAGTTGATTTTCATATCCTTATCTGAATTCAGCCTGTCTGTGTATGTTAAGTGATTAGTCTGTTTTTGACTTTTGGAGATGCTGCCAACAATAGTCATCACCTTGCAGAGGTGTAAACACCACAAGAAGTCAAGAACATTCCATTTCTTGTTATAAAGGTTTCTGGAGGTTAAGCTTGGAACAGAATGTAAAGTAGAGTTTTAAATTTCAAGGATAAGTAGCTGAGACAGCTAAAGTGTCACACAGATTAATAAAAAACGTTGTTACTTTATTATTGCCATCCCTCTGAGTATAAAACTGAGAGGAGAGGGACATTTTTTTTCCCCTTTGGTTTTTACCAGAGGTATTTTATGCCAGAATTCTTAGCTGTGCTCTTCAGAGGTGAGAGTGATTTTAGTGTGGTGGTTATGAATAACTCTTGGATGGAGCAGGGATTTGGTGACTAAGAGAGAAAAGGCCTTGGGTGCACACAGCTCTGAGATGTAACAGAGTTTGCATTAAGAAAGGATGAGAAGCAATGCCTGAGCTCATGCTAAGCTCCTCCACAGGATGACCGTAAAATTATTTTTGAGAGAGATCCAGGCAAAGCTTCTGCATAAAAATTAATCCAAATGCTCAAACCCAAGCAACAGATTTTTGATGCAGAGCATGTCATCTTACTGAGCTGGAGAGACACAAAATTAAAGGTGAAGTGGCCCAGATCACCTTGGCTTTGGTGCCTGAGTCTTTTGAGTGCCTTACTTTGAAAGAAGAGTACAGAAACAAGTGCCTTCTGAATATGCTAATAACTTGAGAGTATTCAGAGGGGATGGAAGCTCCTTCCATGTGAAAAATATCCTTGGGAACCAGTGCTAGGCATTATGCAAAGTGCACCTGGCAGAAGTGATGGGGAGCAGAACAGAACTGCTGAACAGGTTTGATGTGTGTGTCTTGTGCGGGAGGAAACCTTCAGTGCTGGGCGGCAGGGAGCCTGCAGAGGGCTTCGCACGGGAACACCTCATCCAAGGAGAGGATCCACAGAGAAACAGGGCAGGTGATCCCGTGCTGAGCACTGCACGTGCACGGAGGGATTTGCTCTTGGCTGTAGTCAATCAATAACTCCTCTTCAAAGCTTTCCAACCCTTCCTAAAGGAAACCCTGGGGGTGCCCACTCTTGAGTCACACCTGGTTTGGAGCACACAGCCCCTGGCAGGGCCAGAAGGAATGTCCAATTTGTTCAGGGAGGAAGCATGTTTTGGATCTCAGTGAAATCTGACTCCCTGGATCGGGAGAGATAGTGCAAGGGGTTGGAGACAGAAATCTATGCCGTTCTTGAAGTGGTTGGGAAAAAAGCAGAGATCTGTGTGGGAAAGCTGGAGAAATGGCGGGAGAGAAAAGAAAAATTACATGCATTAGTGGTTTATGCCTTCCAGACATTTACAAACTCTGGGTAATGCAACTCAGAGGGAATTTTAGTCATTCCAAGGAGGCTGCATGATTTAAGAGGGCAGGAGGGTTGCAGTTTGCTCTATGGTTTAACCCACAAATAAAACTTCCATCACGCGGTTGAATATCTGGAAGGAATTTGGGGGTGCATTCATTTTTTAGGAGCAGAGACATTAATAAGGCATAGCTTTATTGCCTCAGTGACCTATCACCTCAGCATCATCTGGCCCTGTGCTGCCCATGGGATGGAGAGATTAATGTGTAAAACACACCACAGCTTCAGCAGATTTGGGGAAACAAAGACAGTCCCGCGGTTGTTGCACTTGTGATTTTTTTTACAGATGACATTTGCTCTCTCTGTTCTATGCCTTAAAGACAACCTACCCAATCCATTTTCCTTACTCTGCCTTCCAGAGAGAGCTAAAACCAAGGCACCATGCCGATGAAGGGCCAGTGCCCATCATCAGGCCATAATCTAATTAAATTAAAACTCTTAGATGCCCCTTTAATATATTCTCCTACCTGTTTCATTGAGTGATATCTTCCAGTCCATTTCCTAAATAGCTGATACCTTAGGAAAGATCCTAGAGCGTTCCTCATTTTATTACACTTGCAGAGGCCACTTCATTTTATTTAATATGTATTGTTATCTCAAGCTTAGGATGAGTTCTCTCAGCATTTTTCTTAATCAACTGTATTTCACATAGAAATTTCCCTTTGCCATTCCATTCCATTCCATTCCATTCCATTCCATTCCATTCCATTCCATTCCATTCCATTCCATTCCATTCCCTCTTTATATCTCTTGTATTTTTCACATTCCAAAATGCTTTTCTGCCTTGCTTTCTGTCATGTAAAAATCAGACATATATCATTATCAATAAAATCCCTCAATCTGTTTTGTGATGAACAACAGATGAGAATGACAACAATGAAAAAAAAAAAACCCCAAGCATTCTCCTTTCTTGAAAGCCATTAAAAAAATGGAGGAAAAAATATTTGGAACTGGGATGAGAACTTCAGTCAACTGAGGGTTTAATTTTTATCCTTATTTTATTAGGAAAGGGAAACAGAGGCAGCAGAACTTGGCCAAATGAGTCAGTCATCCAGCCTAAGCAGATGTGCTGGCATGATCCTGGCGTCTTTCAGAAATACCAAGACTCATTTTGATTGTGAAATACTTGCAGAAGTGCATTATCAGAGAGCCTCAAAGGGGTTCATTTCAGAGCTAGTGGTTTGAGGCTCCTCTGATGGAAAGGAAGAGTAGATAATGCCTCATATTTCAATCAGACCATGAGCAAAGACCCAGAACAATCAAATTTAGCTTCTTTGCTCTTTATGCCATACTTCACGTATTTTACAGCTCTAGGAGAAAGTTTGAGCCAGTGGAAGCTGGAGCAAACTTGAAGAGTTGCAGCAATGAATAGGACTGAAAGAAACTGGGTTTGGACTCATGGGCACATTTTAACAGCTCTTTATGATCTGCTGGGGGAATAGCAGCAGGATAATTTAATTCCCGTCACTTCAGGTGTAAAGTGATCTTGGTGATGATGGAAATTTCCAAAGTGATGTGCTCCTGATTCGCTTCCTTTCTTCTGCCCCTCTTAGGACAGCTCATCAGAGCAACTGGCTCATGGTCCAGGCTGTAATTTGGTTCATGATTGAAGTCCTCTCTCTCCCATGTGCTCAGCACTCATTCCAGGGGGATCTGACTCAGGTAACTGGTGACCATTCCTAACCCTGAATTGCCCAGACAAAGCAGTGTCAGGTATTGAGAGTAATTATGCAGCTGATCACAGCCCCACTCCCAATCCAGGCATTTTGGAGAGCTGGAACAAAACGTGCTCTGTGTGTGGCACCAAAAGTCAAAGCACAGCTTCAAAGTACACCAGGGGCTGCCCAGCCAAGGCAGCAGAGAAGGCACTGCTAAATTAGCTTCAGAAGCAGAGTGAGTGTTGGGTTGATGCCCCAGAGCCATCTGCTGCTGCCTTGTGACTCCTGAAAGGGCTGGTTCAGGTGTGCTGCCTTCCTCCCATGTCAAATGCATGGCCTCAGAAGAGCTCTGGAGGCTTTCAGGCCTTCCTTAGGCAGAAAAGGCCGAATATATTTTATATTCTGGTAAGATCTCAGGGAGGAGAGAATATGTGCTGTGATGAATAATAAATGAGGCATGCAGAGGGTAGTCTAGAAAAGAATAATTTTAACCAGTTGTTTGGATTTTCCTTATGGATAAGGCTGCTGTTGTTATTTGAAAAATGTGAAAATCAGCTTTTTTAATATATATTTTTTTTTAAGGAGGGGGTGGATGGAGGAGTCTAAATGGCAGGTATTTTCATTGTGACCCTTTTCAGAAAAATGCCGTGCAAACATGTTTCTGTACAGAGCACACAGGGCTTAGGCTGCTCTGACAGTAGCCAAAGCAAGCAGCAAAACATGTGAATGCCTCCAGACTGCTCCCAGGGTTTTGTTCCTCTGCCAAAAGCTGGGACTCACACTCACAGCATGAGGCAGCAAACTCCTCTGGCTTCATGTGCTCACACATGAGGTGGATTTAACACAGAGATTGTTTCACTCGCCTCACTTCTCGCCTTCTATTTCTCCCTTAAGGTCTTGGTCTAAGGAAATAATATGGAAGTAATTCTGGATGCAGTGATTCTGAAGGCAGAGGAAGCAGCTTTGCCAGTTGCAGCACACATTTGTCAGAACATCTGTGCTTGTGCACCCTTTGGAAAGACCAGTTTGAGCTTGTTTCATCAGGATGCTTCTGTCTTGTGCCTGTGGATGGCCGGATATTGGGAGATTTCTTAGATACTGTGTGTGCTTCCTGAGGCTGTTCAGAACTCAGGATTGAGATGCTGGAAGGACTTTTGGTGTCTGGATAGATACAGGTGTCCTCGTTTCTGTGTCTTTCAGGGAATTTGGGGAGAGCTCTGTGCATTGCTGGTGGGACATCGTGCCCTAAGAGACACATCAATCCCATCATCACAGCACAACCTTTCCTTTCAGCTTGCCTGTTCCCTGAGCTCCTGCTCAGCTAATGGGAGCTGACTGTCCCCAGGGTAAGGAAAACAGCTGTAATTCCTGTCTGCAGGGGTTTGGTTGCTTAAATATCTTCATTGGCACTGGGAGGCTCACATCAATTCAAAGCAGTTGGCCACTGTTTTGTGAATATAAACCTCTGCAGGCAACAGTTTGAGTTTGCTGTTCCGTTGTCTCAGACATCTTTTATGGAAAATATTTTTTTAGGATTTTTCCTCCTGAGAATCTGAGAGGCCTCAGGAACAAAATGTAAACATTGATTATCTGCTGCTGTGGAATGCAGGTGGATCTGTGATTGGCCCATGTTGGTTGTTTCTAATTAATGGCCAATCATAGTCAGCTGGCTCAGACAGAAAGTCTGAGCCACAAACCTTTGTTATCATTACTTCTTTTTCTATTCTTGGCTAGCCTTCTGGTGAAATCCTTTCTTCTATTCTTTTAGTATACTTTTAATGTAATATATATCATAAAATAATAAATCAAGCCTTCTAAAACATGGAGTCAGATCCTCATCTCTTCCCTCAGCCTGAGAGGGAACACGGTCACATTCCATCTCCCTGGAGGAGAAAATGCTGCACTTGCACCTTGAGCCCTTGTGTGACCATCAGAGTGGCTCTGGTTTGCATGGACACTTTGATGGGACACGGTAATGAAGCAAATGTGAGCCCTTCCCTCACCCAACCCAGTCCTGCTCCCCATTCCACGCAGCAGCAGCAGGAGGCTCAGGCCTGGAGTCTGCAGAGCATCTCTGCAGGATGGGCCCTGGGGAGTGTGCCCAGTGTGTGTGAGGAATGCATGTCTGCTGGCAAACATAAAATCCTGAAATCCATAAATGTGGAAATAGATCATGTCAGAGAGAAACTTTGATCAGCCATGTGTAATTTTCTCATATGCAGATGTCAGCCTTCATAAGGCCTATGGGTTCAGTTTCAGATTAATGTGAGTTTTGCCCCCATTTATTTTGCATCACTTAAGAAGGGTTGACTGGGTCCTCAAAAGAGTGTCAGCCCTGATTAAATCAATCTTTAGGAGTCATCTGGTAGAACCTGGGCATGTCTCTGTATTTGGGAATCTTCACTTGAACTGTCTTTTGTTCCACTTCTGCTTATGCACTAAAACAGGTGGATAGTAATGCTCTGTCATCTGCTGTTCTTGGATTATGTGGATCATAAGAGATTTTAATTAGATGAAGAAATGATTTCTGAGGGTTCATTTGGGGAATTGCTTCTGTGGGTCTCCTGCCTGTGCAGGAGTGGGAGCAAGTTATGAAAGCTTTGGAGCTGTATCAGTAAGTTTGAAGCCTCTTACCCAGATCTCTCCACTTTTCCCTCCTTTTTCTGCTTCTGAACAAAGGGCTGCAGATAGAGATCACAATCCTGTGCTAGGAAAAGCTGCCTTCTGAACACGTTCCTGCATGTAGAATATTTCCCAGAAGCAAATGCGTTTTTCTAATCTCAAGGCTTCGCTTTGTGCATCGAGATCAGATTTTGAGCAATAGGAATTCATTGCCAGACTTCCCCTCTGCTATGTACAAATTCTGCATATCAAAGGTGGCAGGATTCATCTGTGCAGAATTGATTTCTTGGAATTTGTGAGGCCAGGTTTTATCCAGCAGCACGGTGTGATGCCATCACTGAAGGGCATTTCTCTTATTTAACATCTAAACAGAGTCAGAGAAGGGGAGAAACATCTTGAATATGATGACCAAAGTGGGGTGCAGGAATTTCTCCCAGGTATTTCAGCCATCAAACAACTCCTTGGCTCAGTCTGATCAGCTCTGAAAGTTACTATTCAAGATTAAAAATGTTCAGATGCTGAAATTTTATATTTTTGAGAGATCTGTTGTAGGTAGCACTGAGAGCCATCCTGCACAGCCTGATTCTCCCATGTGGGCACTTTCCCACTGACAGCTGAGCTGGCCCCAGCACCTGTCTGTTAAATGTCCCCAAGGAGGAATCTCCAGGGTGGGTGATGCTGTGGGGTGACCCTGAGCATCACCTCTGTGCACTGGTGTTAAACCAAGTGCCTGCTTCTCTCTGAGCTGTCAAGTTGTCACCAGAAGCTTAAAGAGGTCTTATCTCCCCTTTGAGATGATGGAAATCACAAGATCTTAGTTTCTTATAGGCTGGCTTCTTTAATTTCTTCTGAAACTGAGACTGCCAGACTAAAATAATTATACACAAACATGCCCAGCCATCAGAACCCAAAGAATTTGAATTATCAGTGTATTTCAGATGCAAAATCCTTACTATTCAATCTTCTTTCCTGCTGTGTGATATTAAACTAGATAGCTAATCACACTCTCTGCTAGATTTGATTTATATTAAAATAGTTCACTTGCTTTGCTGAATAAGCTGCTCCTGTGTCTGGTTCTGATCTCAGGATTTCAGTCACGTAACCTTGAAGCAGATAGAGACCATTATAGAAACTTCTTTAAAAGTAGGATTAAACTTCTTTAGAACTGAAATTAAACTTCTTTAAAAGTGGAATTAAACTTCTTTATAAGTGGAATTAAACTTCTTTAAAAGTGGGATGAATTCAGTTGGCATGAGCACAGAGAGCTGAACCATCCTCTCTCTGTGTTTGCATTCATGACTGTTAAGAGGAGATAAAAGGACTTTCAAAAAGGGATGAAGGAGAGATGGTCTATGAGGAAAATGGGGATAATGATAATGATATCTGTGGAAGTTTCTAATTTGATTTTTGGAGTGTAAAATATTAAGTTGGTCAGTGTTGGAATGCTACAGGCAGAATTATGGATTCTTGGGAATTTATATTGATTCAGAGGAAAATGAAATTTAGGATCTATCTCTATGGAAGGTGGCCTGAACATTTAAAGCAGGTCTAAGAGTCTGTAGATAATTTTGCATTCAAAGAAACAGATGAATTTTTCCCCCTTGCACCCAAAAATCTCTTTGGGATCTATGTGTGTAAATGTATGAATGATATCTTATTCACAGAAGGTAAAGGCCATGATTTTGCAGGTGTGATGAGGGACAATTGAAAAATCTCATTCACCTGGTGGCTGTGGAAGGAAAGCCCAGAAGATGAGGATTCCTGACCCAGAAGAAGCTCTTTTCTTGCTGCCAGTGTCCAGGAAGCCTTTGTGGTGCAGATGTGAAATGAATAGCAAAACCTGTTTCATTGTCCTGCCCTTGGGGAAGCTGTGAGTACCAGCAGCCACACTAAAGAGGTGGCGGGGGGCCAGGGAGGACTCCTGAAAATACCAAATTTCATCTGTTTTTCCTGGTGTGGTGTTCCAGTTACGTGCGGCTTCCACTGCCCAAACTCCAAAAGCTCAGTGCTGCTCTTTGCTGTCTGTCCTTAGATGTTGCAAGTGTAAGGTTGATCTGCTTGGAGTGGGATTTTTTTTATAGTGAGAGGTTTTTTAGCTTCCTTTTTAATCTATTTTTTTTAAAGAACAGAAAAAACAATGGTTAATTTAGGCTGTAAAAATTAAGGGAGTTCTTCATCAACAGAAATGTTCTGCAGTAACCCCTGAACACCAACAGTGGTGACAAAGCCTGGTCTGCTTTTGAAACACAGATGAATGAGTGAGCTGCTGGTGCTAAGGAGCTGTAATGACCCTAATTAGGGTTAATAATTTTACCAGAGATATTAAGCTTTATTAGTGCTGGAGGCAATTTCTCCTTGTGGTTCTTGGGTCTGACCTGTGTTGTCCTCTTGTAGAGCAGCACTGTGACTACACTGCTGTTACTCTTGGTTTGCACTGCTAGAGAAGAAGGAAGGAGCCAACATATTGCCAGGGTATATTTTGTAATACCTTATTCAGGTTTTATAGAACCCCACCGGTTTCCTCCCTCTTAAGCACTTTAAAATTTTCTCACACAAAGTGTTGTTTGGAAGGCTGAGATAATTCAGGAGGGAGGAGGTGCTGAGGCAGCCAAAGGTGCGTGTGATAAATTAATGTAATTACTCAAGGTTTGCACTATAGCACTGTGGGTGCACAGGAGTGCAGTAATAAAGGCAATATATCACCAGCACAAACAGAGATGGACACATAAACACCATCTGAGGCCCACACTATTTCTAGATATGTTGCCCTGCCACATCTGGCCCTGTGATAACAGAACAGAGCTTTCATGCTATTTTTACTCCAGACTTTCTTTTCATAGGACTTTTGTTTGATTTCCTACTGCCTCTCCCTCCTCCTCCCTGCCTCTGACTGCACTCCACATGTGCTTGGGCATGACAGTAAACATGCAAAATCGCATCAGCAAGGCAGTCACAGAAGGAGGGAAAATTTAATTTTATTTTTTTCTATTTATCTTCTCATATTGCTCTGACTGCTCATGCTGGCTGAAGGACTTGGTTTGGCTATTTCAATCTGCTAAAACTTCTTGCTCTGGTCCTATCTTTGGACCCTCTCTGCAGAACAAGCTTCTCAATCAAATTGTTTTCCTTTAAATCCTCATCTAGCTCAGCAACTCATTCCCTCGTCCCAAACTTACCCACCTAACTCTCATCCACTGCTCCTGTGCTGAAGTTTGTAGTACACAATTTAAAATGAGATATGCCCTTCTCCAGGTGTGGGAGTAATACCTAAAAAGGGGTTTTTAATAGATTTTTGTCTGACTGACTGGCTTCCCCTGTGGTGTAACAATAAGGAGTTATGAGCAATTTGCCAATGAAATATTTCCCTTCAAACCTCTGATTCAATATATGTGTGAGTCCATCTGCAGTGGACTACTTTAATATCCCTTGATCTGCAATAATAACTATAATTAAAGCCAAAATGAAGTTTCTATTGCTCATTTTCAAGTTATTTTTCCTCAAAGCGGCTCTGTGTAAATGTTCTCATGAAATATTATGAGCCTGAATGTTTTCAGATGAGAACACCAGACCAAAATTGGAGTTTTTCTGAAAATACTCTCAACAAAACACAGAACCGAATGTTTGATGTTTCCTGGGATTCCCAGTAATTTGAGCACTTTATGCAGCAGCTTCTTCACAAGTTGTTTTGATGTAAATATCCATGACAGAAGCAAAGTTGAACATCAAAAATATCAGTGAATAATGGATGGAACATGCTAGAGCATAATTCACATGCTTACATGTAGTTTCTCTTGCAATAAAAATGAGCACTGCTCTGCTTTTTACCTTATTACTAAGGTAATAACCACACACAGGTAGGAATTCAAAGTCCTGTAACATCTGGGCAGCCCATTTTTCCAGCTCAGATGTTGTTTCCTCTCTCTGTTGTTTTTATGCACTCTGACTAATGAGGACATTGCAAGTACTCAAGCCTTGGAAGTAAATCTTTTTCCTTTGGAATGAAAATAAACACCATTCACTCTCAACGGCTTCAACTTTTGTTCCCACTTGTTTTGTCTTTTGCTTAAAACAACAACAATAATAATGTTAATAACAATAATAATAACAATAATAATAACAAAGCCCATTCTGACTTGTTTAGGCATTTCCTGAGTCAGTACTAAATTAAGCACTGAAATCACTTTCTATTGGCCACTGGAGATATTAGAAACACAGAAATGTTCATGTTCTTGGGGGATCTAGAATGGGGTACTGAGGATACAAAATGTACTCAGTTAAATGGATTTTGATTTTAGAGCACTCCAGCTCAACTGGGCTAATGTATTTATGGGGTCATCCAAGCACACATGCAAATTAGAAGTGAAGCTCAGCAATTGGAAAGGAAATGTTTGCCAAATTCATGTTTTTCTGTGTCTCCCTATAGATTAACGATTGCAAGAGGTTTGCTTTTTAATACAGGCAGGTGGACTGGCATAAAGTGGAATGTCCATGTTAGAAAAAGAGGCAGCATCTTGATGTTATATCGATCTTTTAAAATTGCTTTTCAAAACAAAGATTGTTTCTGAATGATTCTATAAAATGATAAGTACCTGCAGTATAAGGGACTGGACACAGTGTTCAGAGAGATCCTGTCCACTGTTCTGACCACATTCTGTGTGTATGAGGAGGAAAACAAATATCTCTAAACACTAAGGCTTTAGTTATAAATTTTGAACAAAACTTGAGTTCAGGTCCTTTATGCAAATCTGTTCCAAAGGGAGGGAACATAATCATTGCATACAGAACCCATTGGAAGTATATTCGAGTGATTTGGTTTCTTTTATTCTCTGCAAAGATTCCTAAGCTAAAACACGTGAATGGGCTAATTTGTTTAAAATGCCTTTTCTTCTTTCTCTTCATATTGCCTTTGGCAATTTTAAGCCTTCAAAGACAGCTTTGGTTTCTTAGCAGTCTGCCCTACTGAAGTAAGACTTTAATCAAGCTCACTAGCATCCAAATATGATGTGCAGCTGTACATTGTGCAGCTAATTGATTAATTTTTAGCCTCCCTGGGTATCTCAGAAAAAGTGCACATATTGGAAAGATGCAGATATTTTTCATTTAGCTATTTACTGTTCTTTCCCCAACCTTACCTCATTTGTTCTACTGTGATAAATAGGAAGAGGGTAAATGGACATCTTAAATCTTGTAGGTAATTTCATGCTAGTCAAAATAAGATTTTGGGTGTTTTTCCCTGAAGTCTTAAGGATTATGACCACAAAAAAAAAATATTTCTATCAAAGAAGCCATTTTATCAGAAAGTGGAAAAGAATGAGTTTTGCAGATCAGAGTGCTTTATAGTCATTATTAGATTTGTTTAATATAAACAAGGATCTTGAAACTGAATCTTCTGTCTTGAGTACAGGAAGGTGGCAAACCTTTTTTCAAATTTATCCCAACGTGGCTGTTCCAGTTTGCTGATCTTACCCACCCAGCAAGTTCATTACTCTGGCTTGCCTCTCTCCCCTGAAAGTTTCCACGAGAATTGTTGAAAGGTTTCATTTTGGTTCCACTGTGGAGTGAAAATCAAGTCTCAAGATCACGACAGCTGGGGTTCTCCTTGGGGCTCTCTTTTCCCTTTAAAGGAATGAGATTGCTGGTTTTAATCTGCTTCCATGGACTGAAACCACTCCTGTGTTCAAACTGGCATTGCTGACAGGGAGACAACTGCAGTTTGGGAATCAGTTCTCTGGGACCTGCAACCTGCCGGGCAAGGAAGCCTCATCAGGTAGGTCTGAGCTCATTTAAATGCCATTATTCCAAGGGTTTGCTCAATCTGTGTACCCTGAAGTGGGAGAGACACCACAGAGAATGGAAAGATGGATGGCAGGCTTGGATGAATGCCCTAGTTAGACTCTCTCTATTAGATTGTCATGCTTTTTCTGGCCCAGATGCTAACATCTAACACATTTTTAATACTATTGCCTGTTGAGATCCTATTAGAAAATGATTCAGAGTCTGGAAAGTTAGGGGGGAAAAAAAAGTTAATTCCCTAGAAATAATATGGTCATTATGTGTACACTGAATTCAATATGTAACTTGGGTTTTTTATGGCCTCTCTACCATCCTGCACACCAGCTTTTTAAAATTGCAGTCACATTCATTATGAAGTAAATGCCTAGTGCAAGTGATTCTCAAAACAGTTTGTAATTTAAATTCCTGTTGGAAATAGAAGTAATGACCCACAATAGCTCATTAGTAGCTTTGCAAATGTTCATTATTTCCTTTCTCTTTGTCTTTCTCCTAGTTTTCTCCCCTTACTAAAAGACAGGGGAGTTTAAAGGTTTAGACTACCTTTAGAGCTATCCATCTCTAATGATCCATGAAAATGAACATTTGATTCCTGAATGAGGAAATCATCATTCCCTGGTGTTTTTGAGGGGATAAGTGTGTTCACTTAGCAATCTGTGAGGAAGCTGGGTATTCCAGATGATTTTAAGAAATTATTTTCTATTTATGCCTAGGGGAATTTAAAAAATTATTCTAATATACCAAAAGAAATACGGAGAAAGCCAAGAAGTCCCTAAAAAGATGGATACAGACAGTTTGGATTTTGAATCCAGGCTGTTTTTAATGATACCCTGGATGCTGCTGCACTACCAAAGATTTGCCTGGCTGTCCATTGCTTGGAGATGCACAAGGAGAGATAATTCCATGGTTCTAAGGAGAGGCACACAGCCCATTTCCCTTGGCCTCTCAGTCAGATGAAGACCCAGCATCTGCCATGCAGATGATCCTTGGATTTCTGGGGAAAACAACACAGGAGAGAGGCAACATGGCGTGGCAGTGACATTCTGCATTTTCTGCTCCCATGAGCAGGATTTAAGGGCGCCTGCTCTGGAATGGTGTTATCATTAATAAGAGGGTCACCCATAAAAACTCACCCTTAAAAATACTGTGATTCTCAGTGCCCTGAGGTCCCCAGCCCCTGAGCACCACTCCCTGTTTGTCTCCTTTGTGCTGGCTCGTGTGGCAGCATTTGCTGCTGCTCTGGAAATTCCAAAACGCTCCCTGCCCCAAAATCCTTGCAGCAAAAACTCAGTGGGATCAAACCTGCGTCCCACATGGCTCCAGCATGGAGGGTGTGCTTGGAGAAAAAACGAGGGCAAAATATCTTATTTATCTCCAGTTTCCCTCTTCCCCAGTGATTATTTTCTCCTCATTAGCAATCAGACCTTGGAGACTGTCAGCACGCTGCTGACTGCTGGTGGGGGCAGGCCTTAAGGCAAACCTCTTTAGAATATAAAATAACAGATTGCTTGCTTGTGGAAGGCTCTCATGAGTGCTCAGCAGAAGTGAAGTTTCACTGACTACTTTCTGTGTGTGCAAAGGGATTACTTTGGCAACACGCACACAAAACAAAACCTGGTAACGTGCTTAAAAGCATTACCCATTGTTGGAATTTGGGTTATTCAGTGCAGTCATTAGATCACACCCAATAATTCTGTAAAAATTGATTTTTCCATCTTAAGGTCAATTCATTTTATTGCATTGCTTCAAGCAGGTTTCTCCCAAAGCACAATGCTCCTCTGTGAGCCACCAGCACCGTGGCTGGTTTGCTGATGTTTACATTAGGTCATCTAAGATTTAGGTTTTACTGAGCTTGGACAAAACTAGCTCATTTGACCTATGATGCATTGCTTTAAAAAAAAAAAATAACAAGGAATGCTCTTTTTCAACCCTCTTATCTGCTCCTTGCCTGAATTCTGCCTGAATTTCTGACTGATGAGGCTTACTGGAAGCAGCTTTTTCCCTGTGAGCAGGAGAGCAGCTGCTCTCTGCCTGTCTCTGCCGCTCAACAGAGAAGCAAAAGGTCAGTCCCTGGTTTCTCATAACTTGCATGCACTACATTGTTTTCTTTTTCAGGTTTTTAGCTCTATTCTTATTCAGATCTACTTACCACACCCACTGTGTGCTTGCCCCTCCTCTGGTGTGTACTCTGGTGTGTCACTCTTCAGTTTTGCCCTTCAGGGAGGTGTCAGATGTGATGCTAACCTTTCCAAATCCCAATTTAAAACAATATTATCCTTCTCACTTCGCTCACTGTAAACTGACTACACAGTACCACCTGCTGATGGACCAGCATCACAAACCTGGATTTTATTACTGTTTTGGGTTTTTTTTTTCTTTTCAAAGGCAGAGTTGTCTGAGACAGCATTGCCTTCTTGGGAAGGGGCCCTGTGTGAGAGGCAGGAATGCTCTCGTGTTTGTGCAGTGCTTTGGACTCTGTCATCTGCTACCACTTAGCAGAAGGATAATGTTGTGTCAGAAGGAGTCTTGTGCCTTAGAAGAAAGAGTGAATAGTGTCCATTTTTTTTTCAGAGCCTAAAAAGGCAGAAGAAAAAAAATGAGAGCATAAGCCAGCAGGCCTGAGGCCATTCTGATTTGCATCAGGATCTGTACAGGCCCTGTATGGCCTACAAAGCCTAGGAATCATCTCCATCTACTTCTGTCACCCACCCCAAAGTTCAGGAATGAAGTGTGTGAATATCAAGGTCATTATTCTTCATTAGTCTTCATTAACATGAGCGCTGATATTGGTCTGATCTCTTATTTCAAAAGCTTTTACTACTGAGGCACCAAACCCCTTGCCCTCCCCAAAATTCAGGAAAGAAACTTGTGTCATTTCAGCAAGGAGCTCTCCCCCTTTGTCAATACAGGGAAATATTGATTGTAGTTTTGCAGTTGTTGATTCTGAGTCTGTCACTCACCCCGGAATGTTCCAGTAACTTCTGGCCTAATGAAAGCTTGCAGAATCTGTCCCTTCTTAGGGAACAAACTCAGGGTAGTCACAGCCAGATAACTGTCAGAGAGAAACAGAGCAAAGCCAAGAAAAAGAGGCGACCGAGCCAGATCTTGGTATTTTGCAAATCCAGATTGTCTCTCCTTCAATTACCCATGGGGTGATTAAGAACAGTCCATCCTATGGGCAATGGTGCTGCGTTCAAGAACTTCCTTTTCACCCGCTTTGCATGGCTTTCTCTCTCTTTGTCTTCTCTTTTTCTTCTTCTAAGACATGAAATACTCTGGTGCATGAGTTTTGGTTTAGGAAGGCTTGCTTTTTTCTTTTCATTTCATCAAGACAGAGTTCCATTTGTTCAGCATCTGCACAGGACAACATCTGGAGCCCCAGGAAATTCAGCTGCTCTGTGTATGACGCTTAAATGAAATTACTTTTTCATGCACTTCAGAAGAGTATCAAGAGCATCTCTCTGACCAAACAGAGCCTTTTGTTCTCCTCCAGCAAGTGTTTCTCATTAAAAATGTCATCTCCCTAACAAATTGCTTCATTGCCTTTGCAGCTGGGGTTATTGTTTTCATGGTTTTGTACTTGTGTGATTCTCTAAGGGATCAGAAAGCTGGGAGAAGCAGGGCTTGGTTTCTTCTCCCTTTTCCCTGTGTGTACCACTTGGGCTTTCCACTTTTGGGGTGCAGTGTCATGTATTTTCCTCTGTGCCCTCTTGGCACAGCACTCAGAAGAAGAGCATGGGGCACAGGCAGCAGCATGAATCTGTGGGGATTGTCCTATTTCTGTTCATGGGGATTGTCCTATTTCTGTTCATGGGGACTGTCCCACTTCTGTTCATGGGGACTCTCCTGGGGGCTCTGAGCAACCAGGTCTAGTGCAAGTTGTGTTTGTCCATGCAGGGAGGTGGAACTCAATGATCTTTAAGGTCTCTTCCAACCCCAGCCATTCTCTGATTCTCTTTCCTGGGTCTGTTGTGCTTGCACAGGGATGGAAGGTGAGGAAAAGGAGAAAAGGAAAGTGAGAAATATCCATTTAAAACTGGAATATAAAGGATGGTTTTTAATGAGATAAACATATTTTGTATGAAAATCAAGGTTAGGTAATTTTTCCAGGAATTATTCCCAGGTGGAGTATGTGGGGCTGTTGAGTCTGCAAGAAAACCTAAGTTACCTTTGGGGACTTAGGAACTTTGTGGTGACTTTTCATGGGAAGTCTGATCAGAAATAAAACTAGAAACTAAGGGAAGGAACTGTAGGAATTCAAAGGGAGAGATCATCAGTCTGTTCATACTGCACCAAGTCTAATAGTGCAGAATGTGTGAAATCCCTCACAGTAGTGACAACACTGTGCTGCACCTCACCCAGCAGCACAGAACTGAAGGGTCTGTATAATTTCCTCGAAGAACCACTTAGAAAATGCCAAAACTTCAAAACACATTTTGCAGGAAGGACTTTAAATAAAGCCCAAGCATAAACCCCTCATTTTTCTCACCTCTGACTTTTCAACTAGGATTGCCACTTTCCTGCATTTTGAAGAACCTTCCTCCTCATCCCACCTGAAGAGAGATACATGCCAAAATCTTAAATTCCCAGAATGTCCCAGGTTGGAAGAGACCTGTAGAAGTGTGATCATCTTTGAAGTCTAATTTAAATGGTAAGTTGTAAATAATATAGAAGCTCCATCTAACTGGCTTAAGTGTTCCCTGCATGTTAACACACCATCTGCTTAACCTGAGATCTCTTTTTTGGAGGTGACTACAAATTACTCCTTAATAATTTCACAGGCCCTATAAACTTGCTGGGTAATCAATTTACACAGGCTTGCTGCCCACTTTCACAGTTCTAGTGCTGGTCCCACAGTGTTTGCAGTTTTTCTTAAAGTGTTGATTTCCTGAGTCATGTATTTCCCTGAGAATGCAGGTTTTCAGTTTTTCAAGTGGCAGGAGCTGCAGAAAAATGTTGAAAGGCTCATGCTTAAAGAATCATAAATGAGAATGCACTATTCCACCATTTCTATAATTCTTCACAAATCTTATTGCTATTTAGACATTCTGTTGTTTAAAACTTCAGCTTGTTATTCCAAATTCTTCTTTATTTAAGGAAATATAGGGATACTTGCAAACAATTTTTTTTTTCTGCTTGAGTGAGTAATTTCTTAATGGGATGGTTTCCTAGGTTTGTTTCTCTATTTCATGTGGGACACGAGCAGCCATTCAGCTCACAAACCACAACAGTTACCTTTGCTTGTCTCGGGCACAACTGATTTAACCAAGTTACCTCTCCTCCTCCCACTTGTAAGCAATGAAAACAGTTCTTGTGTGTTAAATATAGCACCAGGCACTGCCTGCCTGTGAGGCAGCTCCTTCCAGGCTGCAGCAGAAACATTGGGCACCACACCGTGGAAAATAAGTATGCAGCAGCTGTAAATATACATGTGTATTTATATACACAAAACGGTGCTAGAACCCACAGTCTGTAATTTGTGGGTGACCTTTAACTACATGAGGATAAATGGTTACAAATGAGGACCTCTGCTCTTGGCTTTCCGAACCTATTTTGTTACTTCTGTTGGTAAATCAAAAAACATGTATATCCATGGGGTTTTTGGAGTGTAACATTTGGCTTAGATTTAAGCTAGGATAACTGAACAAAGTGGAAAACCAAACAAATAAATATGATTATCCTGCAGTGTTTTGTTTTATGGAGTCAGGTTCTGAAATAAGCGAAGCATGTGGGATACTTTAAGGTCTGTGAGACAGACATGTGCTATCCCCATAATGAAATCTACTCCCTGAATTAGGTCTTTGTGCTGTTGAGAGGTTTTTTTGTGTTTATTTTGTTACAAGACTGCATTTTTGCTGGAGTCCAGCAGCATGTTAAGCTTGGATTTTCAGAGGTGCTCGTGTGATGAGATTGGTGGCATGGATCTCTCTTCTTGCAGGACAAGCTATGGTCAGGATATCAGTCTCCAAGCCCCAGGTAGTTCCAAGAGGTTTTGGAATGCACCAAGAAGGATTATTTGGGATGTGCACAAAAATTCAGGAATGGGATGGAAATAAACACATTTTTTACAGGTAGATTATTTGCTAAAAAACATCTGTGGGCCTGGGGGGGTTAAGGTGGCTCTGAGAGCAGCAGGCAGGGAAAACTGGAAGGAAGTCACATATAGTGTTCCCAGTCCCTATAGCTGTTTATTTTTTTCCCCTCATCATTGAATGTACATAAGAGCTTTCTCCATTCTATTTGGTCACCACAACACAAAGAAATAAGTTTCATGAAGTCTTCAAAGACCTTAAATAGTCAACAACACTCTGGGCTCTTGATTTCTCTGCCTTTCTCTGTGGCAAGCTCTGATTGCTGCTGTGTTGTGACCCATCTGTGTTTTTCCTTGAAGCCCAGATATTCATGGCACAACAGGGAATAAATGTTGGTCTTCATGAATTTGTCAGCTTATTACCTATTTACTTCAAGATTTTCCTGAACAGGGAGCAAAATGAAAAAAAACTCAAACACCCCAAAACACAAACCAAAAGTAAAAATGTGGATGGCCCACCTGTGTGTGGATTTCCTTTCTTTGCTGTTATACTGAGCTTCCTGATGGTTTATCCTCCTGGTTATCACAGCAATTTAGTACAGAACTGTTGCTCATGAGAGAAAACAGAGGTCAGCAAATGCAAGATTTGGGTCTCTCTGGTTCTCGTCTTTTTTATGGTTAAAAATATCCCTCTCCTCAGATGTGAAGGGATGGTGATGCTGTGAACATCATCCTGCTTGTGATGGAAAACGTTTTTCATTGTGTCCCAAAGGTGCTTTAACTGGATTTCTCTCATTTCCTCTGCAAGTTTGTTCCACAGCTGCATTTCCAGCCAGGATACTTTGACTTTTGCACTTTTTGTTCTGGACTTTGTGATCGGCGCTGTCAGGAAGAAGAAATAATTTTAACTGTCCAGCTGGAGCAGAGATGGAGAGCAGGTTTGCAGTGCACCAGACACTGCACCAATTACTCCAAAGATGAGCCCTGAGGACCTCAGTTAGGAGGAGGAGGAGGAGAGTTGGAGCAGGTGGAAATCTGGGCTGGTTTGTTGCTGGTGGAGGCAGGCAAAGGACCAAGCCACAGGGGAGTCTTTGCTTTTGGTTTCTATTTCTCCTGAGTTGCTGTGTCTGAATCATGGATACTGTGCACACCTTCAGCATGACATACCTGGGGATTGCAGGTGCCTTTCCTCTCAGTTATCACATTGTTTAGTTTCTATTATTTTGTTTTTAATATACCTTTCTTGTGCAAGATTCATTATTCTGGCTTCTGTGCCTCAATCCTCCTCCCTGAAGAGGTGGCAACTCTCATTTCCAGGAATTTGCGGCTGTCTCAGTGAACTTAAGAGCTCACCAAGATTAAGGATGTCTTTCTGCCCTCACCTCCTTCCTTTCATTCCTTTTTACCAAACCCTACACTGGGGCAGTCGTGGTGCTCATGTTCAGCTGTAGTCCCCTGGGACCTACACTGACATTCACTGTGGATGTAGTTTCCATTTTCCCCCTTTATGGCTTCAGCACTATTCTCTACTCTCCCAAACCAGTTCCTCCTGATTTACATCTGTCTGGGGGCAGCTGAAGGAGTTTTTCAAAGCCGCTTATTAAAACCTCCCTCCCTTCTGCTCTGTTTCCTTCTGCTGCCAGCTGTTTGCCCACGTTTCCATGGAAGGCTGATTGCACCTCTCCTGCCCTCCAAAGCCTGGTTCCAGCAGTCCATCCCCAGCTGACCCTGTCCCTTCTCAGGCTGCCTGGCCCCACCTCAGAGCCCTTGGCAGCACACCTTGTTCTCAGAGGTGTTTCAGTTTCTGATGGGTGAGTGACTTGATTCCCGGTTTGGTTTGGACAAGCTCCCATAAATTGTAATGCTCGACTGTAGGTTATCCAAACTATCTGGGCCTCTTGGGACTCTAAATTGGCCTGGAGGACCAGCTGGGAAGGCTGTTTTCTGAGCTTTTGGCACTTCCTGATCCCAGAGAAGCTGCAGATAGCATGGCAACAGGCTCTTGCAGGAGAGGTCAGCGTTTTGGCTGCTTGTTTTAGCTGGATCCTAAAAAAGGAGTGAGCAAGCAAACAAGCCCATTTAGAGCTAGGTGGTCCCATCAACCAGGTGGAAACACGAGGCAGCTGTAAGGAGCTCTCTGATTCCTTCTGCTTGAGATGTGCATTGCCAGTGATTGCAGGCATTTGACAGAGTGGGGATGGAGTGACTGTGTATTGGCATAACATTGGATTTGGCAACTCAGGGCAGTAGCCCAGGGGTAAGTCTGGCTGGAGCTGGCTCTGTTCAGACAAAACCCCAGATCTATAGACTGACAGATTAAGGAGTGGATTTTTGCTTGCACTACGAGCCCCCATAATGGTGTGTGTACAAACAGCTGCAGTGTCATGGCTAATGCAATATCCTGTCTAGAGGGAGGTTTGGATGTGATCAGGCTGAGCAGTTCCTTGGCAGAGCCTCAGCAGTTCCACTGTGCAGTAGTCCAGTGGCTTTCAAGCCAAAACTCATGTCCAGATCATTAAGGGCCACTGATGAACCTATTCTCCCAGACTTTTTGTCTATACAGTTTTTAAACACATTAGCACTGTTAATTTATGATCACTAAGGCAGAAAGATTGATGGGGACAGAGAGAGAAAATCCTGTCTTTTATAAAAAGCTCTGTAAAGATCCAGCTGTTAAAAAAAAAAAAAAAAAAGAGGTCAAACTTTTGGACAGGCTCAGCAGAGTAACTCCTTATTCCTATAACTGCAGTTGTGGATGGATTCCATACAGAGTTTGGAGGTGGGATGGAGCTTGTACCTTCCCTGCCAAGTCTGTGAGACAAAGAGAGCAGCCCCCTGACCTGATGATGTCATCTATTTTCACTCACCTTTGAATCCACTCTTTCCTCAGCCCCAAACACCTGGAAAACACAACCATTTTGCCAAATATGGACATAAAATGGAAGACGGGGGAAAAGCTACCCCAAAACCTACATTCCCTTTACATTATAGTGCATTCTTTGGCGTGATTCGGAATGTTCTGGTGTTCCTGCTTCACATTGTGCAACCCTCCCTCCCTGCAGCTTTGCCCTGGTGCTCAGCCTGTCCTGCCCACGTGGTGTTCAGCCTCGTGTGGACGTCATGAAATTATTGCTAAATCACAACTGCCTTGCCAAACAACTGCCTCTTCCTCTTGCCAATTCTGCTCAGCCTCTGAAAAGCTGCAGGACTTGTGCTGGGCCCCACTCAAACTTAAATGATGTGCTCAGTTACAAGCACAAAATAAAATGCAGGACAGTAATAAAGTAGTTAGGTTTTTATTAATTCTGTGAAAGGGTTAATGGGATTATTTTTTTTTTTCTTATTCTTTTTTTCCCCACTCTCTAAGTAGGAAAAAAAAAGAGAGAGTGAGAGACCTGAGTGGACACAACTAGAACAAAGCCCTGTTTATGATTAGTATGGCTGAAAATATCCATGTTAGGCCAGGTGCAGATGGCTAATTCCCCCAGACTACAAGCCAATTTAAACCATAATTCCTGAGATAGACCACTTTTCCCAACATTAATGGGAACCAGCTGCCTCCTATTAATAATATGGATGATTACAAGAAAAAAAAAGTGGGGGAGGGAGTAGTGGAGTTAGAGAAGACATTATTTTCCAGGCTGTTGCCTGTGTCCTGCTGAGGACAATATGGAAAGCTATGGAATATGAGTCTTGAAAACCTGTCAAGTTAAATACACACAGTGTGTTTGCCCAGAAGAAGGATGGAGTTATCAGTGTACTTCTGTGTTTCAGTGACAAGGTTATTTAAGGGGTAGCAATTGTATTTATTTAGTTATTTGCTGGTGCTTTGCTTTTGCCTTCCCTGTGCTGACACTGGATGGTTTTGATTAGCTCCCTAGGAGGGGAGCCCATTGCATTTGGTGCTCTGAGCCTGGCTGTTCCCACTGTGGCCTGATTTCGTGTGAGATTGTAGAGCACATCAAAGCAGAAAGACAAAAAAAAAAAAAAAGTTCTGAATTGTTCTCCTGAGAGCCTGACTTGCTGGTTCAAGAAATTTGTTCGGGTTTCCATTATGGTTTGTGCCAGTGTGAAGTGAAATGGGAAGACATGGCAATTCATGGTGTGTAACAGCAATGTGTCTCAGGAATGGCTTTTTTTTTTTTCTTTCTGTGTTCTTTGTGATTTTGTTTTCCTTTGGTTGTTTTTGGAAATCTGAGTAGAATTTATTAAAAAAAAAAAAATCCACCATTTTTACTTGTCAGTGAGGCAAAAGTCCTGTGGTATCAATTGTTTTGCTTATACTCCTTGTTTCTTATGTAGAAAGGATTCTTAACACAAGGATATGTCTTTGAGACTGATGAATAAAGGAGCCTCACTAAAAATGTCCCTCTTGCCCCTGAAGGAAATGAAAAGGAGCCAGTGCCCTTTTCCCAGTTATTCTGCTAGGATTGTGAGGGATTCTTCGGGACATTTAGCTCACACTGGCTGCATTTCTTCTCAGTCCATTTGGTGATAGTCTGCAGACTTGGCATTGTAACTCTTCTGGAAGGTTGTGAGGGGAATTTTTCTGTGCCTGAAGAGGTGCAAAGCTGGGAATGCCCTTTACCACTGTATCAAGCCTGAGGATACAGAAGGGTTTGATGCCTTCCCAGACCATGTGGGGCTTGCACATCCCTGCTCCAGAAGGATGAACTCTAAGGGACCCTCAGAGCTTTTCCTGCTCCTCTCTCATGTGTGCGAGGAAGTGGGGCAGAAACACAGACTAGGAGTTTGATTCTTTAATACTCTGATCACTTGACTTGATGACAGCCGGGAACCATGGTTTTGGGAACAACTTCCCTCACTTTGACAAATTTCTGTCATTTGCTAGGTTACAAGAAGATCCCTTTTCTAAGTCAGGAGCTAAATACCCTCTAGATCACAAACTCTTAGATGGCAACCTAAGAAACAAAAATAAATCTTGGGCATGAAACTAGGGACATTTCAGCAACATATCCCAGTGGCAACATTTTGTTTTTATTCACACATCTTAGTAGCCCAGACCTTATGTGGGTCACCAGAATATCTCTCCGGGGTATTTACTGTAAAGAAGAAAACCTCTACTGGCCCTCTCCAAAATTCAGCAGTATTTAAAGCAGATACAGCAGAGGTATGAAAAACAGATTATTGATTTTATGTATGTAAATAGAGCATAGCTGAGTTGACAATGTCTCTTTAAATAATTGAAAAAATCTGCTTCAGCTGACAGTAGTTCACCAGATAATGAGGCTGGTAGTGGAGGAACGTGAATAATTAGAGAGTAGGATTCTTGCTGTGAGGAATTGACCCTTGGGGGCTCAGAGAAAGAAGGATTTGTGGCTGCTCTGAAATGCTAGTGGTCTGCTCCAGCATTCCTCTTGTCAATACAAACCTTGTGTTTTTATTGGAAACACGTGTCAAAACAAAACAGCGTTTGAGGCTGCTGCTGAGAGAAGGTGGGCAAGTCCAGGGACTGCAAACCTGTTTTTCTGTTTGCTGCCAAAAATTCCATGCCACTGCTGCCCATCATCTCAGATGGAAGGAGAGATGATGAGTGCTCTCATAATACACTGGTGATTCTTCTTCTGTTGCCTCCCCAGTGAAGTTATTTACACTCAGAAAATTAGAGAAATCAGGATAACCAAGGCATCTTGCTGTACTTTGATGAAGTCTGGATTGAGGGTTTACATTGTAGTACTTCCCTGGAGAAAAGCTGTAGCAGCAAGTGAGTGCTCTGCTGGACAGGCAGAAGGGCATTCAGTCATATTTAATATTTAACTTCCTGTGGGCTGCCAAAACATTTTGAGAACTTGGTAAATTTTGAGTATTGGCTCCATTACCTGCATTATAGAAAACTCAAAGGAAAGAGGTGAGACACACAGTATCTGGTGTTTGCATAAATAAGTCTTTGGGTTTGCTAGTTTTCTTTTTTTTTTTCTTTTTTTTTCCAATTGGAAATTATTTTGTTGGGTTGATGTTAAACATCTGCCTCTTTCTCTGCCCTCCTTCATACCCCAGCTCCTGAGATGGTTTTATTTCGTGAGTGAATTAAATTGTTTTGGGAGATAAAGAACCCAATTTGTAATGTGCTTTAGGGGCTTTCAGAATGAAAGGCAGGGATTGAAGTAGAGTATTTGGTTATTAGTGTCTCCATATTTCTTTCCCTTGATCTACCTGTCCCATCGTGTTGTCAGATCTTCATGGTTGAGATTTGAGTCAATAATGGTGAAAGCTGGAACATGTGAGCCCTATTTAAACCCAGCACCATCGTATTTCTGGAGTGAATCTAAGCCTAATTGAAAAGGCAAGTGGGTTTCTCTGGCAAAAGAAAACGTGGCTGTCATAGGCTTTACCAAGTTCAGTTAAACAGAGTAGAATGTGCTCTGGCATCTTTGTTTGGTTTCCATTTTAAATATAAAATTAAAAACATATTTCATCTGTTGTAGGTTTTAAGGATGATTTACAAACTTAAAAAAAATAAAAAGAACTTTACAGCTTTCCAAGGTCTGGCCCTTGACATGCCAGGAAATAAGTCTCTCCTCATCTCCACAGTGTCATCTCCACAAGAGTTTGTGCAGGCTGCCTTACCCGTCACCTTATGGGCAGCGTGTAGAGTTGTCACCACTCCTCATCATCTTCTTATGTATTTCCTATTGCTCTGCAATAGTTCAGGAAACAGAAACTGTTTGCTTCCAAGTTCCAAAGGATTGGAGCCAAGCTTTGGGCTGGAGGCCCATGCAGGTGGGATGAGAGCAGCCCCATTTCTTCCCTGCTGCCATAAGCACAAGCAGCTTTGAGGCACTTTGGTCAAAATATCCCAAAGCTTTCAGGCACAGCTCAATCTGTTTCCATCTTCTGAGATATTTTTTCAATCATCACTGTTATTTTAGACATATTTCTTTCAGTGAGAATCCATTTGCAGTTTGGAAGTTTCAGATGACTTTTTTTATAGTTGATTAACCTTTTTTTTTTTTTTTAGTTTGAACCACCATATGATGATTGTCATGTGCCTTTCAGAATGGAGCTTATGGGAAAGTTTCACCCTCAGCAATAGTTTTATCAAAATAATTTCTTGTATTATTTAATTACAAAAGCTCAATGTATTCTTTCATGGAACATCACAAATAGATATCCATTCTACAAACCTAAACCCACTTGTTGTGGTCTTTTGCTGAAGTGCTGTGGTTTTACTTGTGTCTGATGCATTTCAGTGTCCTCATTGCTTACTGAACAAAAGTGCTGCCATGAATCAGGAATATTTTAAGGAGGGTAATGACAAAATAAAAAAATCTAACATTGAAGAAAGGTAGCAGTCAGTCAGCTCTGGAGGCTCCTTTTGAAGACCTCATCTGTCATTTGGGAATTTGCACTGGCAGCCCCTGGATTACTGAGGAGTTACGTGCACTCTCTTCTCGCAGAGGTGGCACAATTGTTTTGAAACTAGGCAGATCTTCTGTGTTTACTACTTGGCAGGTTCTGTGTTTTTGGCTGGCAGCCACGCTGAAATGTGTTTAGTTTTAATTGACAGCCATGGTCAACACTGCAGATCCCAGGTAGGTACTGCTAATCCTGACAAGGCAAGGCAGAAACAGACAGCCTTGTGTTCCAGCTAGCCAGAGCCTCGAGCCTTTGGGAAGCAAAGGCATTTTGCCTCCAGACAGTTCTGAACCTCAGGAACTCACCCTTCAGCCTCATCTCAGCACCTCCTTGGAAGCAGCCCCCAGCCACAGGAGCTGTAAGAAATTGCAAAGTGATTGTGGGATCAGATTTTGTAGAATGGTTTAGGTTGGGAGGGACCAACCTCCCCTGCCATGGATAGGGATGCCACTTCTTGTCCCAGGTTGCTGCAAGCCCCATCCAACCTGCCCTGGAACACTTTCAGGGATGTTCACAGCTTACTTGGAACCCCGTGCCAGGGTCTCACCACCCTCACAGGGAACAATCTCTTACTAATACCCAATCTAAACCTCCCCCTTGTCCTGTCACTCCATGCTCTTGTCCACAATCCCTCTCCAGCTCTCCTGGAGCCTTTTGGGTACTGAAAGGTGCTCTAAGGTGTGTGCAGAGCCTTCTCCAGGCTGAACAACCTCAGCTCTCTCAGCCTGGCTCCAGAGCAGAGGTGTTCCAGCCCTTGGATCATCTCTGTGGCCTCCTCTGGACCTACATCAGTCCATGTCCTCCTTGTGTTGGGGACACAGAACTCCAGATAGGGTCTCACAAAGGCAGAGAAGAGGAGGAAATAAATTTTTATCCTGCAGTGGGAAGCCAGATGCTAGTATCCTAGCACAGGAGATCTTATTAGAGCCCAGAGACATCCTGGGTTTGAAGCTTGAAAGCCAGAATAGCTACACACAGACCTCTAGTTTAAAATATAGAGAGACATTCCAAAAGTGCATATGGTTAGATTTATGTAAGCCACAGTTTGTAATGGTTTAGATTTCACCTCCTAGTCCTTGTGAGAGTTTCAGCCTTGCTCTCAAGAGAGTAAAAAAGTAACACAGAACATTTACAAAAATAAAAGGAAAAAAAAAAACCCCATATGTACAGACTTAGGGTGGCTTAGTCATGACATCTAATTAGGGACAGCAATGATTTCTGTGAACCACAGAAATGTTAGTTTCAGTTGGCATAAAATTCCACAGGGTAATACTTGGGACTATCTCTCAGTCTATCTGTCTCTCTGTCTATCAACCATGCTCATATGCTTTATTATTAGTGATGCATTCCTTCTCATTATTGTCTGCTCTGTGAGAAATACACAAGTTATTGTCTTCCTTATAAGATAATTCCTCAAGGAATTCTTTTAACTTCCCCCTCAAGTGCCTTGCATTTCAAGTAGCTGCTCAGCAGAGCTCCACAGCAGAGGGATTTGTATTTATGGAGAAAAGGTTGCACCTGGCTGCTGGGCCAGCAGGGCTCCCATCAGACCCATTTAGGTCTCATCATTATTAACCTCTTGCGTCTCTAACAAAGAACTAACAGCATTGAGTTAGAAACCACCAAAGAGGGCACTGAAAGCAGACATCCAGAGCAAAGGAAGTTTTTTGTGTCACCTGGGAGTAGATGGGATGTTTGTTCCACCCCTGTATCATGAGATGCCCCATGGAGGAGAAAGTAACACAGACACTGTCAGTGACAGCTTTAAAACATGACATCAGTGAGTCAAGGTATTCCTCAGCCTCCAGAAACAATTCCTGGTGGTATCTGTGTAGAGAGACATCTTCAGAACAGCACAACATTTATAAATTTCCATTATTTCTGAGAGCTGTTTTGTTTCAATCTGGTAGAAGTTAAAGAGTATCTCCCAGTTTCTCATTTTTAGTGGGCCTGTGAGATTGAGGTGGAGACCTGGCTGTTCTGAACTTTCCAAAAGGCATTTCCAATAGCAGAGTAGCCCTATTTTCTCCTTCACAGGTCTTGAAACTGTGCAGTACTTGTTCATCAGCCTCAGACTTTGATTTGGCACTGCTGTGTCGTGCAGATGTAGCAATCACATTTGTGAGCCTGGAACTAATTAAAAATGGAATATTTTAGATCAGTCATGGTGAGTGTGGCCAGATTTACAGGGAGAATACAAGGGAGCTTAAGGAGCAGAGTGATCCAGCCTTTTTAAAATGTTCTTCCTCCAACATTGGTACATTACCTACAGGCCAGCTGGGCAGGACCTTTACAGCACTGTCTTTATGCAACCTCTGGCTGGGTAAAGGGGAGCTTTAAGAGGACACCAGTGTTTCATGGTTTGCTACATTCCAGATGTATGCAGAACCATCTCTAAACTCTGTCTGGCAAGAGATTGATTTTTTTATTTATTTATTATTCTCTCTTTTTTTTTAAGAGGGCATGGTTGCCAAGCCTGTCAATCAATTTAACAGGAGACAACGAGTTAAAGGCAGCGAGGAATAGAAAAGTCTGCAGATCTGAACAGAAAACAGATGACGAGATAGATGTGGCTCTAGCCCTGTACAGCCATGCATCTGACAGCTGCACAGAGTGGGGTAGGGCTATCAGAGCTAATACTGTTACCCAAAACTTGGAGGCTGCACTGGTTTGCAAGAGCCTCTGTGAGCCTGTGAGCTCAGTGTGAGAGCGACTGAGGTGAGGGCTGCAGGGCCTTTGGGGAGGAAAGATTATCCTCAGAGCAATTATATGGTGGGTCACCATCATTTCCTCCCTGCTCAGCTCAACATTTTCAACATTTGCTGCTCCGGGCTGCCAGCTCTGCACCTGCTCCGTGCTGAGTCAAGCTGAGGAACAAAGCACAACCCAAAACCCCCATGGTGGCTCTCAGGGTACAGCCAGGGCTTGTGAGGGATCAGTGCTTCATCCCACCTCACCAGCAGCTTGCTCTGGTTGTGACTGGCAGCCAGTGTGGCGCAACAGCAGCCACACAGCCACCGCACCACTCAGCACAGCCTGGTGGGGACATGATGCTCCTGTCCCCATGGCTCTGTGTCACCTGGATGTACCCTGGGCAGCACCTGGCTTTGAGTGGGCTCCACTGGGCTCTTTGATCAGACCCTGGTGAGATTCCCACTGAGAAAACAAATGAAAAGGATGCCCCAGATGTTGCTACATCTGGTAACAGAGGATGGCAAGCTTCCCTGTGGGTTGTCATTCCCATGTGACATTCCTTGCAGGATGCTCAGCCTGTTGCTGGTTTGTAAATGTGAGGGTGACCTTTTAGCCCTCGTGCACCACAAAAGTTTTTGATTTGCAAGCCTCAAGATAAGCAGGTAATTTAGTATCATACAATAGTATTAAAAAAAAATATTCTGAAACACCTTTAAAATTAAACTGTGGGCAGAGTGGTACTGTTGAATGCAGGTGGGGGCACTACCATGGGGAGGTGATCAGGGGGTGTCACCCCCAGCTTTTCACTCCAAAAGGCCCCATGTTTTCTGCTGAGGAGATCCAGCAAAAGCCTCAGTTTGTCAGCCCCCCCACAAAGATAAATAAAAAATCAACTTTGCTTGAGCATGTCTTGGCTGGCAGTCTCTGCACAGAGTTCTGTGCAGCATGGCTTTTATTACCATTAAAATGATTTAAATGGAGACTCTGCCCAGCAGCATTGTAGGTGACACATTCCCTAGCTGCCATGTATCCAAACAGATTGCTGCAAGGCCTTGAATAAACATTTTGTAAGTCTAGCTCTGAAGCAATTTACATCAAGCAGCATATATTGCATGGATGCCAACTAGTTCTTGTGTATTCCTCACAGAGCAGACAATGTTTTCTATCAAATCTGTTGGGTGAAAACAGAAAACCTATTAATAATGTGTCAGGAACCTGACTGAATGCAATATTTATGTTGAAGTCTCATACACGGCTTGTTTATAAAGAGTACACAAATTCTGTGGTTCGTGTTTGAAATGTGTAAGAGAAAAGAATAATTTTAACATTTTTCTCACAGGGACACCTACCCACACAATTTCAGTCCGCTTGTAATACGAAGGGTTGATGTTTTTCTCGGAGTAAGCTGAATGCAGAGCTCGCCAAAGCTGGTCCGTGCATTGATCTCAAGAGCTTTAGCCCAGGGACAGCACATTGTAGTGAAGAATTAGACTAAAGCATTCAAAATCTAGCAAAAGGAGCAAATTCCTAGGGCTCTTGAATTTTTCTTGTGTGTAACTATGGTGAAATCTCAAGCCCATCCATTGATTTGGTGACGAGTTGGAGCTGTGTTGAAACGGAGCAGAACGCGGTCTTGGCCCGTGCGGCGCTCGTTAGGTGGTGAGCTGAGTGCTGAGCACCTCAAACCTGAACCTCATCCAAACCCCAGCCTGCAGGATGGGGATGGAAATTTTGTGAGGCTTCACTTGGAGTATTGCTCTATTTTATTTTTTTCTTTCTTTTGCTTTTGCACAAATCACCAGGGTTCTAAAAATGGCCTCCAACACTCATTTCTACTGGCACGGCCGCTATCGATCGTGTCCAGAAAGAGGAATGGAAAGACATGACAGAACTGGAAATGATCCCAAGCCATGAAGCTTGGATCTGAACCTTGATCCAAGCTTTGCTAAAGAACAGGAGGGCTTTTTTTTTTTTTTTTTGCTTGTTGTATCTGGAGGTTTGATTTAATCTCTTGTACTTGCATGGAAAATCCGTAGTTCTGGAGTACGGAGTTTCCTCGGTGGATAAGATCTGTTGGATCTGGTGCTCCAGGGAAACTTTTAACCTGGGAAGAGAGTGGCTTAAGCAGCATCAGCAGTATCTGTGAGGGATCTCCAGCCATGAGAACCAAGGGAACGAAGAATATTCCCAGTGTTCCTGAACACTGCCCAGCTCAAAATGATCTTTTTCTTTTTCTTTTTCTTTTTCTTTTTCTTTTTCTTTTTCTTTTTCTTTTTCTTTTTCTTTTTCTTTTTCTTTTTCTTTTTCTTTTTCTTTTTCTTTTTCTTTTTCTTTTTCTTTCTTTTTTTTCTTCCTCCTCTTCCTTCCTCCTCTTCTTCCTCTTCTTCTTCTTTTTCTTCTTTCTCTTCTTTCTCTTCTTCTTCTTATTCTTCTTTCTTTCTTTCTTTTTGTTTCAGGTGGAGTACTTAAAGCCTGATTCAAAAATTGACTCATGAATAACATGGAAAATTTAATCAGCATGAAGATTTTGGTCACATTGTGATTAATACTTGCCAATTCTCTGCAGTATTTTTTTAATGAGTTGCAACTCATTAAACTAATTATATTCATTGATTTCAACCAGATGTTTGCACCTGGAAGTGCATTTATTATCATTTATTATCAGAGAGGGACTCTCCATCAGGACCTGTAGTGATAGGAAAAGGAGTAATGGGTTAAAATTGAAAGAGGGGAAATTTAGATTAGATATGCAGGAGAAATTCTTTGCTGTCAGAGTGCTGAGACCCTGGCACAGTTTGCCCAGAGAAGCTGTGGCTGCCCCACTCCTGGAAGTGTTCAAGGCCAGGTTGGATGGGGTTTGGAGTAACCTGGGATAATGGGAGGTGTCCCTGTCCATTGAACAAGATGATCTTGAAGGTCTCTTCCAACACAAACCATTCTGTGATTTAATATTAATTGATTTGTCTCCCCAGTTAATAAACAAAAATATTAGCACATGATTGAGCCAGCTGGTATCATCATCATTATTAAAATTAACTAACAAAATATCATACTGTACAATTTGCAAAAAGACAACAGATTGGCAATTTCTTGTCCAAACTGTATGGTAAATATATTCCAGTAATGAGTGGCTTACCAGAAAGCAGGAGAGGAAAGACCACAAATAAAATCAATATTATTATAAATATTACTTGCCACCAGTAATTTGAAAAGCTACTTTTTCATCCAAAACATTTGTTTTAAATTATATGTTGACATATTCTGGAAATAATTATGATAGACTATTTTTAAATTAGTAGTGCACAAAGGACTTTCTTCTTTATATCCTTTTTTACATCCACAGTTTCTGGTTTCTGCAGGACTAAAATAGACTTGGATAAGGATCCATAGAAGTATGTGTGTGCATGTAGATACTTCTATTTATTTTTTTTTTCTGGTTTGGACTATGAAGTTGTGTGCTTTGGGAGGCAGGTGGCTTCCAACATTTGCAGAGATCTGCATGTTAAGTGAGTTCTGTTTTGTATTGCAGGAAAGTATTGCTACATGTATTTTCATGACATTCCTTTCAGGAATCTTTTGGAGGTTGTTTCCAAGATGCTATGAAAAAAAAAGAAAAAGTGATTTGCTTTCAGAAAGTAATTGCTCAGCTAGAAATAATGAATATGGTACAGCTAATGTGGAAACTCAATATGTCAGAGGTGATGTGGAAAACTTTGGATCACACTGAACTGGGAGGACAAATGATCCCATAAAGGAATCAAATGAAGCTGTTACAGAAAGTCTTATTTCTGCCAGTGTCAGGACAGCTTGGAAACCACAGATGAAAGAGCCCTGGTTCCGTTAAGGGCTCAGGAGAAGTGGAGACTTTCTGCTGGTTTTGGTCAATGAGTTGGTTCTTGGCCAACCCACTGACCCTTTCTGGGCAAAGGATTGAAGTGTGGGTGGTGCCCCAAGCCCTGAACCCCATTATGGGATGGCCAAGTGTCCCCAAGAGGCTTGTTCAAGCAAGGAATATTTATAGTTCCAGTGCCAAACACACACAGGTGTGCAGGATGATCTTCTTGTTACAGGAGGAGTAGCATTGGAGATCTGGCTGGGAATGAAGGCTCCTTGAAATTGTCCTAGGAAGCCTTGACAGAAATGGAAATTTCTGCATTTCTTGATTGAAATTCAAATTTCTGCAAGTTTCAGCAGAGTCCTGTCTGATGGTTGATAGCCCCAAGGGATGCCTGCCCTGTCCCCATCAGCAGTGTCCCTTCCACACTGGGTCTCTCACTGCCAGGTGTGTCTGTTGTTTCCCTTTTTACCACCAAATATCGCACTGGCTGAAGGTTAAAAGAGAATTCTGATGAGTGGCAGCTCTGCTTTCCAGAGCATTCATCTTACTAGATCGCTCTGATCAATCCTCCAGTTTGACTACCAAAATGAAAATTAAACATCCTATCCACCAGGAAAATGAATTTATAAATACATTTTAACTCTAGAGCCATCTTTTACCTGAAAACTTAATTGTGTTCCTTTAAGAAGATAAAATTAAGTATCCTCATGGCAGACCATCAGTTTTAACAAAGCATCTCTAGAGCAGATAGACATCATTACTAATACAATTCTTTGAGGTGCAGGCAGGAAAATAAATTGGTTGTCATTGGGACATCATCAATATAATGAACATCTGACATGTAGACTCTGTTTCAGATGACACAGACATAAATGAGCAGGAAAAATTGTTAATAAGAACTGCAGGCAGGACATTGCAGGCTGTATCTGTCTCATGAAATGTTATTTGCTGCCAACACATTGCAGTAAAGAAAGACTGTTCTACCTGGAAATAGATGAGGAAAATAAAGTGAAGAGTCACTTTAAGGTATGTCTTGAGAAACTCTGTTCAATAACACAGTTTGAATCTTTGACTTTTTTTTTTTTTCATCTTGGTAGCAACTTTCATTTCAGGCAGGAAATTGGTATTTTGCCTGTTTTTTATTTCCATTTAACCAGTACAGCAAAATGGAACCTTTGATTTTTGGAGCTATACCATCTCCAACAGAAATCAGTAGCTAACATTGTCATTCAGACAAACACAAAGCAGAGCTGGTTGGAGTTTTGCAAAGCCTAGGGGGAAATTTTGACGTGCAGAAGTGAATACCCAAATACCCTCGGCTGTCTTGGGGATTTCCGGCAGCGTCTGCAGAATGTGGGGAGAAAATTCCAGGGTTGAAAACAGCTGAAAATGTTCTACAATGGAGTCCCAGCTCAGCACTCCTTAGTCTCACTTGTCTTAGGTGGATTTAAGCATGTGTTTATTGTTAAGGGTGAATTTTTAATCCAGCAAGGACCCACTGCTTTTCCAAGCAGGACCATAGCTCCTTTTCTGTTTCATAAATTATTTGGAAAGTGAACCTATACTCTTTCAAGTCCCAATATTCATTAACAGGCTTGGATGGTGTGTACTCTTTGAATCAGTTGTTTCCTATTCAATTCACATAATGAGTGAACTGAACCACACAATATAATTCTTTTTCCCAGTTTTAGCTGACTGAAACACAATGAAGGAGAAAATTTTCTTTACTTGGAAGAGTTTTAGCTCATGTCAAAAGGATTAGCAAAGGGGTTTGTCAACATACACAGATCCCCACTTGTCAGGATATGTGTGAGCAGATGCCCCACAAGTTGGAGCAAAGCAAAAGGAGCAGCACCACCAGGAAGTATCTTTCTGCAAGCAGAGCAGTTTGAAGCACTGTGCATACCCTGAGCTGATCAGGAAGTAAAAACAACCCTCCTCATGGAATGCACTTGGCCAGGGAAAACATGGCAGGCAGAGTCAAAGTTTACAGGGAATGTGAAAGAGTTACAGGATCAAAAGCTCAGATAAACATCCTAACACTTAAATCCTAAAGTGGATGCTCTCCAAAGTTCTCCAAGTCTTCTGGGCCCAGCTCATTCACCTCATGGCCATGAGAAGTGCTTTTCTCACAAGGCTGCTGATGCTTCCTCTTGTTTGACAGGCAGGAAATTACAATCCAACGAGCCTTTCTCACCAGAGTTCAAAACTTTTGGTAGGAGAGAGAATTAGAAAGTGCAGAGGCTGAGACAGAATGTAAAACAGAGTGCTGGGGTTGGGATGAGTGGGAAGAAGGGATACTGAGAGGGAAAGTTAATCAAGCTCTCTAATGCCACAGAAACATGCCAGGGACCAGCACTTGTGGGGATGGGATGCTGTGCCAGGGAGCAGCAGGATGTGCCTCTGGAAGAGGAACTCAGCCCCCTCACTGCTCCAGCCCAGGTAATAACATTCCCCTGTGGCTGAGGAATGCAGCAGGACGAAATGAGAGGCTGCAAATGCAGTTCTAAAATGATTTTCCATGTGAGAATCCCAAACCAGTAACATTAATCTTGAGGCTGTTGTCACTTTTCAGTGTATGCGGCATCTTGTAAAAGGCTCATCATCCATTGGGGTTTTTAAATTATTATTAATTTTATTATTTTGCAGGGCTCTAATTAGGTTGGCAGTGCTTATCTGGCATCCTCTTATTGCCACAGGGCAGCAGCCAGCACCCCCAGTGACAGACCCAGCTGTGTAAGGCTCTTGTTTTCCTACAGCAAGGAGCATTCTTTGTGTGCAAGTCTGAGGCTGTGTACACGTGTGTGAACTCTCCAAAGGCAAACAACTCACCTTTAGAAAGCCAAATTCCAAGCAAGAAACGAGCTCAGCAGCTGTGAAAGGTGTCTCTGTGTTTCATTGTTGATAAAAGTACAACCCACAGTGACTCAAACCTCAGGATATGGTGGGGAACCAAGAAGAAAAGAAAGAGAGTGGGGAAGAAAGGGGAAAAAGCCTTCTCAGGATGAGGAGTTCAGACATGCCAGATTTCTTTGGCACAGACATTGCTGTCAGGAGCCTTGTGGATGTTTGAGTCCCTGCTTTCTTTTTGTTGGCTCTGAGCATTTTGAAAGATTTTGAAAACAGTACTGTAAAGTGTTTAGCTGCAAAGCTGACCAGTGAGTGCCACAGCCAGCATCTCCTACACAGGCTGACAGTGCAGGCAGAAACCTGTCACCTCAGGGCTGTCACCAATCTGCCATTAACCTGCAGCTCCTCACTGTGACATAAATGTCAATGGTCATTTTCCTCCACATCAGCCTTTTCTTCAACTCTCCTGGGTAAGCACAGGGCAGCCACTGGAAGGGCAGTGAGAAAAGGAAAGGGAAAAGCTGGTCTGGAAGCTGAGCACTAAAAGTAGGCATTGATTTCCTATCGTAGAGATGACGTGTTTGAATTTACTGAGCTCCTTTGGATTGAAAGGCATTTATCCAGCCACAGGGACTGCCAGGTGTGCTGTGCTCAGATAAAATAATGCTTTAGCATTGGTTCCAAGGCCCTGGATTTGCCTCCACCAGCTCCAGCCATCTGGCTCAGGCACAGCTTATTTCTGAAGTGACTTGAAGCTTGGTGGCATCAGAGTTCCTCCTGTGATGCTGTCAGAAATTTAGCTGTAGGAGCACAAGCTCAGGCACGAGGAAGGAACTCAACAATCCTGTCACAGACAGCACCTAACTAACAGAACAGGTCTTTTTTTTCTACTGAACATGTATATTCCTGACTTGCAGTGGAAGAGGAGTGTGGCTACAAGATGTATGGAGAGCAGAATGCTGCAGGGAATGAAGAAAATAAGAAATGGAGTAAATGGAGGGAAGGCTGTATGGGCTGGTCACCAGTGTAGGATCTCCTGTCAGGTCTATTGAGCTGACAGAGGCTGATCCAGCACAGAGGTGCAGTGCCTGGTCCCCAGAGGAGAGCTCAGCCTGAGCCTCTGCAGCAGTGAGGATTGCATTCCTGCTGCTGGAATACAGGAATGCTGGAGAGCACCTAAGGAGAACAGGTGTTATTGATATATTTACACTGATTTACAGTGCTCCCCCTCCTCCTCAGGCCACTGCAGAGGCCCTGGAGGCTCACACCTGCACAGAGATGGGAGCCAAGGTGAGCTGCTCTGCATCACCTGCACTGGTGATGGTGATGCTGACAGGAGTGGGATTTCAGCATCCCTGGGAGGAGTTTGCCTTTGAGAACAGCAGCTTGTGTCCTTTTAACTTCCAATGAGGAGTCCTGTGAGCTCTGAGTGTCTGGAAAGGACCAGATCCAGGAATAACTGCAGTGGTACCAAGAACCTCAGCAGGCACTGACACCTGACCCATGCCATGCCTTGTGGGGTTTGGTCTCTGGTGGCTCAGAGATGCCACAGCAGCCTGCAGGGTGTCACACACAGCTCCTGTGGGCACAGGGAGAAGCCACAGTTAAGTGAGTTACCCACTGCTCCTTGCTTCTGCTCTGCTTTTGACTCAGCTCTGCAACAGCTTGTGGGAAAGCCAAAGGAGAAATATTTATTTTAATATTCAGATGTTCTCATTCACACTTACATATGTGTATGTGTGGATGCCACACATATGTAACATCAATGTGTTTGTTTATCAGTGCTTTTCCTGCATGGCTCTGGTTCTTTAACAGCTCTATCTTCTCATCTCCACAAATAAATAACAATATTGGACCTGAATTCTAAATGTATCTCCTATCTTCTCATCTCCACAAATAACTAACAATATTGGACCTGAATTCTAAATATATTCTGAAGACCAATAACCCCCTGAAGTTTTCTGGATGTCTTTAATTAGAGTAAAAGCCAAACAAAGCAATCAGAAGGAAACAAATGGGTTGATGGAGCTCTCTGTTCACTGACTGGTGGTTAGGAGTAGAACTGGGTAAATGTTCATGGCAAATGTTTGGTTTTCGACCTGTCTAGCTTTTCTTGGTATCCTGCAATTATTTTTGTGTGCATGTGTGCATTTTTGGTGCACATTTATATTCTTTGAAATTCTGTATACATATTTTGTATAAACATGTTTCAAAACCCTGGTAGTAAAGTGCTGTTTAGCTGTATGCAGGGCTGTTAAAGGCATTTGTGTGACATTCAGTATCCAAGTAGAAGTTTATACTTGGAGACCTGAAAACACTATAAAACAGAGAGTGAAAAATCAGAGATTCCTAGGTGATCACACAAATTGTTAGAAGGATGCAAGAGTAGACAGCATGGCCCAGAATTATTTTAGTATAAAGGAATGGGTGTTCTAAATTTTTTTTTTTTTTTCAGATTCTGAGGAAGTTATAATTCACTTTTAATGGCATAATCTGTGTTCAAGGATATTTTACCTTCTCTCATTTCTTTTTCAGGTGATTTCCATAGGAACAAAGCAGTCCCTTGCTGTGATGCAACTGCCTCTGGGTTTAAACATTTCTGGTTAACTCCAGCCCAGATGCAAAGCAGATCTGTTTCTTAGACAAAAAAGGAAAATCAAGAGAGAAGAATTGGATGGAGGGGAAGAATTTGATTTGTGAGGGCTCTTTTCAGAAAGTACCATGAGATCTTAAAGAAGGCAGCAGGATTAGAGCTCCTATTGCTTGTGAATTGCCTGAACTGCATGAGTGAGCTTTAAGGAGAGCAGTAATGAAGAAATAAAACAGCTTACAAGCTACACCAGCCCTGGAAAATAGGAGCATTTCACAAATGGCTTCATCTTCTTTGACTGGTGATATCCAACAGTGATGTACAATTACTTCTTGTTGTAGTTCTTCTGTTGTATCTGAAACACAAAGCTTTCACTCTAAACCTGGCTAAAGAGTAAAACAAGAGAATGCAGCAATTTCTAATCTAGCCATTAGCTCAGCAGCAGGGTTGTCTCAGGCTGTTTTGATAGAAGCAAAAAAAAAAAAAAAAAAAAAAAAAAAAAGAAAATTAAAAAAGGGGATTTGTTTAAAGTTTGCCTCAGGGGTTGGAAACCTATTTTTCAGGCTGTTTAACTGTCACTCTCTGTGCATCTGTTCAAATTAGCTTCAGATAGTGAAATAAATAGGAAATATGGCCCAAGGGTTCCTGGTTTTGTCAGAAGGGACTGAGAGAAGTGAAGAAGATGAAGGAAGTCTGGTTCATGAAGGCCTGCTGGGTCTTTTTGCTGACATGAAGTCCAAGCTGACTCCTCATTCAGTTCTTCCAATCATCACAAACGCCCCAGTGGACAGGAAAACCCTGAATGTGGTGATACAGGATGGAAAGTCCAATACAAGATGTGGTGTGAACTTCCCCAAGCTTGGACCCAGAGTTTCAACAGAGGAAAAAGAATGCCAAGGAAATGTGGGGAAGGGGTTCAGGGTGAAAGAAAAGGTTATTTCAGGTGAAAGAAAAGGTTGTTTGCTCAGAGTGGCAAAGCAGCTGCAAGAGATGTGCTAACAGGGCACATCTGGGCATTGTGAGTCAGACATTTAGATCTCAGTGTCTCTTACATTGTTGTTGATTTTAGAGAGCCAAGTGAGGGAAAAGCTTGGGCACTCACACATCTCAGACCCAGTTCAATAAACTGCTTTTCTCAGGCAGAATTTTGAGCAGTTCTGTCCCAATAAACCCTGCTCATGACAAAATCTTGGATATTTGGTTCCTCTTTTCTCAGAGTCCTTCCAGAGCATGGAATTGTCCTTTGTTTCCAGACTCCTTTGGTACTGTACTCCTCTCTACTAATTTTCACAATAAAGCACTTCATCACTGCACTGATGTAAAATATTTGTGTGTCAGTGGTGTGACACATGTATGTCCAGCCATAGAAAGAAGCAGTAGCACCTCTTCACCTCTAAGGCTTCCCCCACCCCCTGATTTCCATGGTTTGATGCCTGGAAATTCAGTTTACCTGTTGTTCCTCTGTATCCTCTGTGTACATGAATCAGGATAATTCATCCATCACACTTATATCATTCCTGGAAGCTACTCCTTTAAAAATATATATTTTTATGTATCTTGCTGTTGCTGATGATTTTTCTCTAACACGTTTAAAAGTGCCTAAAATCAGCATGGAAATGTGCGAACAAAAGAGATTGAAATAATCTTTTTTTTGTCTATTTTGCACCTCCGGGGTATTTTGTGAGAAATAAAATGCACTTCACAGCTCTCTCTGGCACGTGCTATAATTGCAATCAACATTTCTGTGTATCATAAAAATTATGAAGATGATGATGATGATGGCCACTGTTTCCCACCTCTTTGCTGCAAGAAAAGAGCTGACTGCAACAGGATGTGCTGTGAGTTAGATTTATTCCTAGATTTATTCCTCCCCTCTCTCAAAGGCAAAATAGGTCAATATTCTATTATAGTCCAAACATTATTAACTTACTGTCTTCATGTATTTTGATAAATACAAAAATCAAAATTGAACTTCAGAAACATGACTCATTTTGAGTGTAATTTTAAAGTTTTCTCAATCTCTATTTTCCATTTTTTCCCCTCCAGGTTTTCTGTCTATGTGCACTTTGCTTTCTCAACAGAAAAGACAAAAAAAAGGGAAAACAAAAACTGAAGACTGAAAATGGAAGAAAACAAAACAGATCTTGGTGCTTGTGTTTCTTTGCACTGGGAGAGAAAGAAATGAGAGTTAAAATATCTAGATTTTATAAAGATACAATGAAAACTCAATAACAAATCCATAACAAATATCACTGATAATGTACAAAATGATAAAATAACATTTTCATGCTCTTTTTGGGTTGTTTTATTTGTTCATACTGCCAATCACTTCCTCTTTGAGGGAGGAAGGTAAACAGAGACACCAGATAAATGGCTCTAGGTGGCTAGAAAAGGCAAAAGCAAAAATAATGATAGCTCAGAGTGTCTCCTTATGGAGCTTGTGCTCCAGCTCATGCTGATGGAATTAATTATTATATTGTGGATCTTGCTTGTCAAGCACAGGAGTTCTCCTTGCCCCAGAGCTGTGTAGCTCAACCCCAGCCATGGAACTAAATTGGCAAACTCCTCACAATTACTTGAGGAGTAAGAATTTGGTCAAAGGTACAGGTGAAAAGGCTGGATGGGCTGATGAAAGGTATTCCCCAAATGAAGGAAATCCTGTCCAGATGAAGAGGTCACCTCATCTGCAAGCCTGAGGCACTGCAGGGATAATAATCCCCAGGTTCAAGCGTTAATGGGAGAATAAAAGACAAATGGAGCCATTTGTGATTTATTTCCAAATAAATGCAAGTTCATTTTGCACAGAGCCTTCACCCTGTCTCAACAGGCAGATCTCAGAGGGTAATTTCAGGGCAGTTTTCCCTGGTGTGTGCTTGCTCAAGGTTTATGTGAGTTTCTGCTTCACTTCTTCAAGGCACTGGGCTGCTCAGGGACAGGTTGGTGCTTTGTATTTTATGATGCTAATTTTGGTGAACAAAGCTCTTTAACAATTCCACACAGTTTTCTTGCAGAGAGATTTCCTTAAGCTAAGAGAAAAGCCTACAGTGATGCTGTGGATTGTGAAGGAAGCAAATGTAAAATGTGTTTTTACTGCCTTGGCACATGCCTGGGAACGATGTGAATGCAAAAAGGCTGAGGCTGAGTTTGGGGAAATGACCCCCATTAACTGATTTTAATTAATTACAGCACTTTGCTGATTTGCAGGGAGGGACACATGGTCCTGCTGGAGAATGGTGGGATCTGCCCACTTGTGGTAGGAGGGATGTGCTGGTGGTCTCCACCCCCCTGGCCTGGGAAGGGCCAGAGCACCAAGAACTCTGCAATTGAGCACCTGAGAGGCAGAGCTGCCCTGAGGGGTGAGCCCAGAGGGGCTGTGTGTGTGTTAAAGGGTGGGTTAGGCTTGCCTGGAGGAGGCAGCCTGCAGGCTTGCAGGGCTCCTGGCTGGCACCAGCACCTCTCTTGCTCCATCCCAAGAGCAGCTCGTCTCAGGAAGGAGCTGGCAATGGCTGTTTTTTGTTAAGGGTGAGTAATTTTGAAGCTTGAATATAATGTTCATCTTCTATAACTATGATGGAACCACTTTCTAGTCCTTTAGCTGGAGCCTGGTCTGTGTTTTTTGGCTGCAAGAGGTTTCCCAGGTTGGCTGCTTTGCATGGGGATGGAGCAAGAAGTGCTCCAGCTTATTTCAACTAAGTCCCCATTTCAACTAAGTCCCCCATTTTCCCTTTCCTTGGCAATGTTGGGACTAGAGAGAAATAGCAACAACTCTTCAGCTGCCTGGGTTTTTTGTGAACTTTGTGTAGGTATGTGACCATGAACATCTGAGAGCTGTCCAAGTGGGATGGGATGTGGCTCTAGAACAGCTCAATGCCCTACTGAGGAACTAGTTCATCCTCTAATTATTGATGAGACTGCAGGGTCTGCGTTCCCTCTGGGGCAGAGGTGGCAAAGAAATGGGAGCTGAGGTACTGATGGACTCCTCTTTTCACATTTCCAGTGCTCACCAGTAAAGTGTTTGAGGGCCCTCCAGAGGAGAGAGAGAAAGAAAACACAAACAAGAGAACCCAAACAATAAACAATCTGGTTTCTGTAGTCCATTGCTAAAAAGCAAATCTGTGTCTCTGTTGTGTGGTGATAAGGAGAATTTGGTATACAGGTACACTCTGGTTTCTGGTTTCCCAAAGAACCTAAAGCAGAGGCGAGGTAATAACTAAAAAAAGAAACACACACAAACCCTTATAAAGCTCTAGGCTTGTGGCCTGTTTTGCTTTTTCTCTGCCTCCTCAAGCCCAACACACCTTCAGACATTCCTGGCTGAGGTGGTTATAAAAAAACCCCATGTCTAATTTGGATTCATAGAGCCCAGTCCTATCCTAAACAAACAATGCTGCCTGGGATTGCCTGCCAGGCAGTTGGCATATCTGGCAGATTAGCTCACACTAACAATAACGTGCTTCAAGAAGGAGAAGGGGCTGGATTTGGGCTCCCCTGCCAGCTGGAAGGGCAGTGTGGGGATGTGTGCCCATCTGAGCCCCTCCTCTGGAGAGGAAAGGTTGGCACAGAGCAGCTTTCTCAACCCCAGCACTGAACCCTGTGTGGAGGTGGTTTGCAAGCTGAGCTGGGAGAGTAATTCCACTACAAATTGCTCCAAGTGTTAAAGCTCCAGGGAGCAGATTTAATAGCTGCCTTCAACCCCTGCCTTGCTTGGTCAGACTCTGCTTTATGGGCACAGCTGGATGGTGGGGAGAAAGCCAGGGAGGGGAGGTTGTCCTGCACTTAAATTTGTGGAAAAATTAGTTTGCACTTGTCCAGGCTTTGCTTTGTGTGGATTCATCCCTGTAAGTTTAGATGCATGGAGGAGAGGTGCAGGCTGGGAGGGAGGAACTTTACTCCAGCTTGCCTGGATCAGGAATGTGGGAACCAGCACCAGGCAGACCTTACACGCTTTATGAACAGTGAAATGGGGTTTCAGCAGCTTGGTCTGGAATTTGGGTGGCCACACCAGCTTAACTTTCTTGGGGGGGGAAAAAAAGCCAGGACTTCAAGCTTATACTTGTCTCGGATTTCAAATGGTGAAAGGGGGAGGGTGCATAAATGCCAACTCAGCAAAATAAATGGTTCACACAGAAAACCCAATGTCAGGAGTGAAACCTGACTCGCTGAGAGCTTCTTGTGCACCAAGTGCATGTGCTGTAGTGACAGGAGAGGATCCCTGCTGCCCTCATCCTCACACAATCAAAACACTCCTTGCTCAAGTGTTTGGGGATCAAAATGCCAAGAGCAAAGGAACAAAGCTATCTCTCTCTGAAGATGTGAATAAGTGGAAGCTGAGGTTTCAAATATCAGCCTGGGGAGTGTGCAAGGCAAACAGCAGTGGTCCCTGCTGGGAGCCCAGCCCAGCACATCTGCCTGATACCTGCAGGGCAGATCTGGCTGCTCTGCTTTTGGGAGGGAGAATCTGAGGGGGCTGCCATTCCAAGTGGATCTGTGGGGTGGTGCTGTGAAGGAAGGAACTTTTAAGAGCATTTGTTTCTGTCAGCTTGTGTGGAAATCTCACCTGGCAGGCTTTGCAAACACTTTCTTGAGGTCCCCAGTATTTGTTTCCATTTTCTTCACACCCATTCCTATCTCCAACAGCAGCATCCCTTTCTAGATCCCAAAGGAGGTGAGGAAGGATTGGCAATGCTCTTCCCAGTATTCTTCCCTATTGCCTCCAGCCCAGGGCTTGTGTGCCAGTCCTCTTTCCCTGAGGAAAAGGCATTGTAGTCCTTTAATGCCCTTTGAAATGCTCATGGTGCTGGAATGGGCTCTGTTCCTCACTGCTATCAAGTTCAGTTCATAGCAAGACTAAAACTTCCTGTTTTGGCTTCTGAGCAATGCAACTTCTCCAGGTCTCAATCTTGTAATTGCTCAGCTCTTGTTAACTGTTAAAAATGGTCAGAAACTGGAAAAATCAGGACAAGGGGAAATATTAGGAACATGCTTGCAAAAAAAACCCTCAAAACACCCCAAAATGTGAACATCTGTGCCAAACAGAAACAGAGAAGTTGTTCAGATGGCAAAACCTGTGCTTATCTAATACCTCTTCAGACCACTTCTAGATGCCCAAGGCTGTGCAGGTTTCCACTTGCCTATTCCTAAGCTTGGCCATGCTTTCTGCTTTTCCAGCCCCTGGTGCTGTGCCCGGACTGGGTGATGCTCCCAAGCCAGCTGTGTGGGCCTGCCTGCACAGGCTGGATGTGTGGGGACCTGGTAGGGCCTCCTGCAACCCCCCTGAGCCCTGAGGGGCTGTGTGAAAGCCAGGGGTGACAGAGAGCAAAGTGAGCCTGTGGTGACTGCCACAGCCGTGCCAGTGGCTGCAGCTGCAGAGCTCACAGGTCTTGCAGGGATTTTTGTCTGTTGGGGAAGATGAAACAGGAAAGCCTTATAAATATGATTGTCTGGCAAAAGATTTTGAGAATATGGAAACTATAAGTGAGACTGAAATGAAAGCAAGCTTTGAAATCCTTTAGTTACTGAACAATGGGAAAACAATGGCATGGCCAGCTGAAGGTAATCCCCTTTTGATGGGAGGATACCCATCTGATACCCTCTGCTTGCAGGCAGCTCCAAGGGTCAGAGCAGACCCTGCCAGCTTGGCAGAAGGGGCCCAAAGAGGAGTTTGTAGGGTTTAAAATGTAGCACAGTATGGTAAAGTAGTGATTCTTATAGGCTGTATGGAAATGCTGTAGGATTTGTATGTTGTACTAGATTGGTTAGTGAGAGAATATTTAACACAGAAGGAGATTTATTGTATTGTAACAGGAACTTCACACTTTTACCTCTTGTCTTAGCTCTTGCCTTTGACGCTCTTACCACTTTTACTCTCTCACCCTCTCATCCTCTCTCCCCCTCTCTTCTCTTGGGCCTGCTCCGAGCTGTGGCTGCAGCTCCCAGCAGGGCCCTGCACCCAGGCCCTTTGCAATGAACCCCAAATCCCAGCAGGGCCCTGCACCCAGGCCCTGTGCAATGAACCCCAAATCCCAGCAGGGCCCTGCACCCAGGCCCTGTGCAATGAACCCCAAATCCCAGCAGGGCCCTGCACCCAGGCCCTCTGCAATAAACCCCAAATCCCAGCAGGGCCCTGCACCCAGGCCCTGTGCAATGAACCCCAAATCCCAGCAGGGCCCTGCACCCAGGCCCTGTGCAATGAACCCCAAATCCCAGCAGGGCCCTGCACCCAGGCCCTTGGCAATAAACCCACGTTCCTGATCTGGCTGGAGAGATCTCTTGTCTCCATCCATCCCGACTGTCCTACCCCTGTCACTCCTACATTTGTCCATCCAAAGGGGTGCAGAAGGCTTGAGAAATCCCTGTTTTATTGTTTGTGGGGAGAAGTGAAGCATCTTCCAGCAAAGAGCTCCTTTCTGGTCCTGGAAGGCCCTGCCTGCTGACCCCAGGGAGCTGCAGGGCTCCATCCCATGGCAGGGAGGCTGCGCCCTCTCACAGAGCCACTCTGCCTGTGAAGGGAGCTTTGCAAAGCTCTGCGAGGAAAACTTGTCCATCACAGTCTGAATATTGCTGGAAATAATCCCAGGGAAATCTGGAACCAGCCAGAAAGCGCTTATTAGCTGAAATTCCAAATAATGTGACAGTTTTTTCCCAGAGCTTTCTGAGTGCTTTGTCCCAGCTGGTGTGGAGGTGTAGCCCCAGAAGGGACGCAGTAAGATGGGAGCAGAGTGATCCTGCCAAAAAGAGGTGTGGAAGAGGGGATCCTCTCTCTGTGGAGCAAAGGAGGAGGCATCTCCCTCAGTCAGGTGTGTGTGTGGAGCCAGAGATCCTCTCCACAGCTCCAGGCAGCTTCTGGCCCTTGCTCTTTGTGCATTTTTCTACCTGAGCAGACATCTGTGCATGGACCTTTCAGAGCAAATTCAGCAGCACTTACCTGAGATGCCCTTTTGTGGACTAATTTTGCAGTTCTGGCTGTTTTGCTGTTGAACATCCTCCTAAGGTAAATGGAGCAAATCAAAGTGAACATTCCTGACAAATTAATGGGCAAGCACATTAGCAGCTCTGAAATGAAATGCCTGCACATCACATGAATTCATTTCACAGTGTTTATATATTTATGGAAATTTCTTTGAGTTATACCCCCAGCTCTAGCACAGATGATTTCTCCCTGCATTATAAAGCAGGTTATGTGGTGATAACTTCTAGACCCCTAAGAGCTACTGGAGCATGTAATTATCTTGTTCCACTTATTAATGATGAAAGGTCCATGCAAGTCCCAGAGTAGCTGTATGTACTATGCTCACTAACCTAAAGAGGCTATATAAATTTAATTTAGTTTAAAATTTAGTTGCTGACTTTAAATAATCTTCAAACAGAGAATATAAATGTTTTAGGGCATTTAAAGCTTTTAAAAATTATTAATAGATCTGTAGTACTGCAAATCTAAACTCAATTTTGTGGTGCTAAGATATGGAACTGAGAAAGTGGGCTACAAGCAAAATAAGCTGATCAGGCTCTACTCTGAAATGCATACTACAAAAAAATCAAGATAATACAAATTAGGACTCAGGCTTTTAATTGTGAAGTGATATTATCAGTAATGGAAGAAATGTTAAAAATGGGTTTCATCTTGACACCCTTGGAAGGTGGCCAATTTATGGAATTCTGGGCTGGAGAGCTGCAAACCTCCATTCCCCAACCTTCCTAAAATGGCATCACTCATTTGATGATGTCTCCCAGCTATAATCCTGCTTCTACAATCTGCCATAATAATGCTAATTAGTTCTGTATGTAAATAAACTATTGTTGACAGGACACTTTAAGCAATTCACACATGACTCATGGAGGGAGAGAGAGAGAGAGGGGGGTTTAAAAATGATTTATCCATAAACAGAGATTCCATATGTCCTAATCTGGCATGGATTTCTCTCCTTCTCTTTATAGCAAGGAATGTGTGTATGCCTGTATAGCAGGGCTATAATGTGACAATTTGTCTCAAAGGGAAACCAGGATTTATGGTACTTAGCAGAGACCACAGAGGTAAAATGAACAGCAGGCTGTATTTAATCATCTGAATTTTCAAATATTTCTTTTTGCTTGGGTAAATGTGTCTTTGTTCCTCTTTGGAAATGGGCTCAGCTGGAGGACTGGTTCCTGTAAAGGTGCCTGAAAATGCTGCAGGCACGTTTAGGAGTGCACACAGGGAGTGTGGGAGGATCCATGGAGAGGGGACACTCATGCTGGAAAGGGGTTGGACCCCAAATTCTCTGGGCTAGATATTACCAAATCCCTGAAGAAAATGCATGTATTGGGTGTCCAATGCACATTTCTGGAAATCAGGGTGTATTGCACTGATCCCGGATAAATGTCATAGGAAATTCAGGCAGAGGGGAAAAAAAGAGGAATTCTGAGCAGTTAAATACTATTTATTTTTCCTTCAGTGATACCATTCCAACCCTGAGAGGAGTTGTGCTGATATGAGTGTAAGGCAAATGCAATTTGGAAACTTCACTGGGAATTAACCTTAGGCTGAAGTACCTTGTATCTGGATTTTATTATTGCCCTTGTAGTCTGTACTGCAGTACATGTTATTCTGGTGGTACTAGTGGTTTTTTCCTCCCCATTTCTTCCTTTTGACTCTTGCCTTAAATTATTTTTGGTTTTAGCACAGGGTCACTCATGTGACTAAAAGTAATTTCTGTAATTTGCTGATTTTACTGTTATTTTAAATCAAACCCAGGGTTCTCATAACCACAAGATTTCAGAATATGGCGTTTTGGGTAAAACAAATAGAAATCATGGAGTTTTGGTGCTTAGAAAACGGCACATGGATTACCTGAACACAGATAAGGCAGATTAACAACCCACAAACCAGTGGCAGGTGGTGTTTGTGCCTTCATAATTTGAACAAGACAATGCCGCACATGTGACCCATGAAATGGGATGTGATAAAGTGCCACTGGCAGTGAGTTGTGATGACAGAACAAGAGGAAGAAAAAAAAGCTGAATTTTGAGTGCAGAGGGGCAAAGCTGGCACCTGCAGAGAAAAAGGCTGGCTGTTTATCTGTGGCAGAGATGGCAGCTTTGCTGCCAGAGGAATTGGAGCCTGCTTTCTCCCTTCAAAGAAAGAAATCTCTCCGGGGTGGCAGTGGTTTAATTGGGATGGCTGTTCCAGCCTTTGGGCTGCTAGTCCTGGTGATGCTGCCAGCGAAGTGCCAGAGTGCAGGAGATTTGTCTGCTGCAAATCCCTGTCTGCTGAGAATTGGACCAGGCAGGGAAGCATTGGCACAGCTGCTTGTGGGAAAGGCAAGGCCAGAAGTACTTTTTCCTCCTCTCCTGAATTTTCAATGACTTTTTCCCCTTCAGGGTGTGCAAGGGGAAGAAACAAAGGCACTGAGATGGCTCATCCAAAGGAGGGGATCTATGAAATCTGAACATTTTAGAGCCCATTCCTATTGCCCTGTCTCTGTCCTTGACTTCCCACCAAGGCATTTCTGGTGTGAACACGTGGTGATGATAAAAATGAAATAAAAGCAGATTTTTGTGAGGCAGAGCAGAAATTTGGGTGTGGAGTGGGAGCTGCCTTTGCCCAGCTCTGTAAAAACTTTCCTTTTTCCCCTCTGTAAACACTTGACAGCTTATAGAGGGATCATGGATTACATTTCCACGCTGTTGCAATTAATTAGAGCTTGAAAGGTGAAATGAAGAGTTGGGTTGCTTGGCTGCTAGGAGGTGAGTAATGTGCATTTACTGAGTGGTGATCTGCTGCCTGCCAGCACATCTTGGCTACCTGTGCTGGCTGGTTCCAGCCATAGAAAAGAGCTTGGGGTTATGTTGTGTTGGATCCAGTTAACAACAAAGGAAAGGGAGATTCTTTCCCATCTCTCTAAACAAATTCTTTAACGAGCAATATCCCTAAAATAGGCTGAACAAAATTTGGTCAAACAGGGTAATCCCAAGCCAGAAGCCAAGTCATTCTCAGGGAGCTGGGGTTGCTGGAGAGAATGGATTTGGAGTGTGAAAGGTGAGCTCAGAGACATGGTTGGGGGCTTCCAGTGTAATTTTTCAGGGAAATTTGAACATTTCTGCAAAGTCAGGTGCCCTGTGCCCCCATGCAGTGGGAGCTGCTCCTCATGCAAAGTGTCAAACATTCCCTATGTGCTGGAAGAGTTTCAATTGAGGAATGATCACCTAGACCCCAGAAATTTCACAGAAAATATTTTGCTCATACTAAGGCTTATATTTTTAATTGCTTTGAGGCAATTTTGGGGGAATAAGTGCAGGAGTGCAGGACAAGCCAATAGAAAATTCATCAGCTATTCCCAACTCCATGCCCAGTTTTTCTGCTATAAATATTGAGAGAAAGACTGGTGGTATGAAAATCCTGTGATATTCCTCCTAAGAATCTTTCACCCCAGAGTCCAAAATGCGAAATTTAAATTTGCCTTTGTGTGCATAAACTCTGAACAGAAATGTCAGGACTATGGCCAAGGATGATTCAATTAGTAGTTACAGAATTTTTGCAGAAACACTCTGGAAGAATCCTCCCTAAATTTCTGGGGTTTATGTCAAAATGTAGGACATGGGGAAAATAAATAAAATTTGGTTTGCAGACGCAGCTGGCAGTTTAGTTCTCAGATTACCTGTGTGTGTTAGCAGATTTTTGTGGTTGCTGCTTATCTCCCATCCTTTGGAGCAGATTGTTCAAGTCCAATATTTGCAGTGATGGCTGTGGGTTCCCCTGGCAGAATCAGAAGTGTGTGGGCATAAAGATGCTGATTGATTTATGTGAATTTTTGTTACTTATCAAGAGTCCCTATTGAAAGGGACTTCCTGTTCAGGCCTTGTGTTACTGTTTATTGATCTGATATGAGGCTTTTACCGATATTAAAGGGTTTGTTTTTCCTATGGTGAAGCTTCACTCAAGTTTGATAAGTTTTAACAAGCCTACAAACACACAGGAGTTATCCTGTAGAGAGAGTGTGAATTGTCGTGCCCCAAAACTGCTGGGGTGTCTTTTGTGGGAGGTAAAAAAAGTTCAACTTGTTGAAAAGCTGGTGACAGTGACCTCTAACATGGAATGTTTGGGGTAGGCTGTGACTGAGGTAGCTGTGATCATGTTTGGGGTGGAGTAGCTGTTCCTTGAAATCCTGTTGCCCCCAAGGGGGCAGTGAGGCTGTGTGGGATTTTGGGACACTGGTTTTCTTTTAACTATAAAGAAGTTTTCAGAAAAATGTGGCAGATGAAGGCCTGCTCTGGTGTTTCCTGGTGCTCCCAGTGTTTTCCATGAGGATGCAGTGGAGAGGTCAGCCACCACTGCAGCTGCTGTTGGGACACCTTTGGGTACCTGCTCAGCAATGCATCTTGTTCTGGCATTCAGCCAGTTCCTGCAATCCTTTCCAGTGCCTGGAGGAGCAGGGAATCTGGACCTAGAGTTGCCCCAGAAGGAATGGGCAGGCAAAAATTCAAGTTTATCAATGACAACTTGCATTCAATGAAAAAGTAAAAAAATAGATCCAAAAAAAGCAGATACTGCTATTGTCCTCTAAGTGTTTTCAGAGCAGATATTACCCAGAGAAGCTGTCCCTGGCCATGCCATGAGATTTAAGGTCCATTCCAGACCAAACCATTCCGTGATTTTACAGACCTGAGCTCAAGAGCTTGGCTGCTCTTGCTTATGGGAGAATTGGGGCCAGCTAAAATGATCCAGTTCACCATGAAACAGGCACCATGTGGGTGGCTTTGCACTAATTGCAGAAGATGGGGGGGAAAAGAGATACCAAACTGGCCTGCAAAAAGGAATTGCATCAGAACAAGTATGGATAAGTGATGTAATTCAGCAATTCTTTGGGCTTATTTAGCAGCTTCTGAAGAGCTTGTCTGAACACAAACTTGAAAGTGGATTAGAAGGTTAGCCTGGCAGGATCTAAGCTTTCAGGTATTTCTTGAGATTCATGTTTTGTTCCAGGCTCTGCTACTGGCCTGGAAGGAAGAAGAAATTTGGAGGGGATATTTCATCTGTCTTTGATTTCCTGTAAAATCAAAGCAGTGATATCAGCTACCATGAAAACATGTGGAGATAAGCTGAAGGAAAGTTATTAATTATAATAGTAAAATTGTTTCCATGATTGTCTGTGGCAAGTTTCCCAAATTAAACTATTGAGTTAGCTTCTTTTGGTAAATAAAAATCCCTTGTTTATGCCTCTTTCCTGCCCATGTCCAGAATACAAGAGGGATCTCACCTTTCTGTTGCTTCCACTTAATTGGATTAGTCAGCTACCTCCAGAGGTATGTGCCTCAGGTCCAGTTCTTGCTGACAGCCAAACCAATGGGCCATTACATGAGGTAGATGGAATCCTGCATCAAAGGAAAGAGCAATTTGGGCTGGAGAGATGCCAGGACCTTTTTGTGCTTAACCAAATACCTGCATGCAGAGAGATTTTTTTTTTTTCTCATTGCTGTCGAGCTTCCTTATTGCCATGTTGAAAAGGATTAAAGCCTGTGCTCTGAGCAGGGTTGTGCTGCCATGATCTCCAGTGTCCAAATGAAAATGTTGTGGGGTTTTTTGTGACGTGGGAGATCACTTATATCACCTCCCAAAGCTGCTGGCTCTGGGGAGCGACAGCGAGTGCTGCAAACAACTACCTACAGATGGGGCTCTTAGCAGGGCTTCCCCATCATCATCTCTGCATCTCTTCCTGTCACAGAGTCAGCAAAGAAAATTAAGACTTAGCTTTGTTATAATGTGGCAGGGGGAGGTTGCAAGGAGAAGGGAGCACAGGGTTCCTGCTGAGTTCTAATGAAGCTGTTGCTGCAAAATAGCTTCCAAAACATCTGTGGAGGTCCCTGGAGAGCCTGTCAAAGATGTGGCATTGCAATAGTTTGTGTTGCCCTGGCATAGACCTCAGCAGTGCTCTTGGCTGTGGTAGCTCACAGGCTGTGTCCCTGTGGATGTGCCATTCACTGCAGCAAGGACCACCTGCAACTTGAGAGCAGTTCCTAAACAGACACTGGGAGAGCTGGAACAGTGTTCAAAGTCTCTGGAAGAGCAGGAAAAAAAAATCAGATAAATATCCAGTCCTGCATGTGTGAGAAATTGTTCCCCCAGACCTCTACGGAGCTGAGTGCAGCTGTTTTGCAAATTGCCCCCTTTGGTTTCTACACTGAGCCAGATAGCTCAGGATAATTATGTTTACTGTGTTGTTTCTATCCTGCTATCAATATTCTCCTGGGAAAATTATTTTTGTGTTCCTTTTTCTGCTGAGGAGTTTGGAAGCAGTGGCAGAAGAATGGTAGAATGGTAACTGGGCACTGCCTCTTCTCCAAGTTACTGTGGGGCCAAGCCAATGCACAGCAAACACAATCTGGAATGATCTGCTAATCAAACTGCTGGCCAGCCTGCTTGGCACAGCCCATCCCCTGCTCTGTGCCTCAGTTTTCATGTTGAAATGTGGGAGATGATGCTGATCTTTGGATTATTTTGTCTGGAAGAAGAAAGAAATGTTTGAGTGTTTCTTCTGTGGGACCCTCCCTCCTTATCACTAATATATGGAACTGAGAGCTTTGCCGCAGTGGTGGGCTCTCATGGAGAGCAATGAAATCACAGGAGTTTACAAAAGAGCTCAGCTTAGAGATGCAGCCTTTCCTAGAGCATCTGCTAAAGCTGTGAGAGACCTGAATTTACTTATTGGGAGCACAGTTAGGGCTGGGGCACTCTTTACAGCCCTCAATGCATTCACAGCTGCTTCCCCAAGTGCTCAGTTTTGGGTTCTTTTAGTGTCAGGGTCGTTGGGATTTTTTGGTTGTTTGTTTAATTTTGTTTTATTAATCAGTCCCTGACTGCTTCCACTCCTCCCACTTTTGCTGTGCTGATATTCAGCTTTTTCACAAGCCTTGGGACAACTTGCTCATACAGATCAGGCAGGTACAAAGACTCCTCTTGAAAGTCTTGTCCTGGGGGTCTGCATCTGTAAAACCTGGCTCTATCAAACAGCATCTGGGTATGGTTGTTCCCAGCATAGGATAATGTATGGAATAATAACAGGAATTCCACTGTTAGTCCTGGGTGTGGATTTGCCACACTGGCTTTTATTTTTTTTTCTCTAAGGAGAAGATATTCTTGCTTTATTTCCAGAGGTGAGCCTTTCCACAGTTGTGAACACAAGAGCTTGCCAAATATTAGCTTTCAAGGTTTTAAGTTGCACAGTGTTTACTTGAGTTACCTCTTCTTGAAGTCTATATAAAGAGTAGTGTTTGCTCAGGCACACTCCTAAAAGCTCCAAGACATGGCTCTGGGAGGAGGTATGCAGCAGCAAATGTAAATATTGCTGTTCCTCAAACTGGAAGCCCTCTGAGTAATCTACAGAAGGAAATAGTAACGTGAGGAAAAGGCCTTAGATTTGGAGGAAGCTTTATATGATTTGGAGGTGAAGACTACAGAGCAGTACCTGGAATGGATAAAATCCAGAAATTCAGGGATATTGCAAGTACAGTTTCTCGTGGCCAAGGCTTAGCCCTGCAATCACAGCTGCTCTCTTCTGTTCCCCAGTGTTTCCCTTTGCTGTCACCAAGGCAGCATTTTCCCATACCCCAGCCTCTGAAGCAATTGCTGGGAACAGTTTTTAGAGATTTTGCTGGACAAACTATACTGGCCTCTTGCTGTGGGACAAAGTTAGAAACAAAATATTTGTTGTACTTAGCCAAGTGATTCCCTCCCACCTTTTGTCAGTTCCTGGTGTCATTTTTCTGAGAAGGTTGTGGAAATCTGAGCTGAGTTTCAGGTGCTCCATGATATGATAAACAAGAGAGGAATTTTCATGAAGAAGTGCCTAGATACAGTGCAAATAAAGAAAAAAAAAAAAGAAATAAAATTCAACCACAATATTTATCAGTCTCCCCACCTGCCTGTATATGCAGGTATGCTGAGACCAAACTCACATCATGTTTCCTGCAGCTGAGACAAGAGTGCTGAGGAGAATTTTTGCCCTTGCCATGCTACTTTTTTGTAGTATAGACACTGAATTACTTTTTTTACATATTATTATATTATATATTATATAAAGTATTATACTATGTTATGTATAGTATTATTACATATATTATATATATAATATATATTATGTATTATATATTATATATTGTATGTATATTATGTATAATATATTATATATATTATATATATATAATATTATATATATTGTATATTATATATTATATATTTTATATCGTATTATTATAAATTTTTAACGTTAAGACACTGAATTCCCACTTCCTTTTTTCCCCTCTCTGTACACAGCTATTATCAGCTTCCCACAGCAAGGGCAGGAAGTAAATAAATGGCGCTGCAGCATAAAAAACCCTGCACGAGTTAACGCAGAAGGATTCCACTTATCAGCGTATTTATCAAACTCAGCCCGGCTGAGTGCAGGATCGCTGGAGGCAGCAGCAGCAGCTGCGATCCTGCAGGTTATGGATTTATGGGATCCCGGTGCCATCTGCTGGCACAGATCTCAGTCAGCACAACTGGATGCGCACGAACTCTCCAGCTCCTCTCCTGAGCAGATGCTGCAGCTCTTTGTAGATGGTGTCACCCCCATCCACCCCTCCTGGACTGTGGTGGTGTTCACAGGGGTCTCAGGGTCAGGGATGAGATGAGAACCTTGACTCCATGTTTCAGAAGGCTGATTTATTATTTTATGATATATATATTATATTAAATATAATTTATTATGTTATATTTAATATATTAATAATATAATATAAATATTATATAGTATTATATATTAGTATATATACATATACTAATATATGATACTATATAATATTTATACTGGATATATAAAATAATATATATATTATATATATAGTATATATATTGTGCATATATATACTATATATACTAATATGTTATAGTATACTATAATATAGTATATTATAGTATACTATAACATATTAGCATATATAGTATATATATACGATATATCTAGTATATAGTGTATATATAGTATATATACTATATATACACTATATATACTATATAGTATATATATTAATATATAGTATATTATAGTATACTGTAACATACTATATATTATATTAATATATGTATAAAAATACATACTAAAAGAATAAAAGAAAGGATTTCATCAGAAGGCTTGAAAGGAAAGGAATAGAATGATAAAATCTTGTGACAGACCAGACAGTCTGAGACAGCTGGACTGTGATTGGCCATTAATTAAAAACAACCACACGAGACCAATCAAAAATCCACTTGTTGCATTCCAAAGCAGCAGATAATCTTTGTTTACATTTCGTTTCTGAGGCCTCTCAGCTTCTCAGGAGAAGAGATCTTAATGAAAGGATTTTCCATAAAATGTATCTGTGACGCTGGGTGGTTCCTTGGGCTTTGCAAAGCAAATTCTCCCTGCTGCCCAGCACCTGCAAAACCTCTCCCTCCTGGAGTTTTGTTTAGCTGGGCTTTCCACAGCTGCCTTTGTGCTGCTGGGATTCTGTCTGCTCCATGGCAGCAGACCTAGATCCAAGGGGAGATGCAGATGGAGATTATTTTTTTGTAACCTAGCAGGCTGAACTTCTAAATCCATGTGGTTTTGAGGGATAGGGTTTGTCTTTGGTGTAGAGTGACACCAATGACACTGCTGAGGTAGGGCTGTAAAGACACTGCTGGAAAGTTTTCAGAGCAATGGAAGATTTACTTTTGGACAAATCTCTGAAATGGCCTGAAAAAAGGAAAAAAACCCAAACACATCCATGCAACAGAGGATTAGGGAAGCTTTCCTTTTTCTGGTATGTGAAAGGGATGTGTCCAAGCAAAGATGAGCTGTGATAACAACGTTAGTTGGTGATATTCCCTGCCTTTTGCAATTAGCACTCCAGATAACCCAGTAGAGCTGTTTTTATGCTTTAAATTTGCACTTTAAATTTACATTTTTCACTGCCTCTATCACAGCATCTGCTCTGGGATGGTGTGTGCTGCAAGGGGACTGATCTTTTTATCCTCCTTGCTGCTGGGAAGCACATTTTGGGTGTGTGTCAGAGACCTGATGGTGCCCATGTGCACTGCACAAGCCTAAAGACAGAATGTATGTCAAAGGCAATTCACTTTTAAATCTTCAATTTTTTAGAGGTAATATATCATTCTGTGCAATCACCATATTAAAAAAAAAAAATATATATGTATATAAACTTGCTTCATGCACCTTGCTTTGACTTCAGTCCAGGTTTGCCCCGGGCTTCCCTTATTTCTGCCCGTGGGGAACTTGCACCAGTTAACCACAAATAAAGTGGAGCTTCTGACACTTAAATTCTTGTATGTCAGGAGTGGGTAGTGACAAGACCTGGCTGGGATCTGTATTAGCATGTTTGCAGATACAGATCAGAGGTTTGAAATCCAGATGACATGAGGATGAGTGAAGAGGAGAAATTGCTAATCAAATTCTCCAGGGCTGCAATGCAATAAACCAGGGTAACTTGATGGAAAATGTAATCAAGCCTTCTAGTCTGTTTTTCAGCTACCTCTAGGCTTCAATTTTTCAGCCTTTGTGCCTCCCTCTCTTTAAAAGGAAGGAGGATGTCTGTGAGGATCAATGAAGTAATTTAGTTTTGCCAAGTGAGTCCAGTAATCCTGCTGGACAGATCTCCCAGAGATTTCTTTCTCTTAATTGGGGAAATATTGTAAAGAAATTCTCCATCTTCAGCCCATTACTAGTATAGCTGATGCCAAAGCAGAAGCATAACCTTGTAGTGGAAATGGATTTTTTTCCCCCTCATTGGTCAATAAGTGGCCACATTTGAGGGTGGTTTTCTCTATCTTGCACTTATATAAATCAGCTTTTCTGAGTTTCAGCACCTGATTTTTTGCTGGGGGATATTGGTACTTATGTTTGCTGTCATGTTGATCAAAATGACTCAAATTAATACAGAATATTTATCAGTAAAAAGAATTTGTAGATATTATGATGGACTACCTGTTTTTTTGGAGATGACAGAATGCAAAAAGCATTGCTCTCACATTACTGCATGGAAATACCTCCTTGTTTAGAGGCTTTCACTGGAAACATGTTTGCAGATATTCTGACATTCCTGTAGGATGAGAGGAGCTGAGCAAGTTCATAGTGGAGTTGCAGGTATTTGTTTTCTACAAAATACAAAGTTTTCCTCTGAGAAATGCAGTGTAAAAACTCAGCAGTAGCTGACATACTGCCTCCGTTTTGAATTTGAGCCAATATCTAACCCAAAAGAAGTAATGATCAAGCACTTTGCATTCTATAGTATTTCAGATCCATCACTTTTCATGTTTTAACATTGGCCAGGTGGGAGAGGATGCCAGAATTGCTGCTTTAAGTCCAAGAAGGTCTCTGCAAATGAATATCTTTTTTTTTTCCTTCTTTTTTTTCCTTCTTTTTTTTTTCCTTCTTTTTTTTTCCTTCTTTTTTTTTCCTTCTTTTTTTTCCTTCTTTTTTTTCCTTCTTTTTTTTCCTTCTTTTTTTTCCCTTCTTTTATTTCCTTCCTTTTTATTTCCTTCCTTTTTATTTCCTTCCTTTTTATTTCCTTCCTTTTTATTTCCTTCCTTTTTTATTTCCTTCCTTTTTTATTTCCTTCCTTTTTTATTTCCTTCCTTTTTTATTTCCTTCCTTTTTTATTTCCTTCCTTTTTTATTTCCTTCCTTTTTTATTTCCTTTATTTCCTTCCTTTTTTTCCTCCTTCCTTTTTTTTCTCTCCTTCTTTTTTTTTTTTTCCTTCTTTTTTCATTTCCTTGCAGGTTGCATGCAAACCATTGTTTTGACAGGAACAGCCTGATTAGTTTTCAAGGAAAATGATAAACAGCCAGCAAGCTGGGAGCACTAATGGGACCAGATTGCTTTAAGACAGAACTTTTTCAGTTCCACCTTAGAGGCAATTTGAATGTCTGCAAGGGGATGTGTTTATATCCTGGGACAGTCACATAAGGATGTTGTCACCTCTTCCAGGTTAGTGAACAAATTAAAAAAAAAATATATGGAGAAATACTTGAGTGATCAGACCTTGTAACAGGCATCATCTTAAAATGGTGTTTACCTGGCAGGGAGAAATGAGGGAGTGCCACAGCCATTGAAATTATTTCAGTGTGTAATTTAAAGGGAATTTCACCTGTCCTAAATCATGGGAAGGATAGAGGTGCAATTTATAAAGGCCCTTCATTTGTGGGATTTGAAACAGCATCTTATCCACACTCTTGTTGCACAACTTTTGGGGGAGCTTGACAAAGCTTTTAACAGCTTTGATTTGCTGTTAAAACAGAAACAAAAGTTCAGGAGTCAAATGGAAGCAGCTGCCCGTGGAAGGTCTCACACTGGCTGCTCTCACTGCCTGCAATTTTCTGCATTTCCTTTCACCTCCTGTAAGCCCCCAGGACTGGGAACTGGATGGGTTGGAGAAGCTGCTTTTGCTTTGTGCTGCTCCTCTGTGGTCAGCAGATACCTGTGAGTGAGCTTTGCTTTCAGTTTCATGGGGACAAGCCTCAATGCCAGGGCCAAAGTGGGATTTGAAGAAGATTTTTGCTGTTTTTTTTTTTTCATACATCAGTGTTAATACTCACTGGGAAGCAACATGAGAGTTTTTATATTTTGCTTTATATTGCCTCTGCACTCTTTTGCACTCAACTGATTTGGTTTTTGGGCTTACTCAAAATTTCCGTGTGGTTTGACCCAGAGATGGTTATACTTGGGGGTGGGAAAGGATTTACTGGTATTTGAATGATAAGAATACTGATCTATTTAGAGGATCTAGAATAGAAACTGCTACAGGAAAACCACAAGGACTCTTATTTAGGAACTGTACAGTGGAGAGAAGACTTTATTTTTTTCTTTTTTTGGGGGTCATTTTAGGTCCCTCAGGATCCACTTTCACCTGAGGGCTGCTGAAAACTGTTTCTTTGGGATGCCAAGAGCTTCTACCAATACCATGTCTTGCTGAACTCTCACCAGCATGCTCATGCCTAATTTTCAGATTTCTCATCAGAAAAAAAAAAAGTGTATTTCTTTGATAATATCTACTTTTGCTTGAAAATGAGCTACATAAGCCACTTGTGTAAGAAAATGCAAAGGCTGGGGTCTGTGTAGCTGTGGAGTAGTCTGAGTTGCAGCATCTCACCTCAAGATCTTTGCTCTCTATTATGGTAGGTGGGCCCCCAGCCAGGCAATAATTGGCACAGACTTCATGTGTTACAGAAGCTTGATCGATAATATCTTTATTAAGAAACTTATTGCTCTTTTATAGACTCGTTCACTACAGGTTGACTTAATTGGTCTTTTAAGTAAAGCACTATCACTATTGGTTAATTAAAAAATTATCCTTTGATAAACAAATTTCTATAACACGTTCTACATGTTTGCAATACCAGGTGTAGCAAGTGAAGATAAGAATTGTCATTCTTCTCTCTGATTTTCTCAGACTTTTCCCAGCACCATGCCTGGAAATGTTATCTGTGCTCTCTGTGACCAGACAGAGCTGCTGCCACAGCTCCCCATGGCCACAGTGAGGCAGCAAAATCCAAACAGGATTTTTATGTTTTGGATTTTTGTCCTAAAGCAGCGTCAGGAACCAGTCCCTGAGAGCTTTGCCAGGTGATGCTTGACTGAGCTGGGTCCTGCTATGGGGAAAGGCTGGTGGGGATTCACCTCCAGCAGTACTCGACTCCTTTTGTGCTTTGCTCCTGCAGGAACTGGGCTGGGTGGGAGTGACAAACTTTTCTAGACATTTCCAGTAAGTTTTGGTTGAATTGCATGGTTTTTTGAGGCAATTAATAATTTTTTTTAGCCTCTCTCTGAGGATGAATTAAAGGCATAGCAGAAATCAGCCTGGCTTTGGAGCATATGTGCTTTACTTCAGTGCTGTCATATTGTCATTGCAGCTTCAGGGTCCTGTTAGGCTCTACAAACACAGCATGAAACCATTCCCTGAGCAATCACTGAAGCCTGAATAAAAAGCAACAAGAAAAGGACTCTTCCATTACAGGTAAGTTACAAAAGCATGGAGGCAGAGGAAACTTCCTTTCTGTGGCTAAGGATTTCTCTAGAGACGACTAAGAAACTGAGTCTTTATAAAGAGCCTTGGGATAAAGTCTTCAAGGGTTTGAATGCTTCTTGCCCAAAATGACACTGGAAATCCTTGGGAGGGAAAGCAAAGTTTTACCACAGCCCTGGTACCAAAACCACTTGCTGCCCCATGGCCTGAGCCCTAAGTAATAAGCAAGGACAGGGCTGAAAGGCAACTAATGATCTATTATTAAAAAAAAATAGTGCAGCTCAAAATGGATTTTTGCATCCTGGTACATAAATCTTCATGATTCCTCTGCTTGTCTAGAAGGACAGGAATTTCTTTGCAACCAGAAGAAAAGATGTTGGCTGTGTCTGCAGCATGTCCAGCTCAGCAGAAGGGAAATGCTTGTTCATTATTTGCAGCCATAATTAGTATGGGACACTGGTTAAGGGAGAAGCTGTTTGCTAAGCAATCACCAAGTAAGCTGAGGGAGCAGCAGGGGACAGCCCTTGGTGGCAGGAATGTGGTCACACAGGAAAGCAGGGCAAAGCACCACCAGGTGTGTGAGCTCTGCAGCAATTTTTTCTGCTTTCCTTGTAAATGGATTAGAGACAACTTGAATGCCTCCCTCAATTAGCACCATTTCCTATAGATGGAGTAATTTACTAGTTTAAAGAGGAAATAATGGAGTGCAATTTATTTAAATGACTCATCAAAGGGAGCAAGGCTGCCTGTCCTGTAGGAAGGGGTATCTCAAGATGCTTTACCCCCAGAGCACAGGCTGTCACTTGGGGCTGTACCTCTTGCCTGTTTCATACTTTTGTCCTCTTGTCTATTCCAGTTTGGCAGAAATGAGGTACACATACCTGTCAGAGTGATGTGGGTGCCAAGAAACTTTATGGAGAGATCATCTTGGGTGGGATTGCAGGAGAACCAGAGCATCAGGCCCAGGCTGTGTGAAGCCTGGCCTCCTGTGACCTGCCCAGGGGCTGAGGGAAAGGGATGTTATCAACCCAGACTGCAGAAAACCTTCAGCACCAAGGTGGGTTAGTGGTTGGACTCAGTCATCTTAAGAGGTCTTTTCCACCCTTAATTCCATGATTCTACAGCTGAGATGGAGATAAATTATCTTGCAGCTTATGACAGCTGGATGCAATAAAGGGTGTATTGCAATTTTAAACTTTCCTTTTGATCACTAACCATTGATTATTAAAGAAAAATAGTGCCACCCAAAATGGATCTTCACGTTCTGGTTCATAAATCTCTACGGTTTCTTTTCTTGTCTAGAAAACCAGGAATTTCTTTAAGGTGCTATTGATCAAAATTAATGCTTATCTGTGTTCAAGGCTGAACCCTGGCGCAGCCTCTGCAGACTCCTAATGATTTTCCACTATACTTTGCAAATGAATGTTCTAGCACGGAATCTGCAGTTATTTCACTGCAAGTAGCCTTTGGAAGGTTACTCTGACCATGAAGGTAACATGGATACCTGGAAGGTTGGTGTATTTTTTAGAGAAAGGAATCCTTACCACCCCATTCATAGACAAGCCTGATGAATCCCCAAACAGCCTCTTGCTGTTCTTGGGAAGGTACAAACACCTCTACAGAGGTAGCACAAATACTCTGGATAGCATCTGATACATTTTCATGCATCTCACTGTTTTTCCTCCTCTTCTCTGTATACTCTTAACCTCCATGATACATCTCTTATTTCCCACCCTCAGCTGGTGGTCAGACTTATCAGCCCCTCAGTGCCCTGCCAGCTTTGGAGCAGGGTTGGGTGAGCTGTCCCTGCATTTCCCTTTCTCCAGGGCCCATTTCCATCAGCTCAGTCAGTCTGAGGTTGGGTTTTTTCCCTGAATGTGCCTGGATCCTGTTCTTTGGAGTCATTCCTGCTTGCACACGTTCCCTGAACTTTTGCTGGCTGTTTGCATAACCAGGAGTGTATTTCCTGGCTGGCACATGGCCCTGGGATCTGTGTATGAGCAGTGATCCTGGATGGGGGTGAGTTGGTGTTCAGAGCTGTGGGATTGTGCTTCACATGCACTGCATCCCAGGGGCTTAACTCCTTGTCCCATTTAGTCACCTTGTGATTTAATTTCTGGCCTCTCCTCCACCCCAAATATCACTGTGCTTGGAATTTGTACAAAGATAAGATTCCCAGATGTGATCCTGATGTTGATCTGAGGGAAAATGCCTGGTACCCCATTGCCTGGTTCAGATCCTCTCAAAAGTTTCTAAACATTATCCACCTTCTCACCAGGCAGCTGTAAACTGAGACTGTCTTGAAAGCCAAGTTTTCAGGATATAGAGTCATTTAGGGAGTCTGAACAGTAATAATGGCTCAAATACCCTTTAAGCTCAAGCTTTTGATATTTCTGTACACCCATTTGTTATCCATCTGATTTCAGATTCACTGTGGATTTCTTGCAGACCACAGTTCTTCCTCTGAGCATTCCATCTGCTGTTAACTGATCATCTTTAGTGTCTCAGGCAAGCCAGAAGACAATTTCTTTGCTTTTCCTCCTGTGTTTGCCATTTCTGTGGCTGACACTTAATGTGCATTTGGCACCAGAGCTGCACAGCTACACTTTGCTCATCCATGGTACCTTTTGTCTCTTCTGTCATCAGACCTGCTCTCTCTGGTGTTTGCACCTTCCAGCCCATCTGAGGGTAAAGTGTTTTTGTAGAGGGCACACAAAGCCCATTTGTTGCCTGAATGCTGCAGAAATGGCCTTCTTTGGCAAAACACACCGGCAGCCGAAAATCAGCCTTGGAAGATGCTCCAGGTGTGTTTTCTAGTCAGCTCCCTCATGTAAGAGTGGTGCTTTTCTGAGTGCTATGACATGAAGTTTAGTGGTATAGAAAGTGGAAGAAATGTGGTGATGCCTATTAGTAGAGGCTAAAAAACCTTTTTAACCTTATTTAATTCAGGTACAGAGCAATTCCTATGCAAGATAAACAAATGGAGCATCTGAGTTGTTTTTACCAGAGCAGCTATTTATTTTCTGTAGAGTTCAGATGCTGTGACCATTTAAAAATGGAAATACAGTGAATGGTGAAAACATGTATTTGACACATGCACTTAGATGTGCAGCAGAACCCATGGCCTTCTCTAACCAGAAGGAAATAATATTCTGTAAGAGGGCTCTGATGTGGTTTCTCCCTGTCAGAGAGAGGCAAAGGAAGAGAGAGGAAATACTCATTTCAGGCAGAGGAGAAGGAGAGACTTCCATCAAGTCTGTCTAGTGTTGTCAACACCCCAGAGAAATATTTCATGCTTTGTTATAACTTTACTAAATCATATGGGAACATCAGGCTCTGAATAAAGAGTAGCATGGAGGAAAAGAATGACTCAAAAGTCGATCTGCTTTACTGTAAGCACAGCTCAACTCTGGGCACGCACAATTCCTGAAACTGTTTTCCCTGCTCTTAAGGTTTATCCTTGAAGTCTCTGACTTGCTACAGCTACTGGAGGAAATGAATGTTGGATGCTGTACAGGATGTTTGTAATTCTTCTGGTGCTATAAAAATAACTTTCCCAGTTTTGATTCTGTTGAGTCCTCGTAAAGATCTTTTTGGGTTTATGTAATGAAATTTGGCAAATTCCTGAAGATATTTTCTATTTAACTACCAATCTTAGAAACAAGATTGTCAGTGTACATCATTGATATATCAGCTGTTAGGAGTGATAGACTTGTAGAGAAGCAGCATTTTCTTTCATTCTTAGTGTTGTAATTTTGAAAATCAGTGTACTAACCTTCACTTTTAGATTAGAGTCCATTCCTTACTCTTGAATTTATTTTTTTATTTTTTTGATATTCAGATTCAGACTTCCAAAAAAAGTTTATTTCCTTCTGGAATTCTGAAATTTTGACTCTTTAAATAAAACAGTCCTAAATTTAGTTTCTCTGTGAAAATAGTGAAAACTGACATGGGTATCTAATTTAGTTGCAGAATTCTCAAAAATTCTGGAACTAAATTAGATACCCATGTAAGTATTCACTATTTCTTCTAAAAGCACAAAAGGTGATGGTGCAGCAGTTGCACTTTGGATTTGGCCACAAATTGGAGCCAGTGTCTAAGATTTAAGAGGTTTTATGCTGTATCAGACTTTCTCAGCATTCCCACTCCTTCTCACAAAGGTTTAAAGGTATGTTAAATGCAGCCATGTGAAATATTCATAAAGGCAAATGAAGCAATAGCCCTACACACTCATGTGGGGTTTTTTTCCCCTGTGCGTTGAGAACCAAAAAGGGGAAACGTTTTCATCTGACACTGTTTTTAGGCAGACAAATTCAACCCAAATATTAATAACAATTTTTAGAAGGGAAGTTCTCTTCAGGTGGGAAGTGATTTGCTTTGTAAGAATCCACATCTGAACCAGTTAATCTGCCCTGTCTTTGGGAACCAGGGCAGGACCAATAATTCTATTGAGAAGGTGTGACCTGAAGAGAAACCATAACGAGCCCTGTGGTGTGACCTGTGGGGTCATCCCCATAGAGCTGAGATGCTGGAAATCATTTCTGTTCCCAGGTGGTCCATGTCACATCTCAGTGCTGGTTTCCCTGTTGGGGGCTTTGGCAGAGGGATTTGGTGCCAGGTGGGCTGAGCTGAGTGAGCAGCAAGTGCAGGGAGCCTCTGAAGGGGCTGGGGAGGAGGCAGAGCCCCTTTCTGCTGACCAGACCCATTAAACCAGTGTTTAAAATGCTGTTGAAGCTCAGCTTCCCTTTCCCAGCTAGTGAATAGAAGGGCTCAGGCAAACCTGATTGTCAGCTTGTGTCAGCCAAAATAACCACTTGAATTTATGCAAGCAGTTTGGGTTTTTCCAAGCGATGCAAAACCAGGCAAAGTGGGAGAGTCTCACTGAACCTCAGGGTTTCCAGAGATGAATGAACAGTAGAACTCAGAGGCCAGGCTATCTGGGAAGAGTTTTGTGAGAAAGAAAAGAATCTAGAACAGATTTTCACCTCTGGAGGATGCAATTCTTTAGCAAAAGGCAGTGAAGGGAAGGAAGCTCCGTGTTGGGTGCTTGAATACAGGATTAGAGGCAGTGGGAGGGAAACCTTGAAGGCATCTCCTAATTAATGATGTTCAGCTGCACCCATATGAGAAGGCACTGAGATGTTTTGCAGTTTTCCCCTTGTGCTGTCCCAGAGCAGTGGAGCTCTCTGTTCCTGCGTGTCCCTGTCACCCCACACCCTGGATGCTCAGAGCTGGGGCCTCTCTCCTGTCCCAGGTGGAACAGGTAAGTGTTTGGATGCTGAATCCCTGCTCATTTCAGGGTTTTTTTTTTTTGGTCAGAGTACCTTTGCTGTTCCATCAGGATTATGTATCAGTCTTGGAATGTGTCTTCCCCATCTAGAAATGGAACATTCTGGAGTATTGGCCACAGGCAGACAAATGTTGCAATGGGAGCCAGGCTGGACCTGGGAAGTAATTCAGAGACTGACCAGAGTATACTGCTCATTTTTGGAGGGTTTGTACCATTATTGGCATGCACCTTTAGAGTCTCTATTCCAATGTGGCACAAGGGTCTGCTTTCAGGGACTACTTCTTATATTTACACAGTTATCATCTTCATGTATAAAATATCTTCTGTTAAAGGAATATAGAAAAAATATTCTTGATGTTTTTATCTGATGTTTGTTTTCTATACCTTGTGATCTCCTAAGAAATACATGTAGATTGGTCCTAAGGTACCAAGGGTGTTTTGTGGCATCTGGGATAGCAAGTGAAATTGTGGACATCCCCCTGAGTTGATCACCTGTTGTAGGGCTGCTTTTGACTGCAAACCTTCTTTCCTATACTAAATTTTAAGGGGTTTACTGGTGATGGGGAGAAGAATTTGTACTTTACAAGCAAACAAATATTTGTTTCCTTTACCCAGTACATTCTCCCTTTCTTTCCATGGTTCCTTCTCTAACTCTCCAAACTACTTACATGTTTTCAAAATAAGAGTCTGGAAGGATTCCCAGTTTGCTCCACTCAGGCATCATTGCAATTATAATTTCACATTTGGCCTTCAGCAGAACAGAGTGTCTCATCTCTTCGAAAGGAATATTCATAGGAAAACAAATAAAAGCACTCACCAGCTGGTGCCTGGTGAATTATACTGCTCGAAGTTCAAGGATATTGAGTGTAGTGCATGCTGATTGGCATTTCTGTGGATGTTTCACTGGCATCATTTGACTCTTTCCAGCACTAAATTCAGGCAGACATACACCAGTGCAGGTTTTGTCTTGCTGTGTGAAAAAGATGTTTAAGCTCTCGTGAACTTTCCTCGTTCCCTGTAGAGATTTGATTTGCAAATGGTCTAGGTTGGTTTCCCTCTGCCTTGATCCCAGAGAATTGCTCTCTTTAGTCCTTTATGAAGCCCAGGTGGAGGCAGTCTGCAGCAGCAGCTGGCTGCCAGGAATGCAGCTTTGGTTGCAGTGTGGTTCCAGCCAGGAGCAGTGCTGAGATCTGCCCTCGGCCTATTGTGCCACTGCTGGACAATTCTCCCCCTTCCTTCCTCCTCTTCCTCTCCCATCACCCAGGAAAAGGCTTGGGAAACTGCTTGTGGGGGTTAAAAGGAAAGTAAAGTGCTCTGGTGTTTTCCCCCTGGTGCAAGAGGATTCATGTCACAACTTCCTTCTCTGGCTGCTTGGTCACAGCTTGCAGCATGGAAATGCAGTCTGTGGTGAAAGAAAGTTTTGAAAGTTTTAACATGCAGGAATACTTTCCCCAGAATCTTGAGGGATTTGCAGCCCTGGTTTCCACTGAAATAGATGAACAATGGGATTGCATCAGTTGTCCCCAGGATTTAGAGAAAATAAGACATTCTGGTGTCAGGGCTGCACTGCAATAGTGGTAAAAATCCTGATTTTTGAAGAACAAAGTGTCTCCCAACTTGGCTGCTCAGTACTAAATTATTTGTATCAATTGGAGATTTATAAAGAAAGTTAACAACAAGATGCTTAAAGGATACATCATTTTGGAACATCTTGCCATGTGATTTATTGAAATGCCACAAAAAAAGGATACATACATTACAAATGCATTTATACATTACAAAACCCTTTAAAACACCCACACTCAATAGGTTTGTTTTTCTCCTCTGCTTTCTTTTGCTGCATGCTAGTTCTAGGTATTGAGGATGGTAAATGTACAGACATAAATGGGTTTGGTCATTCTGTGCAAAGCAGAATACACTTTTTTCTCAACTTATTGATGCCTGCCTATCTCTTATCAGCTCTGCTGAAGCTGGATGTATAAAGCACCTGGCTTGCAGCTCTGGTTGTTTCCTGGAAACATTCCTCAACTTTTAGTGCTTTTTCACCCCCATGGTCCCTAGGTTTGTATTAAAAACCTTAACAATAACTTTTTGGGTTTATCAGAGAAACAGGGGGAAAAGCAAGCTCAAAGCACTTTTGTTATACATATATATTGTGTATCAGCCTCAAGCTGCTGAGACAAGAATTAGGTGGGTTTTTTTTCAGGCTGCAGTGCCATAAATCTCCAGACTGGCTCTTATAGTTTATCGAGGCTGAGTGGCTGAGGTGATCCTCCATAAACAACTCAGACATGTGGAAGATGAATTTTAACGAGCGTTCTCAAAGCTAAGTGCTATCTCTTGCTTCTACACCTCAAATTCTCCCATTTTTTATTTTTATGTTATATCCGAGCTGCTCTGTGCTTTTTCCCCTCTAATTATCTATACTCAAGCTGGATTCTGTCAAACCCAGAGGAAAGGGAACATATCTGTGTACACAGAGGTGGGGTTTCCACCTGGAAACCCCTGATTTATGCAAGGGTTCAAACTCCCAGTCAAAACACCTGGGCTTTTAAAGAGGAGGGATTAGACACTTGTGCCTAGGGATTGTTTCGTTTGGTTTTGCCTGTGCAAAAAGGCTTTTGTGTGTTTCGTGTCCTCTCTGTAAAATGTTCAACCTTGTTCTAGGAAAGGCTCCAAAGTAAATTAGAGCAGCCTCAGGGGCTGTTTTAAATCATAGCAGCTGAGGCCTTACCCCAGCACTTCACGCTCCACCCTGTGTCTCTTCCACCAACACTCTCTGTAATAACCCCAGATCTTCACCTTTCCACAACGAGAACTCTTTGCTCTGCATCCCTGGTAGGTTTTCCTAGGTAGGCTGGGAAACCATCAGATCTGGTTCACAGCAAGCCAAGAGAATGAGAATCAGAGCCCACTGGCCTTGCTGGGAAACAGGCAGTCACCAGTTACTGTAATTCAGTATTCCTGTTTATATTCTGGAGCACGCAGACTGACGAAGTAGGAAAAACACAGCTAGAATAATTGCTCCTGGGTATTGTGCTTTCATTTACAAACATAACCACTCCTGAAGCTGCTGAGCACAAATTCCCTGAACTTCCAGCATTGTGCAATTGCCCCTATGCCTTCTGTGGGGTTTCCACTTTCCTCAGCCCTGACAAATTCTGGTCCCTGACAGAGGCAGGGCAGGGAAATTGATGGATCAGTGGGATGATCCAGTACCAACAAATCCATAGTTACAAAAATAGGCAGTTATTCTTATCATTTCCTTGTTCTGACACAATTTCCTGCCCTCCTCTCAGGCTGTTCTGAAGATTGCCTGGATGACAGACCTGCTTTGAAGCCTGTCAGCCCCTGTGCAGAGCACCTCTCCCGTTAGGAATTGCTATCCTGGAGAACAATGGCTGGGAGCAGGGTGAGGGGCAGCCTTTGATCACACCTGGCACGTCTCCAAACGGGGCCTGCTCCTGGGCACTGCTGGGTTTTAGCATTTCTGATCATGTCACAGTGAAGCACAGGAGCTGTGCTTTGCTTGGTGAGTTTTATTACCCCTCCTGCAGATTTAGTCATCTGCAGCCTCCCTGGGGCAGCCCAGGACAGGAGATGCTCCTGGACGAGGTAGTTAGGACATGTCTGCACCAGCCAGGGGAGGTAGGTGAAGGGGTTTAATTAGCAGGGCTCTGCCAGTGCAGTTTATTCTGACAGGAGAGGATTAATGAGCTCTCCCAGCTGCAGCCCTGCTGACAGGTCTGTGTGTGATAATGTTTGGCATGGGGAGCAGTGTGCAGATGGGATTGATAACCTCCTTGGCAAGTGCAGCTGTCCTTGGCATGGGAAGCAGGGGAGGCTCTAACAATTCCAGCAGGACCCTCAGGGATCTGTCTGCTGGTGGCTCTGAGGATGTATATGACACCTGGCCTGGCTTTGCAGGCGTGTCACCTTTAGCTTGCCATTCTCAAACCAAATTTGGCTTGGTTGTGGTAGTTCTCAGCTCACCTTTGGTAATTTCTGGGTCTTTAGTGTTAAAAAGTAATTGACTTTAAAATACTCAAGTAATTGAATTTAACAAGAGTCCATAGGTCAGTGTTTTGTAAAACCAAGCCTTTCTATTTGCTCATGGGATAACACTTGGAGAGCAATAGTAGGTGAGGCTCTAAGTAGATCTGTGGCCGTGCCTACATGTAAACACTTGTTCTGATCCAGGAACCTTAACATTGAATAATTCAATTCATTCAACATCTAGGAGGATGTACAAGACTAAGCCTTAGTGTCAGTAGTAATATGTTATTCTGATTAAACAATGCACTGGAAATATGTATTACCAGCAGGGATGGGATCTGCTGTGCTCCAGTTTTAAGCTATGGATTTCAGCTTAGTGAGAGTTTTCTGCTATAATCAAGAGATAAAAATCCCCAAAACAATAACAGTAGCAAAAAAAAAAAAAAAAAAAGGCAAATAGCTATTTTTATTTTTCCTGATTCAAGTCAGTTGTGAGGAATGTAAACCTTGAGATTAAGCTGTCAATTTTTAGAAAATACAGTTGAAAACTGCTGTGTTAAAACCTGTGTAACTTTCTTCCTTCAGCGACCCCAGATGACAATTTATGAGACAACTCCCATTCCAACAGGTGTGGTTCAAGGTAGGAAAATACTGTCTTTCTTGAACACATTTTGCTTAAAAGACACCAAAAAGGAAAAGAATTCCTTACTTGGTAGAGTCTGGAAGAGAATAAAACTCTTCCTTACATTCACTCCCAGCCCCATGCTCTGTTGTCTAGATCCAGGACTAGGTCTGGAGCACACTATAAATCTCTAGTTTGTGTTTGCATCTTCTTCCCAGGAGGTTCATTTTGTGAGAAAACAGAGGTGATGGTACACCAGTAATCAGCTGGTAACAACTCTGTACTTGAAGGAATGGGGAGAGGATATTCAGGGGAAATTTTACAAAAATATTGAAAGACTGGTTTGGGTTTTTTGTTTGTTTTGTTTTTTTGCTTAGTTTTGTTTTGTTTTGTTTTGTTTTTTTCCATTTTTCCAGCCCTGTGTTCATAACTTATTTGCATTACTCAGACTCTCCATAGCTTGTGAGGTGCCAACCTCCCCTCTTTAAAGGACAAAATGTCTCACTGCAGCTCTGGTAAGAGCTTGGGGCTGGGAGCTACAGACACCAGGGTTCAGTTTTCCCCTTTCAAGAAGTACAAGCAGAAAACCCCAACCAAAATAAGTCTCTCATCATCTCCTCCCCTACCAAACACTTTGATATTGCTGGAAGGATCAAGATTTCATGGTTTATCCCTGTCTCTCACTGGTTTCCTGTCTAATCCTGAGCCAATAATGAAAAAACCCCTTTGCTTGTATCGGCCTTTTTTTCTGACAATACTCTGAGATGTATGAGGATGCATTGATTAATGCTGATAAATTCCTTGGAGATTCCAGGATACAACCCCTTATTTAAATCCCTGACTACATTTTGGTTCTAGAAGTTGTCATCTGGTCTCGGGAGCCCACAGACCCACTGCTCAGCTCTGCTCTGCTCTTGGGATGAACCAGAGGCTGAATTTTCAAATGTTCTAAAAGCTCAATGTTTGCACAAGAAGCAGTCCCCAGCATTGCTGCTCAATGGATTGTCAGGAAAATGACTGCATGGATTCTGAATTATAAATTCTGTCACAAAATACAGCCTGTTTAAATGGCATTTAAAAGCTAATAATGAATCCTGAGCGGTTGAAACAATTGTCTCACATCTTTGTTCCTTCTCTCCTTGTACAGCTGATGGAAATATTGTCAGTGCTGCTCAAATGGTGAAGCTGCACACAAACATGGGCATGGGATTGAAAAAAGTGAGGAGGAAGGTTGAGGCTGTGATGGTTTCATTTCTGAGAAGTTTAAGCTCAGGTTAGCTGAGGAAATGCCACATGGGCAGAGACAAAAAAATGGTCAGTGACATTTCAGAGAATCCACCCCTCAAGAATGCATCACACGTTTAACTGATAAGGTGAATCATAATGACATTAAGTGGGATTGAAAATATGTGGTTTTTCAAGGTAACCTGTTGGAGCTGAAAGAAAGTAGTCAAGCCATAACTAATTATCATTATTCATTTATTAATCCCAGACTTACTGGCATGCTTAAGTCTCCTAAAGTCTTGAGTGCATTTATTTGTGCAATTGCACAGAATGACTTAAAGCTTGCAGTTGGCTTAGTTTGTGTTCTGGGAATGGCTTAACACTGAGAGCTGGGAGCAAACACACCTTTGGTCCTGCTCCAAATTCTGCCTGTAAACCAGGTGCTCAGCTGCAAGGAAAATGGGCTGCAACTTTGGGACTTGTAATTCTGTATTTGGGGTCACCAGGTCTCTGGGACCCACCTGTCCAAAAGAAATGAAACATAACACTCAACTCTTGCAGATTTCACTTTGGGGTTTTGAAAAGCCTTTATCGGCTGCTTGGCAGAGGGCTTTGTCCCAGGCTCTCAAATGTCCCAAGCAATCTGTCAAGCCAAGTGCTGTAAACACGTCAGCAAAGCTGGTGGTGAGCACGTGGGTGCAAACAGAATTGCTCAAAATCCTGATAAGAACATCTTCAAAGCTTCTGGTGGTGCTTCCAGTGAACACCTTCCACTTGTAGGTGAGATAAGAGGAGGAGTTACTGACAAGCTTTTAACTTGATGGAGCTCCAAAGACTTGTTAGCAGATACCCTACCAGCAAGGTCAGGAAAAGGAGTTTTAACTTACATGGGAGGGAAATTCAGGTTAGATATACACAAGAAATTCTTTCCTGTGAGATTGATGAGACCTTGGCACATGGTGCCCAGAGAAGCTGTGGCTGCCCCATCCCTGGCAATGTCCAAGGCCAAGCTGAAGTGGATTAAGCAACTTTTTCTAGTGAGAGCTGCCCCTGCCCAGGCTGGAATTGGAATTGGGTGAGCTTTAAGGTTCCTTTCGACCCAAACCATTCTGTGACTCTTTTCCTCTGTGATTTGATCTCCTTGTGCCCTCATGCCTCTTCCTCACAACCCTAAAGAAATGCTGCTGCAAACAGGCTGTGCAGAGGGGTGGGCTGGATATTAATGCTTCACTTGCTGCCTCTCTGAAAGGTTGCAGCTGAACCTGTAATTAAGAAAGGAGCTAAACTCATTATTTTCAGCAGCCTCACATTGATCCACATTGGCCAGGTTTTGGTGAAGGCTGAGAAGGTCATTTTTTCTTTCAGTATACAGGGTTATGCATACAGCATTTCAGTTAGAGGGTAAGAAAATGCAGGCAAAGAAGAAAAGTTGTGATTTTTTTTCTTTGCTGAGAAGACAGGTCTTCTTTCCCTCCAGAGAAAATGAGATATTCACACAAAAGATGAGTAGGATTTGATAACGCCAACTATGGTTCTCAATTATATATTTTCTCTTCCCTCACAGGAATTGATAATGACATTTTTAATAAAATCCAGAAGAAAAACATTTGTGTGCACGAAGAGAAGGTGTACAGGGGCTCCTTGTGAGTATGGACAGCTAATAAGAAATCTTGTTTAGACATACATATTTCAATTTCTCCTGCTGAATTTCTTGTGTTTGCTGGATTTTTAACTGTGCCTTTTTGTCTTTTTTTGACAAAGTGTTTTACAGGGGGATTTAATTAGTGCTCATCTTTAAGTCATACTTAATGACTTATTGTTATAATAATGCATATCTTGGCTCTTGATGACTTCAGATTACATTAGATACATCCAAAAAAATACCCCCAGATTGATGTCTTGGTGACATTTCCAAAGTTTGGTGTTTCCTTCTCTCTTCCCCTTAGCCTGCCAGTGATGTAAAGCTCCTATGCCAAGGATCTTCCCAGTACTGTCCTCCTTTTTTTTCTTAGTTAGCAGTGAAGTAACAAAGAACTTGATATTCAGCATTCTGTGGCCTTATCAGCATCTTTAATACAGCTACGTGATGCCTGAGACAAGAAAATTTCTCAAGCTCATGTTTTGCAGAGCCCATATTTGGGTAATCTTGTGACAGTGAATCAATTTATCTCTTTATTGCCACTATGTTGTGGCAAGCTTTTCTCATATTGGCTATGAGAATTTAGTTTCTGTATCTCTTTCTCCTATTGCATCCAAGGAGCACTCTTACATTTCATTTTGGCAGAGGCACACACAGGCTGCTTTCCTTTGCTGCTCCCTAAATCAGCAGCCACCTTTATTAGATTGCCTTTGGGCATGTCTACAGTTTTTTCTCTCTTGGCTGCAGCCTTTGACAAAACATGCACAGAACTATATTTGATACACATTTTGTGGGATCACACACCTAAGAGAAAAGTGTTTTAAAGGTTGTGTAGTTTTAGTTCTAAACTTACCTAATTATCTGAAGCTGATATTTTCCTTGGTTTAGATGAAAGGAAAACAAAAACATTAGTGCCATAAGTTTCCTTTCTTCTCTGTTTTCAGCTGAGCTCGTTGATTAGCTTTCTGATCTCAGCCAACTTCCCCTTAGATTTTTGATTGCATGAGCTGAGTAAAGCTGTCCTATTCATCATGCAGACAAACTCTGGGAAGGTTTATGCAATTTAGGAGTTGCTGTATACCTGTAACACTGTCTGCAGTAACCAGTGTTGTTGTTGAGCTTGTGCTGGAACATCAGGATCTGGCCCTTCAAAACATGACCTTTAAGTCAGGAGGCAAAATAAAGCTTTGCCAGCTTTTTTTTCCAGTTCCTCTAAAATTGCTCATGTGTTCAAGTAATAATCTTCCTGATGTGTAGCTCCCAGCTCCTGAACTGATGGCTCCTGGTCCTGATTTTGTGAATCCATATTGGATTGTGCATAGGTGTGAATTCTTCCTCTCCAGATTCTGCTGAAAGAATTGGAATCATGGTTTTTCATGTTTTCCCCACATTTTTATTCATGGTTTTTCATGTTTTCCCCACATTTTTATTCAGTGGTTAGAGAACAATTCTTTGCACTGTGACACCCTTCCCACACGACCATTTCTGTTTTGCAATGACACAAGGTGGTTACATCACCAAGTTTCACTCGATGGTGTGAGATGGGTGTCGCTACGTCAGCTGCAAGAGGTGTAATTTCTGATCAGAATGACACGTATGGAATGTAAATATGTTCTACCACAAGCCTGTCCTTCCCCATTTCATTGCTCTGCACCTCCTGCAGTGATACCACGCTCCAGGGATGTTGAACAGGGCAGGTGGGAGTGGTGACTGGGTGAGCTCTCCGGGAAGGCGTGTGACCCAGCCTGCTCCAGAAACTCCCTGGCACTGGAGGCATTGTTGGGAGGCGTTTGCCTTTCCACGCTGTGGCAAACTCATGAAGAAACACGTGTGGGACCACGTTTCGTGGGCAGACACACCAGGTAAGCTCCTCATCTTACCCAGTCCTGCCTCAGTTTCCTTGCCTGCAACACGGCTGCACCCTTGGCTCTATTGTCAGGCACCTGGAGATGCTGCCAAAAAAACCTGTTGGGAGATGCAGCCAAGAACAAGTGTTACGTGGCAGCAGCGCTGCTGTTGATTGTATTTCCCTTGGCCTGTCGTCATTCGTGTCGTTTCCTTCCTAGCTCCACCCTCACCCAGGGCTCTCCAGGGCAGTGCTGCCAGTCCCTGCCCTTTACCACCACCATCCCTCATGTCCCTGGGGTGCTGGTTTTGGTGGGAGTTCTTGGTGTGGAGTGGGCGGGCAGGATGCAGGTCCAGGAGGGGGGAGGATGATGCTGTGAGTGACAGGACTCGTGGAGGGATGCTCCAGGTGGATCCTCCAGGGGGATATCTGGGGAAGATGCTCCAGGAGGATGCTCCAAGGGGATGCCCCAGGTGGATGGTCCAGGGGGATGCTCCAAGGGGATGCCTCGGGGGGATCCTCCAGGGGGATGTTCTGAGGGGATGCCAAGGAAGATGCTTCAGGAGGATGCTCCAAGGGGATGCCTGGGGAAGATGCTCCAGGGGGATGCTCCAAGGGGATGCCTTGGGGGGATCCTCTAAGGGTATGTTCCGAGGGGATGTCCGAGGGGGATGCTCCAAGGGGATGCTACAGGAGGATCCTCCTGGAGCATCTTCCTGGAGGATCCCCGTGGAACATCCCCCTGGAGGATCCTCCTGTAACATCCCCCTGGAGGATGCCCCAGGAGGATGCTCCAAGGGGACGTTCCAGGGGGTGTCCCGGGGGGGTGCTCCAGTAGAATCCTCCAGGGGGATGCCCAGAGGGAAGCGGCGCCCAGCGGATGCCGGCGGGGCGGGCTGTTTGCGGGCAGCCCCGGCGCTTCGGGGGCGGGCGGGCAGCGGAGCGCGCAGGGAGGCGCCGGCGGCGGCACCGCCCCGGCAGGCGGGAGGGGACGGGGACAGGGACAGGGACGGGGCCACACGGGGCGGCGGTGACAGCGGCGACAGCCACGCGTGCCCGGTCCGATGGGCGGCGGGCGCGGCCGGCAGGTAAAGGAGGGGAGAGGCACCGGACAGGGCAGCCCGGCGGGTTCGGGGAGGGAGGTTCTGTAGTTCGGGTTTTAGTTTGGGTTTTTTTTCTCGTTGTTTGTTTGCTGTTTTGAGGTCTGGCGCGTTTCTGCCAGCTCGGTCGCTCTCTCTGTGCCTCTGCTGGTGCTTCCCCAGGCGCCCCGCAGGACGAACTTTGCTGGGCACGCTCGGGTTACTTGGCTTTTTTGGCTGTGTGATGCTGCTCCCGGGACTCGCACCGTGTGCGAATAATGCTTTTTGTTGCCGTTGGTGTGAGAAGATGATGCTGGGGAAATTCTCGGCTTCCTCAGGCAGCTCTCACTGAGCCGGCGCATCCCCATGTGCACTTGCTGGCTGAAATTGAGTTGGTTGGCTGTTGGCTTTGACTAAATAAATAAGCCACTTAATAGTAATAATAAAACAATCCCTAAACTAAAAACAAACAACAAAGTGGAACATTCACGCTAGTACATTGACATAGCGGGGTTGTTTTAAGGGTAAGTTTGATGGAAATTGTAGTGTGTAAGACACAGGTTTGTTTCTTTTTTTAAGAGCTGTTCGTACGATTGTAATGAGTACTAGTGTGAATTTTCATTGATATTTGCGTAGCACAACTATGGCAACTGGCAGGGGTCCAGCTGGTGTCCTTAGTTTTATGACAGTTGGTCAAAGCTCACTGATAGCTGAATTGCTGCTACATGGCATTAAGAAAATAAAAGTTCTCACCTGGATATCTATATACTATTAGGTTACTGTGATTAATGTGTAGAATTTATCATGCATTTTGCAATAATTCTCAGAAAAGATACTGTTGAGTGAGTCGATTTAGCTGTCAAGATGAGTGAGTGCATTTGAGTAATAATCTTACTTGTTTGATTTCTTGCTGCTGTTCAATGCCATCATAAAATAGCTTATCATAAAGCAAATAAACTTGCATGTGCTGTATCCTGAAGATGGATTCAGTATGTGTAGTTTCACTTTGCCTGTGGAAAGAAAAAACCAAAATTGTGCAGAGAGGAAATTTTCATTTTATATAAACTTTCATTTAAACAATTTTGCGCTTTTTAAAAAATAAGAATGGCAAATTTTGTGCAATTTAGACAAGTTTAACTTTGATTATATTAAAGCAGCTCTGGGATAGTTTGTAGATGTGTGGGTTTAAGGTGTCAATTATAAACAAGGGCATGAGGAGAGAGAGGCACTGCTGTCATAGACAGGAAGGTGGGTGTCTGAACAGCCCAGGGATTCCTGTAATCATCCCCTCCTGGGACAGCGCATGAGGCTGTGCCAATGCTAGAATTGTTGCTTATCATGTCATTCAAGGTAATTAGAACCATAACTGGCTCAATTTCACTCATTTCACTGCAGGGTTTGTTTTTTTCCCCAGTGTCTTTTGCATTTGGTAATGTAAGCAGCTGCTTTTGGACTAACTGCACCTCTTACTTAAAGAGATGATTATTTAAAAAATCTATCTGCTTAGCCAAGGAACACTCCTGGGGAGAACAGTGTTTGCACCTTGGATGTTGAAGTTGAGTGGGATTCGGTGGAGCTGGACTCAGGTTGTGTGTGTGGCTTGGGCCAGAGGATGAACCTCACCCCAGAACTTTCTTGGTTGGTCCCAATGACATTTCCAGGCAGTACTGAGTGTCTGCTTCTCCTCCTTGAGTCTACACTGTGCAGATTTGCCCATTTTATCTTTAATTTTCATAGACAGCAGAGGGTTGGCATGAAGCCCCCACCAGTGGCTGTCAAATTCAGACAGGATGTGTGCAACAACTTCTGCTGTCACTTCATTCTGAGAATTTTCGGTTTTAACTGTTTTGTTCACCCATCACCTGCACCATGAACTAATTCTAGTATGAGATTTTGAATTCCAGGCTGCCAAAGTGCAGAGGGTTGGGGGTCTCTTCCCCTGGGGTCCCTCTGCCTGGGCATGGGGGAGAGGGAACCTTTACCTCAGCAGAGGAGAGCAAAGCATGCCAAGTATGCTCTGCATTTCCTCTCTGTTGTTTCCACCCTTGAGTGGAAAATTGCTCCTGATTTCCTCAGAATTGGAGGATTTACGTTGGCACCCTTCCCACATTCCCATTTTACTTCCAGTTGTACTTATTAGATAACACGCTTGCATAGGAGCTTGTTTATAAGAAAAAGAACATTTTTTTTTTTCAATCTATTCAACTATTTCCTATTCAGCTTAAGCATTTAAATGTTCCCTGGGCCCAAGGGGTGTGTTTCTTAAGGCTTAACTAGTCTTTTCAGGATTGTGGGGATGTTGGAGCCATGAGTGCCATGAACTCTGATTTTAAATCATGTATCAGTGTAACAGCTAATCCTGAGTGCACCTCTGTTCCCTGAGAAGATGTTGATGCTGTAACATCATCATAGAACCAGATGGAATATTCATATTTGAACAATGTACGTGTCTCAATATCAAGGCTTTCTTTGTATATCCCACTGTAATCCATAGAAGATTTTCTGTGATCCACATAAAAATTAACTCCCCGTTGTTTTCTGTGTGAAGGTTCTACTGAGGAACAAGAGTGATAAGAGAAACTGGGCCGAGTCTCCCATGTTAGATCAAATGATTGATCACCTTTTTATATACCTGGCAATTTCTGCCTTGGAGGAGCTAGCTTGGGTGTAACTACAGGTTCACCAGCATAGCCGCGGAGTGGGTTGATTGCTGCGTGGGCAGATGGTTTTGGTCCAGTTCAGGGATCAGTAGTAAGGAAGCTTTGCTGATAGAGACTTTGTTGCTGTTAGATGTTCTCTATCTTCCCTGGATATTTGGTATCTTGTGAGCTGTAAGGCACTGTGGATGTGCAATCTGTCTGTCCTGCCCTGAGGTTGTCGCCTCCTGAGGCACATTTGACTTTTGGCACCCCTGTGGCCTCATGCCTCGCTGTGCCAGGGTAAACACTTTTAGGAATATAATTGTATTTACAGTAACTCATCAAAAACCTACTCTGGAGTGATATAAAGAAGGGTCTTGCTCTATTTATTTGAAATATTAAGGGATTACAAATTTTTCTTAATCAAAAACTTCGGTCCTTTAAAAAGCTACACAGCCAGAGGTAATTTTCAAACCCTTTAAACTATTCTTTCAACTTAGAAATTACTTGGTAAAATATTTGTAAAGACTGTGGAAAATTAGATGTTAATTACCTTTTCTTGAAACATTCCTAGATGGTTTTGAACTTAGGTTGTTTTGCACTACATTATATATTCAGACAAATCAATTATCTTGGAGGGGGGAAAAAAGCCTGTGGTGTGTGCCAGGTCAGATGTTTGGATGGTGTAACAGTAAGCAGGTTCCCTGAATGAACCTCTCTTTCAATTAAGAGAGATCATTAGAGAGGAGAATGCAGGAGTGGGAACAGTCTGAGCCATGTGGAGTAAACAGAGAACAATTATTTATAATTTCACATAATTCAAGATGTTAAAGAGGTAAGAGTAAATGAGCGAGATTCAAAGAATATTTTTTTTCCCTAAGATCCTCTTCAATAAAACAAATCTTCCATAGCTAAATTATGCTTCTGCTTCACACAAGCGTTATTTATCTGTGGAGCTCATTACTCCAATATCTTCCTGTTAAAGATATAAATGAATTTTAAAAGTTATTTGGCAAATCAAGAGAGAAAACGCCGGGGGCTGTTAATCACAAAGATGCAGGTACAATTTCTAGCTGAAGCGGCTCCTAAATCACAGATTCCTGGAAACAAGGATTATTCTGCAGGCAGAATCACAGTATGATTTTGTGACCTTATAGTCTTTCCCTGAGCATCTGTTTTTGGTCAGAGTGAGAGGCAGCTTATTGGATAAGTGGATATTTGGAGTGATGTGGTCCCCTTGCGTCCTGTGTGTGATGGAAATTTGGATTGGTTTTCCTGGGATTGCTGCTGTTTTGTCTGGAATAGTTTCAAACAGGTGAACATTAGATACAGCTTCAATTTCCACACTTGGGGGAAAAAAAACTTCAACTGAATAATATGCTGTATTTCCTTAAGTTTTGATTACTTGGCTAATCATAAATGTAATCTGTAAAGAACACAGATGGAGTTGACCTTTTACAAGGCTACAGTGCTGCTGCAAAACTCCGTTGTGAAATAACTGGATTATTGTGGGAAAATCTGGAGTATGTAATAATTTCAGTTTTGATTTCTATTTTTTAAATGCACACTGCTTTTCTAAGAAGACTTTTTTTTGTTCTTTCCTTCACATAAGCAGCCTGCTGACCTTTAGGCAATTTTTTAACCCTTGCTCTGATTCTTTCACTGCCTCCTGTCAAACCCTAGGTGGGGACTGATGGGGACAAATTTTGTCTGTGCTTTCCTATTGATTTCTGAGGAAAACAGACCCCAGAGCTCAGAGTCTTCAAGTCTGCCTGTGGAATTGAAGCTGGATCTTCCAGTCTGATCGTGTAGGTGTCTAACCCCTCCTGCCACCAGAGAGGACCCTCATGTTGGGTAGGTTGGATGTTCTCTGTGACCACTTTTGGCCTTAAAGGAGAGCCTCTTGGTAACAAATTCTGGTGGTCTTCAGTTCAAACGAATTAATTTGCTTGCTGCTCCTGGTGTTTTGGTCAGTGGTGGTGAGAGCTGGAGCACACTGACCCAGGGGGTGACTTTTCCTTCTGCTGTGGTGGGTGCCTGGTTCTTGTGTATTTACACAGATGCTCCTTCACTGGCTTGTTTTCACTTTCCCACAAAAACAACTTGCTAAAATGCAAGCTAAATACTAATGTAGCTTTTGAGATCTTTGTTTGGTTTTGTTGGCCTTTTGGGATGGGGAGAAATAAAGGGAGATCTTATTCATATCCTTCCTTTCTGGGAAGCACTTGTACCCTTGACAATTCTTCCTGTTGCCCACTCCTAGAACTATAGATGTAGTCTGTGGAGTAAATTTTGCTTTACTGGAAACTTTAGGTTTGGGAAAGTTTCAGTTTTGAGAATTCTGGGAATTGTATAGTTTTACTGCCTTGAGATCAGAGCCGATCTGGAAATAAAACAATTCTGCTTTTGCGTAACGCCATAAATTAAGATACAGAAGCAGCTCTGTAGGATTTATGAGTGTGCACTTTCATTCTCTCCTCCCATATAGATAAGCCCTGCTCTTGAAGTTAAGTTTTCTAGCCAGGGCAGGGCATATAATCTATATTGTTTGATAAACTTTTAATAGGGGTGAATGGAAATGAGGGGGCCACGCTAATTTATTTGAGCAGGCATTTGTCTGTGTTGCCATTGATGTGGAGGTGGTGATGATCAGGAGCTGTCAGCGAGGATGGGGCAGTCTTTCTCTCAGCTCACTTTATCACGGTCGTGAAAGTTCTTTTTTTTTTTGAAAGTCTGACTCATTTGGGTTTAAGTGAGGAGAGATTAAGAGCTCAGCTCTTTGAAATTTTATTGGATGCAGGTTCCCCTTGAAGTAAAATCTTATTGAACCTAATGGTTTTGACAATTTCAAATAAAAATATCCAAATGAATGAACATAACTCATCTCCTTGTCGCTGCTGCTTCCCTTGGTTTGAAGAGGAATGTTTTTTTGCTGTCTTCCCTCATGGGAAACATCTGCAGATCCAAATGGCAGATCATTAATGTTCATTCAATAGCAGGCTTTGTTCCCAGTTTCTTCGACTTGGAAACAATTAACTGGAGAGTTTTATTTTGTCTTGTTTTCCTTTTGAATGCAAACATCTAATTCCAGTTATGTATTCTAGTGGATTTTGTAGATTCCTGCTATTTGGGATTGCTTGTAATTATTTTAGAATAAATGCTCCCCACTCAAATTCAAATAGTGGGAATGGTGCCTTTGTGCTTGTGGTGCGATTTTAATTTATTTTATTGCATAAGTGGCTGAATTTTCTGTAAAACTGTAAGATACAAATCTCACTACAAGGGTTTGTGTTCATGAAGGCTTCTTGTCCCTCCCATTTAACAAATGCTTTACAGTAGCATTTAACAAATAATCTGTCTGGCCTTTGATAGTAAGCAAATGAAAGCTGATCAAACATTCACTTACTTGGGTGCAAAAGTTGTTTGAACCAGAAAACCTGCAGATCTGTTCAGCTGACTGTGAGCAGTTTGTATTTCAGGACATTTGTCAGATTGGTGACTCCAGTCCATATCTGCTGGACGGAGGAACTGAAATGTGAATAGCTCTTAAATCCTTTTAAAAAACATTACTACGTCTTTAAAGGGTTTATTGACACCTGCTGAAAACTTCTGGATTTGAGCTTTATGTGATTTTAATTCATTAGCCAAACGAGGAAATTGTATAATTATGACAGCTGAATTAAAATACCTTTTAGCCAGTATTCACCAGAACTAAACATCCATGATTATAAACCCAGTGTTTTGTTGGTTAATTAGGGGCTGAGTAGTCATAATTTGTGCACTTAACATTTACTTTGAGAATATGTGAATGGGGCAGGATAATGACAAGTGGTCAGCTTGATCCGTACTAAGCTATCCTGCCTGGAGCTATGTGTGCATGAAAGGAGGATTAAAAACATACAAAAACCCCCACGGTGGTAGCAATGTGCAAAGGAGAAGCCAGTGTGGTTGGGCAGCAAGAGCTGTAAATATGATTAAGGGAAGGTCTTTAAAGTTAACAATCTACCCCACCCTGCCTATAGCAAATATGCCCCAGATGAATCAGGCCCAGATAGTTTTTTATGGACTGCATAATGTGTCTGCAGTTTTTCATGCAGCAGGTGTGTCATATTGAATAATAGAAAAGTGAATTTTAAATTGCTTCATCACGTGTCATCCTAGCTCAGCAATGATAATATTCCTGTTTTGTGGAGCTTTTCTGATTGGATCACTTCCAGGAACTAGAATTAACAAAACCAGGTTTTGCTATAGTTGAGATTCTCTGAATTTCTGCAAATAAAATCCTGAACAGATCACTTATTATTGACCTCAGCAGAGTATTCCTATGCTTTGATTTTTGTCTCTTTTATTCAAGCTTTAAATAGTTACTGGAATCATAGTTTGTGGTTTTCTTTTGATGCTGCTGCTGCCTGGGTGTAGGGACTTCATCTTTAGCAAACCAAAACCCCAGCGTTAAGACTTTGCAAGTGCCAAAGTGTAATTGCCAATGCACATGAGTTAAATTTACAAACTTTACCTGATCTTCTCAGTGAGAAAGTAATGCTGTAACAGAAACTGGAGACAAGGTGCAGATTTGGAGTGCCAGGAGGCTGAAAACTCAGATGGTGAATGGAAAGAGAAACCTCAAAGGTGGCTCTTTCCTGTGAAAAATGACTGGCATTTAGAGATTGTGCTGGCATATGTTCAGTCCTTACAGTTGGAAAAAAAGGAAGTTTAAAGGAGTTTAAGGAGTCTTTGGGTTTGCTGCCATTTGTGTGCTGAACATTTTGCTGTCATGACTTCAGGGGAGCAACGTGACTGGTTTTAGTTGTACGCATTGGCTTCTTCATATTTGGAGTACTAAATTATTGTCCAGGGTGAGACCCTCAAACACCTGACTTCACCAAGAGATTCCTAAAGGCTTTCTCTGTCTGTGTCCCTTCTAACTTTCAGTGTGGTGCGCAACTCCAGGTATTTAAGTGCTGTTATTTTCAGCTCTTGCAGAAAATCAGGGCTGCTACTGGTGCAATTCCCTCATTCAGTGCTGTGCCGCAACACACCAAACTCTCTTTTCTTTAGGGATCTTCAGCCTCTTGCCTTTGGGAATTAAAAGACTGCAGAAGCACAGGTTCACTTTACCTGCAGATACACCCAAGCTCTGAGGCTGGCTTTTGCCATGTTACTGTTGGAAAGAGGAACGTGCTGTAGTAAGGAGAAAATAAAAAAAAAGGGCAAACCAGTAGGTTTTTTTTCCTGCTCAAGTTGTCATCAGGGCATTTTTATGAATCAAAAATTTTCTGTTTGGGTTATTTTGGTAAATTGTTAAATAAAGAATCACACAGAGCTTTTAATAGACCTCTCCTCTATAGTCACTGAAATTTGATAAGAAGTGTGACAGTAATAGTAGTTATTTAGGGAAAAATTCTGGCACATGGACAAGTAATTTGCGTATAGTCGCAGGCTGCTTTTATTGAAATATATGATTTAAGTGCTAGTAAAAGGCATGAGTTGATTTGGCCTCCAGTGGAAGGGAGTCTCTGATTTCCTTCCTAGGTTTGTTTTCCCTGAGAGTTATGGAAAGGGAGGATCTATTTCTGTGCACCTCTTGTTATAAAAATAAACCTTTTGTTGTGAGGGAGGTGAGCAGGGGCTGGACGGAGAGAGTGAGGATTCCCAACAGGGACCAGCTCCCTCAGCGTGTCTGTGCCTGCTTCTATCTTGATTTTGTGTTGTCCCTCATGTGAGCCCAGTTATTTTAGAGCTCTTTTTATCTCATTCTTACTCTGTATGTACTTACACCTCTCCTTCCCCTTGCTGCTCACCAGCTTTCCCTCTCCCCCTGCTCCCAGGGATCTTCTGACGGGATTGGGAACAACGAGACAAATGATAAACCAGATCCAGTCAGTAAGAAAGAAGTGTCCCAGCTGCTGGGGAGATCTCAGCAGATGGCACAGTGCCTTCAGGAGAAGGATCTGCCCCTCCAGGATCTCCCTTGGAGTCTGCTTTGAGGTGCACATCTCCGCTGCAGGAAGCAGATCTCTGTGCACAGGTGTCCCCGGAGAGCTCTGCTGCCCAGCAGGTGTTGTTTGCACTGGAAAGATCATATCTGATTGCCCCATTCTGGTACAATCCCACAAATTCGGCTGGAAAGGCTGGAAGGGCCTTTTTGCTTGCACAGGTACAACTGCAAGCCACAATATTTTGAAGGAAGCTCAAAGAGTGGAAGGAACTTGTGAAATATGTTTGTAAAAATACACCCAAACACTTCCTCCTTCATTTCCTCTATACATACTCATCATTTTTCTTCTGTTTTAGAAAAGACAGAAGCAAAATGAAAGCAATACTTTCATAAGCTGGAGGCAGGTGCACGGTATTTTCTCAGTAACTTTCACTATCTGATGCTATTTTAAGATGCTTGTAGCAGCTGGTTGTTCTCTTATTTCTCCTAGTTACTGTCTGCTCATAAATGTTGAGAAAAAAGCACTCCAGATTATGCAAAAGAGCCTCTAAGGAGTTAAAGTGGGCCTGTTCCTCTCTTGCTGCTAAGTGGAGGAGGATGTGTGCTTGTTTCATGTGTTTGTGAAAGATGAAACTCATCACGTTTGAGCCAGTTAAAAATCAAAAAGCCAAGCATGGGATCTAAAAGAGCCTAAAACCCCATGAATCTGTGAAAAAACCCCAAACCCAACCAAAACCAACAAACCTCAAACCAAAAATAGAAAATATTACTTTAGATGCCTTTATTATCTGCATGTAACAAACCGGCTTTTCTTTAGGCTTTGTATTTACCCTGTATGTTACTTGTGATCTTCTGCAGAGACTGTAGATTTCTTTCATCCCACATCAAGAAAATAAAGCTGGTTTGTTTTGGATATCTTGTTTCCATTGAAGCATGTAAAATTGTTTCTTATGAAGCACTTGTTCTAGTCTGGCTGACAGCAACAGGTCAAGTCTTCATTTTATTTAATATATTTGAGTTTAGCATCCTGCTACGCTCTGCAAATGAATCTGTTACAGCAGAGCAGGATCTGTATCCACAGATTGGCATCATTTGAAGCCCTACAGGGAAGCTTAAGCTCAGTGGGAAGATTTGGAAGCTGCCCAAGCCATGACCCTGCTTTAGCAGCAAATCACCTGTGCAGTGAAGATTTTACCTGCACTGCATCAGTGCACTCCCCGTGATGCTTGTTAGTGCTAAAAATAATTCTAACACTGATTTCCCCTGGGTAATTAGCCTGTGCAGAGTCAGATTGAGATTAGATTCTTTTTTCTGGTGCCTTATCAAATTTAAGTCCAGGTATTTGCCATATGCTGCAGGGAGAAAAGGCTGTCTCAATTTGCCCATATTGTGCTCTAGGGAATTCAGTGTCCCTCGCTGCCCTCTGGAATCACACCCAGCTCAGCTTTCCACCTGGGACTTGTTTTGTATTTTTTTCAATTTTTTTCCATTTTTTTGTGGGGTTTTTTATTTCATTGGAGGTTATCTTTTTTTTTGTTTTTTGCAAAGGGGGCACAATGCTTTCTTGAAGGTGTTGATGATCCAAGGAACATCCTGCCCCTGGTAAAGTATTCCCTTTTCTTGTAATAACTGGTGCTGGGTTTGGAAATATCCAGGGCAAACTGGTAATGCTCAACAAAGGGTTACTTGATTTGGATGATATTTTCTTATCTCTGTGGCTGTTGGTGCTTATCATAAAGCATTTCCAGATAAGGGACTGAAATAAGCCCTTATTGCAAAGAAGGAAGTGTTGGTTTCTTTACAAGAAGACATTCCATTCCTTGTAAAGCTTTATCTTTGGCTGTGTCTGTGCTACAATGATATTAAAAACCTGGGGTACTTGGTATGTTCTGTTATAGAAATAACCATCCATGAAGTGGTTGTTCAGCCAGCAGAGAGTTATTTCCCTGATATTTTCCTTTCTCTCCCAAGGAGGAATGATTGCATTTATGGCTCCTAGAGCCAGAAGACTCAATTTATAGCAAAAAGATAAAATACAAATATGAAAAAAAGTCCTCAGTCCCTTTTCCCCCTGCTCTGTTATCACCTTCTTGTCAGTCTTGTTTCTCAGGGCACTGAATTCAGACGCTATAAACCTAATGGAGGTTATAAACTCATATTAGAACTTTCCATAGCCAAATATTATGTTGCATAAGGGAAATGTAATTATCTTTTCTTGTAATTTGTACAGTGTCTCATGCATTAGGTTTTAAGCCAGTGAATGTGCCAGACAGGCAGAGATTGGGGTGAATATCCTATTCCAGAGCAGCCAGAATCAATAGAGGTTTTACACTGGGGGAGTTCCATTAGTTCCTTCCAATTTGAACCTGTGCTAATATGCATTCAAGTGAGGAGCACCTTCCTAACAGCCTCTGATGCATGTGTTGGTAATTTCAGCTGCCATGGATTTAGGTGTTTATTAGCATTTAGTTGTAGCTGAAAACACACTGATTGAATTTGAACTTAAAGGTGGCTGGCATGCACGCTGACCCAAAGTTTTCACCTTCATTGGATAAACAAATGAGTACAAGGATTAATGGATTTAATTAATCTAGAGCTGTAATAGTGCTGGAATGGTGCTCAGGTGTGTTTTTGTCATCTTGGCTGACTTTGAAGATGATACTTCAAAGATATTAACCAGGAGCATCTTCAGTGTGCACAGGGCACTTCTGGATGTGCAGGGAATGGTTCCATGGTGGAGAAAGACAATTTCTTCCATAATTCCAGAGTGTAAATCAATTTGGGTTTGTTCAGTTTATTTGCTTGGTTATATTGGCACTTCTATAATACTTTCAAAGTGTCTTGCAGTATTTCTCACTTGTGGCTTTGCTGGCTTCCTGTCAAGTTAGTAAGTGAAGTAGAATTGCAGGATGATTTCTCTAGGCTTTCAGTGGCATTTGAAATATCTCTTATAGCCACCTGCTAGAACATCTAAAAAATCATTTAGCTCCAAATATTATGTGAATTTAAGGGAGTGCATATGGAGTGTTTTACTGAAAGAAACCAAAGCACATTAAAAAAATTCTAAAAAATTCCAAGAACCATAATTAGAAGATACTTAAGGGAGAATAAAATGCTAGTAATATTTGTTCAGTCATAGTGAGCTATGACCAACTTTTTTTGTCTGTAATCCTTTCTGTCCCTATTGCCTCCAAAAGAGGAGGAGATGGCAAAATAAAAGGATGTAATAAAAATGACAGGTGCAATCAAAAGCAGTTTCTCTGAAGGAAGAGATTAAAGTACATGGATTCTTCTGAGCATTTGAGATTTGGCAGCATATTAAAGAGAAAACTGAAGGAGGTAGACTGAAAACATTATCTTTTTCTCGTTACCTAAGAACAAGGAGCCATTCAATGAAATCAAAAACAACAGAGTTAATTTGATAACAGGAAGTGTGTGTCTTTGAATGCTTTCTGTTGGCAGATTTTTGCCACAATGTGCCATTGAAAGGGGAAGAATAAAGAGGCCAAGCTTAGACCAATAATTTGGCAAAATGTGGTTTTTTTTCCCTGTGGTTGCTTAGGGAATATTTGGCTATACAGTTGACCATGAACTTCTGAGGCTGAGGAAGGAAAAGGGAAAACTTCTGGCCTGTGGAGGATAAAGACTACATGAACAACATGTTGGTACCAAGGACACACTTTCTACATGCAAGAGAGAATTTCTCTCTCTTCAAAATAAAGCATTTCTATTGATGCTGTTCTCTATGGAAGAGACAAGCAGAGGAAATTGATGTGGGAAGAAAGAAGAGTTGTGTGTGTGAATATGGGCTGGCCCCAGCAATCTTAGCTCCAGCACCACTGTGGAGAAGGGTGGTCCCCATTCGCAATGTTCCAGTGATCTCCCTAGAGAACATTTCTTGTCATGGTGGAGATCTGTGTGTGTCTTCTTGAGCTGAGGAAGTGAAAAAGCAGATGGCTGATGTCAGAGTGCATTTGGCCTTCAGACTGTGTTTACCCTTTTCTCAGATGAGAACACATTGTGTGTTTGTTGTTCATTGCGTATCATAGCCATCATTTGAGTTAATTTATTTGTGAATACAATACTTACGTAAGAGAAGTTGTAGCTGCAGCAGCAATGTGGATGTAAAGGTCCAGAGGCAGAGTATGGTTAAACTTCCAGGCAATCCAGTGACCAGGGATGGGTTTATTTCTTCTGTGGCCTCAGTCAGACAACCTGCTGCTTCCTGTGCAGCAGGTATCACTGATGTGTTGCTCCAGTGCAGGAGCTGCGAGGTGGCAGCTCAGTGGAGCCATCCCTGCTGTCTTGACAAAACCCCTTTTAAATTTTATTTTTAACAATTTGATTCCACTGTGTTGCTGCTGGGCTTGAGGAGGACTCTGCCCGCTATGGGTTAAATGCAGGTAGATATCAGAGACTAGTGTGGTCCCTTTTAGAATGGGCATTTCTAATCAGCAACTGAGGCAATCTAACTGGGGAAAAGAGCGTTTGACTTGGGGAAAGCAACTGGAAAAACCTACAGGAATAAATCTGCTCCTTGGTAACAAAATCTCAAAGCAAACAAAATAACAACAACAACGGCAGTGGGTCCTCAAAGTGAGAGGGGTGGAGAATAACAGGAAGGGAATGGGAAGCAGTAAGTGCCTTGGGAAGTGCATGTTGAGCTGGGCTCTGCCTTTATTTGCAACATCTTGGCTCCAGCAGGTTTCAGTGCAAGTAGGCGAGCCATGCAGAGAGCAGTAGCAGAAGATGAATTGTTTAAATGACTCCCAGCAGTGTGTTTCATAATGTTTTGTGCAAACGTGTTTAGCCCAATAACTTCTGTTGCTGGCAAGTGATGTAAAGCTGCCAGGGAGGCTGTGCCTGCCTTGTCAAGGTTTTATGGAGACAGGGAAGGGCCTCAGTGAAAGCTCTTATCTGGTGTGAGCAAATCCAGCCATGTCTCCTGAGGCTGTGCGGGGCATCAGGTGCTGCTCCAGCACAGGCATCTCTCCATTCCCAATCAAACTGGGCTGACTTTTGTGTCTCTGCTCCTCCCTCTATAAATCTGTTGTGCTTCTGCCTGAGTTCAGTGAGAAATACAAAGGCATGGTGGGCCTTTCTGTGTGCAATCTTCCTCTGTGAGGTTCAGAAAACTGATTTTACATAGTGGTGCTGTAAGGAACAAAACCCCAATTTCAGTTTGTCCATGTGCACTTTGATATTGTGGCTGTGTCATGTTGATACATCTACACTAACATACATTCCTGTTTGGACACAACCTGTTACTGCCTTGTGAATGCATGCAATTCGATTAAGCTTATTCATTTATTGTGTTATAATAATGCTGATATTTTTTATTTGCTAATATAAATGGGGAGGGGAGGATTGTGCAGCTTTGGTTAGAAAGCAATGCAGTTAGGGAATTTTTTTGTACATTGCTGAACACTCTGCAAGTGTGGCAAGGTTAGTCATAAAGTTATTTAAATAAGTTATTAAGTAACTGGTTATGCAGCCTCATTCAAATTAATGAATTCAAGAGTAGATTTCTTTGAAAGCAGGCAGTAATTTTTCTTTGTGCATTAATCTAACAATTGTGTTTCTGTTGCCTTTCCTGGTGTTTTTCCTAGTAATCAGGAAAACATTGGGAAGTAATTTTTTGTTGATTATGCAATAGTTATAAGGTAAACATGCTGTGAGTTTAGGAACAGCCCTCATGTAGTTAATGGGTGTATATTTCTGAGGATGTGGGTATGTACTGAAACCTCTGTGTGTGTGACTGTAAAGGAGCAAATTTGCAGGTTTCACCACCTTTTTTCTTACTGGGTTTTGATGATGATTTGACCACCTCTTTTCACAGAATAAGGATGATTGCTCAGCTGTTAACCACGGAAGAGTCTGTCTGTGAGGATATTCCTGTGCACAGAGGTGTCCCTGTTCCCTTACGATGCACATACAGTGAGTGATTTTATTTTAGCTCTTTTATTCCTGACCCTCCCAGCTGCGTAAATGCTCACTGTGAATCAGCTCAAAGATGAGTCCACCAGTAGGTTTTCAAAAGTGATCCACCCATCCATTTTTGTATTATTTTTCTCTCAATTCCTACTCTACAAGGAAAAATAATTCTGCAGTTTTCACTGACAGTGGGTTAATGTAAGGGAGTGTGTTAATGTAAGGGAGTGTTTTGGGGTTCCAGTTGGGATTCCTCAAGTTCAATGTCCTCTCTTCAGCCTCAGCTACTTAGTTTTTACGTATCTGCCAACAACACATCCTGTAAGAATCTCTGTAGCCTTGGAAATAGTCAACAAAGCCCTACATGGCCTGGGAAAGTGGCAGCAGAAATGTCACTGCCAGCTTTGCCAGCATGTTTTGTGTGCTTGCATTATCACGATTTAACTCCCGTCAGTAAGCTTTGTACAGAAACAGTTTCAAATTGGACAAATCTCAAGTTTTCACAAATCAGGGCTTGACAGAAGAAGAAACGTAATGTCCCCTCTTGGAAATAATGAAGTAGTGGGCAGACGTTGCATTTTTGTGTAGGAATAAATACTTGCTCTGGCTGTTTTCCTCCCAAATAATCAAACCTACCCACCAGATTGTATTTGGAAGCACTTACTAATGTGACATGCTCCGTTTTAACTGTTCAGAGAAATGACTGAAAGTTTTTAAGATGAGACAACATGAATCATAGTCTTGAGCGGCTGTTCACTTTTGTGATTGACTTGCCTCCTTCCTACGTTCCTTTTAGTCACCCTGGGAATCGCTGAAGCTGTTCTGTGCAGGAGGCACTGCTGAGATTTCCCCTTGCAGCAATGGACTTGGACAAACAATCCGTGTGGGGATCCCTGAAGCAGAAGACGCGGCCGTTCCTGCGAAACCTGAGCGTGAGGAGGACGAAGAAGAGGTCAGGCAAGATGCTGGAGAGGAAGGGCCGCTCCTTGGACCGCTGTCTCAGCGTGTCCGTGCCTGACATGCTGGAGGTGGACACTCTCATGGAAGAAGAGGAGGAAGAAGAAATTACTTACTCCAACGCTCAGGTGTTGTCGAGCTGCTCCCCCAAGAGCTTTTCCAGGTCTGTGGTGTCCCTGAAGAGCAGAAACGCTTCGGTGAAGGCGGCGGGAGAGGACTGGCTGTGGGCATCACAGCAGAGGACGCGGACGGAGGTGACAGTCACCCCCCCAGACATGCAGGATGTGGGCAATCACCTGCTGTCCTCACGAGGAGCTGAGGCTGTGGGCAGCCCCGTGTCCGAGGGGAAGAAGAGGAGATCCAGCGAGGACCTCTTTGAGCTGCTGCAGAGCTCCCGGCTGAGCGCCGCGCTGAGTGACGAGGGGACAGAGGTGGGTGCTGGAGCAGCAGCGAGGCTCAGCTGCCGCCTCCTGTGGGCTCCTCGTGCTTCTCCTTCATTTTCTGGGTTAAAAAGGGATGGAGGATCCAACCAAGGCCAGGCTGGCCGGGGCTCTGAGCAGCCTGGTGGAGTGGGAGGTGTTCCTGCTCATGAGGTGAGATTTAAGACCCCTTCCCACCTGCACCATTCTGTGAGGAGGGGGCTCTGTTCAAGGAATGAATGAGCAATGAAAATAAGCCTAAACTTTACATGATGTACACATTATTCAAGACTAGTTCAGCTGTCCTTCCTGTCAGTCTGGAGCTGCAAATAACACTGCTCCAATTTTTTAGTTCTTTTATTATTCTTCTGTTATTTTTAAAGATACCTGAGATTTTTCAGATCTGTTGGAATTGCCTCCTCAAATCAAAAGTTGTTGCAGTTCTCTGAGCTCAGAATTGAGGTGCTGATACATTTGCTTTTTAGTTAATATAATTACCAGGATTGCTATGTGGCACTATCAATTTGCCTTCCACCCACTGAAGACTCTGATGAAGGCAATAGGTGAAAGACAGCTGTGAACAAGGTGAGCTCTGCCTGCCCCTGGAATTAACTAAAACAAACACAAGATGGGGAACAGAACATGTAGCATCATTGTCAGGACTGGTTTTTTGGGTTTTGTGATGATGATTTGAGGAGGTGAAAAACTAAAAGGTTTTCTCTGCGCTGTCTTGTCCCCCTTTCCTTCCCCCTGCTCTGTGCTCAGTATTCGTGTCTGGACATAAATGTCCCAGGAGGATCAGAGACCAATACTGTCATGAAATTAATTCCTGCCTGGTCTGAGCAAATTGGGAATCCTGAGGAGCTCATTGATAGCTTCATTATGTCGACAGCAGGTGAAGATTGTGGCTGCAGGAAACACTTCAGGAAAAATTTGTTTTAGTTAGGTTTTGTGGAAGTATGTCTGCTCCTGTTGAGTTCTCTCTGGGAAGGTTATCTTTTGAACTTTGTGAGGCCTTTTTCTCATTACCTGATTGTTGCAGTTGTGGGAGCTGCCTCTGTAGTCGTTCAAGATGCCAAAATAGGAAATAGGCGTTTTTTGTTTCAAGTCTTCCCTTGGGAATAGGGATTTCTCAGGTTAATTGTTTTTTAACTTCACCCTCAAAAGGATGATTAGCACTGATGTGGGGAAAGTGGTCCTTTCTGATATAAACTGCTTGTTTTGCATCTCAGAGACCTGTGTATTCCTACCAAATGGATGTTAGCTCCCGGTCTGTTGTGATGCAGAGTGTCAGACTGGTAGTTACTGACCATCACTTGTGGTTTAGGGTTGCTAAATTGTTCACAAATTGGTTTCACCTTGCTAGAGTGTTCATTATTTTGAGGGGTACTTAAGAAAAGCGACTGAAATGGTACAGTGCTTTGTTTCTCTGCTCAAACATTACTCAAAAGTTGTAGCACTTCACTTGGTATATGGTAAATATATGAACTCTAGTTATTTTGGAAGTTTTTCCAGGTTATTTTAATGATGGCAGCAGTTTTTTCCTGCTGTTGTATGCCAGAAACCCTAATCTAAAATCTGCCTCAGCAGAACGAAATTAATACTAAGTCCTACTTTGATTTTGGGTGAACTGAGTGTTCTAGGAGAATGAAGTACCTGTATAGTGATGAAACAGCTTAACCTCAAGTCCAGTTTCATCCAGATGCTCAATCCAAGTCTGGCTTATTTTCTGCAGCACTTGCATCTTTCCCTAAATGTGTGTTTCTGTATTTGCTGGTGTGTGTAAATCATTTGGTATTCACTTATATGGCAAATCATCTCTCTGTGTGAATATGCTTCCTTACTGTAATCTGCCTCCAGTGCAATTTATAAAGATCTTTCTCCTTGAGAATAAAAGGAGAGAGTGAGGCAAAGGAAAGTAGAAATAAGGAGAATTGAGCAAATTTAATTACATTGAATCTGGTGCAAAACAAATTCAATATTGGAAGGTGTCCATGGCAGGGAGGGTGGAACTAAATGATGTATAAGGTCCCTTCCAACCCAAGCTTCAATATTCTATGATTCTATGACAACTCAATATTCAGCTTTGCTTGCACTTAGTTGAACAGTTGCTGGGTTTGTGCTGTGTGTACAAATACACGTGTGTGCCTGGGATGGGAATAGTTTGTTACAGAGAATTTTGGTCCCTGAATGCTGGGTGGGGTTGCTCTGAGGAGCACAAGAGTTCCCATTGTTCTTGTGTGAGCATCACTCCCTGCCCAGGGAGGTAAATCAGAAGGAAGGCAGATCCCTGGAACAAAACAAACTAAAAAAAGCAGAAATGTAGGCTGAGCTCCTTTCCCCCCTGAATTGCTTGTCACATGCCACCTACTCATTTCCTGGTTGTCTTTGGCCACCCGATACCGTGAGATCAGCGTGTGCTTGTGGTTTTCTCACTGGTGTGAACTCCCCTGCAGAGCTCAGCACAGCCCATCCTCACCAAGGCTCTGCCCAAATACCATTTTCCCATTTGTGAGAGGTTTGCTCTCTGTTCCCCATTGCACCCAGCTAGGCAAGGCTGAAGAAGCAGGTGAAGTTGTGTTGAATCCCTGCGTGATTCAGGTTGTAAAGGGTTCCTGTAATGCCTTTATTTTTTTTTTTTTGCCATTGGGTTTTGTCCATGGCCACGCGTCATTGCTGAAGTGCTCTGATATCTCTTTATCTCCTTGCCAGCACTTTGCAGTGAGTCACTGTCCTGGTTTAGGGCGAATTTGGGCAAGCCAAAGCCTTGTCCTGTTGCATATGCACTCAGTGGTTTTGTATTTTGAATAGTTCTGCAGAAACCAAGAGGAGACAGAGGTGGGAACGCTTGTCAAGAAGAACTTTCAATTTATGTATATTCATACATCTACTCTTGCTTGATTTGTTTTCATGTAAATATATTTGGGGCTGTGACCCCCCCTGGGTGTGCCCACTTTTGTTTAAAGTTGAGAAGTGTCACTGTAGTTTGATAAAATCAAGGTTTCAGGACCATGTTTTCACCAAGACTTTTATCTGTATTCAGTGATCTCAGTGCAGTTAGCTACCTAGAGTAACAGTAATTTTTATTATGTGGAGCTAAAATTGAAAGAACCCAAGTTTTTCTATTTAAAATGATAATTGTTCAATATCTGTGGATGTAATGCAAGTAAACAAAAAACAGAATAAAGACAAAATAATAATTTTGAGGGTAATTTTAAAATAAATTATATCAAGCTAGCCAAGGCAATACCTCTAAAATTATAATTTCGATGCAGTTCTTTGAACCCGTTAGTGGCGTGTAAAATAAGCTGTAAAGAGGGACCATTACCAGTGCCAATGATGGTGCCTGAAGGAGATTCCTGTGAAGCCAGAGACTCCAAGAAACACTAAGTTTAATGCACATGAGTGAGATTTTATGCATACTAGTCAGAAAATTCAAAGTTAGGGTTCCCCTAGCAGCTGTAACTCAGCTCCGTTGTGTGAGAAAATTCTTCTGCTGCTCTTTATGATGATAATTTTTCCACTTTTAATGTGTTTTTGCAAGGTGGCCAAGTTATGATTACTGTGGGAACCATAAAGTTAGATTTTGTCTGTCGTGCAAGGGAAATCTTCCTTGCAATGCTGGATTTCTGTACTTCCTGATATCTAATATATGTATTTGCAGGAAGAGAAGGGAAAAAATTACACGAAGGGCATTTATGTTTATTTCAGCATGTCAATACAGCTAAGATTTATGTACTTTGGTGCAGGAGCTGGTTGACTTTTAAATGTTTCTGTGGTGCTGCACACAATGCTGCGAGAGGTTTGGATGTTCCCACCCTTTCACATGAGGATCGAATTCCACCTTGTGTGCATTTCTGCAGACAGAAACTGCCCTTAGCATAAATCTTTGTGTTTGAACGGGCTGTGGTTGCCCTGCATCAGACCAGAGGAGTTTCCCAGGCACCTTGGTCCTCTTCAGCTGAAATGATGGTCGTGGGCTCTTGGAGCAGCCAGGGGAGCATCAGAGATGTCCTGGGTGATGAATCACTTCAGACAGACTTGAGGTTGGGCCACTCTACCCTCAAGGTGTTGGATGAGTCAGTATTTAGGAGGAAATGTTTGACTTCCTCTGCTAAAAAATCCTTTGGATCTTCCAGTTATTGCAGCATGTTTCTCGTATTTCTATTTTCTCTTTTGTTGTGGTTTAACCCAGCAGGCAGCAAATATCACATTTTCTCTCTTACTCCTTGCTCAATGGGAACCATCATATATTCAAGAGAGAATTGGGGGTTAAAGGTAAAATTTATGAGTCCAGATAAAGACAGGAAAGGGCAGAAAAGGAAGAATAATAAGGAAGAATTATATTATTATTTTAATAATATTTAATGTATTGTAAAGATATTATAACACAAAAATCTAAAAAATTAATTATATTAATTATATATTTTATATGATATTTTAAAATAATTAATATTTTGATAGAAATGATACAGCAGTTAAAGTATTCAAAACAAGTGAGCACAGTGCAGTTGTTTATCACCTACTGACTGATATCCAGCCAGTTCCTCAGCAGAGGGACAGTAATTGTCCAACAACAACTAAAAACATCAGTGTGTTATCAACATTCTTCTCACCCTAAATCCAAAACAGAACACTGTACCAATTGCTAGAAGGAGAATTAACTCATCCAAAACAAGGACACCTTTCCCTTTGACAATTTTTTTTAACTTTTCCTCTGAGCAATTTAGTTTTAAACTCAAACCAAACAAAAAAACCCCACACAAACAACAACAACAAAAAAAACCCACCCAAACACCAAACCAAGTTAAAAAACTATTTAAAAAACTTTAAAGTGGAACTTGCTTTTTGTGTGGTGAAGGAGAAATTGTGATCAAGTGAGAGCAGCAGGCTGCCAGACACAACAACCTTCAGACATCAAGAGAGTTTGTGATAAGAACCTTCAGCACCCAGTGCTGGGGAGGTGAAGAAGAAATTTATTCCTAGCTGGAAGCAGGCACTTATTTTTCCTGGATTAAACTCAAGAGCAGTTACTGTAAAAGAGGAAAAAGAAATATATATTTAAATTATCTATAAGCATAAGTAAGAGCATTTCCTTCATTACATGTATGTAATCTTGACTGATGCTAGGAGCATTTACTTTCCTGTATTGTTGTCTAATTCATTGTATCTTTTGTTTTATAGTACCCATCTGGAGAAATGGATTTTGACTCTTCCCTATCATCTCAAAACTTTGATGACCAAATGGTAAGTCGTGTCATTTTGAAGCTTGATCAGGAACAAAATTTATTTTAGATTTAGGTTCTTTGCTTCTTACAAATTCAAAAACTCATCTGGTGAAGAGCCTATCTGGAGATTTGCCCAGAGTGTGTTGAGGTTTTTTTTGTGGGGGTGTTTCAGTTTGTGGGGAATTTGTTTATTTAGTGGTGGGTTTTTTTTGGTTTTTAGTAGTTTAAAGTGGTTGTTAATGTTTTAATAAACCCAGATGTTCTGGATTTTTTGAAGAACTCTATAATATCTATATTGTACTGGTAACTGGTGAGAGCAGCAGCATAAATACTGAAATAACAGTGTAGGAACAAACCAGATTAAAGTAAATACAAGAAGTAACACAACTGTAGGCTTTGACAGATAGTGAAATCAGTTTGGGGGCAGTGTGAAGAGGCACTGGCAGTTCTGACATGTTATTCTCATGTAAAACATGTTTGCTTTGTGGATGAACTTCTCTACCTTTGCCCTCTGATAACCTCTCAAGTGCTGTCCAGAGCTGTTTTCAGCAAGTGTTCCAGCTGGAGGATGATGCTGAGCTGTGTAACCCTGTGGCAGCACCTCTGAGGAGCAGAAATGCTCTCGAGTTTGCTTCTGCTGAAGCTCACAACCAGCACTGCCTGCCACTGGCCTTCTCTCTTTTGGAGCTGCACAAAGAAGTGCTGTGCTCTCCTCTCAGCAGCTCTGTGAGATCTGTTCTTCCTCCTGAGCTTATCAGGTGGATACAAAGGACTTTGAGGGTCTCTTCCAACTTGAGAGATGCTCTGAATGCACAAGAAACAGCTCAGAAAAAAATGTGCTGAAAGGATTTGGAAAGCCTGTGCATGCATTTGTGATTGTTATATCACCACTCATTTTCAGGTAAAATCCTTGCTTTGTTGAACATATTTGATGCTGATACTTAGCTACTTGCCTAGGGAAGGAAAGCCTGGGAAAGAAATATTTTTTCTTTTCCCTCTTTTTTTCTTTTACTTTTTCTTTCTGTCAAGGATTGCCCTAAGGACAGAGCAGAACTTTATCTCTGCAGCAGCACTGGGAGCACACCTGCCTGGTTTATGATGTGCTTCCAGAGGTGTGTGACTGATTCCTTTGTTCTCCTTAGGCTCTGGAGGAAGCCAGCGACTGCCTGAGTGAGCTGCCCAGCCCCTTTGCCTACCTGCTGACCATCCACCTGAAGGAAGGCAGGAACCTGGTTATCAGGGATCGTTGTGGTGAGCCCCACCTTCCCTCTGGCTTCCTGCAGAATTCTCACACTTTATCACTTTGTTCACTCCTTTATCACTGATCTGTTGGGCAGCAAGCTGGCTGCCTATCAGCGGTGCAAGGAGCTGTGGCCTCTGTGTCTCTCCTGTAGGTCAGAGCACTCAGAGGTTGGGTTTATCCACCGTGGAAACTCAGGGGAGGGAGCTGCCCTCTGCCTGTGCAGCTGCAAAGCTCCTTCTTGGCTGCCCTTAGCACCTGGACCCATTCAGGAGCTGCAAGAATTCTGTTTGAGCTTGAAAAAAACCTCCAAAGAATAATTGGAGGTTCATTAAATGATAGAGCTGCTCTTAGGAGTGCTTTTGGGGTTATCTGCACAGATGTTGATAAAAGGGGTAACCACAGGAGCACATCTGTAGGCCAACAATCCTCTCTAACCTGGCCTGTGACTGAGCAATGACAGCATCCTAAAAACCCAAAACCCACCCTCAAATGACATATCAAAGAAATTGTAAAAATATTTGGGGAATTCCTGGAAAAAAGTGTGAAAATGCCTTCCCTTAACCTGGCTTTTATTCAGGATTTTGAAAGAGGGAGTAGAAATACTTGTGAGCAGCCAGTCACTTGCTGTGGAGGGAGAGCTGCCCTGCCAGAGGCTCTGTGCAGCCTGTAGGACCCTGAGGCAGCAGCTGTGGCAGGACCTTCCATCTGAAGCTGTCAGAGAGCTCTTCCGTGCGTCCAGGCTTGATTTCATTTGTTTTTTTTTTTTTTTTCCTGCATGTGGAAACAGTTCTGGTAGTTTTGTCTTGCAAAATGTCTGAGCAGCTTCTTTTGAGGTGAAGCCATGGGCTTTATTCATTTGGTTTTAAACAAAATAAGCTTGCACAGCCTAAAGGCCTGTGAAGGTTGAAGGTTTGCACCTGGAGGGACCTGTCTGATTTCACATGAGGTGCTCATTGGGATTTCTGTTGTCTGATATCTCAGTTAACTTTTTCCATATTGGTTTTTCATGGCTTCCCAAAACAGTAACTTTTGGTTAAGTGTATGCTTACTTTTCCTACCAGTTTTTGGAAGAAGTGAACCAGTACTTAGATTAAGATCTTTATGGTTATACAAAAGCCTGAATTTCCTAACAGTGTAGCAGTTCATCAGATTTTACTGGCAGGCTGCACAAGCCAGGACACATCCAACTGCTCCTAGGAAAAAGATGCTGGAAATGAGCAATTCCAGCAAAGTAGTATTTCTAGAGAAGACAGAGCATACTTTGCTCTAGGCTGTGTTTTGTTGTGTAAGAAAGCAAATGCTTGTTTTAGTAAAGCATTGGACAGCACAGGGAAACAACATAAGGGGGGAAAAATCCCTTTTGATGAGTCTCTGTTGCTTTGTGGCAAATGACCTCTCATTTAGTAAACTGAATATGTGAGGGGATGCTTCCTTTAGTAAAACTGCTGCTTTTTATTGCACAGGCAGCAGGAGGGGAGGAAACAGAGCCCTGATGATTATTCATCAGTCACCACCATGCTGCAGTGGTGGCTCCTTAAAAAAATAAAAAGCCCACAGTGGGTGCCCATCATTGCAGGCCTTTGCTGTCACTCTGGTTATGTGACATCTTTGTGTGATGCTGGGGCTTGACCTGCAGCCACTGGGCTTTCTCAACGTGCCTTTGAAAGTGGGAGGTTGTCAGCTCTGCTCATCTCTTCAGTGTGAGAAAGCCCCAGAGATAACTTGTGGGCTGGCAGTGTGAGACTTCCCTCCTCTCCCCCCACCCTGCTGCTGGTTAGAGCTGCTCTGCTGGGCTGTATCAGTACACTCTGAATAATTTAAATTTAGCAAAATATTCACACAGACCGAGTGGAGAGTTTATGCCCCAGCATCTTTAGCCTAAAGAAGGTTTAAAATAAGTCTTGTCGTTTTCCTAAATTTTAATTTTCATTTAGTATGCAATCAGCGATTTATCTGGGAAAAAAATCTCAAAGCAGTCGTCAAACCAATCAGTTTATATTTTTTGAAGGAGTTTCTTTATCTACATAAAGATAAAGGAAATGGTATTTAAGATTGGTGTCCTGCCTTCTTCTCATGTTTGCACTTTCCCCCATAATTTTATTTTACAACAGTTTAAATAGCTCAGGCTTAGAGGCTGCAGTGTGGGTGGGTGATGCCCTCTCCTGGCAGCTGAGTAAAGTCTCTTGTGCTCGTGTTCAGTCTGTTCCTGCCTCTGTTTTGTCCCAGTGTAAGTATTTATCTGTGTGTAAATGTAAAAATAAATCTAAGCTCTGTGACCAAGGAGAGATATCTCTGACATTGGATATTTCTGACATTTTAGCTATTGCTAAAAACCATCCTGGCACTACTCATCAAATTCACAAATTCCCTGAATTTACTCATTATATGCTTAAGTTATTAATTGCAAATAATTATGCTTGGCCAAGCAAAGGCGAGCAGGAGTTCCACTTAAAACTGCAGACTTCACTTTTTTCCAACTTTCCCAGTATTTTTTCCTGACTTGTTGCCTCACTACTCTTTCCAGGATATGTTCCCTTTGGTGTGATATAAATTCCTCCTTCACTTTACCAGATTTTCATTACATTTTTTTTCCTCTTCATAATATTAATCCTGTTAACATCTGCTCTTTCCCATTTTTTCCTTTACTTTTTACTTCTTGCATTGCTTTTCATCTGTCTCTTGTGTCTTTGTAGTCCCTGACTTTCTGCAACTCCTCTCCTTGTACTGCTCTCTATTGAGAGGCTGCATCAGCCCAGGACACTGGTTCAGAGATGCATGTGCTTCCTCTAAATTGCCCAACAATGTAGAAAAGAAAAATAAATCAGTTTCAGTGCCGCCTTCTCCTCTTTTATCTATTTTTTGAAGGGTAAGTGAAAGAAAAAGCCTCTGTACAGCAACACCCAACATATATGCCCCAGCCAAGGAATCCTAGTGCTGCTAGAGCAGGATCTTAGTTCTGGTGGAAGGTAGAGAAGCTCCAAAACCCTCTTTTTTGGGTTTAAATCAGTGTCTTGTCCAGGGATGCAGGATGAGAGAGGTGTTACCTGTTGGTCCTCAGCTTGCTTGGAGTCTGATTTACTTGCTTGTAGTCTCACCCAGTCACAGAGCAGAAACTGCCTAAGCAGATGGTAAATTTGGCATGTTACCTCTGTGCACCTTTGGGGCCCATGTTAGGCCGTCCATGGTTCCTACATTTATATTTCTTGTAGGGTCTGAGCCAAACGTTGAAGGTTATGTGTGTGTGTACATACACAGCACCAGAAGTTTGATTTTTTAATGTATTTTCTATGGCATTATTATTACTAGATGTGTTTCAGTGATGGCAAGGAGTTTGCATTTGTGTAGTTTCAATACTGCAAGTAGTAAGAGAGCAGAAATGTATTTTTTTGATGAAAGATCTGTGGAGCACTGCAGCAACTTGGCAGAACAGAGAGATGATTATTCTGTATCTCATTTGGCATTAAAAATATCACTGGTGCTCTAAGTGTTGTCACCTTATCTCACCCTTAGTGGTTTCAGGGCCTTGTTGACCCTTGTTTTGTGGAGTCCAACTTCATGCTTTGAGCTGGGAGAGGCTGGATCCCATTTCCACCTGCTGGTTCACCTTCACAGGGCAGGGTGATGCCTTGTGGTTGTTTGGGTCAACCTGAAGAAATCTCCAGGGTCCTGCTCCCCTTTGGCACTGGGATGCTCTGGCTGTGCATGTTGCTCCTGGTGGAGTCACCCTTCCAGAGCAGTGAACAAAGGGATGCCACAGCTGCAAGGAAGGGCTGCCTTCCTTCAGGTGGCAAACCCAGCTCTGCTGTTGTAAGAATAAACAGAAACTGGGCTTTGAGTGCCTGTGAGGGTGAGAAGCCCCTCCCATTTCCAAATCCTGTGCTCTTAAAGTTCATTTTTCATCTGTTAAACAGTGCAGTTACAAGAGACACAGTGCTTGGTGTCTTTTTTCTTTTTCTTTCCCCTTTAACCACATGTTCCAACCTGAACTTTGTGTGTGTCTCTTTTCTACCTGGTTTTGTGTTTTGTAGATCTTTTTTACGGGACCTTTGTGCCCCATCTCTGTTTCTTCCTTTCAGGTTTCATTGGTTTCCTGTTGCTGCACTTTGGTTTTCCTCTCACGATGGAGGCAGTGTGAAGGGAGCAAGGGGAGGAGATGCAACACCTCCATGGGTGCATCATGCTTTCCTTGTCCTCAGCACATCATCCTCTGCTCTCATATCTCACAGCCCCCACTGCCACAGCGTCCTGGGGGGCTCCCTGTGAGCTGTGCCAGAGATCAGCCTCCCAAGGACAAAATAAAAGGAAAGAAACTTGTAGAATAACATGCACTTTTAACTTCCAGCAGCAGTGAGCCTGCAGGAACCCACCACTCATAGCTCTGGGCTATCCAGGAGTTAGACCTTAGTGGTCCCAGTGGGTTTTACCAAAGTCAGGGTGTTTTATCATTCTGTGTTTCACTGCCTGGGTCTGTGCTGATACCAGAGTGCTAGAGGAAGGGATGTGTGTGTGCTCTGCTGGGTATTTGTCAGCTTAGAGCAAGTAATTGTTTGGAAAGCAAATGCTCAGAGCAATTAGGCTGAATTGCTCTCTGCAAACATGCTGATTAATTTAGACTTTCTCTGTTTTCAGGGTATCTGCAATTAGATCATTAGGCCTTCAGATTTATTAATTATTGCCATGTATAAGGCAACTTCTCACACTTCGTTTTGAAAGGCGTAATCATGGCTAATTTACAAATGCTGAGAGTTTGGATGGTGCTGAGCACTCGTCTGGATGTTTTCTCTGGATGCTTTTTGGATTTTTTTTTTTGTATGTGAACGAGGGCTTGTGCTGGGAGTGTCTGTCTGTGCCAAGCCCAGTTTCTGGAAGTGCAAAGTGCCCGAAACTTTGCCCTTGGGCACAGTGATCCCTGTGAGCATCCTGCCTGCACTGGTGTGGGAAAGGAATGCACTGATAAAGGAACCTCAGAAAAACAGAAGGAGTTCAAACAAAAGCAGTTTCTATGTCTTTCCATTCTTGTAATGTTAATTTAGGAAATGTTGGAATGACAGCATAGGAAGAGAATATTTGGGCCCAGAGAACACCCTGTGACTCTTCTTGTGTCAAAATTATAGCTTAAAAAATAGATTTCTTAAACTGTTCTAGCTCCATCAGTTGTCAGAGCTGAGTCTTGGGGGACACCTGCCTGCTAACCCTGCTTCTTTCTGGGACCTTGTAAGAAGATTTTTATTTGGATGAAGATTCAGAATACAAGAAACAAAGGCTGAGTTGGGGTTGTTTAGCAGAAGAGAAAGCTCCAGGGAGCTCTTGGAGCCTCTGCCAGTGCCTAAAGCAGTGTTCAGTTGGACTAATTCTTACTAAATACAATTCTGTGCTTTATGTCACATGTCCCTAATGTTTGTCACATCAGTCCCTTCACTTTTTTTTTTTGGTGTTTCTGAAGTGTCTTGAATAGAAAGTGCTATGTCTGCATCTTTCATTCTATTAAGTTCAGGCAATTTTTCCCCTCCTTCACCTTCCCTTAAACTGTTTGCACACTTTCTTCACACTTCTCTGGTCTTTTTGGTTTATTGGTTTTTTTGTGTTGGATTTTTTTTTTAGGTTTGTGTGTATTTTTCTTTTTCTGGTTGGTTTTATTTTCCCTTGGGGAACCTATTGGGGCTGCTTGTTTCCAAGCAATGTTTCATTTCCATCTGGCCACGTAAAACTAGCTGGGGACAAAACTTTCCAAAATCACCTGAATTTCCTGCCAGCAGAATACTTTTTTTTTTTCTGATTTCCCCTTTAAGCCTTGATCTCGGCTGTTTCTCTGCAAGGATGTAGTGGTTTTCCACTTAAAAAGAAAAATGTGTGTTCTATTTTAGAATGTCTTTTACTCCTTGTCGTAAATAACTCCAGTAATTCTATTTCTAGGAAGATTTTCAGATATTTATTCTTTACATGCCTATAAAATAAATCCTTAATTTCCTTCTTCAGATTAAAATTTAGTTTTTTAACCAAAACTTAAGATGGTCTAGGTTATATTTCACACTGCTCTTTGATTTTTTCAAGATTTTAAGGCAATTTGGTGGTCATTTTTATTTATTTATTTATGGAACGAGACTTGTTTCATATGCTACATTTCCAGTAAGTTTGCTCTCATAAAACAGTGTGTGGCTTGAAATTATGTTGGGTCTTCTGGGTTTGTTGGGTTATTTTTTCCCTCGTTCTGAAGCAGTGGATGTGATCCACCTCTCGGTAGCTGCTAGAGGGCAGCAGTATCCATTTAAAAACACCTTTAACAGTTTAGCTTCTTGGGCTACTAAACCCTCTCCTGCTGCTCTGTCCCAGCAACTTTTTGCTCACTGAAAATTTCTCAGTTTTAGGTGATGTCTGGTCTGCCTGTACTCATTGCTTTTTAGTGCTAGTGGAAGAAAATAGAAATTATATTGGTATTATGCAAAGGAATTCCAAGGAGCATCACTGTCAAGATGAATGTTTTTTTCTCTCATGGGGGAAGAGGCCAAGATGATGAATGATTTTTTTTTAAGAGATCAGCTTTCATTTTAACCCTTTATTTGGTTTGATTTAGGCTGAGAAGTAGATTATCATGTATTTTTTTATATATTTTGTCCATATATTTTATGGTGTGAGCATCTACTTGTTTCCCTGTACAATATACAAATTAGCCTCAGAGCACCTTGATTTTCCCACCAGAGAGATATTTTTTGGGGGCAAAATTCTCAACTGGCTTTAACAATAACCCATTCCCCTGTTGATACTGCTACTGATGTGAGTGAGACCTTGCTTTCAGAAGAGCCTTCATGCATGTGCTTAAAAGTTGTTGATTCAGTTGCCTTCACTAGGAAATGGATGCTAAAAAGCATTTTTTTAATTGGTCTGGCTTTTTCAGTAAATTATCCATTTCTGTCACAGTTAAAAGAAGATTATAAACAAAAAGCCCTTTTTTTAGACTGGTTCATCTCTAACATCACCAGGCTCTTTTCAAAAAAAGTTATGTTTTTCTGCCTAGATTGTAGATTGTCTCTTATAAATAGCTTTTAATAGACCCAGACATCTTTCTGAGCTTGAATCCAGAAGGCTTCAAGCCCTGAATTCAAATGCAGTCAGTAATTTGCAGTCTGTGCTGTTCATCCCATCAGGAGAGGCTTGCCCACCTGGCTTATTTCTCATTCCCTGTCAACTGTTTTGGTCACCTGGATGCAATCTGAGGTGTCTTAAAGGAAACCAGAACCAGACGCTGTGAGCAGAGAGGCTATGTCAGCATCTTGGGACCAGCCTGGGGCAGCCTTGGGGGCCATGGTGCCACTTCTATCCTGACTTTTCTTCACCAGCTTCACCCCAGTGACCACCACTAACCCCCAGGTGCTCTGTGTCCCCTCACCCAGGTGACAGTCCAGCTGCTGGGTGGCACAGAGCTGCCATCCTGCCATTTATAGGACGTGGCAGCTGCGCTCTGGTGCCGCTTGGGACCGACCGGGGGTAGGCCCTTGCTGCCACATCCATCCTGACATTTCTCTACCAGCCACCCAGCTCCACCCCAGTGACAACCACCACTTCTCAGGTCCTCTCTATCCCCCCACCCAGGTGACAATCCAGCTGCTGGGTAGCATGGAGCTGCCATCCTGCTGTTTGTAGAACGTGGCAGCCGCGCTTGGGACCGACCTGGGGCAGGCCCTGTGGGCCATGGTGCCACGTCCATCCTGACATTTCTCCACCAGCTTCACCCCAGTGACCGCCACCGCCTCCCAGGTCCTCTGTGTCCCCCCACCTAGGTGACAATCCAGCTGCTGAGTGGCACAGAGATGCCATCCTGCTGTTTGTAGGACACGGCAGCCATACTCCCATGCTGCTTGGCCCCCAGGGCCTGCCACTGGTTGGTCCTGTGCTGCCATGTCCATCCTGACATTTCTCCAGCAGCTTCACCCCAGTAACCACCACCAACCGCCAGGTGCTCTGTGTCCCCCCACCCAGGTGACAATCCAGCTGCTGGTGGCCGTTTGCAGGCCGCGGCAGCTGCACCACCCCGTCCTTCGCCCGACTAGTTGAGATGTCACCCCCGTGACAGCCCGACAGGCGAGCACCACAGGACTCCCCACCACAATTATTTTCCCTCACAATTAACTCCGGTGCTAACTTGACACCTTTGCCTTGTTTGGCTTTTGTAAGCCGCCGTCCCCCTCTCTCTGGCCGTTAATTCTCCGCATTAATATTTTCCGCGGCGCGGGTGCCGCCGCTCACCCGTGAAGCCGCCGGAACATTATGGAGCTGTCAAGATAGCGAGGGATTACCCAGGCTGCCTTGCTGGAGTAAGTGACACCACTGAGGCCCCGCTTTGAGATGTTTATTTTGAGAGTAAGCTGACAAGCATGAAGGCCTGATCCCAGAGTGGCAATCTTATTTAATTAAAGGCCTCTTTTTATTATAGCTTCCCCCTCCCCCACTTTTTTTTTTTAAATGTATGATATATATTTTTATGTAAACAAAATGTATTTTCCTTTTACATATATTCATTTTATGTATATATTCATTTTACCTAAATTGCTTTTATATATGTATGTTTCTATATATATAAATACGTGTAAATATAAAGGAAGAGTTTATTGAAAATAAATACATGAGAATGATTGCTAAAGCCTGGCTTGCATGAGCAGTGCTGGGCAGCCCTTCTCTCTCCCCCCCCCACCTTTTATTTTCCTTTGCTGTATAACAACCTGGAAAGCTTTTCAGAGCAATAATGCAATTGGGAGGCTTACTTAGCTATAGTCTTCTTGCTTCCCATCCTCAGAGAAAGGGCTTGGAGTTTTCTGCTTGTTGGTATTGAACTTGCTGGCTGTTTGCTTTTATTCTGTATCTCCTATTTTTCTCTCTCTTTTCAGGTTTTGTCCTTTTTCATGGGTTTTCTGTGCCAAAAGCAGATGAGTTATGGCCATAAACCACCTGCCTCCATCGTCTCTTCGTGCTTTCATTTCATCACTTGCTTTCCTTGTCTTGGCCAGTTGCTATTTCATGCACAGAATAGGTTGTGGACATTATTATTATTCTTACTTTTAATTATGCTGCTTTGTCCAGCTTACCCTGTAAATAAAAGTCAGGGGATTTTTTGCCTTTTTTTTTTTTTGGTCTTTTAAAATCTTTTGGAAGTGACACCAAAGAGCTCAGTGCTGTTATTTTTTAATTCTGCATCTTCTGAGGTCTGCTGCCCCCCCACACTGTGGGGCTGTGATCTATTTGTGTGTTCCCACTCCTGGATATTGTGCTGGTTTTAAGCTGCATGCTTTGTTTAAGAGTATATTCATAGTTCTGAGAAATTTTTAGGGAAAGGTCTAGTCCTAACCCACTGGGAACAATAAGAAGCTGCCCTCTGACTTTCCTGGCTTTCCATCAGGCCCTTATTATTAGTCTCTCTTAGAGGAGAAGAAAAAGAGAATTCTGTTTAAGAAGTCTGCAGCTTTTTTTTTAACCAAAAAGAAAAAGTGATTTTTTTTTTCAACAATTATTATTCAGAAAAAGGATCAGCTGCAGACAGTATTTGAAAGCCAACTGATATTTTCCTTCTGGGAGTGAAACACACTTTATGCACGGAATGGACCAGGTTCTACAACTCTTCCCTTTTGAAATTAAAGCAGAATAAAAACTTTCTATAATTCTTAGAAATATGTCTGTCTCCCAGGAGCACAGTACTTTACAGCGCTGTGTAATTCCAAATAGATGCTTACACATGGTTGTTTTTTCTTGTGTTTAAGTCTGCGTTCACATAACACTGATGAGAGCTTTGGATATTTAAATATGGATTTTTCACATCCTCACAGGTGCACCAAATCATTGGCAAGACTGAGTATTACTCTTAGGCTGGGTTATCCTGGACTGCCATGTGTTTGTCAGGCCAGTGGGAACCAGGGAGGACAGGTTCAGTTTATTTCTGACTCTGAAGTCTGCTGTAGAAATCAGTTTTTTCTTCCAGCAGCCCATGTTGCAGGCTGGAGCCAGCCAGGACCACCACCCTAGCTGTTACCCTTCTAATGAAATTCAACTGTTAGGAGGGAAGTTTAATTCCAAATATCATGAACAATACAGAAAATACTGGATATGACAGATGAATGGCACCTAGGCTCAGTTAATTGTAGACGCTGCTATATCTCAGTTTGATTTTTCCCTTTTATTTGCAGCCTGTGAAGATTTTTTTTGCAAAGTCTATACGAATAACTAAATCAACCATCCTCTAGTTAAATCCTCCCTGCGCCTTGTTCCCCCTCTTACCCGGTGTCCTGCACGGTGGTTGGTGTTGGTGCAGATGCCACCAGTTTAATAACAATAATAAAAAGTTGATTCCCTCTTCTGTTTTCCTTTGACAGATGCAAGTCTGTCTATTGCTGCCGAGTGGCACGAGCCTCACGCTCTGTCCATGGACATCTGCTCCATAAAAACAGGGGACATTATTGCCCTGGCAAATTGTGCCACTTGGATTAAAAACGTGTTACCTGGACAGTGCTTGTTTTTGCAGAGTCTGTTCTCTGTGTGCTTTTTATCCTGAGCTGATGAATAATGTTGCTGTTTTTTTTTCACTGAAACCTCAAATTGGGTTTTAAGTAAATTGGCAAAGTCACACCAGTGATGAAATCCTGACGGGTATTTTAGCTATTGTTACTGGTTTCCTTGGAGCTCCTATCCCAGTTACGATGCTTTGGAGTTTGGGTCCTTTGAATATATTCCTAGTCACAGGATCACATTTTCTCTCTTCCACTTGTCATTAGTTGGCCTGTAAATAGTGCCTCAGTGCTGCTTCTGTTTGCTCTTTTACCAAATTAAAATTTTAACAGAGTTGTTAAACAACAATTAGTATTCTTAAGAATAAAACAACAGAGATCAAGCAAACACGGAAGATTTTTTTGTTGCCTGCTTTCAGGCAGCTTTCTGCTTCTGTCTGAAAGTTTCCTGTATGAATGAGCAATTTTTATATAGGTAATTAAGGAAATACATGTATCTGTAATTACAATTAACTGCTTAAAATTATTTTATGAAAATATAATTTAAGGTTGTGGAGTTGCATACGGTGCTGATGCTAATCTATTTTTTAATTAATTATCACAGGTACAAGTGACCCGTACGTGAAGTTTAAACTGAATGGCAAAACTCTTTACAAAAGTAAGGTAGTCTACAAGAACCTCAACCCAGTTTGGGATGAAACTGTTGTGCTGCCCATACAGACCCTCGATCAAAACCTCTGGATCAAGGTAAGTTTCGGTCTCAGATTTTTGAAAGTCTGCCCAATATTTTTTTAAGCAATTATTTTCAACTTTAGAAACATATTGATTTTTATTCCCTGCAGCAGCACGGCATAAAACACAATCCAGTTTAAGAGCTTCAGCAATTTCAAATTAAAATGCACATATGTCTTTCCCAGATTTTACTTGCATGTTTTGCTTTCCGTCTGCAAAAACCCAAGTTTGAAATAAAACTCCTTGACTGGATCTGTTTAAAGCCGTGGAGCTGAATTCTGCTCTCTCTCTCCCCCTCTCTCTTTCCCCCCGTGCTTGTGCAAACTCAGGGAAACCAAGGGCAGTTTCAGAAGCACATTTTAGGAGTGCAGTTTGACTGGGCTGCACAGAATTATTACCTGGGATGCAGCCGTGACAAGTAGCAAAGCCTTTTCTGGTTATGAGTAACATTACAGTTACCAGAACCACAAGCTACCAGTTGTGAGCACTAATTGCTAAAACATCTGTAAGCACAAGTACCTGATTTTTTGTGCAGCGTTTCATTATGCTGTCGTGTGGAGTATAAAGGAGCAGGCACAATCCATAGCAGCACACATGTCTCTGTTTACATAATATTAAGAAGATACTTTCAAAATGCTGGTTAAATATTTAGCTAAAAATACAAATTAAAGCAGGGAGATGGAAAGTGATCCCTGAATTATATCTAAGCTTTGATCTTTCGAACACAAAATTGAACTGAAAGGGCTTAAAATATCTGTTCTTTCATCGCCTGGGATAAAACAGGCTTATGATGTGAAAATTGGAAATATTTGTCTTATTTTGCCACCAGGTGTACGATCGTGATTTAACCTCTTCAGACTTCATGGGTTCGGCATCTGTGGCGCTCACTGAACTTGAACTCAATAGGTAACAGTTCATTTAATTAAAGGTTATTAATACAGCTTAATGGAGAAACAGAGGGAAGTGGTAGAATGCTTTTTTTCTGGCTTGAAATTTTTCTATTTGTGAAAACTTATTTTTTGATAGAAGCGCGGGGATTTCAAGAGAAATCACTTGAGGTAAATCTTCTGCACACGTTTTTATCCAGCGTTATGCAGCGGATTCAAATCCAACCTGGACAGAGCCCAGTTCTAGGACTAAGAATTTCTGTGTGCAGCATTGTTTAGGGAGAGCCACACCAGGACAATTTGTGAAGGTTGAAGAAGGAAGAGGGGGAGAAGGTTTTTTCCAGCACCCCTTTTCCAGCCTCCCCCTCATCCATCCCTGCCTGCAGCAGCTGCATCTGGCCCTGATTTAGTGCCGAGGCAAGCCCTGTGCCTTTTGTCTGCTGCTGCTGCTGCTTGGGCTCAGTGTGGAGCTGGAAGCCAGGAATTCAAGTTTTAGTTGTTTCTTTTATACTCCCTTGCTGTGCGATGACTTTTTTTGGGGGGAAAATGAGTTCTCCCTGTGCAGGGGCTGTTGTATCTCCCGTGGCTGTTGTATCTGAATTTCTAGAAATGTTAATTTGTCCGTGAGATAGTGCCATCAGGTAAATACCAGCATTCCTGTTTTCAGCAAGGGAACAGAGTCATGGAGGGGGATTAAAAGCAGGCAGAATAAATATCTCTGGAGTCAAATACAAACCATTAATATTAGAAGATTCACTTGGATGAGTTTCCCTGTCACTCTTCTTTTCTGTGTAGTGGAGGTAGTAGTAACTTAATTCAGTACGTACCTGCATATGGAGAGTTATGAGAAGTGAGCAGTGCTATAGGAACACTGTGCTGCATTATTAAAAGAGGGGTGTATTTTGTCAGAACCAAGAAAGAACTCTCCAGATTTCCCATTTTAACATTTAAACTCAATATTGGGAATTTCAGACAAGAAGCTGAAATTTGCACAGCTCAGCCTGACCTTTAATAATCAACTCGAGTTAACTGGAGTCAATAAATGCACAACTTCTTTGTTTTTCTTTTTTTTTTTTTTTTTTTTTTTTTTTTTTTTTTTTTTTTTGTTGCCTTGCAGAACTACTGAACAGGTTTTAAAACTGGAAGATCCCAACAGTTTAGAAGATGACATGGGAGTGATTGTATTAAACTTGAGTCTAGCAGTCAAGCAAGGAGACTTCAAGAGAAATGTAAGTGGCTTAGGAAATCAAATTTATAGCTGGAATTTGCAGGGGGGAGAAAAGAAGAGCTGGCATAATGTGATTTACTGGGAAATGCCACCTTTATTTTCATCCTCTGAGACTCAATATCGAAATCGAGATAGAGCATAACTTAAAAAAAAAAAAGCCTTGTATTTAGCTGGGTTAAAGTTGTGTAGACATTTGTGGCTGGATGCTTCTGTCTTGTCACTGTGATGTGCACTGTGGCAGCGCTCCCTGTGCTCTGGGTATGTGCCCAGCACTGCAATGGGCAGGCTGAAGAAAAGCTGTTATATTTCCTTTTTTTTTTTTTTAAGCAACAATGAAAAAACTTATCCATGTGAAATCTAAAAATTGAGCTTGGATGTTAAGACTTAAACTGCCCCAGTCGTGTGGAGGAGCACCAGGCTGAGAGGAGATGGTTGCATATAAAACCCTGATTTTCCCACTGACAGTTTCTTCACTGAGTTAATTGAACTTGGCTCCTGACGCAGGAATGTGGTGATTAGTGATGTTAGAAACCCAGAGAAGCTGGGCAGAGACTGGGAACACCATAACTGAAGCTGATAGTTTTTTTAAAATTTCAGGTCCTGCACATGGCTTTTTTGCTTCTAATTGTAAAGTTTTCTCCTAGTGTTTTACAGTGTGTACAGCACACAAATATTGATGAACTAATCCTGCTCCTGGCCAGCAAAGGGTGGAGAATACCCAAGATCAGGCAGTTACTTGGACTGTCTTAAAAACCAGACCTAGTTTTAAGTAGGTGTAATGCATATTAAGAGAAAATATTTCTACGAGTTTTCTGTAAAATTGAATATGAAACTTGCTGTTTACAGCACTTCAGTGAATTATAGGTATGGAATTCCAGCCTGAATGGGATTATTTATAGAAACATAAATGTTTCAAGGGGCTGGAAAGCAAACTGAGAAGAAGCTAATGTGGAATATCTGCTGTTCGTTATTTATTTTTCAAATAGATGCCTTTTTGAGAATTGTAAAGCCTTAATTAATAACAAAGTAATGATAGAGTTAATTTTACCTCACTGTATGATTATTTGAAAGCTTAATGACAATATTTAAAATAATGGTATATTTATATGTCTATAATATGAGATGGGTTTTATTTGGAATGTGAATTCCCCTCTCACTTCTACAATCAGCATGTTGGCATGTGTTACTGAATTGCAGGAAGGGGTGAAGCAAAAATGTAAAGTTACTTTAGCAAAAAAGTCAGAACCTCAGGAATTCTAGGATCATTATTAAAACCTGGGCTAAAGTGGACCTAGCCAGTGAGACAAAGCTTATTGGTTTAAATAGCAGCTTTTGGTACTCTTGGGTGCTTAGTTAACATTCAGAGTATAGATGATAGAAGAGCTGGTGCACACTGTAATTTTTTTAAAAGACAATGTTTTAAGCCCTCATATTTCAAATGCAGATTGCTCAGCCATTTCCAAAGGAGTCAGAACAGTGAAATAGCTCTGTCCACATTAGCACTTAACAGCAAGATGATTTTTTTCCCCCTTTTTAAATTAGCTTACTGTAGAACCAGATGGCACCAAAAGTATAAGCCATGTTTCTTACTAATGGCTCTGGGTCCCTCCACTTTTTATTCTCAATTACTTTTTTTTTTATTGCCTCTTTTTTTTTTGGTGCAATGCAGGTATTTTGAGTTTGTTGATTGTTATGTTCCACGAAGCAGGGAAGGTAGATGGAGATGTAGTTGTAGATTTAGCCCTCTATTTTGTAATAGGCTTTTCTAACTCATTTGACAAGCTTCTGTTTGAATAATTTTGCTAAACACTTTCCCCATTTTACTCCTTACCCGTTTCCTTTCCCTGGATTCTCTTTGGTACAATAATGGGGACTCATGAACAGAGATGGTCAAGTCGAAAGAAAAGAACTTCATCCAAGGTAATACTTTTTTTTTTTTTTACTTAAAGAAAATGAAGGTCCCCTCCCAAAATCTGTGCCCTCCTCTGAAACAGTCTAAACAAAGGAAAACTCAGAAGTGTAGAGGCAACCTGTCACAATGTGATGGCTGTGGTAACCTTTGCTTTCTTGATTTTTCTATTCATCGAGATGGGAAATTCCTGTTGTTTGCTAATTGTAGGTGCCTGGTAGTATCTAGTGGCAAGTGAATGTAAGATCCCATTCACCAAGAGCTGTAGAAAGAGAGAAAATCTTCATGTACAAAAGAAAGGGGTGTAAATTCAGCCAAAAAGAGAGAAGCTGTGGAGGGTTTGAGTTGTTTCAGAATGCACCGATGGTGGTTGGTGCAGGAGCGGAACGAGGCTCTCCTGGATCCCCGTCTGTCTTTGGGGCTGCCTCTCACCAGGGGTGGAATTTTGTGAGGCAGTATTTCTTCCAGTTGCCCCTGTGGGTTTTGAAATTCCTTTTGTTCTTGGGATGGAGGCTGAGCAGGGAGTTTTCATTACCTCCATTGTAACAGGATTTCCAAGATTTGTGTGATGCCACATGTCTGTTTAGCTTGCTTCCCTTGGTCTCCTGTAGGATCCCTGCAGGTTTCCATTACTTTTATATTCCTGTATCATTTTTGCATTAGATTTTAACTTGTTCAGGAAGCAGACTGTGGCTTTTTATGTGTTCTGTAAAGCTTTAATTTGCTATTGAGTAAATAACAATGATACAGACACTGCGAGCCCCAGTACCCAGCTTGAGAGCTGTACAGTCTCAGTCTCTGAAAAGCAGAATTTGGCTCTTAAGATGAGTGTGCTCTCATGATATTTTCCCTCTGTAACTATCGGTTTGTGCCTAAATAAATTGAATCATTAACCTCCTCTTGTTTTATTCATTACAACTGTGGTGTGCTGTGTAGAGGAGCCAACCATCTCAGGTATTGTGCCAGCAAGAATGTTTTTGTCAATAGAAGAAGTGCAAAGTACAGCTTTTGGAGCTCTGATTGCAGGGATTTTGCAGTGCTTGGAGCAGAGAGCTGCCAGGAATGCCTGAATGCCACATGATAGACAGTGATGAAATAACTGAAGAGCTTATCATTTCAGTTTTTAACTAAAACTCTGGAAATTACTGTGCCATGGCTCGGTCAGTGTTGCTTGATCCCCATCTTTTTCACACAGCTGTCTCTGGATGCTGGTTGGCTTTGGGACCTGGGAAATGGACTGGGATTTTTAAACTCAGATTCTTTTTCTTCAGAATAGCCAAAATTCTGTGTCGGTTGCTATTGCTGGAAGTTTTGGGGTGCCTTTTTTTTCCATTTGTTTAGGGTTTTTTTGTTTGGTTTTCCTTTTTGCTTTTACGCAAAATCTCATTGCATTTTGTATAATATTTTTACATACATGTTTTTGGATCTTTAGCTGTCAGCCTTTCAGCTCTCAAGACTCTGTCTTGTGCCTTACCACCTTTCAAAATAAAATTAAGAGATGCTGAAGCGTGGTGCTGATTTAGGAGACATGAAAGTATTGTTTGAAAGGAAAAAAGCTTCAACCCTGTGCTCTGTTCTGTTCCAGTCACTAGAGGGTAGGAGAGCTTCAGCTCTTCCTAGGGAAGACACAGTTCATGCTCCAGTGTGATCTCTAAAGAAAACCTCTGTGACCATCCAAAGGCAGTAAAAAATATTTCCCAGCATGCGCTGGAAAAAATCTGACAAAGCAGTATTTCCTGGTTTATTGATTCTGCTACTGCACTAAAACACTAGTACTGTACATCAATAACCATCTTTAGTTAGGAAACTCTGCTCTGTGGAAGCAGTACTAGCAGTTTGTGGCAGAACATAAAGGCTGGGAAGAAAAATTGTGTGCATGGGGAATATAGGTGTCTAGGGAAGGCACAAGAGGTTATGGAAGAATAGCCAGAGAGTATGATGGGGTAGAAAACAATGCTGCTGGACGAGATAAAGATACAGGAATAAGGAGTGCAGGGGAAATGGAGAGAGCTCTGTAATGGATACACAAGCTTGTCTGGTTTTTGGCTCCTGAGCTGACTCTGGTTGGGTGTTGCAGGAGGAACACACAGTATACTTTCCATTTGAGCAACATTTAAATTTCCTCTCTCCAGGTTTAGGCAAATAAAAGTTTTCTATTTGAAATAGTTTTCCTGGGATTTTTTTTTTTTTTTAATGTGCTGAACTGCAGCTGACCCTATTGTAATATTTAGCTTTTCCTCTTCTATAAATACAGGGAAAATGACTTATTTTAGGGATGGACAAAATGAATATAACTTTCACAGCTGTTTTTTAATCTGTATTGCCTACATGAAAGAAATCTGATTATCCTCTAATTTGACCATTTTATGTTGTCTTAATGCAGATTTGGCACATCAGTGTCCTAAATGAGTCTTTTCACATTAATCACAGGATTCTTGCTGACTTCCCAAATTTACCCCAAATGTTGATGGCATTGGTACCTGTTGCAGCTCCATGTCAGACTGGCAGCAAGGCTCACGTGGGCTGTTGTGGGTACTGTGTTCTCTTCATGTGTGTTCTCTGAGCTCCCTTGGTTTTTGGAGAAAAAGCTGCATTTCAGACAGCAGCAAAAACAATGTCAGCACAAGATCCCCAGTCCAGCTCCAGTAGCCTCATGGTCATTACAGGGAGTATACAGGAAGGATTCCAGCAACTCAGTATGGTCTTTTAAATCATTTTGGAGCAAGAGCTGTTGAACTGCATGATTTAGGTGTCTCTTGATTATTACACAGTATATATTTTTCTCTGCTGCTGGAAGGGAATCATTACATATTTGCGCAGATTCCCCAGACATGGGGCAGCGCATTCAGATCCCTCATTTTTCATGGGAGCTGAGAACAGCATTGTCCTCCGTGGGAGCTGTTTTCAAGAGTGTGGCTTTCTTCTTTTCCTCGTGGAGGGTGGCATTGCAAAGGGAAGAGGATGCTGTTGGGCACCATTAATGTATTCACTCATATCTGTGTATTGACATGCTCTCCCCCTGTTCTGCTCTCCTTTCTGGGGCACAGAGGGAGTTGGTAGCTCTCTGCTGGAGCCCAGCAGGCTGATGCTCACTACCCTTGTTTGTCCCGGGTGGCTTGAGTCTCACCCTGAGTGCCCTGCACGCTCTTTCCTGCATTTCTACAGCTGAATAACCTTTAAGTGTTGAACATCCAGGAGGCAGATAAGCAGGTCTGCTTGGGCTGGATTGACCTGCAGCAGTTCAGTCCTGAAACAAAAGCGACGGAATTGCCACCTGGATAGCTTAAGCTGATTGAATAAATTGGCTGAAAGGCTGGCCAGACCCAAGGGCTCCTCAAGCATCTCATCGCAGGGGAAAATCCCTCAGTCTCCTATCTTTTTTTTGTGTGTGTGTTCCTGTGTGGGCTGTTAGGTTTCATTTTTGTCTGCCTCATTGTGTTTGGCTCTCTCCCCCAATCCCCCGTGGGCAGCGCGGAGCGCGGGGACTCGCTCGCCACGGGGTCGCACGTCGTGGTGCCAATCTCGTGTTGGTTCACTTGCCTTTCCACTGCCCTCTCCTCTTTCCCAAGGGGAAACTGCCTCTTGCAGAAACGGTTTCTCTGCCTAATGAGGAGAGGTCCGAAGAGTCCTCCTATTTGTGTGTTGTTGTTTTCTCAAATGGCAAATTACGTGGCCCAGTTTTGACGTTGACCTCTTCACAGGGATTGCAGCAGGCTCTCTGTTGTCCTGTCTCATCCTTTTAAATGAAGGATGGGAGAGATGGGCTCACTTCACACTTGGCCACCTCGCCGTGTCATTTAAATGTACAATTTTTCTGCATCTCTTTATTGCTTCAAAAACAAGTTTGAACTTGGGGCATGTATGTGTGTGTCAGGAAAAGAGACAGATTTGAAAGCAGCCCTGATGCACCAGAGGGGATTTGCTGGGTGCCTATGGAGGGAGATTATGGACAAATGGAGTTATCAGGGAGACTGGAGCTCCTAAAGGATTTTGTGAAGCTGGGTCAATGAGCTGGTTCTTTCCCCTCCAAAGCTCTGTCATTCTTGTTCAGCTCCTGTGCTTGGCTCTGTGAAGGCAGAATATAGCCCACCTGCTCATCCTTCTTTTTTAAACCAGAACCAGGAAGTGATAAAAAATTGAAAGGTGATGTGAGAAACTTTTATATTCATTTTGAAACCAGGATCAAGATTTTGAGTTTGGTGATGTGAATACTGATTTTTAATTTTTCTGTTCAGAGCTATGGGATGCTTTTTGGGCAAATTTTTCTCCCTTTCTAAGTTGGGAGAAAAAAACATCTTCTGGTCCTTTTGTGGCAGGATCCTGCTCTATGACCAGGCCATACTTTTGCTTCAGAGATTACTTATCTGATGAGTTAGAGTTCTAAATTTTGCAGTGGACATGGGTTATTAAACTTAAAAAGCATCTAGTTAGTTCTAAGGAATAAGAATCTCTAGATATTTTAGTGTTTATTATCTGCTTTTTTTGTTGCTGTTTCTTTTTTTCCTGGCTGACTTGTTTGAGGGATGTCTTTAGTTCCAGTTTTTATCCATTTTACAGCAGTGAACTGCTCATGAAGGTGACCTTTATAGTGTTACTGCTTATTTGTACACAGAGCCCAGCCAAAATCAGAGCTCTAGCTTATCTAGAGACGACCCTCAAATTGTGGTCTCAAGGCTACCTTGATTTCAGAAACGATGAGGGGAAGGGATAAGCAAGCTTGTCCAATGCCTTGTGCTTGGGACATGTGCCAGCTTCCACCATAAATCATGTGCTTCCTAATTTCCAGCCCTGTAGCCTGATCCCAGCTTCAGCCAACTTTTCTGTACCTCGGCAAGGCACCTTTGCTTGGGTCTGGGATGTAGCCACAGTGTGAGCAGAGAGTTTACAGGAAAATACAGCAGGAGAGGCCTGAAGGACCTGGCACCCAGTGTGGGAGCCCAGCTGGAAAGGGCTCAGGTTCAGCAGGGGAGGAGCTGCAGTACCCAAGTGTGGAGGCATCGGTAGCCTGGGAGGTAACAGCAAAAGGGAGAGCTGAATAGATAAAACACTTCAAAATTGTCACTGATTAAGCAGTTGTGTCCTCATTTCCTGGCCAGTTTGGACCAGGGCTTTGGTTTTTCTGGTCTCATTGTGAAGGCAGGTCAAGAGGCTGGCTGGTGGCAAGGAAGAGGGTTTGGAGTGTTTTATTTCAGTGCTTGTTTTGCCCAAGTGACTCTGTTGGACTAAAGGCTGTGCTCCTCTGTGCTCTGCTCTGCAGTAGTTTTGCCAACTCAGAGGGAGGCTGTGAAGTTGAATCAATTAGCTCTGTGTAAATCAGTTTGAAATGAGTAGGTGTGGGGTATCAGAGAGGAGGTAAGTCTAAAATAAATAAGGCAATATCATTTTCTTATCACCTGGGAGGCATTTTCCATCGTGCAGACTTCCCTAGGCAGCACTAAAGTTGACTCATTGAAGGCCTGGGTCTGTGGGTCTACCACACATCTGATTTTCCCCAGACGTGCTTCCTTCCAGAAACTGTGAGTGGAATCTGAGACACTGCCTGTTTCACTGGGATTTCCATCAGGGTGGTCAGAGGAACAGCTTGCCAAATACCTGGGGAGGCTGGAGAGGTGGCTGCAGAGCAAGCACAGAGGGGCTCTTTGGTGCTGCGAGGCACAGGAAACGTGCCAGACCTGCTGAGCAGACTCTGTGGGGGCGACCTGGGCATGTCCAGGAAACCCAAAGCATTCCTCATGTGCTGTGTCTTGCAGGGGTGTGAGACAAGCAGCCTTCCCATGCTCAGTTTGGAGAGAGCCCTGTGCCAGTGGCAGGGCTGGACTGGGAGAGGTGGGGGAGCTGGAGGGGATTCATGGAGCCTGTGAGGAGCTGCTGCAGGTCAGCACCGTGCCCTGGACCAGTTGCAAACGTCTTGGCTCCACTCTGCAGTGGGATGCTCTCAAGTGATGCTGGATCTCATGCAGGTCCTGTTAGCTGGAGAGCAGCACACCCCTCTGCACAGCCAGAGAAGGGGGTGCACGGGGCTCTATGCTTGGGGCCACCTGTTTTGGGAGGTCAAGGTTGGTGCATTGCAATGTGTTTCAGTAATATTGAGTGCAGGTGCTGATTTTTCCAGGGGCTGTGTGGGATCCAGGCTGGTTTGGGTACCTCCCAAGAGTCCTTTGAACTGTCAAGTCAGCAGCTACAAGGGTGGGGTTATGTGTGCTGTAGAGCTGGGGTAGGAAGGTCCCCAACGCTGAGTGACTCCTTGAAATACTGGCCTGGATGAAAAAAAGAAAAGAATCCAAGTTTGATTTGAAAGCTGAGTGATAACAACTGTCTTTTGTGTTCAGCCTGGAAGCTTTGAAGAGAGCTGGATGCTTTGTTTTTAAAAGAAATTGTAACGTGGATAATAAACTTCATCTGTTTTTTATTTTTTTAATTTTTTTTTTGTGAACTAACATCAAATACCTCTTCCTCCTCCAAGGAAGGAGCGGGAGGGGGAGGGAAAATCCTTGCTCCTAAAGCAGCGAGTACATCACATCAAACATGACTATGTTAAATACTAAAATGTTCAAAGAACAAGCGAGATAGATAAAGGCTTTGATGGGAAGTGGATATTTCCCAGGGACATTACAAGCAATAATCCAGATGTTATGGTGTAATGCAATGAGTGTCCATGGATAGATGGGGAGCTCAAGCCAAGCAGCGCCTGCTGTAGGCCTTAGCCCTCCACTCCCATGCTGTTACGCCATATGGAAGCAATCTCCAGGCCCCCTTAATAGCCAGCTTTGGATTCCATTTTCACAGGGCTCATAGAGCTAAGTGGAGCTGTTTTATGGACAAGTTAGATAGAAGCCTTTCCAAGATAAACATCCAATTCGAAATTAGGACATACCAAGCTGCAAAATTATTTTAGGGCATATTTCATGGAAGCACTGCCATTTTTCTAAGGCGATTGCCAGACTGTAGAATGCCCTTTGATCCCTTGTGGACATTACTCCCTTTTTTATAAAAAGGATTTTGAAATAGTTGCAGTGTTTAGGGAGGAGTATATCTGCTGGGACTTTGAAGTATGTCCATGGGAACAGTCATGCTTTAGCTTTTTGGCCCAAAAGACGAACTTTAAAAAAAAAAAAGAAGAGAAAAGAAATTACATTGCAGCTGGATTTATGAATCAAAATCTCGTTTTCTTTTTAAAGGTAGGAATTTTTACCCATTGCGCCAGGAAAGCCAAATGGGGTGTTTAAATAGAAGTATATTAATATGCTTGTGGGATTCAGAATTCAGTATTTTAACCAGTAAAAAGCAAGTAAAAAATTTGTGAGTTCACCACCTATGATTTAAGAATTTTGTTGCCGGGTAATTGATCCATAAAAAGTAATCTTCAGACATCAGGTGCTTTTGCAATCGTTTTATTTAGCAACAACATTTCTTACTTGCTTTTAAAGCTAACACGTCCTGTTTTAAAGTGACTTGTGAAATCTTCTCCTCCGTCTTGCTCCCACCTGTACATGACATGATTGAAGCTCCAAAGTGTGGCGAGTTAAAAGTTGCTTCAGGAGAATAAAATATGGCAGGATTTTTACTGCAGGAAGAAGAGTATAGCCTTGAGTTTTAATGTTTCCAGCTCACTCCCCCCAAATAAAGGCCTATTTAATCATCCTCTGTCCAATAAAATATTGCCAGTTAGCAAACTGTTAGCGCAGCCGTGCTGCACAAGATGAAGCTGCGAAGGTAACAAATGTGGCTACCAGGTAACCATAACTCCAGATAAAGAGCCTGGTGGTGTCAGTGTTTTTTCAGCAGGCATCAGTATTTTTGATTCGTGGGCTCAGTTTCTGGAAGCAGGAAGAGCAAAGTTAGCAAAGAGCTAAGGCGGGCGGCTGAGTGATGGAGGAGGTGGAAGACGCTGCTCAGCCTTTCACCTGGCCGTGGGCTTTATGATCCTGGGCTGCCTCCCCAGAAAGGACAGACCTGCTTTTTATGGTTGTAGCTGGTGAGGTTTTAAGAGTTTACTTTAGTTTCTTCCCTGTTCTGTTCCCCAAGGTTGTTTCCCTGAGCCAAGGTACCAGACTGCTCTCAATGCTTGAGGTCTGCTCTTGCCAGACCGCAGCCAGGGTAGTTGAAGGTGACTTCCCTGGTGAACTAACATCAAATACCTCTTCCTAAGCAAACCCTGCTGATTTTGCTGTCACATTGAGCCCTGTCCCTTCACAGGGACCATAGTACAGTTGGGCAGAAAATCCATAGCATCTTACTGCCTTCCATTGCCTGCTTACCCTTAGGGAAGCATGGTGTCCCTCTCACTCCTGGTGTGCTTTCCTAGCTCAGTTAATGTGAGCATGAAAAAGTGTTTGGCTCTCGAAATATTCTGTATTGTGCCTTGCTTTTCAGTCGAGTTAATGTGAGCATGAAAATGTGTTTGGGTCTCAAAACATTCCGTGTTTTGCCTTGCTTTTCAGTCAAGTTTCACGCGGAACCTGCGGCTCTCGGAGTCGCTGCGCAAGAACCAGCTGTGGAACGGGCTGGTCACCATCACCCTCTTGGAGGGCAAGAACATGCCCAGAGGAGGCTTGGCAGAGATTTTTATTCTCCTCAAACTGGGGGATCAAAGATACAAGAGCAAGGTAGGTATTAAGGATTTCTTTAAGTTGTCTGAAGTCAATAAGGGACTTGGTGTTTCTTTTACTGGTGTTGCTACCTCAGATGGAACTGTTCTTGATACTCTCTTTGATAAGTGAGTTCAAAATCAGGAGACCAGGCCAGAAGCATTAACATTTTGCTCTGTTTTGATGCCAGTAGAGAAAGAGCAAGTTAGGAATATTGTGTGTTATCGGTGTTTTGTGCATTTAACACACTCATCATGTTGATGGATGTTTGATATTAATATGGAATGAAATAAAGCTACATGCATCACACATGTGTTTTGTTCTCTGCCAATACAGAAGTTGAGGTTGCAGTGCTGGAAAAGTAGACCTGAAATGGTTTCCAGTGCAGGGGAATTATTATTCTTTTAAAGTACTTTTCTTGAATAATATGTTACATATTGCAGAACCTGCCCCCCAAACAGATAAGATGTTTCATGGTTTTGATATTAATTTTTATTCTTCTAGGCTGTGTTTATCTGTCTACAGTTCAGTTGTATAAGAGTCTAAGAAATTAATGAGGTTCCAAAAGATAGACATTTCATCTGGAAAGTCTAATAAGAAGAAAGGCTATAATTAAAATAATACTCTTTTGAGAGAGCAAGAGCTCTGCATGTCATGAACTGGAAGTGCAGAGGAGGAGAAAACAAACCTCCTCCTGTACAAAATGTACAGAGCAAGTTCACAGAACATAACATTTGGATGTAGGCGCATCTGAAACCTGCACTCTGTCCCTCACATCAGACCTCAAACCAAGGTCATGATATGTTTTTTATTTAGAAAAGTAGTTTTGAAAAATAACAAATGGTTTAGTTACTTTAGAATAAATAGATAGATGTTATTCCCGTTACAATCCCTTTTTGTGTGTCTCTTTAATGGTCCATAGATGTGTTGTGAATCTGCAAGGCTGAGCTGTTTGCTTAACACAGAAGGGTGAAAAAATACTGCTTTGGGTTCCTTAATTCATTCAAACCTGTTTCCAGGTGATTGTCCTCAAAAGGGTTATTCCTGATTTCTTCCAGTGTATGATGGTGAATGATGACCATGGAGCTGGTGGGATCTACCTTGTATTTTAGAGTTTTTTCCATCCATTCATTCAGAAAACAATTGTATATTTATTGTTATTGAGAGGGAGAAAAGAGAATATTTAGGAAGATGAGATTGTATGTAATGGGCTGGGGAGCTTTGGTTGGAATGACATTAGTACTTGATGCTCTAACATCCAGCCTTGTTCTGAAGAATTGATTTCTTTTTTCTTCTTTTTGATTTACTGTGAAAATAAGTGCTGTTTAAGAAAAGTAAATGTTATAACTGCATGTTTTCTAGACACTGTGTAAGAGTGCAAATCCTCAGTGGAGGGAACAGTTTGATTTTCACTACTTCTCTGACAGGAAGGATATGTTGGACATTGAGGTGTGGAGAAAGGATAACAAAAAGCACGAGGAGCTTTTGGGAAGGTAAGTTGGGTTTGAGTTAGATTTTATGTTTTTTTGGGGGAGAATGGGTTAAGTATATAAAAAAAATTTAAATTGTTTTTAGAACTAATCAACTTTTTTTTTCATTACAGGCATCATAATGTATTTTTCTGTCCTTATTCCAGCCATGTATAGGTTATGTTTCCATTATGTTTATTAAAACCTATTAGTGGGTAATTGACTAGCCAAAATCTGAATGCAGAGACATCCAGGCCGCCTCTAAAACCTGAAATACTGTGGGAGCTCAGTGGCATCAAGAAGCAGGATTTTTCTGTATTTTTCTGGTGATATTGCTCCACATCTTTATATATGCTCTGCTGGTGCCACCCCAGGGATTTTTTCCTCCTTTTGAGCGTGGTGTCCCTTTTTTTCTGTTTGCACTTCAGTGTTGTGTTATAAGATTCTTTAATTCCATTCCACTCTGTCTGAATTTGTACAGTGTTGTTTTCTTAGTAGTACCTCTTCCTTGCTTTGGTTTTCAACATTGTCCTGTGGACCCTTCTCGCTAAACAACATCTGTGCTGTTGGGGACATGCAGCAGCACCAGGAACCATTCACTCCACTGGACACCCTCTTTGGTCTGTCCAGCTCATCTGCTGGCAGGATCATTGCCACAACTCTCAATTTCCTGAGGGTGGGGAGCCTGCCTGCAGTTGTTTGCTGCTCTCACCTGGCCAGGTTTTCACAATGTGCTGACTAAATAGCAGTAACTCACAAGAACATTCTCTAACTTTAGGCGTTCAAATAGTTTGAGACTATTCACTGAGAAGAACAATGCCCTTTGGCTCTACAAATGTTTGTGGTTTTGCAGAGCAGGAAATTCTTTCTGGCTGAGTGCTGTTGCTCATCACATGGAGAAGTGGCTGAAGATGAATCTGTTCCTTCCATTCTCACAGTTACTTCCATTACTTCTGGTACTCTGTTTAGAGTTAAGAAATAAAGCAGTGTTTTCAGCTTACCTCAGGTCAGTCTCTGATGCTGGAGCAATTCTTCCTGAGGTTTTCCCCCTTCATTTTAATTTTCCCCTAAGCTTCCCCTGCCTCTTTTTCCTACTGGTTTCTGGCAGGTGGTGTTTAGTGTGGCAAAAACAATCAGTGAAATGCTTATTCTGTTCAGCACTGGTGAGGTGTTGTAGATTTACCTTAAAGAAAATGCAAATCTTCCAAGGTAAATCCCTGGAAGTGTTCAAGGCCAGGTTGGATAGGACCCTGAGCAGCCTGGTTTAGTGGAAGCTGTCCCTGCCCATGGAAGGAGTTTGGAACAAGATGATCTTTAAGATCCCTTCCAATCCAAACAATTCCCTGATTCCATGTTTAAATTTATTTTTGATGTCTATGTGGAGAAAAAATTTTTTGCTTTTGTTGTCTTAAGCACAGCAAATTGGCTGTAGCATCAAAATGGGAAAAAATACACTGGTTTTTGAAGAGCAATTGCAAGAATAGGTAAACACCAAGTGCATAATAACAAGTATTGTTTTTACAGTGTAGAAACTTTTTGACACCCTATAAATAATATTTTATGAAGGGTTCAAATGCAGTCTAATCTGGAGAAGGATTCTGTTGGAAAAACAGCATTATGAGGTGCCATGTTTATTGTCTCCATGATTTCCAAGTTGAGTTTTGAGATTTCTGGATTTCACAACATCATTGTAAGAAATAGTCTTTAGTAAAATGTTTGTGGGTTATATTCGGTCATTACACACAGCAGTGCAGCCAACTGCCCTCAAATAATTTGCATGGCTTTAAGGAAAAAACAAAATTTTCTGGATCTGAATTAATAATTTTGTGGTCAATTTATGAATAGAGTTAGAATTAATTATGGTCCCTTCCAGCCTGCTCAACCTCCAGCTGCGTTGGTTAAACTTTTAAATATATGCATATTTTTAATATTTAAATGAAGTTGGAGATGCTCACAGCAGAGTCAAATCTGATAAACTTTTGTGACACGAAGACTCCTATTAATTCCTTTAGACACAGGATTTCAGATAGTATGGATGCCTTAAGACTCTGGAATATGGTTCTTCTCCCAGGCATAATTTGTTTTTCAAGGTAAAATATTGTTCTTGAAATAGGACCTGAAGTGTCTGTGGAGAGCATGGAACGTGTAGAATAAGGAATGCCTTGGACCTCTGTTGCTGAGCACAAACACCTGGGGTGTTTGTCTGCTTCTGAATTAGTGAGGAAACATTTCATGTCACCCTTCTATCACAAAGCAAACTCTCACTGTCAGTGCACATCACAAGCTAAATTATTACATCCAGCCTACCTGCAGTCTCCTCAGAGTTTCAGCTGGGTCCAATTTCTCTTCCTCACTTAAAATCCCACAGCCTTGAGTGGTTCAGCTGCAGGCTCTGACACTGAGGGCTGGCTGCATTTTGGTGCTGGCTGAAATAATCCCTCTATTTAGTCTGCACAGGGCTGTTAGTAATGTTTATTGAGTGCTTTTTGTGTCCTTTGGGAGAAGAGGCACGCTATAAACAGGAGAGGATGTTAATGTATATGAATAAACAAAGGTGTTAACGTGTGCAGAATTTGTCCAGGCAGAGTTAAATTGTTTATGCCAGGTTGTTAGAGAGTGTTTCTGCGTTACGGGATGTGTTCTGGAAAAAGAGATGCTGCAAAACATTGGAGGGTTTTCCTTCACATATTTACCTCGAGAAAGAGATTTTACAAAAATTGCTTAACTTAAGCTCTGAGACTGGAGTGCCTCCAATATCTTTATGATGAATGCCTCCAGGAAACTGTCTTTGCAATAAGAAACGCCCCGTGTTTTAGAGGCTGTGCTGTTGGGATGGAGCAGTAAAATCCCCATTATGGCTGCAACCAAAACCTTCACTTACATCTCACCAGGCTGTAGGATGAATCAGAAAAAACAAAATTTGTCCGTTGAATAAGTCATAACAAAATAAAACCTTACTAATTGTTCCCCTGACACCTGTGGCATTTGAAATGTCAAGGATTAATCACAGATACATCTGTCTCTACTCTCTGATGATTCTGATCTCTTTTATGAAGGGATTTCAAGAAGTCTGCAGGGGGTAAAGTGGCACTGTTGTGTACACATTTTTTTTGTATGTATTTATATATGTTTAAAGGTTCCTGTCATAATTTGATTAACTGTGATTGGGAAAATGAAATACAACTTCATGGCTAGTAAGAAGTTAACCTCAGCACCTTTTAGTGAAATTTTAACATGTGATTCCCTGATAAATATTTTAATCCCAGATTTGCTGCGTACTGTTCTCAAGTACTATTTCTCTGCAAAATTAGTAAAAAATGGGGCAAAAGAGAAGCTACAGGTGAGGGCTTTAAGTCAGAGGAACAGTCTTAAATGAAAACTAAAGCTGTACAGGACTAGAGGATAATATAGAGATGAAGATCAGGAAGAGGAAGGAAAGCATTTAATTAATTGTGGTTAAAAGAAAGGAAACAATACATTTGGGTGCACAATGCATTCTTAACTTACAGAACTGCAGCCCCTGTAGATTGTGCATGTGGCCACTTGTGTGAAAGATTATGTCTGAATTTAATATGTAGCTTAGAAAAAGATGACAACAAGCAGAGCTGTTCTATCATAAGTCAGGATTACTGTCAAGAATTTAACTCAGGAGATCATTTGTATCACCTAAAATACAAATGTTCCGAGAGCTTTGCCCTTTTCATTCAGAGCAGGCAACTTTTAAACAAAAGTGGATTACCTCCATTCGTTTGATTCTGTGACCATCACAAGTCTCTTACCACTTTCCTGTGAAATAATTATGTGTGGTAAGATCTTGCAGATAAAAGGCTGAGAAAGAAGGAAAGGAAGAGTTTCTGTTTCACAAGAATGAGGGAAGTAGTTTGGAAATCATTAGACTCGTTTTAATAGTGTAGAAGTGTTAGTGTGGAAATTGCTGAATTTATATAGTAAATTGAATGTCTAATTGTTTTACCAAGCTGCATTCTCTGCAGTCTGATTTTATAACCTAAATGAAACAGAGTGTCTTTTCTTTCTTAAGCCTTTTGCCAGTGCAAATGTGGATTTTCTTTTCTCACAAGATTTTTTTTTTTCTCTCAAGAAAATATAGGCATACCTTGAGTGAACACAGATGTTTTAAGGAAAGTTAGTTTGCACAGAAATCAGACATGATTTGAGGAAGAAATATTTACACTCCACCTCCTGCTGTTCCCTCCACATGTGCATCCCTCTGACCTCCACACCCTTGTACTCCATCTTTTCTTTAACCTTATGCAAATCAAATTCTTTTAAGAAGAGAAGCAATTCCAATTTGCCAAAACAAGATAGAATTATATTTAATTTTGCCTTTGACATCTGATGAAGTTCGAGGTTATCTGCTGGGGGGAGATGCTCTTGTCTGAGCAAGTTGTTTTCTGTCTTAGTCCATGGAAAGTTTTAAACATAAAAAATCAGCTGCAGCTTTTCCCAGCTTTTTGTGGACTGCATTGAGTGGGTGGTGTATGAAATGCTGATGTGGGAGACATGGTCCCTACTGCCAGCTGAACCACAGAGCAGCTGGGTGACCTTGAGATTTCCCCTCTCCTTCCTTTAGTTTCTGCATCTAGGAAAAAAACCAAAGCAAAACAAAAAGCTAAACTCCAAGATAAGGATACATCCCCCTTCTGTGCTGATACCCAAAGTATCACTGGAATTGAGGCACAGTGGTGTTAATGCAGCCAAGGTGATGTTGACCTCCAGCGTGGAAGTGATAAGGGCTTTTTCTCAGAAAGAAATAAGGTCTTTTTCTCTCTCTTTGTTGTTGTTTTGTTTTCTTTCCTGCTGTAACTTTTCCTGTCATATTTTTCTGAAGAGTCTAGGTGTAGCAGAGCTTTAAATGCAACCTCTCACACTCGGAAATGGTGTTGAGAGGCAGCCTACGCACCGAGCCGTCTTGGTACTCTGCCTGGTTTATTTTCCTTCTCTTTCAAAGCACTTGAAAGCAGTTAATAAGAGTAAACTTGAAACCTGTTGTACCTCCAGAGCAGTGGAGAGAAAAGAGCACACTTAAGGCAAAGTCATTCCCGTTGATTGTGGTCAGAGGAAGCTTAAGGAGTTGTGTTTTGATACACAGAGCTACTGGACAGCTTAGAAACTCATCAGAGCAGTGGCTTTTACTTCATAACATGGTTTCTTGGGTTCTCAGGCTGAAATGTTTTGAGATTATTTTTTCCTCTTTTTTTTTTTTTTCACCCCCTTTAGCATTCACAGAAAATAGGCTGTTAAGAAGCGGAAAGCATGCAATTTATAGCAGATGGGCATAAACTGCTCCAGCTCTACTACTGGAATGGGATCAATCAGGAACACTACATGCACCATTTACCCAGAAGAAACACACCTGGGGGAACCCTGTGGAATTTTAGCCTATTAAGACAACACCTTAACAAGTTTAGTTTAAATAAAAACTTGTCGGCAGGCATTAAGTGAAGCAAAACCTCTCGCTCTCCATCAGCCACTGCCCATCCCTTTGAGGAATGTTCCTCCTCTTGTAGTGTGGCAGCAAACCTTTTCCTTCCTTCTTCTTTTTTTCCTTCTTTTTTTTTTTCTTTCTTTTTTTTCCTTTTTTTCCTTTTGCTTGTTTCTTTTGTCATATTTTATTTTTTACCCTTATTTCATCTGTAACTTTCGCTCAGCCTGTTCTTACAAGCCAAGCCCCACGGAGGTTCAAGAAAGTTCCACTCCATTTACTGGACTTCTATTTAGAAAGCTTTTAGCTGAGCCAAGTGATTGCACTTTTTGTTGCATTTAACCACTCCCTTTGTGTGTAACTGGCTGCCTGGTGATCTCTCTGCTTTAGCCCATGCTCATATTTTATTCTTGTCTTTTTATGAATGTTTCTCTTTTATCTTCTTTATTTTTATTTTTGGGAGAAGCATCAGGTTAATGATACATATTATGTGCAAGGAGTGGGTAGGGGGGACTTTTAAGACAATCCTTCCCATTGGGAAATATAACAGTACACTGAAAATGTAGTTCTAGTAAGGCTTGTAAAAGAGATTGGGGCATACAGTATAATGTAGCATAAAATGGAGTATGTGACTTTAAAGAAACTAATCTATTTTAGGCTAATGTTTTAAATTTTGCATTTGCCCCCTTTCTTTTCCCCCAGGTGAAATTGAATTGTGTTTCAAATCCATCACAAAACACTGGGGGATTTTAGAGGGGAAGTGAGGCAGGCCCGAGTTAAGTTTTCCTCCTGTACTTGCAACCCAAACCTTTTACTTCCCCTTACCAGTAGACAGACCAGAAAGCAAAATCTGACAGTAAGTGCAATAGAATCTTATTGGTTTCCCGTGTTTAATTTTGGGATGTTTTTATTTTTTGCACTGAAGAAGCAGAAAGTTTTGGTTGCTTTGTTTTTTTTTAATCACCTCTTTTTCCTTATTAACCCTTGGCAATGTCATTCCAGGTGCCACGTTGACATTACTGCCCTGCCAGCAAAGCAGACCAACTGCTTGGAGCTGCCTCTGGAGAAACACCCAGGGTCCCTGCTGATGCTGATTGCTGTTGCCCCTTGTACAGGAGTGTCCATCTCTGATCTGTGTGTCTGTCCTTTGGGAGACCCCAATGAACGGCAGCAGATTTCTCAGCGTTATGTGAGTTTTTCAATTTTTTCCCTTTTTTTCTTTTTTTTTTTTTTCCTTCTTTTTTTTCTTTTATTTTTTGGTTTTGAAATAATTAAAATTGCAGAAAAAAAAATTTCTCCATTCATAATGACCTGTCCCCTACCAAAGAAAACTATTAAATGGAGTAGTGGCATGTCGAATGATGAGGAGGAGATTGGCAGGGCAGATAGACCCAAGCAATTTGGCTGTTTGTATTTGTTGAGTTTTAAACTAATGCTGTTCTTTTCAAACTTGAATTGTATTAGGAGATTATCATGGGGAATGAGACCCTGAATATCATGAGACCCTGAATATCATGAAGAGACAATAATACACTTAGCTTTATTCCCTCCTTTGGGAAGGTTATTTTCTGGAATTTAAATGTTGGGAGATAAAGCTTTGTGATGGCTTCCACATCCTCAAAAGCTGGTCAGGATGGAATAAGCATATTTCAATTTGTGCCTGGGAAGGTTTAGATTGGATATTAGGGAACATTTCTTCACCAAAAGGGTTTTCAGGACTGGAACAGGCTGCCCAGAGAAGTGGTTGAGTCATCAGTGCTGGAGGTATTTAAAAGATGACTAGATGCAGCTTATAGGGACATGGTTTAGTGGTGGGCATGGCAGTGCAGAGTTAGTTGTTGAACTTGATCATCTTAGAGGTTGCTTCCAACCTGACTGATTCTGTGATAAGCTATTTAGTGGTCCATAGTCTCTGTTTCTTGCTGAATTACAAGCAAAATACATCTTTACACTTTTCTCCTTGCAGTGTATAAAGAATTCCTTTCGGGACATGAAGGACATTGGCTTCTTACAAGTCAAAGTTTTAAAGGCAGTGGACCTGATGGCAGCAGATTTTTCAGGTATTTTATTTCTGTTTTGCAGCATATGATGCTGTAATATATTGCAAATGATAAGTTGATCAAGGAAAAGTGAATCATCTCTCTAGCACTGAAACTTGCCTCAGGGAACTGAGATACCAAATGGCTTTGACTGCCAAAAGTATGTTGGAAGGTCCAGTGGATGGAGATCTTAATTTCCCATTAGACCTGAGCAATCTGACAGATAACTTTACAACAGCACATCATGCTAGGTGTTTTTTCCATCAGGAATATGTAAAGTAAGACTTGATACACAGCAATGCTGCTTGCAGAGCACCTGCAAAGCAAAGCCTCTCCATCTCCTGTCAGGTGTTTTGTGGGTTTGGAGCAAGACTGAAAGGTGTTGGGGTGTCTGATGTGGTGCTGGGTGTGTGGGCTTGGGTGATGCTGCAGGCTGTCACCTGACAGAGGAAGCTTGTCAGCAACAGGGCTGTGTGATGCTTTCTGTTAGAGCTTATTTGAGGCTTCACTTTGGGATGACCTTTTTGGTGCTCTTACTCCATGAAAAATATGGATTTTCCACTGAGCTGTTCCTCAGGTTGTGCTTGGTCCTGACAGCAGTGGACACTAACACCTTTTAAAACCACAACTTTATATTGTACCTCTGGGGAAAGTCTAGGAGGTTGATACTTCTCTGTAGCGACTGCCTGGATATTATTATTTTTATTATCATCTTCTCCAGGATTCTGGAGACCTTTTAATTCCCCTCTCTATCTCGCAGCAGCTCATAATTCACAGGCACAGCATTGTGTGTTGTGTATTTGCTGACACAGTCATTTTTTAAAGATAACTTGTTGATAAAGGCAGGAAAGATGGTAGAGGGAAAACATTTTTGCCCCATTCCCTTGTTTTTGTGAAGGCATTGTTACATAAGAGAATGCTGCTCCTAAAAGAAGGAGCAAAGGAGAAAGCCCACAATGAATCATGGTACTGTTTTAGGGCTATAGTCAATTCACTGCTAACCCTGAATTGGAAAAAAATGTTTACTGCAGAAAGCAGTACTTCAAGGAACTGAAGAACTTAATTTGAAAAAAAACCCCAAAAGCAACCCAAAACCTGTCAGTAATGAAAAGTAACTTGTAAAGAAATCCATATCTAAATTGACATAATATATAGGTCCACATGGAATTAGGAGTGTAACTGCACCTTGCTGACTAATTTAATTTGATAAGTGCAGCACAGCAGAGCAGCCCCAGCTTTGCCATGTGCCAAAAGTTCCATCTAGAAATATGTGGAGTTTTAATATAGACAGAGTTCGTGGAAAGAGCTGAGCCCAGAAGGTTATTTACCCTCTGGAAAACTTTGCTATGCTGAAGCAGTTGCATCAGTGATGGATTTGGCCCCCTCTCCCTCAGTACTCAAACAGGAGCATGTGGGTGGATAATGAACATTGGAAGAGACACACAGGTTCTTGATTCTGCAATTCAAAGACTTTTCATACGGAGTATGTGATACACATTCCTTGTGCATAGCACAGAATGAAATTCTGCTTAAGTAAAAGGTTACTCAGTCTGTCATTATATTCAAAATAACCCAGGCTTTGAGCCTGATTCATGAAGCAAATGACAAATTGTTTTTCAATGGCAGTGCTGAAAATATCCTAGTATTATGCTGTAATAGACCCACCAAATTGCAAAAGGATGCAGCCATTTTAGGTAAAAATAGCATAATTTCTGATCATGAAATGAGAGACATAAAGATTAATTATCTGTTCTGAGCCATTCATAAATGATTAGTGCAGCAATTATGGGCTTCCATAATAGAGCCCTCCTAGAGCAGTGCCATATTTCCTGCATTGCCAAGGAGACTGCTCAGATTTATTGTTATTGATAAAAGTAAATTCAAAGTCCCAGCTAAAAATCTAATAAAGGGAAAATCACAGAGGGAATCAGAGGTACAAAGATTTCCAAGGGTTAATAGAGGAGCAGTGTGAGCAGGTAGTGTCCCCTCCCTGTCCCTTCCCATAGCAGCCACGAGTCTTAAATCCCCCAAGTCCTGCAGCCTGGTGGGTATGATGGGTGTAATGCCACCTTATACCTTATTCCCACAGTAAAGATAGGATTTTGGTGTGATTGGGATTTCTGTATGTTGTCATCATAGATTTTAATTGCAAGTTTTTAGCCTGCTGTAATAATAGTGATCAGAAAACACACATACTATCTGCTTTGGTGTCGAATAGTGTTCTGGAAATCCATATTTTACTCTTGGACATAAATTTTTGGGCTGGTTTCCAGACAGCTGTATCATATATGTAGAAGCTCTTCACCCACAGCTAGCCCAGTTTGAGCCTTCCATACTTTTATATTCCTAGATAATAGTTCTGTTGATGTGGAAATGACTTTTTCTGCTTTGTTGGATGTTTTCTGTGTACGCATGAGAGTTCTTCTCAAACACTGCATTTGCTCACTGACCAAAAAATAGCATTCAGAATACCAAATTATACAGTGGGATTGTTTTTGGCATATACCAGTTTGCATTTCAAGCAGTTTCTCTGAAAGGCTACATGCATTTTCCACACTATCAGGGAATGGGCATGTAAGCTGAAAAGGAGAAGACAAATAGATTCCAGTAATACACATGGTCTTTAAACTTTACCAGTATTGACTAGTTAATACCCAGTGTTTACATACTGAAAAGATTCCTGTTTAGTTTATAAACTTCTGAGAGTAAGACCCTTAAAAGCTGTGCATTAATAATACAGAAAATAAGGATTAAGAAAAGGACAGCTTCTGCTTAAATAGCTTGTTTGCCTGATATCTAAATCCCTGCATTGCTGATATATTTAGTTGCCTACATAGAAGTTAGGCTGGAGTGTCTGTGGCGGAGCTGTACATGAGCATTGGAGATGAGATTAAATCAGATCCTGAGCCAGACATGCTGATAAGGGGCCACTCTGCTCACAAAGGAAACTGCTGAGCTGCAATGAGTTGGTAAAACTACAAATTCGTTTAACATGAGTGATCAAAAAATACATTAGCGAACATGTGTTCACCTAATAGATTCCATGTTGGCATCCTTCTTTAGAGAGGAGGAGTTTTTTTGCCTTTTTTTTTATTTTATTTTTTGTTTTGTTGTGGGGGGTTTGCTCTGTTTGTTTGCTGTAAGTACTATACTTGGATCATGCATGGATTCTCCAGTTGATGTTGGGTTTTGTTTAAACTGTGACATGGTGTAGAGCCTTCAGAGCTTCAAGGACTTGCTCACATGGAACTAATTGAAGAGATGCTTCTGATTTCAGTCAGTGTTGTGCTTCTTTTCTCATGATGTGGATACTTAATCCTGTAATCAACTGAAGAAGACCACAGGCTCTAAGCAGAGGATAAAACAGGGAGTGTAAGTGCAGCACTGCTCCTTCCCTGGCTCAGAGCAGTGGTTTGACTCTCCTAAGGGTGGCTGAGTCATTGTCACCATGAACAGATCTTTCTTGCTGTAAGGACTGAGGGATGATTCACTGAAGGTCTGAGATGTCAGGTATTAGAGTGAAGCCCTCTAAATGAGCTGTAAGGTAAGTGTTGGAGTTTCCAGAACGGGGGATGATCAGAGATACTGTTTTTTTTTGGCAAGTCATTCCAACAGAACGGGGCACTTCACAGTTGCTTTAATGGATCTGATTTTATTAAACCAATCACTTCCTCAGCCCTATTGCAAAGAGTCTGCATACTAAATGCCATAACTGATCCACTTAATCTTCCTTTCCTTTCCCTAGGCAAAAGTGATCCTTTCTGTGTCTTGGAGCTGGGAAACGACATGCTTCAAACACACACCGTTTACAAGAACCTCAACCCTGAGTGGAACAAAGTTTTCACATTGTAAGTGGATTGCTTTGGAAACCATGCAGCAACTCCACTTAGCAGCTTAACTAGGGAAGCTATTGACTTTGGGAAAATGCAAAGGTCAAGTTTAAGATATGTCATTTTTTCATAGTCAGAGAGGATGTTGGAGAAATCTCAAATATAACTTAATTAAAGCCTTTTGCCTTTTACTAGTTCTTGCGTGGAGTTTATTAATAGAAGTCATTAAAAGAAAAATTACTGTGATATTTATAGGAAGAATCATGACTAGACATAATGGAGTCATAGTTTGATCCAAGAGATAATGTAACAGAAAGTTGAGACCAGATACTCACGCCTACATTTTCCATAACTTAAAATAAAATGTTTCATTGAATCTTGGTCGAATCCTTGTTTAGTTTGAAGACAGCAGAGAATGAGAGCTCGTGTTGGTGTTGGTCTATCTTCTGAATTTAAACTAGTCAAACAATGCAAATTAGATGCTTAAATTTTTATGGAAATCAAGGTATTCTTTTATTTGTCACTTTATTAATAATAAAAGTTATAATTTAGGTATTGCTTTTAGGCAGCCCAATTTTTTAATCTTGGTGTATGCTGACAAAGGTTTTTGTGAATAAGTGAGTGAGATAAAGATTTTTGTGAATAAGTGGTGAGTGCTGCTGTCTCCCAAGACTGCAGCAGTCTGTGCAAAGGCTGGCAACAAAGCATTTGTGACATTTGCATCTGTCCACTGGAAGAACAGTTTGAAAGTTATGAACTTCTTGCTGAAGCAGCATTCATAAATACTGGACTGGATGAGAACACAAGAAAAACTATCTGATTTCTTCAATAGAAATACTTTGCTGTATTTCTGTTTAATTCAGGGGTGCAGCTGAATCCTTGTCTCTTGGAGTCCTTTCTCGTACTTTGTTCTCAAGAAGCTTCCACTCATCACTGTTTTTTCTGAGACTGTGCCAGCAGATGAGTCTTGTCGGATGTTCAGCCAGCAAAATAAATCCAATAACAATCCAAATTTATTTTATTTGAAAAGAAAGTTTGTGTCTGTACTTCCTGTGGGTCTCAGAAATGTCAGCTATGGACTTTCTCTAACTTTCTTAGGCTGATCCAAGCTCCAAATCTGCAGAGCCAGTCAGGCACTCACATCTCTCCTTAGATTTTTGTCCATTTAAAAAAGAAAATTAATTAAGCCCCTTAAAAGCTATTGATGATTTAGATGTATTTTGGAGCAGCGTGGATTGTTTTGGGTGCATGAGTCCATTTTAGCTGGACCTTTCAGTACCACTACAAAGCTATCCCCATTTTATCCAGGTTTTCTGCAACACACTTATCTGTGTGTGCCACTGTGCAGTTTTAATGCAATGAAACTTGGGTTTGAATTCAGCCCTTGATCTCTCCCAGCAGCAGCATTCTCTGTTGGAGAGCTGAGTTTTACATTGATAGCATCACCAATACAAAAAATACCAAAAAGTCACTGTCTGGACCTAGTTCTGCAACTGAACCATGTGGGGAATGCCCATCACTTGATTCATTTTGGGGTGGAATTTAATTAAATGATAGTTATATACCCCAAGGTAATACAAACTTAATTAGCAAAAAAGTAGTCTCAGATCATTGTGGAGGGGACTGTGTGCATGTGTATTGAATATTATTTTTTATGTGTCTGCACTTTTTTGTTCCAGCCCTATTAAGGATATTCATGATGTTCTGGAGGTGACAGTGTTTGATGAAGATGGAGACAAACCCCCTGATTTCCTTGGAAAAGTTGCCATCCCTTTGCTGTCTGTAAGTTATCTTTATCACATGTATCATGGTTGGCTGGAAACAAGTTGTGTTTTTTTCCCTCCCTTAGCACAAAACCCCACAGATTTAAACAGGTTTTGAGATCTTGTTGTGATCTATACATGCCTCAGTTGGCAGTGTTTATCGTTCTCCTTAGTGTAACGAGCATTGTCCACCCATCTTAGTTCCAATCAACAAATTTGGTTGATTGGAAAGCAAATTGCAGAAATGTCTGTACTTCATCAGTGCCACGTAGGTCTGAGAACATAATGGAGTTGTTCTGAGTGTTTCCACATCATCTTCTGAAGGTAACATTTTAAACATGTCCTTGTTCTGTCTTGCTTCTTTTTCCTCCAAGAGAGTAATTGCACATCGCAGTAGGATTGACTAGAGATAGCTGTTGTTATTGGCACAAGTGAATGAAATTACCTAAAAGGGGTGTTTTCCACTCCATAGTGCTTTTAAAGACTGGTGGCTTTTGTTCTGTAAACAAATACGTGAGGAGTGAGCGCTACCATGGGAGTGCAAAATCAAAATTGGAAACAAAGCGAGCTCAGGGAAAAGTGGTTGCTCTGGAGATTAAGGAGAGTGGAAGCTTTTTCAGAAACAGCCAAAAAAAGGCCAAGCTAAAGAGAGTGGAACATGAAAGGGATCATTAAAAGACTTTAATAGAGGAATAGGGGAAAAGCAGCTTTGTGTTTGGTAAGACTGATTTAATTTTGAAACAAGACTGGTGGTATTAGCGAGCAACCAGATCAAGAGGATGTAAACAGCTCCATGTGTATGTGCAGTGTCACAGAAGGTTCTGGTAGTTTTTACTGTAACGTGTAGGAAGAACTTTCTAGGCTGTGACTTATTAAATCAATTAGTAGCTGAGGCTTGAAACATCATGGGACTCTTGTGTCATGTTAGCCAAGTTGTGTAAACAGGTTTAGCTGTAAGCATGGGGTTTGCTGTGAGTTGGGAGGCAGTGATGCTCTGCAGGAGCTCCCTGTGCTGCGGGGATGCTGTGACAGATATTTGTGCAGTTGAGCCCTGTGCAGGAGTGTGAGGTGGTGACACATGCTGGCGTCATTCTCAGCGTTGTCCTGTGCAGGAGGTGGACTCCAGGATGCTTGTAAGTCCCTTTCAAGTCAGGGTATTCTGTGATGACATTGATGCTTTCCACATATAATCACAGCAGCACAGGCTGTGGTGAGATGCTTTCGGTAGGGCTCGGTGTGATGCTGTGGGTAATAGCACTCTCAAATGGGCAGATGGTGGATCCTGATTGAAACTGCAGAGTACAAAATTGCAGTCTTGTTTTGAAACACCCCTGTGAAAGCAGATTCACCTCTGCAGGAAGGCTGCTACACATCTTCAAGGGTTAAGACAAGAATTTGTCTTTGAGTTTTGGAGGTTGGCTGCTGTAGGAGAAGGCAGTGATGGATTTGTGGGGCTCTGTCCCAGCAGAGACTGGAGAAATTGGAGATTTCTAGGGGGAAAGCAAAGATCCCCTCTGATCCAGGCAGGCCATATAAGCCTCACAGCATAAGCACAATTTAGGTAAGGAACCAGTCAAGATCAGAGAGGGGGACTGAAGCATTTGGTTTTTCCAAATAAATAATTAACTGCCCAGAAAACTCTTGAACTGACTTAGAGGATATGATACCAAACTAAAGAATGCTTTACAGTGGTAAGGAAATAGGTGTATGTACTCCAGTTTTGTTGTAATTTTGTCTAAATAAGTGTATTTCTTGTATATGTGAATTAAAACCCGTGTGGCTTCTGAATCTCTTTACAAAAGTGTATCTGCTTTCATCCACCCTGTGCTGTTCATGCTGGTGTCTGAAACAGCAATTTGGGGATATGAAGAGCCTAAGGTACAGGATCTGAGGAGTAAATACTGAGCTCTCAGTGGCACACATGCTGTCCTGAGCTTTACAATGCTCTTCCCTCAGGCTATGTGATCTTTCTGGGGATATTTTAGATTGTCCATCTATTTTTGTAGCTCGAGTCGCCACTATCTTCTATTTCAGAATAATATTAGAGTCAGTTGGGCATGGAGGATTATTTGATGTTTACAGGGAGGAAAAAACCTCTTAACATCTTTTATTCCATTTCTGATCACTCTGTTAATTTCTCCCCAAGTCCTCGTATCTCTGATGTTACTGGAAGAGAGTGGCTGGAGCAGCTGCTCTCCTGCAGACCCAGTGCCTGCCAAATGGCCTGCATGATCGGCAGCAGGCTGTGTGGGCTCACAGTGAGAAGATGTTAGATTTGGATTTTCTGTTGATTTTATAGGCATTTGTCAAGTATCCCTTAGGAAGCATGTAACAAGGCAGAGGAGGGGAGTGCATGTGTGTGGTAATGGCCAAACTATTCAGCGTAGGTTTTTCTGCGTCCAAGGTTTGGGAAAAAAAAAAAAAAAAAAAAAAAAATTGTTTATGCTTTCCCTTGCCAACTGATCTTCTTCCTTCCCATCCAAACTTCTCTGCCTCCTATTTCAGTCAAATCTAGTGTAAATATACTCATCTCTGCTTCTGATTAAAAACATTTTGCACCTATTAACTTGGTCTGCTCAGACAGAGAACTGTAATTTTCTAAGCTTTTTTCTTCAAATAGGAATTTCAGTGTATGTTGTCATTTTGACTGTAACTTTGAATGTATCCTTTGAACCATTTAGATAAATATACTAAAAGAGAACAAAAGTTAAAGACTCAAGGAAGCCTCACAACCATGTAGATTTAATTTAATCTATATAATCAGGCCTAATATTTGCCTGGCATTGAATTGTCTTTTGAAAATAGATGTGCTTTTGCCATTCTTTTTTTTATGTTAAAAATGCACAAGTTTGACATGTGAGCTGTCAGCGCATGAAGTAAGTTTACTTCAGGAATTGTTCATGGATGACTAGATTCTTTTCTTAATGAAAAATTGCCTTGAATAAAGTGTGTGTTGGAGGGATATGAAATGTTTAATTAATATGACACCGAATTTTGGGTTAAATGTGTTCAGTAGTCCCACACTGGCATTTTGGAAACACGACTACACCCTCATCATCACATTAGCACAGGAATAACCTTACAGCACAAAATTCAGGGATGGTGAAATTACGTATTCTTTCTGTTGATCCTTGACTGTCATGTAGGGTTATTACAGGAACCAAATAAGAAAAATAAAAAGCTGGGCAGCATGAGAAGACTTTTAAGGTGCCAAATGATGAATAAAGCTGCAAACTTCACGTTCTGGTAGAGGTGATAAAGCAGAATTGGATAAATGCACATTTTACTAGCAATAAACTGAATTTGGGGACAGAGGGAGAGAAGTTTGTAGTTTAACTTTTCCATGTTGATCAACCTGTTGTACTTTTTTTCTCCTCTTCTTTTTGTCAAATTACTGTCCTCCTCTAAAGCATGTGTAAAACCTGATCTCAAGCACTGCTCTGCTCAGCCACATTCACAATTTATACTAGAAAAGAAACAAATTAGTGATAGCACAGTATCCAGCAAAGTGGATCCTTCTCTTGCCAGAGGTGACCATAGAGTGTGGCCTGGCCAAGCCTTGGGCTGGGAGGCAGATTTTGGGGTGCAGGGAGTGAAAGGGAAGCCCATGAGCACTGAGCAGAGCAAGCTTTTGTGCCAGAAACTGGAGAAGAACCTGGGCAATGGAGAAGTAGGGCAAAAACTTTATTACTTCAAGAAAGAAGTTTGATAGGTTTTAGAAGTTTTGTAGGTTCTGGGGGACTTGAACTAATTATCAAAGAAGTCCTTTCTGTCTCTGTGTTCCTTTGTGTCCTAGATCTTAGTAAAGGCAACCGTGTGTCTTTGTGAGGGTCTGTCTTTTTTCTTCTGCTTCAAGAGACTCCTATCTCCTAGAAGGCTGCAAGTTATTAGAGACATGGGAGCATATAGTGTGCTTCAATGAATTTGAAAGCAGAGTATATCAAATATCCTCATGTAGAAAGGCCTTTGAGTGAGGAGTTGTAGCGCAGAATGGAATGTTTTTTTATCTGCTGGATTATCAGGTCAGAGTAGTCCTCAGCTGCACCCTTTTTTCCCAGCCAACAGGAAGAGGTCTATGAAATATTCTCAAGTGCCAGGCAAGGTCAGTAGCCAACGATACACTGAAAACAGGGAGTGTGCCTTTGGCAAGCTTGATTGTCTAAAGCATGGTCTGGATTCAGAGAGCAGCCACCTGACGATCGCACTTACTTAGCACTTGACCGTAAGTGCACAGTCCTCTCCAGGAGAAAGTTTTAGAGTTTGAGAAAAGTGAAATTGCTGTGTTTACGCAATGGAGGCAGCTCTGAAGTGTGCTGTCTGTTCTGACTTTTATCCTGATCATGAACCAGGATTTTTGGAATGGGCAAAAATACCCCACCTCTCTCCCAGGGAAAACAAAGTCTTGTTTCTGGCATTAGATTCTCCCCCAGCCCCTGGCTGCTCACTGAAAAAGTACCAACAGTGATGTTGTCTCAAGTATCACCTAGGATCCTTGAGCTCCCAGGGTTTTCAGCTCCTCCTCAGACTGGCTCCAGGCCCTCATATGAAAGCCCTGCCTGGTTTCTTTCAGTCCATCAGCTCCATATCTCTTTGGTCTTTGGATAGCAGTCCTCTGCCAAAAACCCAAATCTCCATTCCACTTTGGATCCCACAGGAGGTTGTTCAAAGTGAGGTGTTTAGGGTAAAGAGTTTGGGGTGAAGGAACAAGCATTTTGTACAAAATTGGTTCGGTGCATATGGCAAGACTGGGGAGGAACAAAACCCTCTTTATTCACGTGCAGGTGGATCAAATATGTGGTTTGCTTTCATCTTTTCCTGGGGAAATGCGTCCTTGGATAAGGGGAGGTGTGTGTCTATTACAAGACAGCTTTATGTTATGCAGGGCAAACGGGATGACATTGTGCATCAGCAATGAGCTCAAGCAGGAATATCAGGGGTTCCAAATGCTTGAGATGAATTACCCTTGGAGAGTAGCCATTACCCTCTCCACACGTCACAGGTGTTGATGTACAGAGGTTTAACCCAGTGTTCATCTGTCAGGTCATCAATATATGACATTGAATCTGCATCAAAGCTGGATACAGAGTGAAGTTTTCTTAAAATCAATGTAAAAAAAAAAAGCCTCTAAACCATATTTCTTTAAGACAAGAGCAATGAAAAACCACGCTTTGCTGCGTAAGGGTCCTGTCTTCTCCGTGTTTTGTGTCATATCAATCTTGGCTTTTGCTATTTCATTAAAATTCCCAAGCGGTCAGAAGGTTGTTGCTTAATAGATTTAGCATTGGCTGGCTACATCAATACTGTGTTTAGTCACATTTGTTTTACTGGGGACATCTGTGCAAAGAGTTTAGCAAATATATTCATTCATTTGAGAGGAACCTGGTGCACTTTGGACCTTGACTGGATGGTGGTCTCGTGTATCTCAACATTTCCTTCAGTTAGAGGCAACTTCAGGGAGTGTTTTGCCTCAAGTGCCTCTGTAGGTTGAAATATTTATTGCAAAAAAGAATTTCAGCTTTTCTTCCAACCGATAATTTCCTTTTCATGGCTCTGTATGGAGAAGGGATGTGACATAGAATATACAATTCTTTCTGTGAAAATATGGATGTGATTTTGTCTTTCTGTGCTGATTCGGAAGAGGAAAATGCCCCAAATATCAGAAATTCCCATGGGATGAAAACCCAGACTATGTTCTTGATGGTGACCTTGCAAAATGCAGCATGTGGGTGTGGTAGGCTCTGCTGTCCTGGTGTTAATCCCAGGGTTATGGGCGGGCTTTCTTGGTGCTTGAGCCCCAGTAAGCTATTTAAGAAGCTTTCAGAGAATGCAGGCATTTGTATTCAGTGAGGATATAAAGCATCATCAATAAAGGAATAATATTGATTATGTCTCTTTAAGGTGCTTACCTGCAGATATTTTCACGTTCAGTTTGAACTTTCCCTTCCCTTCCTTTTCCCATAAGCAGATGTTAAGCAGTTTTAGACACAGTTATCAGAACTACTCATTGAGACAAGTCTGTGCGACATCATCAGGTTTGTAGCCAAAGGTGTTTGGGTGACAGAAGAAACCTGATCTTTCTGACATTGAGATCCATCCTACGACCCCAGCCCTGGCTGCTCTTCTCCACAGGTGGAGGCAGCATTTGAGCACTTTGGGAATAGCAGAGACTGGGGAGAGAGAGAGAGCAGAAAGAAATAGATGCAAAATGAAATTATTGTGACTGTCTGTCTCTCAGGTTGGGTGAGAAGCTGGACAGAATCTGAACTGTGCCCCAAGAACAGGGGAAATGAGGTGTATTTGAGGCTTTTTTGCATGTTTTCTTGTGGGCACAGTTGAGCCATGCCACCAGTGTAATCTCCATGCAGTCATGGGTCTTAGAATTACCCAAAAGTACCTTTTGCTGAACCACACTGCCCTAGCACGGTGCCAAAACTGTAAGGGACTCTTTTGTTGACTTTTTTTTCAGTTTTTCTTTCCTTTTTATCCAAATGAACATGCAGTGGAGACAGGCCATTTCATAGGCCATTCTTCTCTTGTGCTTCTTTGCCTCTGAAAGAAGTCTGAAGCTAAAATATCTGTAGAAATGTTTAGTCCTAGGCTGTGTTATACTTGCACATTTTTCCAGACAGTTTGAACACTTAGAATTAAATATGCTAAATAAATCTGACCCTAAAACTGTATTTGCACTACATTACTTCCTGCTCTGTTCAATTTAAGAATAGCAGCAACAATAATAATGACACCATTCAGCAAGTTTCCCAAGCAACCCCTATTTACAGATACAGAAGTGGAAATTACTTGCTGCTGATTTAAAACTTACTGTTTGAAAACACCTGCAGGCACACCCAAAATGTTTGATTCAGCTCCAGCTCTTAAAATGAAGAGTCTTTTTCCCAAAGCATTTTTTTGAGTTCAGAACACCACTATCAGGCTCAAACACTCAGAAACATTTCTTTTCCTTTTTTCTATCAATTTAGCTCTGTGTCACATTTCTTTTCCTTGTGGGTTATGCTCTTGAAAGATGTAAGAAAGAAATATATCTCAAAGAATATAAAGAGGCTTTCCCACTAGCTGTTGCTTCTGGTGTAACTGGCTGAAATGTGATGAGAAATATATGTACCTGAAGTACAAGGAAATTCAGCTCCAAAATGGATAACCATGGGGAATCCAGAATTAGGGTATTGTGATATATACTGGACATCTGCATTTCTGGAGACACACTGGGAATAAAGTACATTTTGTCCTTTTACAGCAGAATCCATGAAGCAAAGCACAGGCTAAACCTGTTGCTGCTTGCACCAAGGACCTCAAACCCCATCAGTAAAACCATTTATCCTTTAATTTGTAAAATTTAACAAACCACTATTTTCCAAACAAAATTTTGTTTTCATTCAGTAAATTCAATTTTGTTTTGCCTTTTTTTTGAAGGGGGGAAAAGCAGACTGGTGAGAGAGCAGAAACCTTTATGATGGGTTGACAATGCTGCATGTGGCAGTTGGCCCAAGGACCTTCTGATGCCAGTCCATTTGGCCCTAGAAAAGGGTTTAATCACTTTGGCAGCTCTTCTGCTTTGAGCCTGCAGGACTGCAAAATATTTTTTTACCTGCCCCGTTCCTGCAGCATCCTTTGCTGCCAGCTCCAGCACTCTGTGTGCTCTCTTGTGGTGAAAGCAGAGGTGCTTTGTGATCAGTTTAGTGTTATTGTTTTTATTTATTAGTATTAAATTAATTCCACAGAGGTCTCTGTAACTGTAGAGCTTTGGGTGAGAAAATAGGAAATAGCTGGAGTTCCTGGCTGTACACCACTGAGGATGCAAAGTTGGTCCTTGTGAGATCCCTTAGAAACCCTTGGGCAAAAATCCCATGTACCATTTGACAAGCTGTTTTGGTATAGAAAGGGTGGAGCAGCATTGGGAAGGAAAGTGACCTTTCCCTTGTCTTGTGAAATCACTTTGTTCCTATTACACCTTTTTTTTTTTCCTTACTCATTTCCACCATGGTTTATAGGAGTGTCTCTTCTAAATGCCAGAGCAGCAATAGCCATTTTAAATATGGTTGCAATTTCATGCCCCCAAATTTCCTCCGTTATCTTTAATCTTTGATCATTACAGTCCCTCAATATAGCTTTTTGGTAAGCTGCAGTTTTTTATGTTACTGCTGTTTAGAATTAACTGGTCTGCTTCCTAAAAAGCCAAATGTTTAATCAATACATATCCCACTGTGTGTAATAAATACATTTCTGCCATCATTTTTGAAGAGAGAATGCTTTTGCTTTGAGCCAAATAGTTTACAAAATGGCAAGGAAGGTATTTTGTTTTTGGGCTGGCTGTTTTTTTTTGTTTAATAGATACTTAATGAGATAGGGCCAACGGGTTGATCAGAGCAGAAAAGTGGTATTGAATTTTGGGGTGGGGTGGGGGGAGAAGTCTTTTACATGAATTAGTTAATTTTGAACATTTGTTACATTAGCATTTGCTCCACTTCAGCCTGTTCATTTCTTTGGATTGCATTTGTTTGCTGGGTAATAATTTGATAACGTTGCAATAAACTGAGCATTAAGAAGTGGTTTCGTGTACTGGAGTGTGCAATAGGTAGGTAAAGTTGTTGTTTGTGGCTCTTTTCCTAAACTTTGGAAGAAAAATCCCATTTTAAACTTGTAATAACAGAGGCTGATTACTTCCCATCAACTCACTGGCTTCCAGGGCAGAATTTTCAGACTGGTTATTGCGTGCAATGCTCTACTATAAAGTACAAGGTCTGAAAATTAAACTTGGACCGTAAGAGATTTAATCTGCAATTTTATAGGTCTCTAATCCAACAGTTGTTTTGTATTTCAGGCTCTGAGTATATTATCAGGGTTTGGGAGAAGTTTTTATTTTTTAATCTTTTGTGCCTGAGTTATAAATATTTATTTATTTGTTTGCACTGTCTTTAAATTGTATTGAGGATTACAGCCAGGAAAATATTGATGCTTTTTCTCTCCTCCCCACCCCAAACTATAGATTAGAAACGGTAAACAAAGTTGTTACACACTGAAGAATAAAGACTTGGAACGTGCTTCAAAAGGAGTAATTTACTTGGAGTTGGATGTCCTATTTAATCCTGTAAGTGAAGTATTTTCTTTTTTCTTATCACTAGTGAAGAAAAGTGCAAATCTGCAAGGACGAGGGTGGGGGTGTTGCTTTTAAAACCAGGAGCCAAGCCAGAAGAGTCCTGTCCCCATTGCATCTGGTGGTGGAGGGATGTTTGATGCTGTGAGTGAAGAAGATCTGGGCTCTCAGAGCTGTGGATGGGATAGAGAAGGGGCATTTCTGGAGGGACAAATAACCACAAGAACCTTAGGAAAGAGGTGCTCATTGCTGCAGCCATGACTTCTACTGCACAAGCCAAAACAGGGCTTCAGGTTCATTTTATTATACATTACTTTTAATACCTAGTTCTCCCCTAAAAAGCTGACCCAGGATGTTCTCTTCCCAGGGTGTTGACAGGAAAATTAATGAGGCATGGACACAGTGCTTAGTTTTTAGGTGGCTGAGTCAGTCTCAATCCTTTATGCCCTCCAGTCTTTTACTGAGTTTAACTCCTATTTATTAAGGGCATCGTGGGCTGTGCCACATCTCTCCTCCTGCTCAAGTGAGTCCAGCTTTGCCCAATTTAACCTGTCTGCATTTTCCTCAGCATGGAATCATGGAGTGGTTTGGTTTCCAAGGGACCCTAAAGCTTATCTCATTCACCCCACCCTGCCATGGGTAGGGGCACCTTCCCCTACACAGATTAGTCTGAATCCTGTCCACCTGAATGTTTCCAGGGATGAGGCATCCAACATCTCTGGCCAACCTGTGCCAGTGCCTCACCATCCTCATTGTAGCAAATATGTACTAAAAGTAGCTCCTATGTCACACAGAGTCTGGAAAGATTGAGAGATGCTGAAATTCCTGATCTTTCTGAGCAGTGCTGGTGCTATGAAAATTAAATAGTCCCTTTAAAACTACATGGTCTTATTTTTTTAATTTTTTTTTTTTAGATAAAAGCAAGTATTAGAACATTCAAGCCCCGAGAAAAGCGCTTTACTGAGGAGAACCGCAAATTTTCTAAAAAGGTGAAAATTTGGTCTGGGCTAAGCTTTTGCATCTGTAAGGTTTGAATTGCTGTAGCACAATTGCAAGAACAAAACCTATTTATGCATAAAATGCCAAACACATGTAAATTCAGTGTATTTCTGTATATATTAAAAGGTTTGTTTGTGTTAACATGAAATTGCTTTCTGATCTGGCTTGCATCAGTAGTTCTGCTTTGTGCTTCAGAGTGGGGAAAATGATAGCTGTGGATTTTGCACACTTCGCAGCACTTAAAGCTCAATGAGAGCCTTATTCCCTTCTTTGTGAAGAAAGGCTAAATTCCTTATGTAGAGAATCCATAGGATTTAAGAACAATAGCCATTTTTCTTTTTTAAATTGAGAGGCCTTACAATAAGTCTAAAAATCCCTATTTATTTCTATGGACTAGTCCAAAACATGTAGAATAGAGCAGCAGACTACATTCTCTCTGTCCCTTTCCCTGAGACATTGATGTATTTTAAGAATTGAATGACGATAAAGGTAGGTTTGTATAACTGTTTTATTTAGTTTTGGCATCAGTTTGTGCCTTTTTTTTCCTTTTTTTTTATAAGAGATGAGGAAAATCTGGAAGGTTTGGGTGTAATCAGAAAGCAGACAGGAGCTGGCGAATGTGTTTGAAATAGAGGCTTTATTTGTAATATGTGCTCTGGCATGCGTTTGTAGACTAAATTATCCCTTTTTCTAAAGCAATAGTAGGATATTAGTGTGTTTGATTAAACTCCTCTTCTCCTCCCCTCCTCCCACTCAATATTTATCAGATCTTATCAAGAAATGTTGATCGCGTGAAAAAAATCACCATGGCAATATGGAATACAATACAATTCCTTTGGAGCTGCTTTCTCTGGGAGTCCACGGTGAAGAGCCTGATAGCATTTGTGGTAAGTGGATTTCTTCTTTTATTGCATGGGGCTGAGTGATGTAGGATCTGGAGTGTTCTGTGCCTTCCTCCCCATCAGTGTTCCCGCGTCTTCCTCTCCACTAGCGCATAGCCCTTTCTCGTTGGCTGTTGTTGCTGTTTTGTGGCTGCAGGGCAGCTTGGGCCACACTGGGCCTGGTGGGGATGGGAATGAGACCTTCAGGAGCAGCTTTTCCTGGCTGGGAGCAGAGGTGTTCACCTTCTGCACCGAGCTCTGGGGATGTCCATGTCCGTGGTGGGTGATGCCGTCGTGCACAGGCTGTAACTGTGTGGCCACTCTGGAATTTTGAATTATTTTAATTTGAAACATGGCAGCTGGGGGATAGGAAAGGCAGGAGGTGGTGGCCAAAAAGATGATGTAGGGAGATGCTTTTGATCCCAGTGGTACAGTGAGCTCAGATGGGTTTTGTGCCTTCCATCTTCCATTGCAGTGAGGCATCACTTCACTGCAGGTTATCAATTCCTGCTCTGCCTGTGTTGGCATTGCCTGTTGCAAATTTATACTCCTGACTGTAGTAATACATTGTTTGAAAGAAAAGAAAAGGAGAAGGCTGGTCAGTGAGTTCTACTGCACTCTGTAAACCAAAAGCCAACTTCTCCACCTGCCTATCCTGCTTTTCATCTCTCTCCTTTTTCCTCTTGGTAGTAAACACCCCATTTGCAGTTTTCTCATAATCCACTCAAGCACAAAAAGATTTTGCCTGCGCTTTATTCTGCGGTGTGACATTTTCTTCATGCTTGAAATGTTTGGCATGCCATTAAAGGTTGCAAAAATCGTTTTGTGGTGGTCCAGCATGCAGAAAGAAAGTTTTTTGAGTTTATTGTTTACTAAGCAATACAACATCCACATCGCTAAGATTTTCTCCTGCATTTACTGTCTGTGAATTGTAACATACTTAAAGGATTTTTTAAGGAAAACGCATCAGTGTATTTGCCACAGATGGGTAAAGTAGACCAGTCCTGATTGAAAGAAGCTTCAAAACAAGGGCAGAGGAGCTGTCTTCACTCTGTAGGTCAGAGGGATGGCTCACACAGATGAGCGGGTAGGATGAAGAGGGTCTTTTCTCTCTAATTTTTTGTCTTCCTGTTTCTTGAAATTGATTCAGAAGATATTATATATATTATATATAGTTAAGGCTGGAGAGCAGAGTGGTTGGTACCACTGAAATAAAAGTGGCTGTGCACAGGAGTTGTGTGATTGTGTCCAAGGGGATCAGGTGGTTGTTCATGCTGGGGCTGGAATGAGAGGGTAAAATCCCAGTGTCCATGTCCTGCCATCACTGTAAGCAGAAATCTAAGCACATATTTAAAAGGATTGCTCTTTTTCACCAAAGTGCTTGTGAAGTTACAGCTGTCAAGTTCAGTTTTCCAAACCTAGGAAAAGTTTGGAAGGGGTGGAGAGGCAGAAAATAAGAAGGTGGGAAAATGGGTGCACAGAAAAAGGAATTTATTTCCAGTCAAAAAGAGTTATAAGCAGGTTACACGTTACAGGTTGATAGCATCTTTACTGGATACCACAATACTCCTGGTTTCCTGAAAGGAAGTGGGTAATGGGAAAGGAATAAAAATACTCAACTCTAAGAATAATTACCACAGGCTTCTTCTACAACCCAAAATTTAAGTCTATCTGATTTTTCTCACATGGAGATAATTCAGCTCTGGCACTAAAAATGAAATGCTAATTATATCTCTCTCTCTCTCTCTCTCTCACTATTTCCAGTGTGAGTGTTCATAGTATTGAAAATACGCACACAGCACAGTAGGTGCAGCATCCCTCCCTGCCCAGTCTATGTGGAAAATCCACTCCTCATGTGCTGGTTAAAAGATGAGGTGAGGAGGATGCACAAAGCTTCTCTACCCATTTTTCAGCTGAGTTCATGAAACCCTGTATTGGTAGCTTCGATGCCAGTTAGGCCCTCAAACTAGAAAATGTGGTTTTAAAAAATTATTTTGCCTTACAGATGATGTCCCTCAGGCCCCTGGCAATTACCATTTTGATCTGGTATTTCCCTTGGTTTCCCTCTACAGGTAACCCATGCCCCTTCTTCCAAGGGGGAATGAAGTGAGGGAGGAGGAGGAGGAGGAAGACAAGCAGGCAGTGTAGTCATGAGAGCCTTGTTTTCCTCAGCAATCAGACAAGACCCGCTGCCAGACAGATAAAATATTTGTGAGGTTGTCAGAGGACAGCAATAGCCAAGGACATGGAATCTTTCACCTTCCTGTTTCAGTCTTCCCTCCCCATTAGTGCCACAGCTCGTGTGTGTGACAAGGACATCAGCAGCTTTTGGGGGTGTAAGAGAAAAAGAGGGACAGGTGAAGAGGGAGGAAACAGAGGACAGCACAGGCAGGACACGAGTGAATGAGAAAAATGCTCTCACTCTGTTGCCTCATTTATAAGATTCATCATCCCAGGCTAAATTTCTTTATTAGGGTGTAATGGTGAGGGGAGACAGTCCAAGAACATGTGAGTAGATGAATTTTTTTGTGCTATAAAAATGTAATCACATTTTTCATCAGCGTTCTGTGCTTTTAATCTGATGATTTTTCATCTGAGTTAATTGTATAGGCACAGAGGACACTGGGCTGTGCTGAAGCACATGTAAAATCAGATTTTTTTTCAAGCTTAGAGGTTTAGGAAAGAGGGTTGAAAGGGAGGTGAGATGAAGAGCAAATTTTCACTTTTGGTGATGTTTGCCCTGTGCATAAAGGGTTTGGTGGAAATGGTGTTACACAACCGGAGAAAACATCCTGGGTCAGAGGAAGGGGTCACACATAGAATTTCTGGGTTCTTTATAGTTTGCCTCTCTTCACTGGTCTGGTGTTAAAAATGGCCAGACATGGTTGTGTCTGCCTGGGAATATCAGGAATATTCCCCCATGTGAAAAATGTAGATTTGACAGTGTTCATATACCAAGAGATACCTTTAATTTACTTTGTGTATTCTTCTCAATCAGTTCAGGGTTTGGGGGGATTTGAAGATTTTTAAGACCAAAAAGATATGCAAACATCCATTTCTGTTTAATCCTGATATAGTTATCTCTGTATTCAACACAATACATTTTGATTGAAACATATGTCACAAAAAGGTCTTTATTTTGAAGTGAAGGACACATAGTGCAGTACATCCCTGTATGGTCCTTCCCATGTGCCTGGCAGACTCCATATCCTACCTTGGGCATTTTTCTACCAGTTTGCACTCTCAGTGTTGTAATTTTAGCCTGATCCTCTTCACTCCTTCCTCACCACACTTTTCTCCATTGAGACATCACTTCCACACAGCATTACTGGTGTCCAAAATCTGGAATTGTGTCCTGTGGTGTGCTTGGGGGAATGTCTACTCACAACTCAGCTTTTATGTCTGATTATAACCTGTTTGTTTTCCCCACTCATGCATACAAAAACTTGTCTTCTTACCTTCCTGTTGTGCATTTAAACCAAATTTTTGAACCTTCCTTCTGTATGCAAACACTCCCTGCCTGCTCTGCTCCCCCTTTGCTGGTTGTGGAAGTGAAGTCTGTAATAACCAAATCATTCTTACTGTATTATATGTATCTTTAAAATATTTAAAAGTTAATTTTAGTCACAATGCTTTTCATGAGGAATTATGCATCATTGCACATTGTGCTTGTGATTTCATACAACATAATTACACCTTCTATTGACACTTTTCTCTGCATTAATGGTAATTATGCCATTTAATGAAATTACAGTAATTGCATTAAAAAGTATAAGCTGGTGAGAATTAAAAGGATATATTGACTGGAATTTTTACTATCATATATATATTTTTTTAAAGTTTGCATGATAGTTGCAAGAGACGTTGACAGGATCAGGCAAACGATGGGAAAGCAGCCACCAGAGCACCTCTGGTGTGGCTGGCAGTGCTGCTCTGGATTCCTTCAGGGTCCCTGCACACTCAGCCATGCCAGAATCCTTCATTTGCACTGGCAGCATTTCCCACTCCATCAAGTTCAGGATTCTTGCTGATCCAGGCTGCTGCCAGGGTGGGGCCAGGTGGGAGTGATGCTTCCAGCTCAGCAGGGGACAGCCGGACAAGGGAGGCAGCAGGCACAGGCAGTATTCGTTTATTTTGCAGTGACACTGCACTGTGTCTACTAATTATTTTACGATGGTTTGGTACTGGGAGGAGCGTGTGGTGATGCAGCATAATGTGTTGGAAATGTGGGGCTTCTGGTCAAGCTCCCTGCAGCTATTTAATGGTGGGCAGCTGGGAAAAGGACAGGCATGGGGTCATTTTGGAGCACTTTGGGCTTCCCAGAAAGCTGGCTCATGCAAGAGTAAGGGAGCACAACCCAAATGTGAACTTTTGTGCTCCTTGCTGCAGAGGTGGGATTCTGTCACTGCTCTCCATTGAGATCTCCAAAGCTCTTTAAACCTAGAGGGAGCTTGGGGATGACTGGTTTTGGGCATTGTCCCTTTGGGCTGGGGGTGCTTGGAAGGTTTAGGAGCCCCAGGGCTGGCTGGGTGAGGCTGCAGGGGTGTGCATTGCTCTGCCAGATTGCTTCAGGTCTGGGGCAGTGACAGAGAGAGAGAGGACAGAGCCTGTGAACTTGTGGGCATCCCTGCTGAGTGTGTGATGGAGCACTCTGCCACTTCAGCTCCTGATACAGCAGCTGGATCTGAGCCCAGCTAAACTCATCTCAGAGAGAAGATACCAATCATCTTATTAGACACGAGCAATTTTTGATCCCTGTTGAGCTGGGCTATATTTATAGTGATGAACTGCAGGCAAAAGGCCATTGGCTTGTTGACAGTGTCCTCTGAAATTGCTAATTGCTTATCAGTAAGAGGGAAATGTTCTTCATCCCCTCAGGAAAGATATTTGTTAACTCAAAATCTGAGCCTTCTGGAGTTTACTTGGGGTAAATCTCTCATTCTGTATGTGGACAAGTGTCTCCTGCATGTTATGGTTTGGCTTTCCCAAGCAAAGCACAAAATGTTCCAGCCCTGTTTGTGCTGAGCATAATTCAACCCTGGAGATGACAACAATATACGGGTAAAACATCCAATTTAACTCCTGCATTGTTTTGCAACACAGTGATTTATTTTATTGTATTTTTTCCTTGATGGGAGGGGAGTTATAGATCAATAAGAGGAAATTCTTGGGATGAAAGTTTCACAGGGAACATGAGAAATCTGTGGAGAAGGGAGACCAGTAGCAGCTATGGAATAATATAGAGACTTGAGTCACCAAACCTCTCTTGCACCTCTGGCCAACCAAGCAGAGGAGGGAGGTTTAATTTAACTGAGTATTTACCAGTAGGTGGTAATAACTCATTCTTTTATAGGGTGGGGAAGCAAAATGTGCGCTCACATGAGCTCCCCTAAAATATTTCTTATTTTCCCTGTGGATTGTCTGCTAATTTTGAACAAGCAGTTCCCTGATACAAAATACAAACCACCCTGCCTTAACTACATGTGTAACTGATGAGAAGGGTATAAGTAATTTTTAGGTTTTTTTCTTCCCCCCCCCCCCCTTTTCTTTTTCATCCTCACAGCTGAAGATGAAATATAAATCATTGTTCCCAAACTATTCGGGAACAGCATTAAAGTAATGGTAGATTAAAATGTCTCCACATTAAAAAGCTAAATAAAATGAATAGATGTAATCCTAAAGAGAGAAGAATGAGTATTCTTCAAACACTGAATAGGGAACTTGGAAGAAGAAAAAAACTTAAAAAAGAAGGAAAAAAGTATTAATGCAAAAGAGATGGTCTTTACATCCGTTTTACTGTAGAGCTTTTGCTGAGGGCTGTTCTCAGCCCATTTGCAGCTTGTGTTTTGCTGCAGTTTTAAAGAAGCAGTCGGCAAAGGATGGAAGGCAGTTTCTATTTAAATAGGGGAGCTGTAAAATATCCTTGCTACAGAAATTCGTTCATGTTCAGGCTAGAGCCGGTGCTGGAGGAGGAATTTCACCTAGTAAGTAATTCTTCAAAGCCCCCAACATTTCTTCCCCTTTTCCCCTGTGCAAATCCCGGGCAAAGGCACATCTTTAATACCGTTGTCTCGAACTCTGGTGTGAAAAGGGTGGAGTGGAGAGGTGTGTTTTTATTTCAGGCTGTTATATCCCAATAGAATATTTTCCTAGTGAAGGAGGAAACGTTTGCATCCTGCTTGCCCCTGGCTGCTCGTGGCAGTGCCTGTGCAAAGGCAGCAGGGCTGGAGCAAAGCTGTCAGGAGTACGGTGGTACCTGACGCAAGTGGCTGCTCGGATGGGAAACAGGCTCCTCCAGACAATTAAACGGGATGGTTTCACCCTTTCCCCCTGCAGTTTTTACATTTCCACTATTATTCTTCCGTGGTTGAAGGGGGAAATACGATTTAAGCTCGAGATCCCAGACTTTGCTCTGCTGCAGCAGTTAAAATTCCTGGAATAGCAACAGTGATATTGACGATGCTGAGAGACACACAGCAAAGTAAACACATGTTATTTCCAGCTCTTTCAAAAATGCAAGAACAAACAAGGACAAAGTTAATAGGGAAATAACCACTTTGAGCCTTGACAACACAATAAACAAGATTTAAAAAGCAGAGTTTGAAGCTTTAGAGTCAGGGTGAGATGGAGCTGAGCGCAGACCAGTACAAATATCCCTTTTAACTTTGAAAAAGATGGATGGCCTTATGTTTCCAGCTCAGAAGTTTTGGGAATTTGCTTCTTACCAGTGAAATGTTCCTAAATAAAAATAAAAGCAAAACTATGTTTTGCATCTGAGGAGTCACTTCTTCCGTGCGTTCTTAACAAGGCATTTACCCTGTATAGGAATTCCCTTAATTTTGGGGTTGGGGATCTTCCTCTTAAATTATGCTGTGCTAATATTTTTGAGGCTTTCTGTGCCATGTACTCAGAACTTGAATGCATCACATCGAAATTATTCCCTCAGCCCTGGTAATGAGAGAGACCAAAATCACTGCCTTTCCCTTTTTAATTGCATTTTGTTGGGTTTAATTGATGATAAAGCCTTTTAATACCTTGGCTGTGTGTGTTCAACTCTGTGGTCCAAGTATTTGGGTAAAAGAACAGTCCTGATGTATGATAAGCCTCTCTGCAGCTGGTCAGCAGAAATGTGTATGCTGGCATCCAGTCGAGAATTAAGGCAGGGAGAAAGAAATTCAGCTTTGTTATAGTGTGTGGATTTATCCCTGGAAGGTGTTGGTGCTAAGATACCTGAATAGATACGTGTGTCTGTCAGTCTCCCAAACCAGATTAGAAATGTAGTTTTCATCTCTTTGGCCATTTAATGACAGCCCACAAAGCCAAGGTCAAATGTGGGAACATTTTATCTAATTAAAAAGAGAAAAGGCAAATTAAAAAAGGCTCTTTCTAGCAAAAACATGAACTAAAGGCATCCACAAATCCTTCCTCCCTTTGTGCTCAAGTTGCAACCTGTTGGAGAACTCTGCTCAGTGCTTGCATTTCCAGCTAATTTGATATCGCCTTTTTTTTTTTCTTTTTTTCTTTTTTTTTTTTTTTTTTTTTTTTTTTGTGGTTGAAGCTTTGTCATTTGTTTCGAAGCTGTCATTTTTATTAGTCTCCCTGGCTGATCTTTTTGGGCTCTCGTCAGGTGGTGTGTGTTCTCCATTGTCTGCCTGGTCTTGGCAAGCTGTAGGTCCTTTTATTGCCATATGACGTGGGCGTGCTTGCAGCAGTAGCCTGTAATTATACCCACCACAGGTGACAGTTACAAGAGAGCTTTGGTAATAATTTTAGCTGCCTGATCTGATGTTTATGAAGAGCAAACCCTCTTTGTGGTCTGGCTGGAGTTTGCTATATTGTGTTGTACTTTCACCGTTTGATTTATGAAACCCTTTTAATTTTTTTTTTTTTTATTTTTCCTTCATATATAACGCCTTGTGTCTTTTAAAGTCCTGAAGTTTTGCAAAAGATTGTTGTTGATCTTATGCTATTTTGTACTTTTCATATTTATTTTTTGCATGCCTTGTATTTATTTTGCTTTGCTCAGCACAGCAAAATAATACTCTTGCCTGTTGCTGGGTTTATTTGTATATTTAACACTGCTGAACTCCTGTGTCTAACACTCCTGCCTCACTAGCAGATATTCTGTGTTCTCCCAACTGTGAGAGTAATCACACATTAGCATTTAATTTTTTTTTTTTTTTTAACCTTTGACTATTATTTAACTGTTTTAGAAAAAGTGAAACTCTCTCTCCAGCAAGGCAGCACTGGTTCCTTTACTCCCAACAAAATTGCAAAATTTGGATTGTGTCAAAGATGAATTTAGCTCATGATTTTTATGGTTATCTTACAAACCTCCAGTCTGACTTCAGGAATTTGCCAGAAAAAAATTTGACAAGGCTGACATGCCCACTACCTGAAAGCTGCTTTTCTCTTGGGCTGTATTCATTTTTGCAGTCTTAAATGAAACTCTCTTTAGCAAAACTAAAATTCTCTCTTTAGAGAAACTTCAGATGCCCATTAAAACTCATGGGCATCTTCTGAATTTTTGATTCTTATCACAGGATTCTGACTTGTAATTCTTCTGAATTGAGTGGCAGGTTGAAAACCAAGAAAAATTTATCTGCAATAATTTGCTACCTTATCTGATCCTAAAGAGATGATTTTCCATGTCAGGATTCTGTAATTTTCATTTTCCCAATTTGCCTGGTGCTTTTTCTGAAAGTTCACTTTATTCATAGACTAGAAATTGCATAAACAAAGATGAAATTAGTATTCTGAGTTGAATGAATGTTGCATCTGCGTGAGACTCATTAAACAGGAGTGTGAGACAGAAGCTACTTACCCACCACTATTGGAAATACCAGAATTTGAGAAGCTTATTTGTAAAATTCCCAAAGTTGGCATGGATTTAGACTCTGCAAGCTGTATGGGAAAAACATAAGGCTCAGCCCAAACAAACAAACAAAAAAGGCAGGAAACCCATGGCATGTAGGACGAAAAAGGTATATATAAGGAAGTGAAAATTCCATTAAAATTAAAAATTCTTATACTTAGTGTGCTCTTTTCTTCCCCCAGAGCCACAGGTGTATTGATTTTCTTTCAGTCAGCATCTGCTTGGGTTTGTTTCATTATTCACATTACTTTGACCTGACACCTCTCAGAAAGTACTTTAAAGCAGTCAGTTTTACAGGAAAATTGTAGACATTGACTATTATTGCCCATGTCATTGGTGGAACACCTCTTTCAGTGGTTTTTTTTTTTATTTCTTTTAGTTTTAAAAATGTAGATTTTTTTTTTTTTATTAAACACAAATGTAAGCTTAGAGCAACACTGCTTTCCCCTGAAGCATAGAGGAAGTTTTTAATTCTTCCAAAATGAAGGAATAAGTAGAGACACATCTGTAGGTGGATTAAATCACTGTAACTCCATTAGCTTCAGCAAACCTGTGTTATTTAACTGCAGTTTAAAAAATCTACATCCTCGTTTTGGGCAAAGATCCTGTGTGAATAGAACGATCATGTTTTCTGAGAGGAGGAAAAGCCTGTAGATGGCGATGGACCCTCAGGAATGAGCCAGCTCTGGCATTCAGGCTTTTGTCAGATTTTTCTGGCAGGTTTTCTTTCTCTTGCTTGAACTATTTTATTTTTAATTTAATTCACCCTTTCTCTCAGTGCTAATGTAACACTAGTTGCAGAAATCGTGACAACTGGAAGAAATTTCCTATTTGAAGGTAATGCAACATTTGGTTTTATGATGGAGACAGATACACCTTGAGGGATTTCTCTTAAGGCGTTTGCTTGTCGGGCTTTTTTTTTCTTTTTTTTCTTTTAAATAAGAAAGAGTTGGATCCTTTACAAGTTCTGAAATAAAAAGAGATTAGTAGAGAAGCTGCAGAGCAAATACACTTTTTTAAAAAGCTTGTTCTCATTTAGCTTTACTTTTCTTTATTAGCAACTAAGATGTGCTTTAACTTAGAGGTAATTCTTAAGTAACCAGAAAGTTCTTGGGTTGTTTGAGGATAGCAGTAATAGTAAAAATACCTTAAATGTAAGGGAATGTCCCTTACATTTCTCTTTTTTTTTAATATTCAGTTGAAAATAAATGTGGAGCAGTGGGATGACTGCAAAATCCCAGAAATCTGATTTAAAAAAAAAAATCTTTACTATTAATTATTTATAAATCTGACTGCTTCCACAGTAAACGTTTGCACTGCTACCAATAACATCAATAGAGTTTTGATCTCTTCCCCCACAACTTCATGAAAATTAAATCTCTTATTCTTAATTGTGGCATTCACGCTGTAGTCAAGCTTAGCTGGTTGCTTTTGGTGTTTTTTCCTTTTTAAAGGTAGTACTGTGATTTTGAGAAGCGTTAATATGTATGTAGAACATGTAGTGTTTTGTACCAGTCTAATATGCTGATTTATTTTACCTTTAGCATTACCCCTGTAAAGTCAGCATGTTTACTGAGAGATGAGTGCCAAAGGTGAGCAAAAGTCTTCACTGAAACAGCCTTTAACTACTTTGCTAGCTCAGGTTCAGAACTTTCTACTTTTGTTTTGGGAGAAGTCGCTGTCTTCTGTACTTCCCTTCAGCTTTCATCTTTTAATGGAAGAGGAGAGCAGCACATCTCTGTATCAAAGCCAATTGTCAGCTTTCATTAGATGCATTCTATTGTTTGTTCAGATTAGAAATAACTGCATTACACTTTGACTTTGAAGGCTTGCTTGTTTTTAAATATACTGGGTATATGTGACCTTTTTGTCATTTGTGATGCACTTGGCTTGGCAAATTTGAGATACCCATTTCAGCAGCAGCCAAACCTTTTTGTAATGCAGGCACTCCACAAAAAGGCACTTTTTGTAGGTCTGCAAAAGTAAAATAAAACCCTGCTGCTAATGAAAAGCATTAATAGCCTCATCTAAATATTTTTTAGCCATAAGGGTACCTCAAATGCATTGCATGGGGGGGAGAGTCCCCAGTGCTCAGGGAGAGTGCAGCACCCATTTTTTAGCATGGGGTAGGAATCCAGTGAGCTGCTTTTATCCTCCCATTATGTATTGGCCATAGGAGATGTGGCTTCTGTCAGAACACGATGGCAAGACAGCCTAATTCCATTAAAAATTTTGCACTAAGCAAATTTTCTTAAAATGTTTAGAATATTAAATGGGAAATGCATAATTGATACAGATATATTAGCTTTTTTTTTTTTTTTTAACTGAACATGCCCATCAGGAATGAGATGATGACTTGTTCCAGCAGTTAAGAAAACTTCCCCAGATACTTCCATGTACACATTTGGGAAAATTATTTGCAATGATATATTTCAATTTCCTTAATAAACTAGACCTGTCTTCCTAATTCCCTTTCCCTTAAGTCCCTCTGCAGGGGTTAAGAAATGAAGTATTTTGAAAATATTATCAGATAACTGTTTCTATGAATAAAAAACTAATCTAAGCTTTTTTTTTTTTTTTTTCCAAAAAATAGATTTATATTCCAAAGCTGGGAAATAAACAGTGGCAGTAGAAAGGAAATATGAGATTAATAAAAATGAAGACATTTTGCAGAGCTACTCTGGATGGTTTTAATCTTGTTTTCTTTCTTTTTCTTTTTTTTTTTTTTCTCCTTCTTCTGGGAAGCTGTAGTACTGCAGCAGCATGCCTTGCAATGAAAGCAATCCCTGCTTTCCTTTTTGAAAGTTGTGTGAATAGTGGCAGAGCCAGTGGTCCTTTAGTGCCCAGTGAATCCTGTCTCACACAGGGATACCTACAGTAAGACACAGAGAAGGAGATGAGATCAAATGCTCTGGTTAAAAAGCCTTGGGGAAGCATTATGTGTCTGAGGCCTGATCTATTGTCTGGGAGGTCGGAGAGTGTTAATGCACTCTGCAAAGATTAAACTCCCTCTCTAATTGCTGCAACACTTCCTTAAAGGATTTAAACAGTCGGGCAAGGTGATGCTCCTTGTCAATTTTTGCCTTCTGACAGCTGTTGAAGTTTATCTGTCTTTCCATGGAGACCACTAGATCATGCAAAGCCAGCAGTGGCAAAAGCACAGACCCCAAATTAGGACTGAGAGCAATGAATGCTGCTATTTATGACTATTTCAGCATTTAAATACTCTTAAGGCCTGAGACTAGGGTTGCTCTTACATTGCCATGCCACTTACTTTTGGTTATAGGAGTTCCTGAAGTGCCAGAAAAAGTTTAAGTGCTGAATTTGATGAAAAGTCACCCTTTTAATTGGGAAGTGCTCACATTATGGTCACCATCCCTTATTGCTGGGCTAGTGTTTCCCCAGCTACTGTGAGGCATTCTGCTATTTACTCCCAAAATTTTCCTCCCCCTCACTAAGTCTGATTAGCATTTGGGTTCTCTTGGTCCATGAAGCCTGAAACAAAAATGCGCTCAGAAAGCTGGTAAAGCTCAAGGCAGGAAAGTTTTTCTGCTTCTGAACTAGAATGTCCACACTGACAAGTGCCTGTCAGTGTGGTAAAAAAACAGTGTCACTAATTTTTTAAGTGGATCAGAACCACTTAAAAGAACCAGTTTATTATTTGGCAGTCCAGATATTTTAAATAGTTTTCATTTGCAAAAGATGCTGCTTTTGCTTGGAAAGTACTTTAGGGGAAGGGATGGCCAAAAAAATTTTCCTATTTACCAAAAAGGTAAATATTACTGAGAAAGGAGAAGCACAGCTCCACCCCAGGAGAACTTGGGAGATTTAACATTTCTGCAACAAGGCTGTGGTATCCTCACATTCACAGTAGGGCAACATTACTGTAACAGGAGTGGAATTTGACCCATCTTTTTCCAAATGCCTGTTCCTGTTTCACAGACAGATGTGAGTGTGTCCTGTTTCACTGCAGCTCACACAATGTGACAGGTCCTGCTGACCAGAGATCCATCCTGTAGTTATTTTTTCTGGTGGATCAGAAGCTTTTCAATTTGATAGTGTCTGTGTTTTTGCTAGTCTTGCAGCATCTAAATGTGTTGGTGTATCAAATCCATTTCACACATAAATGTATAAATATGACCTATATAAATATACATATATTCAATGCCTCTTTTCTAGACTCTGAGCAGATGAGTAATACAGCTGTTCAAAGGAGAAAAAGATTTTTTTTCTTTCTTTCTTTCTTTTTTTTTTTTTTAAAGCCCTCTTGGCTCTGAATCGGAAATTGAGGAGCAGAATTCATCAAGTGTATTCTGATCGTTCTCAGATGGGTAGTTCCTCCTTCCCTTCCTGCATAGCATGTTCCTTTGCACTGTTGCTATATTACATGAAATGTTTCATCTGTATATAAAAATTAAAAATTCAAACAAAAATCTGGCCCACATGAAGAACAGGCCCTTTGGGCATATGGTTCATTATGCATATTCGTTTAATTACTAAAACACTTGGGATGTCTCTACTGCCCTTGCTTTCAACTTGTAAAGTTGGATCTGTTCTGCAGCGCAGAATATGTTGAACAGGCATGTGTCATAAAGGACTTCAGTTTTCTCCTACTTCAAACTCTATATAATGTTCTTGGCTGAATCGTTAGAATTTACTGATTATTAGTTCAATCCACTGCATCAAAACAGCATTTCGGGATCTCTTTTCTCTTAACACCTTCTCTAACCCCAAAAAAGCAAGTTTTACAGTGGTTCAGAGTTGTGTTTAGTGTTGAAGTAATGTGAGACTCAGGATTTAGATTTCAGGCACATTCCCTCAAAGCACCTAAAGCTGCATGTTGAAGCTGTATAACTTTTATTAGCTAGGAAGGGATTGCTGTGATAGTGTGACTTTAATTGATTTTCAGGGCAAACAGGTGGTGATGGTTTAGGCATCCCCCAGTCTCCTGCCATTCCTAATTTGGAGTTGCACATGTAATAGCTTTATTAAAATAAACAATCTCCTGGCTTTAGCTTTACCTGAACAGCTGCCTGAAATTGCGGGAGTCTTGCAATTTTTTGAATTTTTTTTTTTTTAAAGATTATTCTGTGTTTTGGAAAACAAGATGCTACAGGTCTGCTGGTGGAAAATCTCTGTTACATAGTCATGCTGTCAATATACAGGGGGTGTTTTTGTGTGTCACTGCTGTTAGCTTACAATGGTAACATATCCAGGGTATAATTACAGTGAGCCTCAGTCAGCTCCATGCATTTGTTCTGTAACGCAGCAATTTTGTCACACTGCAGATTACGAACCCGCTGGAATTGTTTAAGTGTTGTGTAATCACGCTGTTCCTGGTGTCCTGGGTGTGTGTCAGGTGTGGGGAGGGCTGGGGTTATGAACTGCATTTCTCCTCTTCACTGTGGGAAATCTATCCCAGGCAGATAAAGAGATTTTCTGGGCTCTGGCATGGGGATGTGTTGGGGAATCCCAGGTACAGCTTAAGGACAGAGGATAAATAATCTGGAATTCTTTGCCTTTAAAGATATAATCTCACTGCTTTATATGTGCTTTAGAGGTGCTTTTAGATTTCTGGGTTTGTGGTCTTGGTTTACTGGTTTGGGATTTTTTAAAATTATTGTTTTGTTCCTTTGCTCTGTTTCAGTCTGGAAATGTTTTTTTTTTTTAGGACTGGAGGTTTTTGAATAGAGAGTACCAGGGAGTTTTGCACCAATGGTGCTACAATCATCTATTCCTCATTTGTCTGGGTTTACTGCCAGGTTCTACAAACCTGGTTTTCGATTTTTTCTTTTTCCCCCTGTGCCATAGCTGTAGATGCCAGGGAAGTAACCTTATGTGTGATTCTCACTGAACACAGTCTAATTTAACATGTTTGCTTTATTAGAGAGCCCTTTTTCCTTTACCCATTCTAATTTACATTATGAACGTGAAGGAGGAGTCATTAAAGTAGTTTAAACATAATCATTTAAGACTCCCATTTGTTACCAATTGGAACCCAGTTGAGAGCCCAAATTTAAGAGCACTTCCACCACCACTCCTTCCACTGTGAACAATTACGTCACCATCTGTCTCTTGTTGCTAATGTTTCTCAAAATGTTTACAAATATATCTCCAAATAAGTGGACATTTATCAGCTCAGCTAATGATAATTTTTTTTCATGACCCTTTTATGGTGTTCACCTTATCCAGAACAAATAAAATTTGCCTAGGTCTTTGCCTTCTTTTAAATAGCACAAATATTTTATTTCTGGTGCTTTTTGGAAGAATTATTTACTATAAGATCAGGCTTTTAACTTGCATAATGCCTGTCTTCCCTGCAAATAGATTGTAACTTTGTGTATGAGAATAATTCCAGAGCTGATAATCAAATCAAAACATGAGAATTAAAAATGACCATTTAAGTTATCTATGATATAAAGCAACAGATTGTTTTTTTCCCCCTTGCATGTCACCCCCTCTCTATTTTGGGATCTTCTCCAGTCACCTTAGTCTGTGATAGTAACCCCTTTAGAAATAACATGCAGATTTATTCCCCTGGCTTATCCCCAGAGGATTACCCCAAAACATAGAAAACTGTTGTAATATTTTTTTTCTTTCCTTTTTTTTTTTTTTTCCTGATTTTAAGCTTTACTGCTTGAGGGTCTTAACTGTATTTTACTTGGCACAGGAAATGTAAAATACGTTAGATAAAAGCATGAGGGAAAAATTAGACCAGTCAGCATGTTGGCAAACAGCTATTTCTTCAGTGTCTGCCGCCTAAAAGGATTTGAAATCTTTTACTCTAAAACTGTTGTACATACATAAATATAGAACCCAAAACTCCTGTTGGAGCTGATTTTGGTTTAACCTCTTATAGGGATTAGGGATAAAGTAGGAACCACAAGAAAATTGGACAGGGGCACCCACTAGACTAGTGGGTATTGGATTTGAGGGTTAAATGCATGTATTTTAGAGGACAGAGGTGACACCCCCAGGCCTGCACCCCTTCATGTTGGAAATTATCATCCACACTGACCAGTGTGCCAGGTATTTGTCAAATAGCTGGAATGCAATATAGAAATCTTAGATTACACACAGACTTTACAAGTGATAAGTTCAGTGAAATAAATTTAGACTGAGTGCCTCTTCCCTGACCTCCTCATTACAGAAATATATCCATGGATCTTGGTTCCACTTTTCTAGGCTGGGTAACCTCATTTAATGTAACAAAAATAATCAGAATAAAAGAAAACCGTCCTTTTTTAATTAGCTTAGTTTTTGTTTTGTTGTTATCTCTTTCTGATTCCAGGCATTGTTATGAGTAGAGGATAAATCCATTGAACGTGGTAATGACAACAGTAATTCAGGCTCAGAGTGGGGACATTTTGTAAGTGTTTGCAGTCTTGAGTGTAGCATCCCAACCTTCCCTGATGGAGTTTCCGACGGCAGTGTCCCAAGAGGATGGTGGAGAACAGATTGCAATATTGTCAGCTCTTCTGATTTCTCTGCGACTTTTGCAGAACATGCTTCTTCTTAAAGCACCATTTCTTAAGAGTCCTGTGATTGCACATGAATCACAGCTTTCATTTAAAACACAAATGAGTCTCTACTTCCTACCAGCAGCAGAGAAAATGAGATCCCCCTGAAGAGTCTAAATCAGGCAATGACAAAAAAGGCCCTAACACATATTGACTTAAACAGTATGAGTTTTTTCACATGTTTTTTGGGACTATTTTTATTGGTTTTGAATCTTTTTTTTTTGTTGCGAGTGGGGAACGTTGTTTTTTTTTTTTTTCTTTTGCTTCTGAATATTTTGTAAAATTGTGACCATGCTGACCAGAGTTCCCATCCATCTCCACAGGCTTTATTCTTTTACTCCTTTTTCTTGTTTAATCTTTACATGTGATGTAAATTGTCAAGCACTAGTTGGGTACTCCCCAGCAATTTGGGCCCCCTTTTTCCTCCTTGAGCTAATCCTGGGCCATTCACTCAGCAAGATGCAGTTGGGAAGAGTTGGGATGTGGATATGGCAGCAGGACATGGCTTTGTGTCTTTTAGTCTATGCAGAAAACTGGGTTGGGCAACCATGGCTTGTTGTTTGTTATCCAAGGCATTACCTGAGGAAAAAAAACCCATTAGCTTCATGCATATGGTAAAACAAATTGTGCAAACATGTCCTTTATTTCTACCTCTTGGTTCTGTGCAGTCACACGTTAGGCAGACTGAGGTTTTTTGGGGCACTGTTTGATTCTTTGGTGTGGCTTTTGGGATGTTGAAGTGGATTTTTTGTGCCTTTGTTTTTGAATTCCGGTTGTGCTCACACTTAATTCAAAGAGCTTTTTGCCTTCTGGTACACCCTCAAAAAAATTAGTAAGTTGTACGCTGGTGTGTGGAGCAATGCAGACATGATTTGTAATGTGGCATAAATATTTAAAGGCCTCCATTCCTTCAGGTCATTTTTGATTTTGGTCATTGCCGTTCAATACAGCGCACGTTCCGTGCCGCCGTCGAGATGCTCCCCGTTCTTCTGCCGGGGACACAAAAAACAAATTGAATCTAAAGTAAATAGGTTTCTTCTGCCGGTGCTGGTTTATTTAAGTGTAATTTCTCTTCCTGCCACGTTCTCCAGCACAGCATTGCAATGAGGGAGTGACTCTGCTCAGAACTGACCCTCCTTGAGCTCCAGTTTCGCGGCTGTGAAGTGCAGTAAGAGCACACTGTGAGGTGAGGGAGCATCAGGTGAATGTGGGAAGGAGGGTATCAGTCACAAGGACTCTGGAATGCCTCTTTGGAAGAGGATCTTCAGTGGGAAGTACATGCTATGTGGTTTCCTCAACCTTTTTTTTTTGCTGTGCCTTGAGATGGGGCTGTATTAAGATAATTTCCATTCTTTTTCATAAGTTCTTTTTTTTAATACTCTCACTATTCCATGCAAAGCCAGCCCAGGAGCACAACCCTCACTGCTGCACTCCAATCAGGCTGGGCCCTCACCAGGCACCCTGATTTTTGTCAGTGGAGGCTCAGCACTGCTGTGTTCCTGCATCCATGTCGCCCATATCTGGAAGAGATGTCTCCATATGCACAGCTATATATGCACATATGCACAAATGTACTGCTCTCTGTGAGTGTGTTCATTCTCTCCTCTGCTCTTGTGCTCTCCCTGTCTAAGGGCAGGAATAAGTATCTGTCAGAAATAATTTGTTGTCGACAGGCTTATTGCCTCCAAGGGATTCGAGTGCCCTTTTGGGGAGCCAGTATCTTATGTTATTGGCTAATATCCTGTATTTTCTTTGGAGCAGAAAGCTTAGAAACCCCCAAAAAATCGAGAATTCATCTCTGAATATTTATTCTCAAAAATTTCTTCTTTTTTATGGGCTTCATTTCTGCATTCATGGCAACTTGAAAGTCTGCAGCCCAGAAATAAGTTAAAAACACAAAATTCCTCTCCCCTGTAAATAAGGGGGAGCACGTCTTTCTGTTTCAAATCAAATTCACTGATCTGGTTTAGTGTAGCTCAGTTCAAAACCAAACTTGGACGTTCACAGCAATATCAGCCCAAGTTTTTCTCGTGCCTTCACAAGTTACACAGAACGTGTTTATAAATCGCGAGGAAACTTTTGATGAAGCTGTTAGAAGTTTAGAGTTCAGTTAAATTGTGGGTTTTGAAACTTGGAGTTTCAAACAATATTTTTCACAGCTCTGCTGATGAGGCATTTCATTAGCATTGGAGCCTGCACTGACCAAGAAAATAACTTTATACCATAGGTTCCTCGCATGCATTTAATCTCCTTTCACTTTTATTTCTTCCATCTGATGGAATGTATCACTCTCCTCCCATCACTCGTCTCCAAGAGTTATTCTGTCACAAAATACAGCATCCCTCACTGCACCAAAAAGGCTTACCAGGTCAAAAAGAGCCTGTTAATCTTACAGTTAGAAAAATTGTAATTATTGTGTGGAAAAATCACGCAGAAAATCCTATCTTGTGCTAGGTTTCTAAGCCTCTTAAAACTGTTCTATCCCATGACTGTGGGTTTGCTGGTGACAAATGTTTTATGGGCATATTTTAGTAGACACCCGTCTAAAATCTGGTCTTAATAGTCAGATGCTAAATTGGAACCAGAGCGGCAGAAAAACCAGATTTGAAACGTGTTTCTAAGGGTTTGTTTTTACTTTCAGTTGAGACTGCCTTCTCTCATCTTTTGTGCTGCTGTCAAAAGGGCCACTCTCATGGTTGTTCAAACTCCATGCTTCTTGACAGGAACAGTTGGACCCCTCTTCAATGATTTTCAGATGAAACGGCTCCCAAACCTCCAGAGCTTTAACTTGTAGTTATTAGGCCCTTTGAAATAGCAACACATTAATCAGCTGAAATCAAGTGGTCCTTTCTCCAAGGCTGTGATATTGCTGTTGTCTTTTAGGTAGAGCTTTAGTCTAAATATTAGTTTCAAGAGCTCTTTTTTTTCTTTCTTTTCCTCAAGATAGGTCTATCCCGTTCCTGTTTCTATTTTGATCATTGTTTTAGAATGCTGTGAATTAAAGTGCTCACTTCTATAATGGGCTTTTATACTCTCAAACTGCATTAAAGGGAGTAGTGTGGAAAACTCTATTCTACTACTTTAACTCTTAGTTTAGAAATTGGCTGCTGTGCTTTTAACTTCCCCCACGAGCAGTGTGAAGCCCGGCAGAAAAAGTAGCAATTAATGTAATGGATTGTGTCTGACAGAACTTGGTCTAGCAACACGAAACATTGAAGAAAGGAATGGTTTGTTGAAACTGGATCATTTGAAGCAGGGCCATGGTTTGTGTCCCTGACTTCTGTGGCCCTGGGAAAGTGATCTGAACCTGTTAATGGGTTCTCTTTCTAGTTTATGCATTAGGAAAAAGCAGACCGGGGATGACAAGAAATCAAGATACTCTTTCTTGCATTAGCTGTTATTTACATCAGCAGCTGAAGCATTCTTGAGTTTTAGCATGAAACTATTGATAAGAAAATAATTAAGGGAGCATAATTCAAGAACTTCTCCCAGGCATAAAGTATCACTGAGGAGAGAGTAAAAACATGCATGATTGAGGGCCTTGTCATTTGGGGAGTGGGTATCTGTGTCACAGGGCTGCTGGTGCTGTGGTCAGTGTCAGGGAGCTCCCTGAAAGTTGATAAAATAGGACATGGGCCTGCTTGGGGTCTGCTTTGTAAACTGATGCTGCAGAACGATTCAAAAGGCTGTTAGAACAGCAGAAATATTTCTATTCGCTCTATAAACACACTCTGAACTTTTATTATGTACTGTATGTTCACAGCAATCATTTCCCATACCTCCGAGGCTAAATAATTTCTGAATAGCTAAATCAATTTGTCTTGTGTCTGTGTCGTGTCACAGTAATGAAAGTTCCCTGTACTGTGGCAATAGCAGCAAAGCAGCTCTTGTTAAGGAGATGTGGGAGCTCTATCAAAGCTTCACTGTCTGAGTTATAACTCAGCAGTTGATTAACCAGCCAGCATCAGAAAGGAGGAGACAGCATGCCTCAGCTACCCATTGAGCCCACAGTGAGATCTTGTAATGAAGCTTTATTTGAGGTCTGAAACTTAATAATACACAAAATGTACTGTAAGATCTAAAATCACCAAGGTCTTGGCTTCGTAGCTTGCCTGAGTGACCTGTGATTGCAAGGTTGTGTTGCACTTGCAGCCGAGCGGGGTGATGTTCACATGGGATGGTGACAGATGCACTAAAATTGGGTCAAGTCCTGCAATTGAGTGAATGAAGAGAGGTTCCTCAAGAGCTTCATTGACTCCTCGTAGGACTTTGCCTGGCTGGCTGCTGGTGGGGTCTTTTTGCTGCATCAAGGGAAGGCTGAGTTTGCTTGTACCCCAGGGAGGAGGTGCAAATGCAACCCCCTCCCCTGGGCTGAGGCAAATGTTTTGAATTAATATCTGGAAATGGGAATTTCTATGAAAGGAATTTACGTAAGGATCAGATGTATGTTTGTATGGATGTCTTTTTTTAATCTGTGTGTGCCTGAGAAAGATACCTGTGGAGATGTGTATAGTAACAGGTCCTTGTTCTTTAAGTAACATTTAGGGTAGGACAGAAGCTGTTATCACCTTCACTTTGTCTTAAAAGACAAGCATATATTCATCCAAGGGAGTTGGAATAGCTTCAGAGGAACTTGTTCAGGTTAGAACTTTTCATTTATGGGGGACGTTTTTGCTGGGAATATCAAAACTATTGAAGGTTTTATTAGCTAAAGTTATGCATGACTCCTGTAAGACAAATCAAGTACCAATTCTTGGCCTGGATTCACGTGTTTCTGTTGCCTTGCTTACATTTGAAACGTGGCTGTGTGAATCATTATCACTTCTAATTTTTTAGCATGTTGAACAACAGGATCAAAAAAGGAAAAAAAAAACCCAAACCAAATCGTCTTCCACATTCCTGTGCTGCAAATCAATAGCATGGGGATATATTTCCTGGATGTCAGCCCATTTTATAAATGAATATATCTTGAAGATTGCTTTACAGGCCAACAAATGCCAAGAACAGGATGACAGTCAAATTCCTTGCATAGCAACAGCTAACATGAAATCAGGTGCACTCCAGAAAATGCAAGTGCTGCTTGGGAAAGGTTATGGATACAGGCATTGTTTCTTGGTTTATGTTTGGCCCAATGGCAGGTATTAACTGACCATTTGTCTAATGTCAGACAAGTCTTTCTGTTTAAAAAGTTAAAAAGCTGCTGTCTTGTGGGGGTGTAAATTCTCACACTGCTGAACGCAATGGGAAGTGTTTCTTTGGTACAGTGTGGTTACACTTTCAGGTCCATAACACAAAATGCATTGCCATTAATGTCCCATTCTACAACTGCCAGCATTGTCTTTTTATGTAGTATTTGGCAAGCCAAGGATGAGGCGAGGTAGAGATTTAGTTTCCTCATCACCCATAGAGTTTTCCCCTTTGTTGTTGTTTGAGATACTTTTACTGGATCTGACTCATTTCCATTTACCTGTATTATTCTAAAAATGTGGTTGTTGTTTTTGATCAAACCAGTTTCTTTTGGGGAAAGAAAAATCAGAAAAATGTGTTTGTGCCTTGTCTTTGAAGGAGATTGCTTAAAATAGCTTCAAGTTGCTACCAGCATTAGGCAGTTCTGGAAACACTATGTCTGAGTAGAAAAGGAAATGGGATCACAACATACATTTTATGGCAGTTCTGGATTTAGTTTATTAACTTTTCATTGCCAACCTCTCCAAGTTTGCAGTCTGTTCAGGTGTTGTTGGTACTTGTAAGATAGGATTGCAGTTTGGCTTGATGCAGTTTTTTTGAAAAATCCTACGTGCTTTTTAGATCCCCATCACATTATTTGCGTGTTTTGCAGTTCCAGTTTGGCTTCTGGTTTTGCTTCTGGTGAGTTTTGTCAGATACCAGTCCAAACACACAGACTCATACTGGTTTTTAGGAAAAGAGACTCCAAAAAACCAGTGAAATCAGAATATGCTGTGCTGAAAAATGGCCAGAGTATGAGAACTGAGACTATGCTGACTGGATCCCTTTCCAAAACAATGAATCATGTGCAGCCTAAGGCCTTGCCTCCTGCAAGGTGACAGTCCTTTCTCTGTGCTGCTGTGCCAAGAGTATTGGTGGATTAATGGTGAGGATGCATTTGCTGATCATCCCCTGTGCAGTGAAGGTGTTGCACGAGAGGAAAATGCTCTTCCCTCGCCTGGAGAGGACCCCTGGCAGTTAGAGCTTGATGAGTGGAGCAGGTTGACCTCTCTAATCCATCTGTTGTACAGCAGCACTAAGCACAAAAGGTTTTCAGGCTGGAGGGATGCCAGGAAGGAGTGGAGAAGCTTTGGGCTGACCTCATGTTCATGGCTTCTCCTTCCCCAGGTACAGGGGAGGAGAAGCCAACAAGCAGCAGCCTAATGAGCTCACACAGAAGAGAGGGAGCAGATTTCTTTGCCAAAATAGTAATAATCCGGGTGGGGTTAGCAGAGACTCAAGGCTGAATGTGCACAGTGATAATGACTGACAGCCTTTCTTACATGTCTCTCTGTTTCCACACTTGTCTGTGTTCTCCAGGTGTTTGTGGTCACCGTCTGGACCGTGGAGCTGTACATGGTGCCCCTGGCCTTGCTGGTGCTCTTTGCATACAACTTCTCCCTCGTCACAACAGGGAAGGTCAATAATGCCCAGGATGCCCAGGCAAGTGGAGTGACATTTCTGGCAGCCCCAGTTTGCCCCGAGTGAAGCATCACACATTCTATTGGCATTAAGTTGATTGTGTAGCTAAACAACACTCTTGTTTCAAAGTTACTGAAAAGAAACCTCAACCCTCTCAATTTTCATTATTCAATTAGAGCAATAAAACATTCAGAGTAGTAGGAGAAGAAGATGAGAGTGTGTAGGAGGTGGATTTCGCTTACTAAATACCTACAAACGTTTTTAAGTAGAATTAAAAAAGGTTTGCAAAGCAGCAAGTTCCTAAAAGCCATTCCCCTCCTGCCACTGCACTCTGCAACACACTCATGATTCATGTTTCACAGAAGAGGAAAGTCAGTAGAATCCAAAAGAAAGTGTAGTTCTTTTAAGCCTTGTCCTGTGATCTGAGGTCTTAAGAAGCTTTTATTCCTCTTTCCCATCCTCAGCTCTTAAAGACCCAAAAATGTTTTGGTTTTTTCCCCCAGAAATTTAAGCTTTGGTTTTTAACTTGGGAGAAAGAAAGGTTTAAACACAGAAATAATCACCAAGTGTGACAAAGTCCTACTGTTGGGGTATGAAATGATTGTTTGATGTTGACTACTGTCTTTAACAATGGTAATTCGAGCTAGAAAGGAGAGTAAATTCATGAATATCCGTAATACTCTGTTTTTAAAAGGGAAATAAATACAGTAATGAAATGGAAGTCAGAGAATAGCTTCCTTCTAACTTTTGATTAAAAGATAATTGACTTTGGTAACCATGAAGAATACCTTTACCTAAAATGAGTCAAGTGGATTTTACACAAAGGCATAGTATCCTATAATTAAAAAATTCAATGGCATTTTTATTAGTTTTTGTGTGAAAAATTTGCTCCTGGTTTAGTTTTCATCCACTTCCAAGTGGAAAGATTCTTAGAAAACAGGAGAAGTTGCATTATCCAGACCAGAGGAGGCTTAATTTGAAAGCATGGTAAAAGAAATGCCTTTCTTCAGTTTCAGCCAAGTCCAGAATAATGCAGAAAGATACTGTGTGTCTTCAGTGACTACTTGATTTCATCAAGAAAAGCAGAGCTTCCCATGTGGGAGAATCCCAGGCAAACAGATGTTTTTGTTTTTAATACAAAAGGCACTAAAAACTAACAATAATAACCTACCCAGAAAAAAAATACACAAAGAGTGCCTCTTCCCTCATCCTGTGGTGAGTTTGTTGAATGTTCAGGTGAGGAGAGTCTCACATGAGACAGAAAAATTGAGCAGAGCATCAGATGGACTCTGCAAAAAGGCTATTTCTGGAAATACAGCTAATTGTGGTGATACTAAAGAAAGGTCCATCAGGAATTTGGCTCTTTTCCTGTCACACATTCTGTAAGCTGTGCCATGCCATGAAATTCAGGGGTGCATTTTGCATAAGCACAATCACACGTCTGCCAAAGTGCTTTGCAGGATTGGGATCATATGGAACAAGTAGTCAAAGTGCCTTTAATATTACCTGATTCCTTTTTTATGTGTGTCTATGATTCTAACCATCTGTAGGTCAAAAATAGACAATCAGGTGCTAGCCCCAGTCACATCTGTCCTGCAGATGAGAAAAGGTTTTCTTCAAAATACCAATGCTTTTTACACAGTCATTTATTTGTTTTTTGCTTCTTCAGGCCTTGGCTGGATATTCACTGCCTTTGGTTTTTGTGTGCCAGCACACACATTTTGTGTGTACAGAGGAATGCAAGCAAGAGTCTTTGCAAAAGTGAACCTCAAATTCTCTCTGATTTCTGTGCTATAAAATGTGAATAACAGTATTAACCTTGTACTCCTGATCCACTTGCCAGGAGGCTAAATTCGTGAATATTGGTAAAATGTTTTATGATTTACAGATGGGGAGCTTCTATGGAAATTTAAACCATGATCAGTGTTAATTCAGCTGCTCAGGGTATTGCAAAGAGCCAAAGAATAAATCTGGCTATCTGAACTCCCAGTACCTTTTACATCCGAGATGAAACTGCTATTCAGAAGAAAAAAAGAAATTTAAAAACTCCAAAAGAGAAACACCCAACCCCCTAAGAAACCCTAAATTCAAAACATCTTTTTATTGTGATTCTTCACATTCTTTGCATGTTTTCTGTATTTAAACTTGTAGTACACAGATTCAAATGTAGCTATTAAATAACCAAGAAAAAAAACCTGGAGGACCCTGTTAAAGGCTCAGCTTGTTAAATACCTGAATTGAAAGCCAAGTGCTCCTAATTCCAAGCCCTAGCCAAGTCTTTTGTTTTCTGTCCTACCTGTCAGCACACAAGTTAAAGGGAGGAAATAATGCTGCATAGAAATCTGACTGGGATTCTCTGTGAGATTGATTATGTTCACACTAATGTGTTTTCTAAAGTCTAATGTTGCAGTAATGGCCCTAAAGGGAGGGAGTAGTCATTGTGGCAGTGGGGATGGAACAAGTTGAGTATAGAGTCCTCAGCCTTGACATACCAGTTGGTTCATTTGCAAGACTGAGAACAAAGCTGTTTACAGATAGTAAAAGTTGGCAATGTGTTTGAAAGCCTGTTGCCTTCAGATTACTGGACACGGCCACTAATGCTTTATTTAGACTTAAAATTTGTATAGGGTATTGCATGCTTTGTTCAGAATACCACAAAAAAGAAAAGTCCTTGAATAAAAAACACTGTTTTGGAAAGGAGAAAGTGGTGGGTTTTTTAAATGACTTTCAATAGAAGTGGGAGAAAATTGTATAGTGAAACTTTGTGGGAGTATCATAAGCTTTTTGAACATTGCCTGTCACTAAAAAATAATTGTTGTGTTTTGTAACATGGACATCTGCTTCTGCAGGAGCTTATGGGCTTGTATGAAGAAGAGGATGAAGATGATAAGGTAAGCATATCTCCCATGTGTTGGCTAGAATCAGAGGAAAGGTGGGAGAACACAAACAAATAATCTCTCCATAAATCTTCAGTTATTGTCTGCTATTAAAACAGTTGTCAGCAGTTTGCTGCTTGGCAGGTTCGAAGGCAGCAAGGGTTTGGTTTGTGTAGCATCCCAGAGTTGGTGATCCCTGTGCGAGACCTGAGCAAGAACGGACTGTGAGCAGCCCCGGGCTGTGCCTGGCCTCTCAGTGGGCACATGCTCATGGATGTGCTCCTCAGTGGGCACACGCTCATGGGTGTGCTCCTGCAGGGGTGTGTGTGGTGCAGGAGGTGCAGAGATGCACACAAGGATGTGCAGTCCCCCCTCGCTGCTGGTTGACATTCCCCGCTAATGGCTTTCCCCAAACAATTTGGCATTTCCACTTCACTAGGCCAGAATTGGTGTGATTTGTGGAGGGCTGGTTAGAATTTTCTCAGCATTTCTTTCAGAGCCTGGGAAAAAAAAACAGTCTTAGTTCAGCAGCTGAAATGTGGAAAGAATTGGAATCGGCAAGGCCTGTTTTTTATTTTATTGGAACATACTTACTCATTCTTCTCACTGTGAAAAATTCATTGGATTTTTTTCCAAGTTTATCAAACCACAGTGACAAATGATAAAAGGATTAGGGGGCATGACATATGAAGAAAGATTAAGAGAACTTAATGTATACAGCTTGAAAAAACATAAGTAAGTGAAGGAGGATCTGATAATCTATAAATACTTTAAAGCTAAAAGGTGAGGAATTATTTAACGAGCAACAGCATGCAAAGGAACATTAGCTGTTAGGAAGAAAATGTTCATGAGGGGATGTGAAACTTTCAAATTGCATACTAAGTTAATAAGACTCTTCTTGAATATTCTATGTTTTAAAAATGCTACAGTGAAATTGTTGATCATTAAGGAGCAAATCAATAATGCAGCTAGCGAGTGCACCTTAACTCTTCTCAGTCACAGACCCTAGGATTGAAGCTCAGCAGACTAATTGATGGGAATAGTTATTTAAATTTAACTTGCTCCTCTGCTGTGCTTATATTTTAATGAGCAGCCAGAAATCCATCAAAGTTACAAAGTGAAGTTTAGGCAATCCAGCTGAATTACAGGTTTCTTGCAACACACAGTAGTTGTTTAAATGTTCTCATTTATAATTTACTTTTTGTATTGTAAAATTTGTCAAGTGAATGGACCAATATCTGAAACTCTTCAAAAGTTGCTAAATGAAAGTTGCATCTTTTTCAAAAGAATACTGTGTATCTGTAGAAGTCAATAATTTCTATTTAGTGGGTACCTGGTTCTAGACATTTGTGTTATTTGTGTGATGCCTAAAGGTGTAACTTATTCACTGTAACAATCCCATTTATTTTTTTTTCTATTTTAATATTCCTGTTTTTCCCTTGCAAGTGCTGAGGTGGGAAAAGAGAAGTAAGAATGTACTAAATAGGTATCAAATCCTCTGTTTCCTGTGGTGTGCAATAGATTCATTGCTGCTAAGATATTCTAGGTTACATTTGCCCTACATTTAACTCCAGTGACTTTGGTTCTCTCTGTACAAATACAACAGGGTCACTTCAATATGGATTTAATGACTTCGTCTTTGTCTCCCCCCAAACAGCTTTGCTGTCATTCCCTTTCTTGGTTTATTTTACCAAAGTGTTCAGGTTTGGTAAAACTCCTGGGAGTCAGCATTGAGCTGTTGATGGTTTGGCCTTGCCATTTTTAATGGGAGCTGCCTCTGTCTCCATTCCACACAAATTTCAGGACTCTCTGACACAGAGCTGGTAGCACTGGCTGAAGCCTCTCACGGCAGATACCCCCAGCAGGCTTTCTCACAAAGATAACACTTTACATCTCAACATTCCAGTTCTTATGGATGGAATTCTGGCACAGAGTTGCCAGAAGAGACAATTGCCAGCCCCTACATTTGTCCCATGGCCAGTGCTGTGCAGAATTGCTTTAATGTCTTTACTGTGCCTTGTGTGTACCCCCGTGCAGCAGTGATGGGCCATGCTTGCACTCCCATGACTTGCATCTTCAAGTACATTAGGTACATCTTTAATTACATTAAGTACATTCTAAGATACTTTTCCAAGTCTGAGGGTGGCCACTGCTCTCTGGGGAGTGTAAGAAAAATGTAATTTTATGACACTATCTCATGGCAATGTCAACATTTAAACAGACAAGTCTACTTTAAAAAGAAGTCTGTGTATTTTTTTTTCCTCCCTAATACAAGAGCTCCCAAAGTTGAAATCTGCTAGTTGGGTTGTGGTGTACGAGGTCACTGTTTCTGTTTCCTGTCATCCTGCTGTATCAAAATACTTGCACACAGAGCCCTTCTGGGTTCTGCTGCCTGTTAGACATAACAGACCGTGCTTCTGGGAATTGTAACACACCCTCGAAGAGATGAACTGTTTACAAATTATAAATACACAGACACTTAGTTCAAAAACCCAAGAGCAGATTAACTCCCTCCACCTAGACTATCTGTCTTAAATGACAGGGCTTAATTGCTGACTCCCCCATCGTTTCCCCCTCTGCCCTCCCCACATACCAGCATGGAGGGCTGTAAAAGATAGCAGTGCTCTGTCCCTTTGGCACCAGCTCTTCCCTGGATAAATGCCTGCTGGGATTTGTGCCATCTTGGACACAAAGTTCAGGCTGTGTCCTGTCAGCTCTGGGCTCTGTCAGCCTCAGCGAGGATTGTTTTAAAATTACATCACTGCAGCATCCTTGGTCTGCCAGTAAGAAGGTATAGACAAGCTGCATGCAACTCAGTTTAAGTTGTCTGATTCTTGACTAGTTCTATTTATTTTATTTTATTTTCTGTTTCTGATAATGACTGCAGAGTTTCAAGAACAGACAGTTACCCTGTGAATGATTGTGTCATAACACCAGACTGAAAAGAGCCTTGGAGTCTTCTCCATTGTCTGAATAAAAGTTTACATCTCCGCAACAGACAAAGATTAATTTAGTTACATTTTCAGGTCTGGTAACTGATTCAAAGAAAATCAGAGACAAAAGTAAATCAACAACAATTTCTATGTGAAGTTTTTGTTGATTTTTTTTGGTTTTTTTTTTTAAGAGTTTTTGTCCTGTGGTGAGGCAGTGTAGTCCTGCTTGACTAGTGCAATGTAACAGGGAAGAACCAAATGATACTGTGGCTTTAAGCCAAGTTATTTGGCAACTTCCAAGAAATGTTTAGTATCTCATCTATTGGAAAAAAAACAGAAGTGGAAGAAAATCACCAAAGAATAAAAATTCAATGCCTTTAATGTAGGAAATCCTCTGTCAAAAATAGGTACCGAAGATATACAAAGTTTTATGAACACAATTCAAAAAGACTCCAGCTGAACAAATTAAAGTCAAATCCATCCAGTAGCAAAGAGCTGACATTTTCCATTTGAGTTAGATTCAGCATGTGGAAACCTTCCGTATGGATCTTATTTGTACGGGTGGATTACGATGAAAATTGCATTAATTTTCTCCGCAGTAAAGGTCAGTAATTGAAACATGAACCAAGAGTCTATTGTGTAAGATGCTATATCCCCATACTTAGGAAAGGTCATTCAAGACAATATCATCTCATTGTTTTCTTCCCTGGAAGTATAAATAATTTCATTAATTTTTTTTTCTTTTTCTCTTCAATACAACAATTACAATATAATATTTCAACATCCCCCATTAAGATTGCTGAAGAGAAGTGATGGTAAGGACTTGAAAATGCCCTGTGATAGACAGGGTATGTTCAGACTGACAAGGAGCATCCATGTCCTCCAGAAAACTGTGGGCAAGAAGACCCAGTGCAGGGGTTGCTTTGGTTTTGCTTTGCTCTTTTCCTGGGAGCCTTCTTTGTAAAAGAAACTGGAAGTTAAATGGTCTCTTTTAAAATCTTATTTGCACAGGGGCATTGTCCAGGGCTGCTCTTATCTGTAGGCATCCCATAAATTGGCACAGTTCTTATATCAGTGCCATGAGCCACCCATTCATAGGTTTAGAGGTGGAGGAGAGAATGGTGGTAGAGAATTCTCCCTCTTAAAGAGAATTGCCTACCTGGATGTAGGTAAAAGCCAACACTGCAATTTCTCTAAATCTCTGGAAAAATTTAAAGTAGCACTAGGCAGGTCACTGGACAGCAGATGAGCCTCAGGGAGTTCTCCTCCCTTAAAAATTCCAACTGTTCATAATATTGTTAAATTTTATTTTGAATTGGCCAGATATATGAATAGATACCTCTTTCTCCTGTACCCCAAATTGCTGAAGATCATTACCTAGATTATAGATGATGATCCAGGAGTTTTAACTCTAATAACCATGTGATTGTTCTTAAGTCTCATGTGTTTCCAGGAGAAAGCACTTGTTTTGACAAAATTTATTTTCTTTCTCTTTCCAGTTTTTAAATCAAAGATGACTGATGACTTTTTATCTCCATTCAGGATTGATTCTTGCTTCTTAAGCATGTGTTCCTCACCTGAATTGTGTTTTATTCTATTGTGACTGCTGATACTGCTTGAAAACTTGTGGCAATACCAGTGAAGTTTTGGGTTTACAGGTCTGTGAAAACGTGAGCATGTACAGATAATGCTTCTTAAACCCCCTGCATTTCATGCCTGTGCATAGAGAAAGAAACTGAATTATGACCAAGAGTTTTTCACATAAGATTTTTCTTGGGCTTGGCTTAGGAGACTTCTGCTGGTCCCCTGTGCATGGATGAAATTCATCTAATGCAGGCAGAGAAAGTGCAGGCATGGCTGGACAAGGCATGGAGTGGTCATCTTCTGCCCTTCAGGGAGTGTTCCCCAGCCTGAGCTGTAGGATGATGTGCTATTGCCTTCCAAATGTGTCCTTTTAAGACCAGTGCTGCTCCCCTTCATACCAGCCTGAAGTGATTCTATTGGCTCTGGTGGAATTATTCCAGATTTCACACCTTTTTTAACTGAGAGCATAAATTGACCTGTACGTGTCGCATTTCCTCTATTTGGCGATTATTTCGAGTACGCTCGGATCCGCTAAATTTCCGCAGGCAGGCAGGCAGGCGCGGTGTTAATAAACACAAATCTCCTGTGATGCACAGTTGCAGGGCCGCACGAGGCGGCTGCTCAGAGCTTGGCACGTCGCCTCGGCGTGCCCGTGCTCCCCTCATGCAGTGACTCAGCAAGGCACATCGCCGGGCTCCGCTCTGCGGCCCTGGGCTCCCACCGAAGGCAGGAGCCCGCTCAAGGTTGCTGTGGTGACTGTTTGCACAGCTCTGCCTGGAATTCATCTCCGCTACCAAGAGACTGTCTGTCGCTGCATGGCTGCCACCTCCCACAAGAGCTTCGTTCTGCTGCTAGACTGGAGCGGTAGTGAAGTGTTCCCTGCTGGCAGCAGAGGCCGGTGGTCTGCTGTTTATGCCCAATAAAATCCTTTTGGTTTCAGAAGTTCTTCGTGGACGAGTGTTTTGGCCCTGAGATGTTTTTTTGGCACAGCTTTTGCTGGACACCGGTAAGGTCTGAGGTTTGTAGTCCAGCGGAGAGCAAGTTGCAAATTCAATCCAACTTTGCCCAGCTCTGCTTTTCCCTAAATAACTGCAGCATGTTTTGTTGGGTTTTTTGTTTTTTTTTTTAAGCAGAATAATAGTGGAGCAAAAAGGAATGCATGCCTGAGCTATTTTCCTTTCTTTTCCCTTTCCATCAATCTTGTTTGTTGCTAATACACTGAAGAATTAATAACTGGTACATTAGATAAATCCTGGTAAAACATCACCCTAATGTGCTTGTAGCAGCAGTAGCATAATGAGACAGCTACTGTAAGAAAGCTAATCCTGAAAGTTAGGCCAGCCCAGGGCTTGGCAGACTAATTCTTCCAATCCCTGAAGAGATCCAGGATTTTCATTCCTGAATGAGCTGCCTGTATCCTGTTTTCTTCCTCCTTTTCATTACTCCATATTTATGTTTTCTCCTCCCCTTTTCCTCATCTTTGCCCCCAAGTGTTCCTCAGCTTTATATATTGAGTTCCCCTTGGCATGCCAGAAATCTGCTGATGAATACCACTTGTTTGAAAGTTGCATGCAAGATTTTTCTCTGCAAGTGTTTTCTATGAAATCCAAGTGAGCAAGTATTATGTAGAACTTACCCATGGCTTCAAGCCTAACTTTTCCTTGTGTGCATATGATACTTGCAGTATACATCAGAAATACACTTAGAGAACAACAGCAAAATTTGTCTGTGCAATTGGAGCATTGCTTGCTGCTTTGGATATATCCAGAGGAAAAATATTTGAAGGATAGATTTAAAAAATAGGAAACAGCTTTCTGTAAAGATGAAAGCTATTAATCATTGAAACAAATGATCAAAAGAAGTTAGGGGATCTCCACCATCCAAGCTTTGAATTCAGTAATGGATGCTTGGCTAGAGAAGAAGCACTAATGGGTGGCATTTGGCCTTTGTTCCAGAGCGGATGATTGAAGAATTTTGCCTTCAGTGTCTTCCCCCATAACTCTTAGGATTTTTCCCTCGCAAGAGCAGCTCTGACTGCTGCAGCTTGCCTGTTGTGAATTGCTGTGTGAGTGTTGGGGACATCCTGTCCTGCTCTGCCCCATATTCCCACTCCTTTAAAGTCTTCAGCGTTGGGAGCCCCTCCATGCTGTGGCTGTGTGAAGGTTTCTTTTGCAACTGACCCTAAATGTCTCAGAGCAGCATGAGCTCCGTCTGGGGAAGGGAGATCTCAGAGCTGTGGTAGCTCTTTGAGTGTGTTTATATGTCCTGTTTAACTCTTGCATATTTGAGAAATAGAAAACTCTAGGAGCATCTTCTTGTACAGCAGAAATTTGGTCTCTTCATTTCTGATTTCAAGTTGGTGTATGTTAGCTGCAAACAAAAGACTTAATTTCTGAAATTGCTGGGTCTTGGTTGGTGTTGTTTTTTTTTTCCCCTCCCCTGACACGCTTAATCTTTTGTAAACCCCCTTTTGTGGTTTTGTTCAGGCAATTAACGTAGAAATGAAGGATTCTTAAATCAGGAAATGCAAGGAAGAGTTGAAGTAACACACTGATTACATAATTAATTCTCAGCTGTAAATTCATTTTGATGGAGTTAAGTCTTTCCCAGAGGCTGGAGACCAGTTTTGGTCCACCCACAGTGCTGTAATCAACTAAGAAATAAAGGACACAAAGGCCTTGAATTAATGGAAGTTATCACAACTGGTTTTAGGGAAATAATGCCAGAAACAGGCAGGATACTTTGTTTTCAATTCATGCAAAAGCTTCTGAGCTGCGATCTTAAGCTACGGGTATCCAAATTCAGTTTCCAAGCAGTGTAGTAACATGGAGTCCAAAAGAAATCAGGAAGGAATGACACCTGGAGAGAATGGAGAAGAATTGTCTGGGTGATGGGACATTGCACGGATGAAGAAGTGTGTGAAGTGGAAGATGCATTTTGGATTCTTTCTTTACATTTTCCATGAACATGGCAATGTTCAGATATAGCTCTCTCTATGACAGTTGCCCATATACTGATAAATAGGGTCCAGTGACTGTCATCCTGATGGACTCTTACTGCTTCTGACAGTGTTTTCTGAGGTGCTGGCTTCACAAAGCATAAACAACGCTCCAAAGCCTAAATAATTTGGAAAATCCCATTTGTTGTACTTCATTTGTCTGCTCCTCTGTTGCTTAACCAGTGACCTAATAATCCTGTCCATGTGTTTAGACTGCAGGTTTCCAGAACCAAAGAAAAATAACAAAGAAATGACGTTGACAAATTCCCAGGATTTTCAAACAATTATGCCCATCATGCATACACACAGTTGCAGCCTGTTTTCTCTTGAATAACTAATTTTATTTACAAGGTTTTCTAATCCCAGTTTGTCTCTGCCTTTACATTTATTTGCCATATTTTTGCATCAGAAATTGAAAGTACTCTTGTCCAGGGGTGATTTTAGCATGCAGCCAGGTGAGCATGGGCATGCAGTTGTCATAACTTAGGGACTGGCAGTTTCTGGTTTATTTATTTTTATTTTCTGGCTCTGCTTGGTGGCTGCAGAAGGAGTTGTGTTGTGCTGTGTTGGTTAAACTGTGTTATCACCACATCTCTGAGCTCCATCGAGGATGTGTAAATGAAGTCAGCATGATGCAGGCAGAGCTGGCAGATGATCTGCCTTGCAGCTCCGGGCAGCAAGAGTAGGCTTGCCCTGCAATATCACTTCATTTAAGTGGTTTCTTTACCCCTCTGCCTGAATCTGGACAGCATGAAATTCCCACTGTCTGGTTTTCCATGAGCTGCTCCTCAGCTTCTGCTTGCAAATTTGGTGGGAAAAAAGCCAGCTATGGCCAAAGGACTGTTGTACCATTCCAGTGAGGAAATAGTTAAATATAATTTCAATGTGTCATTTACATTTGAGCCTAACGAGATTATAACTGGAGCTGTGTGAAAATGACTTTTTGGTGCTATTTTCACATAAACTGACTATTTATTTATTTATTTTGTTCTGGGGTTATTTCACACCCCAAGGGTTTCATTTTTTGTTGGTTGTTTTATTAATGTAAAAATACTCATTTTCACACCCAAATGTGTGATTATTTAAAATGCTGCTTCTATTCATTGTGCACTGACTTGCAACCTAAAGGCAAATATTCAAATGTCTGGAGCTTGATAACTCCATGGTGGTTTTGGCTGGCTTTTTAAACTCAGAAATTGCTGGGAAGAGAAATGGGCAGCAAGTAATTTAAAGAGGGATAAGGGCTGCAGTCCCATGGCTGCCTCTCAGCATCCAGGGATGGGTCACAGGTTATTCCAGCACCCTCTGCAGAGTGCTGCCCTGCCTCAGCCCCATACAGACCCTCTGCTAGCTTGGTGATGCCAAAATGATGGAGCAAGAGCCCTCTCCTCTGTGGCCCTGTGTGATTTTAAACAGCCTCTGACCCTGTCCTGCATGGAGGAGGAATGTGGATGACATTCCTCTTTACCATCATCTCCCTTCTCTGGGAACAGATTGGTTAAAAAACAGCTTAAAATGATTTGTTCGTTCGTTTTTTGTTGTTTCTTTTTTTTTTTTTTTATTTCTAAATTGGACTGATTTTTAAGTGTCTAAATGTGATGTAAAATCGGTGTCCAGGGCTCTGCATTTTGTAATAAGTGAATGTTTTGCTGATTTCTTGCAAGAATATCTGCAACGACACCAATTTGCATGCCTGTATGTGTGTTAGATTGCTGGCAAAGAAATGCTGAATGCTGATAATTGTATACTGGTTTTCAAGCCTGATTTAAGTAATTTTGATTTTTAATTCATTCTGTGCTTCCTTTTTATTTCTGCACATGTGTAGTAATGTCCTGTAATGTTGTTGCCTAAAATAAGCAGTAAGAAATGAAGTTGAGATGGCCGCTGCAAAGGGAAAATGACATTTTTTCCTTTGATCTTTTTTTTTTTCCCCAGTAAAAGAATAAGTCTCTGTATACAGAATGCTCAAAAAATATTGCATTCACTATCTTGCTGCTAATTTATATACACAAACCAGCGTGGCTGTGAGGGGCCTACAAAGCTCAGAAAAGTGATATTTAGAAGTTCTGCACAAGAATATTTTTGTTCTTGAGGAGCACTGAGCAGCCAGCACCTCTTGTGCTTTTGCATCCAATTGTGTGAAATCCTGATGGAGATCCTGCAGCCAGGTTGTGTTAGAAGATGAAGAAACCTCTGCCCATGTGTTGAGGAAAAGGAAGAAAATACAGGGATCTATACAAATAATGTTGGTTCTGTGTGATAAACCCAGGGTGTTTGTTCTGTCCTTCCTTCAGTGAAATACTTGAGGTCATGGATGGATCAGCAGTGCTGGAAATCTTATTTTCACCATGTGTCTGTGAACAACCTAGCAAATTATTAAGAGTTTTGTTTTTCTGGTTTCTTTTGATTAGGAATCTGAGAAAAAGGGGCTGATTGAGAGAATCCACATGGTCCAAGAGATCATCATAGCTGTCCAAAGCATCCTGGAAGAAATAGCATCGTTCGGAGAGAGGATTAAAAAGTAAGTAATAACCTTTTCTTGCTTGACCATGACTTGCAATGAAGCAGAACCAGGAGGGTCAAGGTGGAGTAATTGTCTTGCTCCAAAAATGGCTGAAAGGTGCAGCAGGCTAAGCCGGCCAGTCCCACCACTGCTTCTTCTCTTGCAGTCTGTTATTCCAAAAAACCTTTGCAGAGCACAGAGGAGAGGAGAAGCAGTGTCCCTTACTGATGCAGCTTTCATGTTTGCCTGAATTTTGCTTGTTTGTGATGGGGTGGGGAGTCATGGATGCCACAGATGCTGCTTGAAGATGTGGGCACAGAAGCATCAGGTGTTTCTGCTCAGTCCCATTGCAGAAAGTGGGTGCTGGTGGTCAGTGTTGCCTTTCCCACGCCCTCCCCATCCTGACCTGGCTGTTGGGGTCACCAGTCACTTGTGTCCCTGGCCAGCACATTGATCTTCGTCTGCCTTTGCCATTTTGAGCTGTCTGCTTCCTGCTGCTGCCACGAGGAAGCCCAAAGGGGATTTTCAGGGTCTCATGGCAAGGGGGGGACACACAGAGAATATTTCTGACCTTACAAAGGAGGTGAAGAGCCTAAAAAAAAAAATATAAAAAAAATCCCATGGACAAACACACACAAACCTTTTATAACTCAGTCTTTATTGGAGCTTAATTGATCCATATTGATGTCTGTTTTGAACACAAAGTGATGGTTTGTGACCGAGCCTCACTTTAATGAGGAGCTGGGTTCAAGCTAAAAATACAACAACCACATGTGCTGTGGTGCCACGCTGGACACCCCAGCTGGGGTGGAAGTGGCCCAAAGATGTATTCCAGTCTATGAACAGGGCACTGTTCTGCCCAGCTGCATGGCAGGAAGACTCCAAGCACTTAAACACTATTAATTCTTGCATTCATTTTGCTAACAATGGTCTTAAAGAACACGTTGGGTATTAATGTGGACGCCCAATGTGATTTCAGAAGGATTCTGTTGTAGCTCGGCAGTGATGTGCCATTAAAAAATTGCTATCAAAGTTTTTTTTGTAAGTGACAGACTGAATTGTGCTACAGTTTCCGTCTGTCACTCCAGTTACACAATCACAGGGAGTTTTCATAGTTTAACTCAATTGAGCTGTTTTGCTATTTTTTTTTTTTTTGCTTTAACTTAAGCTACATTGATTGATAATGATGGGTCCTCTCCCACCTATTTTTACTTAATATTTAATACATCTATTGAAGCTTAAATGCAATTCTTGAAGCGTCCTATTAATTTTATCTGTCAAGGGAAGTTTGTCTTATTTTATAGCCTGATAAGTGGTCCAGATTCATTCTCTCTTCTTCCTACTCCGCATCATTGTGATATGATGAAGTTAGCAGGCAGATTGTGTGAAACAGAGATGCCCAGATCCATAAATCCTCCTGTGGACTAGCAGGCATCCTTGTAGTCCAGGTATCTCAATATTTGGTGCAGGGCATAGGGTTATGTCTTACAACAGCACAGGGGGGGAGCAAAGTAATTCCAAAGATGTGTTAGCAGTGGCTTCTCACCTTCAGTCCATCATTGACTTGCAGATGAGAGGTCTGAGTGAAATAAAATCCTGTTTTTCACTACAATGTGGCCAAAGCCTGAAATGCTGTAGTAACTGAGCCTTTCAGGAGTGCTCCTCTTGGGAAAGATCCGATGTGGATTGCTGGAATGCAGAAGCTTGGGCTGCTGCTGGTTTATTGCAGCTTATCCAAGCCAGCATCCTATACTCAGTGTAGTAAAGAATTGCTGGAAATGTAAAGATATAGGACAAAATGTATATAAATGTAGATAGATTTATATAGAATATTATGGCCCTAATGTTACGCAGAGAAATTACTCAAACTGCTCTTTCACAGTTTGGCATCATAATCAATCCAGTGCAAGTTATTTGGCTCTGGGTTGGCTCTGGCTACCTGCCACACCTGGGTCGTGCAGGGGACACACACCTTGTGTCACCCACCGTGACCCAGTGGAGCTGGCTCACCCTGTCTCCAGATCAGATTATCTGCTCATGCATAGTGGAGAGCTGAGTGGCCAGCAGGGATGTGTAACAAGTGCCACACATAGAAGAAGAAACAAAAACAACTCACATGCCTAACAACTTCACTGAGCTCCCCAGAGCTCCTCTTCTCTTTCCTTATCATGGTATCTGCCTCTCAGATATCTCCCTTAATCCATTCTAGCATCCTGATGTAGGAATCTACTTATCCACCTTCCAAAGGGCCTGCAATTTACAGCATGTCTGACTGCATTGAGCGCTGCAAAGGGGTCATTAAATTATTATTGGGTAGCAGAGCACAGACAGTGTCCAAGAACAGAAATGTTGAGAGGGATTGTGTTTTTTTCGTTACAGCACATTCAACTGGACGGTGCCTTTCCTTTCTGTCCTGGCCTGCTTGGTCCTGGCAGCAGCAACAGTTATTTTGTATTTTATACCACTGAGGTACATTGTTTTAATCTGGGGTAAGTACTCCACTGTGTCTCATTTGTATGAGATAAATACAATATATGTCTACAGAGTGAAATCAAACAAGCTTTAAACGACCTGTTACACAGACAAACAAGTGCTGTTGCTTAGAGGTGAATAAAGATGTTATGAACTTCTTAAAATTACCATTTCTCCCCCCTGGGTTATCCGATAATTTGCTTTTCTTAGGGTTCTGTATAAGTTTCCAACAGCACCACAAGAAGAGCATTAGCCTAGATAAGCTACTTTCAGTGTTATTATTCTTCTGCAGGAAAGTAATTAGCTTCCTGGTGCTGGAGCCCTCCAGCTGGGAAATGGTAGGAAGTGGACAAGATGTGTTTGCAGAGCTGAACCATGTGGATTTGGACCCTGGGAGCCTTTTGGGTCTGAGTATCCTGGCAGTCAGGACAGGCTGTGCCCAGTGGGACACACTGAGCATCTCCTTTTGTCATGGATTTGATAGTATTTGTATGAAGATACATAATGAACTAAAAGAGGAGCTTTTAAAAAGTAAAACTTTCCTGGTGGCATTATGAAGAAATGTGAGGTCATCTTTCACAGAAGGAGATGGCATTCAAGGGCATAGGAGTTAGGGGAATGGCTTTAAACAGCAAGAGGGCACGTTTAGATTAGATATCAGGAAGAAATTCTTTCTTGTGAGGGTGGTGAGGCTCACAGAGAAGCTGTGGCAGCCCCATCCCTGAAGTGTCCAAGGCTTGGTTGGACAGGGCTTGGAACAACATGGTCTAGTGGAAGGTGTCCTGCCTGTGTCAGGGGGCTGGATTGAGATGGTTTGTAAGACTCCCTCCAAACCACTCCATGATTCCAGGTGCTGAAGGCTTTCTTCCTCTCCAAATCATCTCCTGTCTTATTTAGGGTGCTAACTTTTATCTCGCCTTGAGGTAGAAAGGTGTGGAGAGCACAGTGCAGGTAAATCCTCCCTGACCTGCAGAAGCTCAGCCCTGATGTGGCTCGGAGTTGTAGGGATCCCCTGTGACCCCTGGGCTGAGCCATCAGCTGCTGGCTTGGATGTGGAAAAGGGAGGGAATGAGAAGGTGGCATTAAAAAAAAAAAAAAAAGCCATTCTTGGGCAACAGCAACAAAGAAATAAAAGGATTAAATCAAACAAAAGAAAGAGCAAAAAGAAATGGGAGAAATTGCTGGGAGTAAAAAGTTCAGTAACAAAATATTGTTGTTCCTGTGTGGAAGACATGGTGAGTACATGAAAACTATACATCCATTCAACATCATCTAGAGTGACAGGGCCTTCAAATATGATACATGTTAAACAACTACCCTGTGGCAAGGCCTCAAAAGACCTTATGGTATTTTCTGTTTTTTAAAAATCAGGTACACAGAAAATTGTGTTGTCATTTTGCTACAAGTATATGGCTTAAAAGCTGAATCTCAGATGTGAAGCAGGTACATTTCAGGGAGAGGAGAAGGCTGGAGCAGCCATCATATTTGAAATCACTTTCAGGGAAACCACTATGAGGTTTTGGACAGGGGCATGATGGAATTGAATGCTGTATTATGATCCTCAGAGGCAACCAACATTTGAATTTTTTTGCTATTCTTTAAAATGGGTTAGCTGATTTTCTTCACCTAGAAGACCTTAAGGGAGGCAAGAGAAGACCTTATGAACTTCACATTAATATGATCATTACTCTCCCATGGATCTTCTGTCCAGATTAGGGAGGGACCACCTCTGCCAACTGCAGCTTTACTAGGTCCATGGAGATGGACTGCTATTGCTGCAGTTCATAAGCCTAATTATTTACACAAAGATCAAACTAAAGTGAGCCTTATCATAAGGTTTTTAATTGTCCCATAACATATGGGCAGTTTGGTCATTGTGGCTCTGCAAAAAGGAGATAAGCCATCAGGGATGGGGAAGGGAAGCTTTCATTTTCTGAAGAGATGGAAGGAAAATTTTTCCCAATTATTTTCAGAGCCTTCCATTTGACCATGTAGGGTAGCAGATTTAACAGCACACTTGGTTTTCAGTGTGTGTATTCTCCCTATAGTATCCCTCAGGATGAATTCTTGCTGCAAGCACTTTTCACCATGTTGTTGGCAGCACAACAAAGTAGAGAAATACCTTTACCAATGATGTCCTCCACTTCCTCCAGGAAGCACTTGTGAGTGATTCCACGTGACAGGGACCATGTGTGTGGCTTTAAGTCTGAGGCACTGTTTTCACACTAATTTTTACTTGTGAATTCCCTTTCCCTCTCTCACCTTGCCTGAACAAATTTAGAGGGAGGGAGTAGAAAAGGCTCGTATTATTTTGTTTGCCTTTATTTTTTTAATTTTTTTTTTTATCCTAGGCATAAATAAATTTACTAAGAAGCTTAGAAATCCCTATGCCATCGACAATAATGAGCTACTAGATTTCCTCTCCAGGGTACCATCTGATGTTCAAAAGGTAAGTAATGAATGGCCACAGCCAACAGAGGCAGGGAGTGACACTGAGAGCGGCTGGGTGCTCCCTTTGGGAATACAATGCCAAAGACTTTTGAATAAGGGAGATAAGGAATCTGGGGAAAATCCACAAAAGGAGGGGGAGAGAGACTGTTGGGAGAGAGGGGAGCCAAAATCCTTTGTCAGAAGGATAAAATGATTGAGGAAAAATTATCCTGAAAAGACCTACTTAAAAATGATCTGGAAAATCACTCAGTGCGGTTACTGAGCTATGGTTTTCGTCACCTTTCTGCTCCGGTATTTGTGCAGAGGGAGGAGAAAAATAGTCTCTTTGATAGAGATAACCATCCAAAAGGATTTGCTGAATTCTCCTCTTTCTCATGATAGGGGGAGGAATGGGGGAATTATTTCTGTGACATTGTGCTTGAACTCCAGGCCTCCTTTGGACAATGCCCTGCTCATCTTTTTCTTTAAAGGAAACCCTGACATGTGTTTAAAATACTCTACAGTTGATCAGATCAATCTTCTACCATTATGGAATTATAAGTTTTAATCTAACCAGAATCTATCCTCCCTCAGTTTCAGTCAAGTCTTGTCCCTTCTCCCATTTCTTTGAAACAACAGCATTGTCTTCAGCAATCTCGCCTATCTTCCTGGAAATTATTTGAACAATAAATCCTTTCGAATGTCAAGATCTGTTTGTTTCTCTTGGAGGAGGGAACATAGTCTTGCTGGGTAATGAAGCCACACAATATAAAGGATTCTTTCTTTTGTTTTCACTGACTGGAATCTGTGTCCCCAGGCCCTGATCCTGACGCCCAGGATCCCTCTGACATTGTGCCTTTCTCTGTGGCACTTTCCCTGTGAGGTGCTGCTCACTGGGAATAAGGGTATCACAATCTTGCCCATAATGACTTTATGCTGTTGGAGACAGAAACTGAATTGCTCATGTGCAGTGTTGGGTTTTCCAACCCAAGCAGGGTTGGAAAAAGCTTCTTTATCTCAAGAGGCCGCCACACTGGTTGGTGGCAGCACTAATAACTGGAAAGAAATCTCACCATTTGGTGAGATTGGACTGGTGGGAGGGAAGAACACTAAACAGGGGCAATCCTAGAGCCATTAAGCTTCAGTGTATTTTTATTTGTTGTCATTGCTCTTGTAGAGGCCACTGGATTTGCAGTGATGGTTTGCATATGCCCTTTAAATGTTTATGTTTAAAGATAAGCTGCTTTTCTATTTATGCTTTATTTAACATTTACACTAACAACATTTCCTTGAATGGTTTCTATCATATTGGGATCCTTTGAGCTCTCCAAGGGAAATGATCACCATTTTCTATGGGAGGAATGATAAAAGTTCCTTGCATGGGACAAACCTTGGAGTTTTCCACCAGTGCTGAAAATAGTGCCAGCCACACACTTTAGGGACAAGTCATCCATGGAAGCTCCAAAGCCCCTCTGCCTGCTTTGTTTTACATGTTATCAATGCATCAGCATTTCACTGAGGTGCTGTAGGAAGTTAGAAATTACTCCTGTCTGTACTGTACCCCTTTACAACCACATGTCTTGGACAAAAGACAGAGGAGGAGTGAAAAAGATGGCATTTTCAGCCAAATTTTCCGCATGATTTCAGTGGGAATACTTTTGTCTCACACAACAGACAATTTGAAGATTACACCATCCTTGACATTTTACCACACATGTTTTAATCATTATATTGTATATGAATTTGTTTTGAAAGGTGGAGGTAGCTTTGTCCAGGTTCTATTTGGGAGAATACTTTCCTTTTTTGAAATTATTAAGTATTTCAGCATCCCAGGGTCTGTGTATGGTTTTGACAACTGTCATCTTACTGTCTATTGGGATCCACTTGAACTGAGACTCCTGAGAGAAGTTTATTAAACTAATAGGTTAATGCCAGAAAGATAAGAAAAACAACTCCCAAACCAAAACAAACCCAAAAAGATTTCTGAAATCAGGTAGAACCCCATGTATCTCATTAGAAAAATCTGCTTTTAATATTTTCGTTTCAAGAAATGATGCATGACTTCTCAAATCCTTCCTGCAATTAATCCCCCATGTTCCTGTGTTTAGAAAATGATTCATTACTTTTGAACCTTCCTTAGTTTCCCTGGGTTTGTCCTGGGGGAGCCATTAACACACGCTGCAGCGAGCTAGAGTTACCTAAGCGCGAACGTCATGCCTGTTTGTTTTCACAGGTGCAGCAGGCTGAATTGAAACCATCCAGCAGCTCCAGCCCCATCAGGAAGAAGCGGAGCGCGCTCTAGGATGCAGCGGGGTTTGGGAATGCAGCGCCTCCCTCCCTGCACACACGTGCACACACTGCACACCCCTCCCCTCCCTCCTGCTGCAGAACAACACTAGAGACACTGCCACGGACTTTCCCTTTCTTGGAAGATGTGGTTTTTTGATAAACGCCTATCTTGGGTTTCTTTTCTGGGTTGGCGTTTTGGCACGGAATCCCAAAAAAAAGAGCAAGGTGAAACGTGAATTATTTCTTGGGATGGGGAGGAGAATGGAAGAGGATGGTGCAACTGCACCTTTTATATTTCTTTTTTTTATTTCCCCCTTTGATTGCAGAGACAAGGCTGGATGTGGCAGCACTCCCTGTGTTATGTAGGAAGAGATAATTCTGCTTAGTGTAGCAGATCAGCTGAGCTGATGTGAGGAGATGCTCTGAACCAGTTTTTAACATATCCAACAGATTTACATTAAGATATGAAAGCTATTCTTTTCTGAGTTAAATCACTGTGCCTAGAAAGGTTTAAGCTCTGAATTAACGAGTCTTTGATACCCATCTTCTGTTCAAGCAGCGTACATTTTAAAAAGTTTTTTATCATAATTAGCAGAAAGAGCTAGGAGCTCCAACAGTATCTCAATATTTCATCCAGCACTTGTGGGTTTTCCTTTTTCCTTTTTTTTAAATTCCGTTTTTTTTTTAAAGCCCAGCCTGTGGTTAACTCTTTGTACACTGGAATCATCGGAGATCCATTGCTGGCAATGGATGCATGAAAACCTTATGCCGTGAAAGGATTAAGAGAAAAGGCTAACTCAGTGACCTGAAAAGACTCTGTTGGCTTGCCTTTTATAATTCCATCTCATCAGATATTTTCAGCATAGCTGTTGTTTTCCTGTCGAAATCCAGAGGGGTCAACACTACAGATCCAAGAGGAACAGAAAAACCAACACTTCATAGCCTTAAAGAAACAAGTGCTTGTGCAGAAAGAGAGCACATGCCCAAAGAAGTGGTTGTGCAATAGGGTGCAGGCTTTGGTCCACCACTGATGTCTTCTTGCAGTCTTTCCTGGTGGTTCACAAGGAGAGGACCCAAAAGTGAAGTCAAGTGGAAACAGCAATGGAAAGATAGAAGAAAGGACCCCATTTTGTGTTCTGTGGAGAATGTGATTTTTTGCTTGCTTACCAATCTTTTAGCAATTGTGCATTTGCTTTATGTATTTCAGAAAATGAGCATTAGTCAGGTTGTTTGACTGGGGAAATTAAAACACAGAATCATGTGTAAAACCTGCTTAATTTTGCTGATACTGCAGCCCTCGGTCCTTTAGGTGCTGTGGGACATTTTGGGAGTGATTTGTCACCACAAGTCATTGGCAGCACGAGAGCTGGATTTGTTGCTTATGATTCCCAGGCAGGGATTACCACCAGCATTCCCTGGGGTAGTTTACAGTACAAAGAAATGCAGAAACCTGAGAGATAGGATTCTTTTTTACAAAAAAAAAAAAAAAAAAAAAAAGGGTTTTGAAAGTCATCTAATAAAAGGTAGAATGGTTAAAACCTTAGGATTTGTGATCCAGATGGAGTTGTGTGTGGTTCCATATCACAATCTTGTGGGCTTGTTCCAGGAAATTTGAAGGAGGAAAAGTAACAGCAGACTATCTTCCACTGGGTTATTAGGCAGATTCAGTAGTTTTTCATAAGTTTATTTTTCGAAGTCCCACTGTGCCTTTGAATAAGGACAGGCACATTTTCATATACTTGATTGGCTAAAGAATGTATTTTGCTTATGCAAAGCTGTGTGTAGCTGCAAATGGAAGGATTGAGGAAAGATTATCCCGGTTTAAAAAGCCACAAAAATGCCTCTTTGTTTGCACGTGTGCTTGTGTACCCATGCATATACAGAGTTGTGTATAAAGAGTACATGTATAATGTATTTATAGGCGAGTGTGTGGGGGAAAATGGGTGAATATACAGATTTAAAAACCTTGAAAATGTTTATGAAAAATGCCAAAGATTCTAAAGCTTATCATCTCGCGTCTGTTCTTCTTCATTTTGTATCTTTCCCGGCATGTCTCTCTGGCTGAGCCAGATCTCTGCATGATTTGATTTACTTCAACTTAATGAAGCTGGTTGGAAAGAGCCTTGTAGAAATTACAAAATCTCCAGTAAATCTCCTTCTTGTACATACAATAGATGTCCACGGAACCCTTTTGTTAAACCAGTTTCTCAATCTTCTCTGTAAACAATGCCTCATTGTCTCGCTTCAAACTATCATCTGGTTTATCATACTGTAATCTTGTCATTTTGTAAGGACCAAAGTCAGGCATATTTAAGCAGGCGTGTGGGATCTGATCATTGATTTGAGTGAAAACATTCAACTGCAGGAAAAACTGTTTATTTATTCAGAAATTCAGATTGATACTTTAATACTTTAGAGGGTTTTTCTGTAGGTTTTTCCACATGGAACTGATTTCTGTTCAGGAGACAGGGTGATATCTTTTTATTCTTTTTTTTTTTTTTTTTTTTTTTTTTTTTTTTTTTTTTGGTGTAGATATGTTGGGTTTCAGAATAATTTGTGTTAATTGTTTTGCTGGAGACATACCAAATGAAGGGATTTGGATGGTCCAGTACCTATATATGTTGTGATGAGCTCTTTGTTTTGATAAATGCTGTTTGAAACGCAATAAACATTTGAGGTTAAGCTGATGCTTTTAATTTGTCTGGATTAGGAGATGTGTTTCTCATTCCTTGCAAAATGCTGTGCTGTAATATTTAGTATCTGACTAGGTGTGCAAAGACATCCCCTGGCAGTGCAGTGTAACCATTCACACTGGAGTTTGTTTGGAGTAAGCAGTGTAAGTGCATCCCCTGCTGCAGCAGCAAATGAGGTAAAGCCTCATCTCACCTGCCTACAAGTCTTTAGTGGGATTTTCTGTTCTCTACTTGTAGGAAAGGAGGGTTATTTATTCTTGCTGCACAGTCCACTTACCAAACTCTATGTTCAGATTTGTCATGAGATTCTTAAAGCAAGGCTATCTCTCTGTGTCCATTTCTCCATGCAAATTATCAGGTTTTGCATTTTTAATCTATTTTATGTATAGCATGAAATTAAAAAATCACATTTTTACTTCAAGGTACTTGTTTCAGGGCACTTGCAGTCTAAAGTCTTTAAGACCAGAAGCCATTCAGAAGTTCCAGTCTAACTTTGGGTCTTTTGGATTGTAGAATCATGGAGATGTGGGAATGTGAAGCATGTCCACTGACTGTACAGTGTGTAGATAACTGGGTCTGACATGTATGTGCAAATGCAATATTTACATTTGCCCAAACACAAGGTGCTGCCGAAGCTTTGGGTTTTTTTTTGGAATATTCATGAATAAGTCTGAGCACTTGGCTTCCCTATGGATCATTGTTAGTGAAAGTCAATCACTGAAACACACCTTATGGGAAGCAAGCAAATAACTGAGTACGGCACAGCTGGAAATGCCGCACACCTTTCCTTTTTCTCTGCTTGAAAATCTCTGATTTTAACCTTCAGCCACAGCTCTGCTTCCCCCTCAGTCACCTACTGAGCCACCCCTGAAGCAGAGGAGAGCCCAGGCTTTGTCCTGCTGCCCAGGGATCCCACTGGAGCACAGAAGCATCCCTGTGCATGGCTCTCCCCATGGAATTACACTGGCTGCTGCCAATTCCCTGCCTGGGGTAAGAGTGCAGCAACTCTCTGAGCTGGGCTGTCCCACTAGAAAACAGAGCCTTGCCATTTAATTTCCTGTGCTCTATATGGGGCTATGTTTTATTTTATATTTTTAATTTGGAGGGCCTGATTCTGCAGGCATTACCACAAGTGGAACTGGAGTTATTTTCCTATCAGACCGGTAGGTTCACACCAGGAAGAAGTTTGGTTTCTCTGATACCTTAATTGAAAAATTGACAAAATACATTCTAACCAAACCTTAACCTTTAGATTTTCCATCCTTTAACCAAGCTAATAGAATGTTTTGGAAATTGGAAGCTTTAGAGACTATGGCATGTGTTAGTAGTGAATCCTGTTCTGATTTTAATATTGTGTGTTGTTTTATCTGTAAGGCTCCACGTGTCGGGGCCCTGGTGCATCTATCCCTGTAAATCTCACAGAGGCTTGATAAGAATACCTGCTCCTCTGCATCCTGAGAGTTACCAGCTCAGAAGGAAGCTGAAATACTCCAAATTATTGTTGGTTTGTTGCAGATAGAGTGTTTTGATAATTCTCGAATTTGGGGAAATTAAGCCAAGTGAAATATGATTTTGGGACAAAGTATCTGCCTGAGAGTTTATCAGAGGGGAAGACCCTCAGCAGTAACTGAGTAATTCAAGGTAAATGTGAGCAAAGGATGTATTTATGATTGATGTAAATATTCACCAGCATTTAGAAATATTGTTGGAGTGAAAAAAAAGTCTCTTGACATTACAGCGTTTTCATTCTACTTTTCTCTGTGATGCTTTGACTGAGAACAACAGAACATTTCAAGAGAATTTAGAGGGTCATTTTGTTTTGCATGAAAGTCGTGCTCATCTGACATAAATCCTGAAACTGAGCACGGGGAAGCAGGAGATGGCATCCAGGTCTCAGTGTTTGCCACAGCACCAGCACCTGGGCAGGCACGAGTTCAAATTCTCAGCGTGGCTTTAACCTGAGGGCTGGAGATTCTTGTTAAATTTTACTGAACAAACGTTGCCAGTCGGTTCCTGCGTGTTGGATTGAACACCTGCAAATTCCCTCTTGGCTGAGCGTGATGGTGTGCCTCTTGCAGGGGAGGAGAGTAAGAGCTGGAAGAGTTGCTGGTGTAAAATTTGTGCTGATGTCCTAGAGCAACCAGCATCTGAGCTCTTGAGGACTTCTTGCAGAAGGAGGGTAGTGCAGTCTCATGGACTGGGCAAATACATCTGATTCTGGGTCTTAGGGTCAGGTTTAGATGGTCAACACGTCTTGCCTCTCACTCTTAATCATTGAATGGATGGATGGGTTTGGGTGGGGAGCCTATGCTAGGGAATGCTTCCCCAGGGGAACCTAGGGACTGCTGAGCTGGGGATCTCTCCTCCTGGCTGGATTTGTTGTGATCTGACTTCCAGCAGATGAAAGAATGAATTTTTTTGCTGTTGATCTCTGCATTTTGGTAAGTTGCTCTTATGGTGGGATGAAACATTAAATGTTGAGCTGTCATCTACAAATTAAAGGTGATAAAACCCTAAGAACTTGGGCCTGTCACTTCCAAATGCAGGATCAGCCTCAGTTCCCCTTCAGTCCCAAAGGCTCCAAATCTCTTCAGGACAGTGCAAAATCTGCTCACCAACCTTCAGAGATGCTGGTGAATACTTCAATTTCACACCCAGTACTGGTAAGTGAATATAAGGGTGAGGGTCTTAGTGACACTACTCTTTATTCCTACCCTGGGTATTTTTTTCTCAATGAGATCACATGAAAAGAAACAAACCAAATTATTTCTATTTCTTGAGCAAACACTGCTACTTCTATCCTAGCTGTTATATGTGGAATATGGGATTTGACTGGTCTTGGATCTCACTATCATGATACCTTGGGTTTTAGCTTTCTTTTTTTTTCTTTTTTTGATTTTGTGCTGCTTTGGTGTGTGGGTCTGGATTTCATATAAGGGAAGAGTAAGGTTTGGGTTTTCATAAATAGGGATAGGGAAATTGATTTTGTGGGCCTGTATGTGTACACATCTAAACCACATATTTTTCACTTGCTCAGTACTGCCACCTCCCAAAGTAAAGAATATCTCTCATCCTCATTTTCAAGAGGAGATGCACAGTGGAAAGAGCATATGTTCCTACAGACAAAAAAAGCCTGTTAGATTCAGTGACTTGTGTGCTAAATTTTGCTTTGATCATGGCTGTCTGCTTTCTCCCTCCATCTTCTGTCTGCCCATGGTCGACTTGTTCCGGAGTGAGTATCTGAAACCACACAGCAGCCACAACCTGGGAAGAAGGGCTGGGAGGAGGGTGAAGTCTCCCTCCAGCCCTGGCAATAGACGACTTTTCTGAAAGTCAATGCCATTCCCTTGCATTTATCACTGCCACTCTTGCTCTGCATATTTTTGGTATTCGCCATGCATTGTTAGCAGTGATTGTCATGTAATTAAATCACTGCTCATCACAAGAGCCTATTTTTATGCTGAGATAAGCATCAGAAGTCTGCTGCAGCGTCCCCCAGATCAATAAAGATGTTCCCTGTAGGATTACAAATAGTCTGGGGTTGTACAGGGCACTAGAATTAATTAGGAATGATTTCTCTTTTTCTTTTTTCTTTCAATACATTTTTAATTGTTTATCCATTTTCGATGGGCTTGTTTTTAACTCTACTGTGATGGCCCAGATGCTTCTGTTCAGACCTTTTCAGTAGGATGTGATACCAATTTGGGCAGTACCATTTGATGTAAGCAGTCACAATTATCATCATCTTTCCATAGCCATGTGTGACTCTTGCTTCAAAATATGTTTTTGAGTGAGGTGTTTGCATCTCAGGCTTTGCACTTGAGATTGCAGTTGAATGGGTTTATTAAATGATTGAACTTTGAGATCCAAGCACAATGAGTAACCTTCAGGTGCTACCCTGAAGATTTTGGTGTTTTGATCGGAAGGCCAAAGGGCAAGTGGAGAAACTCGAGCCATTTGCCCATGGTCACAGAGCAGGTAAGTGGCAGAAAAAGCAGCCTGGATTATTTTGATTTAGGCTTTCCATTCTCAGCTATCCACTTTCCTTTGCATTGTTTTTACATTTTGTCCTGCTTATGGGGCAAACTGGTTGTGCCACCCTCCTGTGATCCATAGGAGCTGTGGGGTGTGAGACAGAAGCTTCCATAAGCAGAGTGGGAATGTCCATGAATGGATGAGGAATAGGAAAGTGAAAGTCTTCTTTTCCCCTCCCCTTAAGTCAAACAGCTGAGTGGCTTGTCCTTCTGATCCAGCATCATCAGAAATGGAAACAACTTCTTCCTCTGTGCTGGTGAGAGTGTCTGCCCTCTCTAAAGCACAGGGAAAGAGTAGATTCCTTTCAGGGAATAGAAGCAGTTTTAGGATTCCTGTAGGTAAATATAACCACTTCCCTGCATGAAAAAGCAATGAACGGTTGAGGTTTTGCACTTGCATTGCTGTACTGAAGTGGTGTTCTTCATGAGCTGCACCTGAAGTGCACTGGAATCAAATGCCTGTGGAGCTCAAAGGTTTTGGATCAGTCTTCAAAACTCTGTGAAAGGGATAAACAGTGGCCAAATTTGCTGCTGATAAACTGGGTGCCCCTAATGCTGTGAGGATGGTGATGCCCTGAAAGAGGACTCCTTACAGTAACACAGTGTTCCATGGAAATGATTCTGCTAGTGTTAGGATCAGGAGATCCCATGCAGAGATCCAGTACAGGAGAGAGGAAATACTTTAGTTTAGACCCATTAAGACCCAAACTATGTGGGTTTACTGCATCACAAACCAGCAGAAAGTGCCTGTGCACAGAGCATGATGTGATGCAGCTCCTGTCAGACAGCCAAAACCCATCTGCCCAAGGTTGGCAGGGGGCATCACAGTAGATCTGGCAGCTTCTGAACATCTCTAGGTTAAAAGCTTGCTGAGAACACTCTGCATGAACCTCTTTTCATAGAATCAGTCAGGAGAGGGCTCCTGCACAGGTCACATTCTGCAGCAGTGGCTTGTTCTGTCCTCCCCTGCATCATTGAGCACTAATAGTAGAAAGGGCACCATCGTTCTCCTTGTGCCAGCAGAGTCTGGATGATTCCAGAACTTGTTCCTGGCTCACCCCATGCAACAGAAAATTCAGTTTTACCCTTTTTCCACTTGCCAGCTCCCTCCTTCCCCAGAGGGAAGGGGTTCTGGGGGATTTTGTTTGTCCCCTGAAGCTCTGCAGGGCTGCTGCCCACCAGAGGCAGTGCCCAGGGGTGCAAGGTATGAACGTGCTCAGAAAGTGAGGGGTCTCTGGGGTGGGATTTTGGCAACTTTTCTATTGCACATGCAGAGTGTTAGGCTTCTTTGCAGGGAACCTCTTTCCAAAATTATTTTCTGTTTTCTCACATGTTCGGCCATTTCCATCATCACAGTGTGACGTGGATTAAGGTAATTCAAAACAGGACATTCCTGTAAAAGCCTCAGTAATTTTTATGAGAAATAATTCTTCCTATTGCCAGATTGTAAAGTGAGTTTGTCCATTTTTTACTCTTATTATTAGAGTTCAGGTGTATGAGATAAATTTAACATTGTCGTACATTTTCTGGGGAATGGTTGGCATCCATGCTACACCGAAATGCTCGATGCCATGGAAAACTGGATGACTTAACCAGAGGGGGAAGTATACTGAGATTTTCAGTGGGCATGTGCCTTAAATTCAGTGAGCACCATTCCAGTCCTGCTGAAGTCAATGCTGTTATTCTGAATTCAGCCCTGGACACCCTTGCTGAGCGGTGGCTTTTGTGGCAGTTGCATGGTTGCCTCATAGATAATTTGAAATTGTGCAAGCTTGTCTGGTATGGTGCTAATTTACTGGCAAGGTCTGGGTACACGGATGCCACACTCTGCTCCAGGGGTGCTCCAGCCATGCCCAGCAGCCAGTGTAGAGGTTTGATTTCTATGCAGCATGACAGGGATATCTGATGGATGGGCTCAGCCTCCCTTTCACACGTTTAGAGATCTCCAGCCAGGCCAGAATTTGCCAGATGACCACAGTGGGGAAGGCATCAGAAATATTTCTGTAAATATAACCCCTCCACACCCCAAAAAATTTATCTAGTTCGTGCATGGGTGTTACACAACCCTTGTTCAGGGCTACAGGAAGTGGCTGGACATTATCTGTCCCGTATTCCAGCTGGGTTTATTTTGGGGTGGTCAGAAAGGAAATCCTAGTGGAGAGGCGGGTGGAACATTTTTGTTGAACTGATGTGAAAAAGAAAAATACCTGGCCATTTGAAAGGGTTTGAACTCTTAGCATAAGGCTCTGGGAGATGGATGAATGGTCAGAGGGAGGTGACGGGCGGGTCAGAGGTCCTGTGGCATAACTCATCACTGTGAGAAATCCCTGTCTCCCAGTGAAAGTCTAAGGACTGGCTGGCAGCAGCGTGATCTGTGGCAGCCAATTCATCAGGAGGATTTCCCGTCTGAATATGCAGATGCGTGCACAATTATTTTACCTATCTCCACAAACAGAGCCCGTGTCCCTGCGAGCTTAAATAAATCTTGGCACTGTCCTTTGCAGGAGGCATTCTGGGTTCAGCCTGGTTGCCTGCATCCTGCAGAGTTTTGTTCAGCACAGTCCTTGCCCACAGCCCGTCTCCTCTTCCCTTTCCGCTTCCCCTTCCTCCTCCTCCCATCCCACTGCAATCACTGCTGCCCAGACCCATCCTTCACTTGCACAAAACTGATTTCTGTTTATGGAGCAGCTGGCAGCAGCAAGGCTTGAGCACTGAGCGATGACTAAGAAACAAGCCCACTTTTCCCTTAGCTGTCAGGAGCTTTTAGAAATAACACCCTCCTCTGAGGAAGTCAGAATAGCAACAGGAAAATAAGTAAAACCTATTATAAAACAGTTGTCCAAGAACTTAGGCACGGCGCGGGGTAGAGATCAATATGCTGTGAAGGTTAAATCTATTTTCACACTGTGTTCTATTTCACAGTTTAATGGTGTTTTAATGTGTCTGTCACTGAGCCCCCTTCATGTTATGCAGGTAGAGGCTTTACAAAGGAGAAATAACGTTGGCTTTACAAGCTTCACAGTAACATCTTATTTACCAGCTGAGATCTGATGCTTTCCTCTCTGGAGATACACCAGGACTATTTTATTTTTATTTTATTTTATTTTATTTTATTTTATTTTATTTTATTTTATTTTATTTTATTTTATTTTATTTTATTTTATTTTATTTTATTTTATTTTATTTTATTTTTATTTTTTATTTTTTATATATTTTTATTTTAATTTTTATTAGTGTTTTATTTTATTTACTCCTTTTTTTAATTTTTAGAAGCCATAACGTGGTGTTGCATTTGCAATAATTTTAGATGGCTTTTGGGGAATGCCTGTAGGGTTGGGAGCAGCAGGAGCATGTGTGTGCTTGTGTAGAAGGGACAGAAATATCTACTGCTGTTTATACAAGCTAAATACATGGAGGATATGCAGAATTCCCAGGCTTGAGTTTGCATCCAATTCACAGTAGTATATTTGAGTGCTTTAGCTTGAACTCAGCTGATGCTGGGATGTTGAATCAGGTTTGGAAACAGCATGAAGGACAAAGTAAAGGTTCTGAGAAAGGATGGGGGAGAAGGAGGGCTGATTTCAGTGGAAAGGATGGAAGGCGAGAGAGAAGGAGCAAAGGCAAAGAAGGAAGTGAGCTATAAAATCCAGGGTATGTGCAGTGCTAAAGCACACAGTCATGTCCTCTGTGTTTGGGGTGAAGAAATTTATATTTCTAAGACTCAACATGCACTCTTTGTTTGGAAGAGGGAGAAAGGAAAAAAAAAAAAACTGTTCTACTTTTATTATCTCTCTTGAGCTTCAGCTAGGGAAGGGAGAGGTTGGGGTACCCTGGTCCGAGGGCACTGCTGGCTCTGTGCAGCAATGGGGCAGCAGATGATCAGGTGTGCTGACCTGCTCGGTGGGGCTGCTTTGACAATCCTCCCCCTGCCTGAGGCTGAGCCAGGGATGCAAGCGATGCAAGGGAGAGCTGAGGGCAAGGATGGCAGAGAGATCACACAGGAGGAGCCACTGGAGCAAGCAGGTTATCCTCCCCCAGCTCCACACCTCAGTCACAGCCCTGCAGTCTGTCAGGGCTGCACACACCTGGGCTTGCTCCACTGACAGAGCCAGGTGAGCCACAGCCCAGCAGCTCCTCTGGTTTTATCACGAGTGAATCTCAGTGCCTGTGTTTGCCACAGGGACTTGCTTCAGGCATCCTCGTGCTGTGACTGAGGTGTGGAGCTGGGGGAGGACAACCTGCTTGCTCCAGTGGCTCCTCCTGTGTGATCTCTCTGCCATCCTTGCCCTCAACTCTCCCTTGCATCCCTGGGAAAGCGTTCTCCTTTGCCTCGTTGCCTTCCCACCTCTCTCATCCTCTGCTCCCTCAGTCGCTCTTTACCCTCCTCTTCCTTTGTCTCGCAGCCAAATGAGTTAACTCTGCACAGCCTCCTGGGAGGGGTGGGCTGTGAGAGGGGAGTTCAGCAGAGGAGGAGATATGATATTAAATCTTCTTAGGAGCAACTTATTAAAATCCTCACGCTTACCCTCAACTGGTCGCTTTGCCAGAGTAAAAAACCTTTGCTCTGCCCAGGTCTGCTGAGGGCAGATGCTTGTTGGAGCGTGAGTTTTTAGACTTGCAGAGCATAGACTTGGCTTAACCTGTGTATCCCACCACAGCAGAAATGTCTGCATTGTGTGTTTTGGCTTTGGTGTGCTGCCTGCTCTGAGTTCATCTCTTTCCCCCCTTCCGCTTTCCATTGTTGGAACAACAATCTTCTGCTGGATGCAGAGCTCAGCCATCCCTGTATTGTGGGGCCAAAACAAACTCTCTGCTAGCCTGTTTTCCATCCTCCACAAGTTAAAATACCAGTGCTGAGAGCAGCTGCCCTCCCAGGTGGGGAGCCTGTTGTCCGAAAATCCAACGACTGACTTCATGGGGCAAGACTTTCTCTCAAGCAATGCTGCTGAGAAATGAATTTATGTCCTTTGGAGGGCTCCAGTGGTTCCCTCCCCAGCCTTTGCCACAGCCACCAAAGTGCAGCCTGGTGAACTGAAACATCGCCAATGTTCTGTGCTGCAAGCTACAGTGCTGAGCACTTGCTTTATCCATGCTTTCCAAATGGATGGAAACCTCTGAGAAAGTCAGGGCTGGGGACAGAAAACTTTAGGGAGACACAATCCTAAAGGAGTGCCAAAAAAATAGCTTCAATCCATGTTTATGCTTCAGTTTTTCAAGTCCAATGTAGTTGAGGATGGTTGTCACCCAATGCCCCTTTCTCAACACCCCTAACACATTCACATCTGGCCTCGTGTGAAATGGTGAGGACAAAATATTTTCCTGTTCAAACTTGTTGTTTGAGTCTTGTGTCTCTGGGTTTTAGTTTGTTTTGGGTTTTTGCACTGTCCTTTACTGTTTAAGGGTTATTTCACCTTCTCCAACCACTAGATCAAGTCCATGAGTATCTGAATTTTAGCCTTGAGTATACACTTTGAAAACTCATTCAACCGTGGCCACCTTACTGAAAAAAGAACTGGATACCTGTTATGGTTCTAATATTTAAGGACCAAATTTATACAAATATGCCGCATTAATGACAGAGTTTTAGATTAAACTGGAAATTTGAGAAAGTTGCCTGATCAAGTGGTTTTGACGTATAATGTTCATTTTTAGAACTAAAACTTTGAAGCCTTGGGCAATCCATGGCCAGGTGCCTTATATCAGGTGTTGGGGTTTTGGAAAAGTGACAAAAGCCACACTGAAGCAGAAATGCTTCATTATTGTAAACTTTCTTTCCTCCTTCACAGAGGAGACCTAAGGGAAAGGATGCTTGGGTTTTTTTGTTGCTGAAAATAAACTTTTACAGAGGTCATTAATGCAATAATATAGTTTGTTTGAAACCTCAGATTTACTGTGGGTTTCCTCGTGAAATATTGAAACACAAATCACAGATTAGAAGTAAATGTAAGGTTAGAGGCAGGAAGACATCCAAAATCATGTGAATTTTAAAGAAATTATTAACACACAGGGATATGATAGTTTAGTGTTGGCTAATTCTTATTTATAGAAGCTAATGGAGGATTTTCTAGTGTGAGAGAATTAATGTTTCTGGTAGCTGAGAGAAGAGTTTTGCTTCTCCTGCTGGGAGAAATTCAGCATTCCCAGGGGATGGTGGCAGAGGGAGAGTTCAGAGATTTGCACAGCTCCTGGAATAGAAATGGGTCTGGATGCTCCCAGATAGGAAGAAAAGAGAATTACTGAGCACCAGCCAGGGCAGAGCTCATGGTTCTGTCCAAAGAGACAACTGTGCAGGTTTGCTGGCACTGTCCATAAAAATTAATAGCTTTTAGAGTATAATTTAGATTTTTCCTTTGCATATTCTGTTAATCAGTCTTGGAAAGTATTTTTCAGAACTTTGTCAAATGAACATTTGAAAATGCTAAATGATGTCACACAGAGACCTTGTCCTGATGGATTTTCATGAGCAATCCGAAATATTGTGGTCCTGGACTCTGAGGTAAAGTTCTTCAGCTGTTCATATTCAGATCCACTTGCATTTCATGTAATATCCACTTGTGGAGATTCTCTACTTGTGGAGGTTTTTAGCTTCTTGAGTACATTTTTGAAGTCATGTTTCTGCCATTGATATTAACTAGTGGCCTCTCCTATTTTCCCAATGTCTAAAATTTTCTCACTTCACATAAAATTCTCCCTGTGAAATTGACCCTACAAAACACCCAGGATGCATCAGCACCACTGAAGCAATTTAAGTGAATCGAAATATCTAAAAAACATTGTTTAAAACCCTCACCTAGACCTGATACTTTGTGAAAATTAGTGGAGTATATAAATTGGAGATACTCATAAAGATAAAATCAGTTCATAACCTGATAATAAGTACTGTGATACAAATTTATACATTTCTCTGAAATGCTGAGGCCTTATTGCCATTTCTTAATTGGAAAGTCACAAACTTAGTTATATGTTTTATTTACATCCCCAGCTACGTTTTATTGCAAGACTTTGGAAAATATTTTGTAACAGTGCAATAGTTCTGACAGTAAGTCAATGTAAGATATCACAGAAAAAAAATCTCAACAATTATCCTTCCCACCCAAACCTTTTCTTAGAAGCAGTATTAGAAAACTTTAATGGCATTTTACTCCCACCATAGGCAAAAGGAGTTTTTTCATTGACTTGAAGGGAAGAAATGTTTAACCCCTTACTTTTTGCTTTAGCAGAGAGGAGTAGTTGGGTTGTTGGGGGATTTTGGATTGAAGCTGAGTTATAATAAACAAGAATAACAATAAATAGTTATAATAAACAGTTCCATTGTAATAGTTATAATAAACAGTTCCATTTAACCTGAATTGAGCAGCTCCACAGCTGAGGTTCTCTTTCTCTGCCTGCATCCCCCTCTAAAAATATCTGCCCAGGTGCCATTGTTATGCAGTGAGAAAGCAGAATCCAGTGATTATAAAATTTCTGCAGTGCTGCAGGCGATGCAGAGGCTGAAATGTGATATCCTGGCCCTGACACAACTCCAACAGAGCTGTCAGAAAGGTCAGGATTTCATTCCAGGTCTGTCCATTTCCAGTGCTCGCTGCACTCCCTTCTCCTGCTCTGTTCCTTCCTTTCCAAACCACTCTGCAGCAAGCACATCCTCTCAACAAACCTCCCTGGACTAACAAATGTAGGTAACAAATAAGTGGGGGAGAGTTTCAAAGTTGGAAATTTCCTTCAAAGCCTTGTGGAAGGGGATGTATTTCGGAGCATGAAGGCCATTCTGGATCCTTGGGCTTTCTCTCACAGCTCTCCTTTCCGTGCTGAAAATCTTGTACCTTTTCTTTTTTTAGATTTGCTAATTCTCTTCTCACCCTCTGTCCCCATGCCAATTCTTCTCACAGTTGTTGCATTAAATGACACATTTACAAGGTGTGATTGACCAGGTTCAGGTCTGAAGTTCAGTACATTACATCTAAAACTCTGATTCATGACTGCAAAATTATATCAACTCAAGTGCAAATTAGATAAACTCAGGCTACCAGTTCTCACCTGAATTTCAGTCTTTCTTAAGAGCATCAAATCATTGCCTGCACCTCTGCTGTGGGAACTCAGTGTGGGCTGCAGTATCTGTCTGAGGAATTGGGGATGCAGCAGGGCTAACTCCTCCTGAAATGGATCTGACCATATTGCCCAGGTCACCCAAGACAGCTGTGACATGGCTAGGGATCAGGTTGAGGCCTTCTGTAACCATGATATTATCCTTTTGAGCAGATTGCTATTTTTTTTTTTTTTTTTTTTTGCCACTCACAAACCCATACAAAAAAACTCATACCAGTGGAGATGAGGATTTCTGTATAATTGTGAGTCTGTGAGAATGGGCTTGATCTTCACACCAGATTTTTTGGATATACATCCATATTTCCATTCAGGTTAAGGTTAAATAAGGTTAAGTTTCCTTAATGGTTTATTTGAAACCTGTTGCATACTTTTTGTATTTGTCTTTAGTGAAATATTTACATTTCTTCAGTGAACACTGAACCAAGTCACAACGATTAATAAACACTATAAAAAAGCAAAAATATTCCCCATATTCACATCCATAGCCAGTCATTCCAAGCAATCCTTTTTTTTTTATGACATATATTTCTAAAACCTCTTTATTACTGCTATTTTTTCCAGATTTGGTCTTCAGGTCAAGCTGGACTTCACTATGTTGTGGACCCATCTTGCAGCTCTGTCACCTGATGCTCAGGAATAGAACAGCCAAAAGCTTCTGCCTGGAAGCAGGTGATGGACTGGAGCAGCTTTTATCCTGCTGGTGAGTGTCCTGTATAATGAGGTGTGTGTGATGACCATGAAACATCTTATTTTCATCCCTTACTGTGTCCATTTTTGCTTGCTTCTGAACTTGGTAATGATTGCAAAGCAGCAGCTGGGAAAACAGTCACATCTCGAGTAATACACGGAGGATTTTAGGCGCTGCTAAAATCAAAAGAAGCAATGGGCCAATCTCAAAGAAATCACCTGCAGAACATCAAATGGCCAGAAGGATTTTAAATGGCCATTTATTCCAGGAACTGGTAGCTTTTGTGTAATCATACTTAGATGTATCATCAAGTTCAGAGGGAGAAGTCCCACTCTTAGGAGGAGTGTTAGTAAACAAATAAACCAAGGGACATGAGGAAAGGTAATACCTTTTATTTGACACACTAATCTCAGTTGTGGGCAAGGAGACAAGATTTCATGCATTGAAGCCTGTTGTCAGGGCTGAGACAACACACTGGTTTTCTGGTTGCAGCTCTCAAGTTCAGGACTGATCACATCTCATTCTACCTCAACACATACAACCACTACAAGGAGCTGCAGATCTCTTTTAGTGAGAGTTTCAACTGCAAACACAGTTCTTCAATTAAATTCATTAAGAATGAAGAATTATTCACAGCTGCTGGATTATGATCAGGACACAGCCTAAAAATGAAGCTAACTTTGACTTTCATTCTGTTTCTTAGCAAACTGGTCATGTGTTTTCCCAGCAGGGTTGCTGGAGTGAAAGTGTCCACTGTGTTCTGGCCCAGTGTAATCTGCATTTCTAATTAAGGCTATTTGCAAGTCCAGCTATCTGACATGTGCAAATAACAAATAATAAAGCAATGAGAGCAAGCAATCTGCAATGAAACCTTTGTTTTAAATTTCCTTCTTTTATCTTCTCTCATATAAATGTCGAGTGCACAAAGGATGCCTTGGCAATGGCACTCACTCACTGCTGCAGAGGGCTTGGGCACTTTTGGTTCTTCTGCTTTCCATCTCTAGGGAGTTTCCCATTTGGGCAGGGGGTGTTTGATAGAAATGGCTCTGTGTGCTTGTAGATCCTGCTGGTTTGGGGTAGTTCAGCACCTTGCAGGGCTGGCTCTGCAGCTGCAGCTTGGCATTCATTCACCTTAAGCATCCTTCCCTCTTGGAGCTCTCCATGGTTGGTTCAGGGGCTGGGCAGAATCATCACCATGTTCAAAACCAGATCTTCCTAAATTACTCACTTTTCAGGTTTCCAGGCTTTGCTCTCTTGGAAAGAGAAGTGGATTTCAAAACTCCTAAAACAGTTTATACTTCCAGCCTATTTTTTTTCCCCCAGACCATTTTTTTTCCTGATAATTTGACACGTTTTTGCAAACAGTCTCTGCTTTCACCTGCAGTCTCACATAGAAACCGAGCTTGTTTCACCTGCCTTGCCACCCTTCCTGCTTGGTACCTCATCACTGGCTTTGGCTCTGCCCAGGTACCCCACTCTTGTAGCCCCAGGCTGGCTGAGAGACATCCAGACTGCCCCACTGCTCAGGCTCGATACCTCTGATTTGGAAACTGCTCGGAGACAGGAGAAAATTATTTGGAAACCAAATCTCCAAAGGTGTGCATTGTCAAGGGAAAGGTACATTATCTAACATGATGTATACATGTGTTGAGAAGTTGCAACAGGTTGGTCTAAATCCTGAATTGCTTTTGAAAAGGAAGAGAATTTCAAGCTCTATGTTTTTTTAGGCTCCTTCTCACTGCTAAACCTTTAGCAGTCCCTTCTTTCTATTATTCATGATTTCTCTGCTGTTCTCATAAGAGGTTCATGATGATTTTTGATTTTAGAAGACAACGCTATAAAAAGCAATTAAAAAAGTCAAAATATCAATAGACTTGTGATATATAACCACAAGACTTGGCAATACTTCATTTTCCTTCAGATTTAGTGTCTTCTTATGCACAGGTTTTCTCAGATTTCTTTTGTGAGGAAACAAGACTGGAGCTCTCATTTTGCTGGGCATAGAAAAGAAAGAAGAAGAGAGGAATAGTGGACCTCTGCTATGATGGGAAAACCTCATTTTTGTCTCAGTCATTTGAGTAAATGTTTGCTGGATGGAGGAGTTTGCTCTTGTGGTCAGATGGAGGAAAGCTGGAATGAGGATGTTTGACCTGAGAGCTCTTCTCTGTGAAGAGATAAGAAACAAAACTGGAGGGGAACATTCAGAAAAGGTAAATAACCTGTGAAGTGTTTAGTCTTTGTCCTGTTTGGGCTATTTTGTCTGTTTATCATTGTATTGCTCTGTCCATCCTATGTTTTTGTTGCTCCCAAAGTGTACCCAACACAGCACTATTTGTCCTTTTCATGATTCCTTCTACCCTTTGGCACTGCAATATGCAGAACATGTTGGTGAACAGGATGAGACATAGATCCATTTAAGTAATTTCTCATTATTACCTCTTTCCATGGTCTAAAATCCAGCAGGATCTCATCTCTGGTGTGATTCGTAGCCAGGAAGACAAGAACACAGCTGGAGGCTGCAGTATGCAACAGGTATGAAAAGGAAGGGAGATATTTTATGCTGCTGTTATCACCAAAAATAGACCTGTAAGACCAATAATGGAAACCATCAAGATTAAATACAAGTAAGGGAGAGCACAGGTGAATCTCACTCTTTTATTAGCTGCAGAGAAATAAATGTTAGGGACAGATAATCCCAACCTGTCACATGCAGCTTTTATTTCCAATATAATATTAAAACAACAGCATGGAAAAGGAGAATTCCCATCTTCTTCCAGCCACTGCAGAAGCCCAAACCAAGACAAACCACGTGTGACCCTTGGTAGGTCAGACCTGGGCAAGTCTCACCCACCCTGTGAGGACAGGGAGAGCCCAGCTCCGGGTGCATGGGGGTGAGGAATTCTGAGATCCTCTGATGGGAAAGGTCAGGAGAGCATCGCCGTCCCTTCCAGGAGCTCCAGCACCGAGGGGAAAAATAAATCACACAAAGCTTAAATAGGAAACCGCAGCTGCTGTCAGATTAAATCTGTTACAAGTGCATTCCACTGCCTTGCTGAACAGTGTTTTATTTCACACCTCAAAATGTGAGGCCCTGTGCCATGGACTTGCTCCTTTTTCCCTATTCCCCCTAGATGACTTAACAAGCTGAAAGTGCAGCTGGAAATTAATGCTTCCTGTCTTTTTAAATAATGTGACATTGAAATCTTGGTATTTAATGCGTTGGCATTTAGCATGCCACAATATTTCAGTTGCTTTGCAGTGGTTGGGGTGCAGAAGTGTTATTACAGCTGTTCTGAAATTCTGACAAAGAGGTGCATTTCTCTCTTCTTTTTTTTTTTTTTTTGTTTCTTTTTTTTCCCTCCACTCTGTCCCTCCATAATTGCTTTTTGCTGCATCTCTGAACCGTAACCATGGCGATCTGCCACATTCATCAGAGGACCCTCTTGTTGTTTTGCTTGTGTGAATGTAAGAAGGGGAAAAAATATAAAAAATAAAAAGAAGAAAGAAAGAGGAGGCATACAATATTTGCAGAACTTTCCCCCAAAAAAGCACAGATTTCTCTTTTTTTAATCCCCCTCCCCCTGTTTTTTTTCTTTTCCTAAGGACAGAAGCTGCATTGGAGAAGTGGCCTGGCCAAAACACCAAGGACTTGTTCATGGCCTAAAAAAGGGAGAGGAGGAGTCTGGGTCTGGAGGTGTCACTCTGTGGAGAACAGGCTTCGATAACTGGAGCTTTCAAGCCATTCCCCCCTGAAAGAAGGAATTGTTATGTGCAGAAAGGGCAGGAAAGGTTGACCCTTTTCCATTTCTGTCTGATGACAAGCTGGTCCTTGTTTGAAGAACGAGTTCATGCAGAACACCATTACCATAAACTCATGCCATTTCTGACTGGGGTAGGAGAAACTGCTTGGGTTTGGACAGGAGCTGCCCTTCCCTGGGTTTGCTGGGTACCTGGTCTGTTCCTCATGCCATGGGTGGTGAGGAAGGAGAGATGTTGAAACCACTGGCTGTGATGACGCAGGCAAGGGGTGAAGGGGAAAGGAAATGTTCATGCTCTGACATATTTTTCTACATCTGACACCTTGGTGTATTTCTTTATGACTGCTTCAAGGATCTTTGGAAGTCAACCTGGAGGCTTTCACGTAGAGGGACTTGGGCAGTTCACCTTTGCTCATGTTCTGGAGGTACTTCAAAGGGATAGGAAAGTGTCTGACATCCAAAGTGTCCTTTGACAAGCTTTGCCCACCCAATCCATCACTTTGTTGGTGGACTCTTCAAGACACAAGGAAAGAAAAGCTAGCAGTGGTTGTCAGAGGGTCTTTGTGGCATCCTGTAGTGTGGAACATAGGACATGTAACTTCCAGTGTCTGTCACATGAGACGACTGGGGATGAGGATTTGGTATCCTACAAAACCTAGCTTGTTCTGTAGAACAAGCTGTAGAAGAGATTTGTCCCCCTGTAGAGGTAACTCAGCTCATTTCCATGGAGCAGAAACAACAACCTGACATTATTTTGCTCTCCTTCAACATGACAGCCTGGAACAGAGTGATGAAGCAGCTGTGCTCTGCATCCTATGGCAGCACTCACTGGGTGATTTTGAGAGATTTCCTAAATGTCCTTGCTGTGGCAGTCATCTGCAGCAATACCCAATTGTCTTGTAAACCGGTAGCTCTTGACACAAAGCTTCATCTGAATGAGTAATTGCGCGTCCCAAGGCTGTGAGTTGTTGTAATTGGGGACTGGGCTTTGTTTTGGCTTTTCATCATTTGGCACGGGAGCTCTGGTGTCTGGGACTTCAGAGCAGCAACAGGCTGGTGCAATTCACCCCCAAGCTGAGTTTGAAACTCCTTCAGTCTCGTGTTTGTGCCCTGCCATGGCTGGTAGTGCTCACTGTGGAGCTGTGACAACTAGGGGAGCTTTTCTGCTCCTCCTTTGCTCTCCCTCAGCCAGCTGCACCTTCTCTAACTTCCTCATACAGTGGAAGTTCCACTTATTTCCTCACGCCTCAGCAGTGGTTCTGGTGGGTCAAAACCTCCATGTGTGCTGCCAGTGCCCCATTTCCCAGACTGGGATCCCAGCCCGTGTCTGAGGTTCCTGCCACTGCCCAAAGCAGGGCACACGTCCCTCCTGCCATCAGCACAGAAATCCTGGGTGTTAGGGGATTCATATGCTCGGCGGTCATGGGATGGACATGCCAAGAGGAAGATATCACCTGCTACACACTTGAAGGGCTTATTGAAGAGACACCAAAAAGAAACAAGTGTAGAAGGTCAGTATGCCGGGGTAATGAAGTTAGGGAGGAGTATCCAACCGACCACTTTTATCTATGAAGAGCAAGAAGAAGGGATTGGAGCCAGTTATGGCCCTGAAGTTAGCGCAAAAGAGCAAAACCTCAGCATTGGTTCTGGTGGGTCAAAACCTCCGTGTGTGCTGCCAGTGCCCCAGTTCCCAGACTGGGATCCCAGCCTGTGTCTGAGGTTCCTGCCACTGCCCAAAGCAGGGCACACATCCCTCCTGCCATCAGCACAGAAAGCCTGGAGGAGGCAGGAAGGTTCCCCAGGCAAAGCTGCTCATTGATGTGCCTCAGCCTGGGCATTTGCTGGCAAGGAAGAGCCACCAGAGCATTGCTCAGTGACCTGAGAGGTATTTGGTTAGAAAATGTCTGGTTCTGTTCTCGTCTGGGAGCCATTTGATCCGTCCCCAAAGATGCAGCACAGTGAAGGCCCTGGGGCCCTCCCATGGGTGACAATGGATACGTTGGGGTCTGCACAGCAAACCAGGCTGTCTGCAAGTCAAAAAGTCTTAGAGACCCTTTTGTAGGTGGGATTGTCAATACAGAATAACAAAGCGAAAAGCACTCCGGGCTAAATGTTATCAGAGATTATTTTTAACTTTATTTTTACTCTTTCTGATGTGTTCTTCAATCTGTCTTGTTGATGTTTATTTTTCTGTTTGCAGTAAGGGTCATGTGTCATGCCTCCCTTGCATCAGGTGCCATACAACCATGTCCTGTCCTTCCCACAAACAGGTCACAAAGTCTTTCTCTGGGCATGAGCTCTCACTGGCTCTGTAGTCACTGACTTGTACATGCCCTGTAACAGGAATTTCTTTAGAGGGTATAGGACACCTCATTTCTCTCAGTTTTACCTCCTAATTGGAGGTAAAACAGGACATAAAAAGTGCAATAATATTTCAAAATATTTTCCATAATCAAAATTCACAATCAAAATTAAGAATAATTATAAATGCCTTGAAATCCAGTGTATTTATATTTGGATATTTTATACAGGGAAGCTTATTTGCCCTGGAGTTGTTTTCTTGCTTTCTGCTCTTTTTTTCCACATGCTTCCTCCACATTCCCTAAAAACCTGGGACCCAAACAGTAAAATCAAAATAGATTTTCAGGTTTTTATCCATCATAATGTAGAACTTTCAAAAGGCTGAAAATTCCCTGCTGAATTCTGAAGTAGTGTTTATCTATGGAAGAATGCTCTGTGTGTTGTTTGCAGGGGGCAATCAGAGGACAAAGGCAGAACCTTTTTTATGAGTAGGACCTGCACTAAATCCCGTTCTACCATGTTCTGTTAAGGATTCATTGAGTACATATCTGTAGATGTAGAAACCTGCTAGTGAAAATAGATATAGAGGTAAAGCTACTCATTAATGACTTGAAAAGAGGTAAATTAGGTGATGAGCAATAAAAAGTGAAACACCAAGTTTTCACTGAACAACTGTCTTAACTTTTTTTCCCAAGGAAAATAGGACAATGAAGGAGTTATGTAAGGTCCCACTGGACCATGTGAGCTCCATCTTGGGAAAATACAGGAGCTCTGGGAATGCAGCATCTCATCTCAAGGAAAAATGGCCACAGGATGAGGTGGGCTTTGGAGATAGTTGTGAATGTGATACAAGCCTGAGGTGCCAATTTAAATTTAACTTTTTTTCCCCTAGAGGTGAGCAAGGCCTGGGAGTTTCCAGCCTCCTGCAGATGAAAAACAATAAAGAGATTCTACAGGGATGTGTCTTGGTGGGACTAGAAAGGTGCTGTTTCCATATTGCTGATCTCTGAGGGAATTGTTCCAGTGTAAGGTAGGTTCTGAGGCACAAATGACTTTCATTTTTTCCAGCTCTATTTCGGTTGTGTTATGGCTGAGCACAAAATAGGGCTCAGCAGGGCCATTTGGTGGAGCTGCCATAGGCTGGAGCTTTCCACACAGGCTGTGTGATGATGAGCACCACGAGCTGTAATGCCAGGTAGAGCAAATGCAACTCAGAGCTGAAAATTAAATATTTTTAATTAAAATCCACATCTGCAAGCTGAGAGGCAGGGTTTGGCTGCTGAGCTGTGCTGCCACGCTGGGATCACCAGTACCAGGGATGGTGATTCCAGAGAGGCAGCCAGCAGATCTCACTGGTTAATATTTAAAAAGGTGCTGGTGCCCAATGGAAAATGTTTTGTGAAATGCCCTGTCAGGAGTGATTGTATCTGCTTGTGAGTAGTGTCACAGGTGGGGAGCATGGCTCTCCCTCCTGTCAGGGGCAAGCCAGGCTTTTATGAAGGTTCCAAGATGCCTTTTGGTGCAATGGCCACTGAATTTGTTGTTGTGCCAACGGTGTGCCATGAGCTCAAACTAAGCCATCCTCAAAGTTCCTCTAAATTCCTGGCTGCTCTTTCCACGGCTTTGGATAACATCTTTTGACCATCTCTTGACCATCTCTCTGTTTTTGCTGAGGAGAGATGGAAAAGGTGCTGGTAGGGTTACCAAGCCAGGGCTTTGTCCTGCACGTCCCACATGCCCCACACTGCTGCTGCCTCTCCTCTGGCCCCACTGCTGCCCCACAGCACCCCCTGAGCAGGGCTTGTGCCTCTCTGTGTTCTGTGGGGTCTGCTGGAGCTGGAAACACCTGCCAGGAAAGGTTTCATTTCACCATCTCTTTTTGGTTTTTAATGGAATAACTGAATCAGTCTCACACCGTCCTTCCTCATGCAGCTACAGAGGCAAGGAGGAGCCAATGAGGAGTTAATTACATTCCTCTGCACCTCTCTGTCTATGTTATAGGCCGTGAGAGAGCAGGTCTGAAGCCTGTTAGCAATGATTTCAAAGCAGGAGAGTAGACAGCATATTCATACCTGGTTAATATGCCTCAGCTCTCATCAGCATTTAGCTACCCCCTACTCTGCCTTTACTGCTGTGTTGGTTTTTCTATGCAAATAGATCTAATAGTATGTTTTTCATGAAAAACAAACAACAAAACCTGTATCCTAATATCTTTTAGCAGGCAAGGAGTAACGTCAAGTGGCAGATTAAGAAAAACATGCCAGAAATATTTAGAAAGGCTTTGGGGAAGAGAAAAGCTTGAGCTTTCTGTTCAGTTCCCAAGTTTCAGGTTTGTTGTTCAGGTTTGTGTCTGCTTAAATGGAGAAGCAGGAGTGGTGAGAGAGAGCAGAGAATTTACAGACTTGGAACATGAAGATCTCAGCGAGACAAAAGCTTGTCACCCTCATGTGTCTTCCCAATCAGTTTGGAAACAAGACATAATCAGCTGAGGCAGTCTGAGCAAACAGGGTTATCGTTCAGCCTTCTCTGAAAGTGACCAGATTAATACTTAATTCTGTTAAACAAGAAGTGAATTTTGGAGAGGCCAGCCCACCTTGGAGAAGGGTGGCTGTCAGTGCTACAGAGCAGGCGGTGAAACACGAATGGTCAGGTTCAGTTTTGTTTAAAATCAATTTCATTTGCTCTAACACAACCAGGTTGTGTTGGTTATTTTCAGTAATGGCTGGGAATAATTAATTCTCTTTTGATTTAACAAATCTCTCACTCTCTCTCGTCACTCTAACAAAACCCCCAAGTTTTATTAAAAAAAATTACTTTGACACCAAATTAACTCAAGATTTTTAAACCAGTTGTCAGTGTGCCTTTAAGTCAAATCCTCTTTCCACTTTTAGCACAGACGCACGAAAGAGGAGGCTGCTGTTCCTCCACGAGCACGGGGGAAGATTGAGTTGTGTGTGGGAGGACAGAACAGGAGAATACTCCAGTTACTTGGGCCACTCCTCCAGCAAAATTAATAAGTATTGTTAGAAAGTACTTTGCAGGGTAAAAAAAAAAAAAAAAATTTAGCTCCTAAGTGTAGTCGAATGATGGGGCTGAGCTGGCAATAATAATAATTAAGAGGAAAAAAGAATTGAAAAAAAAGGTGGCTAATTTTCCCCACCATTCAGACTTATTCTGGGGAAACAGGAGATAGCGCTTTTGTCGCTGTTTCCAAACTGGATAAATCACCCAATCTACAAGCCATAACAAATCTTTCTTCTGTTCCAGCTCTTTCTGAAATTATTTTTCCTCCAGAGAGGGAGGATTGCAGCCCCAAACTTGATTCTGAGGGGTCCAGGATATTCAAGCCTTCAAAGGTCATTCAGACACAAACTAAGACAGACCATCTAGCAAGCATGCGGGGATTGAGTTCAAAATCAAATCTAGGTACTACAAATACCCTGAAGAATTTTCTTTCCATTTTCTATTTTGCCCCATCACTCATATATTGTACTATTGAGTTATCTAAAGAAATAAAGCATGTTTATGTCATCTAGGTATATTCAGCAAACTTTATTCCTCTCTCAAGAGTTCATCCATCAGTTTCAGCCTCCATCTAAGCTGGGGACATGTGGATCTGTGAGTATATCACTGCATCTTTCTACATCCTGTTCATTATGATGGCTGATCAGCAATTTGGGCTCAGGGAAAGGCACAAACTCAACCCAGACAAACCCCACAGGCCTGCCAGAATACAAAAAGAGTGAGGAGGGGATAAATCCTTTTTGCTCTCCAGAAGTAACCACAGAAACCTGATGCGTAAGATAAATACAATGCAAATAAAGAGGAATCCAGTCTCCTTTCAGCCCTTTGGGGTTATACTGACATGCAGGATTCATGTCTCCTTGGCAATACAGCCTCTTTCAAAGGCTTATCAAATTCCAGCTTAGATTCCCTTGTGTTTAATTTTAGAAAATGATAACAGAGTTTCAATGCTCAAATAATAAATACCTGTGTTGCTTTATTTTCATGGTGAGATGATTCTTGGTTGATCTATAATTAACTGATCTAGTTCCAATGGTGTCCTTCAAATTACATCATCTTTCTTTACTGTTCCCCTGGTCTCACCATCCTGAATCCTGAATGCGTTTAGGAAGAATCATCATAAGTTCTTTTCAATCTTTAGGTGTTTAAATAAGACAAAGTCCCTTAACCTCTTCAAGAGGGAGCCAGTGCATTCCTGTCACATTTTTATACCCTATTCTGCACTCGTCCCAGTGAGGTGTCTGTTCCTAAATACCAGAACTAGATGGAATATTCCCACAAGTTTTTATCAAAGCTTTGAGCATTGATAGCTTTATATCAAAAACACCTCTCCTAGCACAGTCTAGCCATTCCCTAAATGACCAATAAGCCAGACTCTTTCTTTCCTTTGTGGCACATATTACTTTTTTCCAAGCTTTTGGCATCTCTCTTTCCAGGACTTGGTGAATCTTTGGAAGAGTGAAAAGATGTGAAAATTCCAGTTTGAGGAAGCCAGAGCTTTGGTTGTTGATGAAATCTTAAAATTCCATTTCTTCTTAGCCTCTCCTCAGCCATTTTCTGCACAAGTTGTGCTCCAGGCAGAGCAGAGCTTGTTTCTGTGCCTCGACAGAACTGGTAAGATGCATACAAATCCCATGGCCATTAATAATAATGATAATATTATTAATAATAATGATAATAACACCTGCATGGTAGTCTAGGTGAACCCCTCTTAGCCTTTCTTCTCATGCGTTTCCAAACCAGCAGATGAAAAGGGATTTGCAAATGCAATGAGAGCATCAGCCATGCTCTAAGCAGCTTTTGCTACTGAGTTTTGCAGAATTACAAGTCAAATTTGTGTTGCCTATCAGGTTTCCTAGGAACCACAACATGAGTTGGAGCAAGTGGTGGGGACTGAGGGAATTGCTCAGGTGGTGCTTCTGCAGCTCCAGGGTGGTTCCCCTGTGTGTGATAAGGTCAGACCAGTGGGGACTGTCCTAAGTCATAATTCACTTTTAGATCAAAGATCATATTTTGAGATGAAGAACGCAATTATGAATAGTTTATAAACTGTTAGTAAATTATTAATAGGGAAGAATACCCAAGTCATGAATAACATGTTATAGATTATTTAAAGCTCATCAGTTCTGGTAGTGTAGATGAATATAAACCTGGCTAATAAGCACAGTATTGAACAGCCCATAACAATCGATTTGCTCATTATTAATATATCTATTACTGCCTTATTAATGTGTTGTTCACTATTTATGTGATTGCTCTGCCAGTAAATTAATCTAAACAGATTTCTTTTTAAACAATAATTTATTTGGAAAAATTATTGTTCTGCACTCTGATTTTGGAATTTGTTGAAGAATATGCATAAGCACCCTTTTGTCCCTGTAGTAAATTAAAAACATTTGACTGTTTATAATGGCTGCCCAAAAGGTGGTATTTCCTCTGCCTCTGCTATCAAAACCCCTTTCCATAAACTAATCAAATTAATGTGCAGCCAAGGGAGAAATCTAAAATAATTATGTTGATCTAGGGCTTTGAAAGGAAAAAAAATTGACAAGCAGAAAGTTATCAGGCCTGTTGGAAGTGTGGTCCATGTGAGAATACCCTGGTGAGATGGGTGGGATCTGCAGCTCTGGTTGCACATGAGCACAGCTCCAGGGGTAGCAGTGAGGAAGGAGCTGGTGGGGTGAATATCAGGAAGCATTTCCTGGCAGTGAGGTCTGTCTGAGGTGGTGGAAGGGTCTCCCTGGAGAAATGGAGGAAGTCCTGTTGCTGGAGTCAATTAAAGGCCAGTCTAGACAAGCCCTCCATTAGGATATTCTCCCAAGGAGCGCCCTTGCAGACAGAGAGGGAAATGACATGAGGGATGGGAAAATGACCTCATCCATCTCTGTCACCTTTAAAATGCAGAGGCTATGTTGGTGTTGGCTACCCCTCCACAGAGGATGCCAGTAAAGATATTAATCGTGGAGATGGTTTTGTGATACGGCTGGGAAGGAGACAGTAAATATCAGTGACTCATAAGAATTGGCAAAAAGGTCCTTCTGACGCTTCTTTTGGTCACTATTTTTGTGGTGAGGTCGGGATAATAATCAAGCACGTGGGGAAAGTTATTTGGTTCATTTATAGAGCCCAATCAGATAGCATTTGGATTTCATCATCATGAAAGATAACAAAAGAAAAAAGATTAAATTGCAGTGCACCTAAAAGCATTGGAGTGTCCTCCACTGGAGACAGTCATCTTGTCTCCATCCAGAGCTGCATTCCTCTAGACCTAATGCTGTAGCATAATCAATAAAAGGAGCTCAGCTCCACCTGGGTAATGGCAAAGGGCTTTATTTTACCCCTCTTGGCCCTGTGGAAGCATCAGCAGCTGCTTGGTGGCCTTTGCTGTCACAAAGCTGCCACCCTGGTGGGAGGGTGGTACATGGGACACCCACCATCAGGATGTCCCTGGCAGAGCAGGAGGGCTCTGGGGACATCTCTGCCCTCTCCACCCTGGTGCCTGGCAGATGGGACACAATCAAGGACCCCGTCTGCCTGCCTGGCAGTGAGGTGTTGGAGCAGCTGCCTGTTGCTTTTGTGGGCACCATAAATGTGATCAGATTTAGGGGCTGCTCTAATTTATACAGCACTGGCACCTCCAAGACAGCTGGGAAGCAAGAGTGGCTCTAAAACATCACAGTGATGCACCAAATAAGTGCTTAGCTCAAAAACTGGCCCTGTGCCTCACGCAGACTGACAAGGGTCTGTCAAAATCTACCTGTGCAGAAGAACAGGGAGGAGATAATGATGGTTTTTACCTTGCAAAGGTAGGAATTATTTTCATCCTGTGCAATAAAAGCTTAATGGTGTACATGCAAGGCACAGCTGTACAATTCATCTCGTAGTCAGAATGTTATCCTGAAAATTAGGTTTTAGTTAACAAAGCACACAGCAATTCTCCCCTCATCCAACAGCTAGAAGTCCTGAAAAAACCAGGTAGGGGAGCCAGGCTGGGAGTAATTTTCTTCCCTCTCACAAAACATAAATTGCTTTTGACTATTTGTTTGTTTGTTTTTGAAGGCATTTATTTATTTATTTATTTTCGAGTTTCCAAGGTCATTAAAAATGAATGCAGGCCTTTAAATTTCTAAATACCAGAGGAGCTCCCGTCAGCTTTCATCCTGCTGTCAGTGTCCTTTTCGGGAATATCGCAGCCGCAGACGCGGAGGAAACGCGCCCGGCCGGTGGATAACGCCCGACTGGCCTCTGACCCTGGGGTTAAACTGCTGTCTGGGCTGTGCAGACCAGCATCCCCCCTTCCCAGGGATGGAGAGCTGCCAGCCAGCTGTCAGCGTGCCAGGGCATTGCATCCAGCACAGGCATGTGAGGATATGGTGTCTTTTTAATGTCCCTTCCTTTCATGCCCCTCTGCGTTCACAGGGATGCAGGGGATTGTGTGAGCTGGTGCTGAGCCTCCCATCAGTTGTGTTTTCATAGCTGCCAACTAAATCTGATTAGTTTGTCTGCATTCCCGGGAAAGTAAATCTGCTGTTTATCTCCAAGTCCATCAAATCCTGGTTATTTCAACTAATGCTTGTTAAGGCATATTATTATTTATTTTCCTTGCTGTGCAATAGCCACAAGGATTTTTACAGTCTGTTGAATTATAGGTAAACGGATGGTTTATCAAGCTAATACAATGAGACTGGTAAGGCAGAGCCAGGCTCTCTGAGCCTCTTGTTCAATAAGGGAAGGGACAGAATGACAGAGATTCATGTAGCTTTGATTTGGTCCTGATGGCACTAAGGACGGAGGAGTGATTGCTGTTGTTGGAGCTGGGCAAGCCACCAAAGCGGTTTTTAAGGGGTCTTTGACTGCCCTGCTTGCTACAGTCCCCCCATGGCCTGCTGCAGGACAACTTCTGCCTAAAATCTGCAACCAGAACATGCCCTTCCCAAAGCCTGGGTATGCCACAGCTTCATTAACACCACCTCCAGCTGGCTCAGGCTGGGTATCAGGGAATGAGGGGCACTTTCCTTACAGTCCATTATCACAGTGGTGTTTGCTGCTGCTCAGGTGACTTGGCTCCTTTCTGTTCCTCCCTGGCGCAGCAGTGTTTGCACTTGCAATAATACTGTGAGTTTAGAGATGGGAAATTGAGTTTAACTGACTTTCCCCAAGACATCCACAAAGACTGTACAGAGCAAATGAACGAACTGGGGAAACAGATCCTGAGCTAAGCCCTGCCCATCCCCACTCCATTCTCCTTCCTCCAGCCTGAGATGGAAAAGAGAGGTCACATGCTTTAAAGCATGGCAAACAAGCAAGAGTAGGCATGGGACTGAACAGCTTCCAAACAGGATCTTCCTGAAATACATTTGGCAGTTCAGGTGCAGAAAAGACTCATCATTTCCCTCTCTATTATATTTATGCTCAGCTGCTGCGTTCCCCAGATGTGCTTGCATCTTTGGTGGGTGAAACAACTCCTGGGAGGACACAATCTGGACAGTTTTATTAGAGCCAGTTTTCCTGCACTTGGATCTTCCCAAGCTTTGACTCAGAGCTGGTTCTCAGCTGGATGCAACAGGGTCTTTCAGGAACACACATGAACAGAGTCACTGGTGCTCATCAGTCACTTGGGCAGGATATTTTTCTCTCAGCGTAGGAGCTCCTAAGGCTTGTTTTTCTCTTTCTAAAAGTTATTTAGAAAGTGGGTTTATTTATACACATGGATGTATTTCTATTGTTGCCATGAATTAATTTTTATGAAGAAAACCTCAGAGGTGATTTTTAATTTGGAAGTAAATAGGTGAATCCCACAGTAACACTTAGCAGGTTCATAACAGATCTTTTCCTCAGATGGTAAAGGCCTATGGTTAGTCTCAGTTTGAGTCTTGACTTTATACATCTAGAAATTGGAAAATCAAACTCAAAGTACAGCAAGTGCAGCAGTTCTGGTTAGCAGATATCTGGTAAGAATGTGGAGGACAGCATGAATGCAAATTACTCTGATTTGGGTGTAAGTCGTTGTATTTGGCTTAAACTCAACATGGTTTAAGCTTCCTTCAAGGATCCCTTCCACACCAAAACCCCTCACATCCCGAAGTATTCAAGCCTAGGCTTAAAACACACCCAGGCTTTGGAGAGCACATCTGCTGGCAGCAGCAGCAGCTGTACAAAAGCCTCCTCTACTTGCTTTCATCTCCTTCCTAATGGAAAGGAAAATGGAGCATAAAGATATTCCGCAGAAGGTTAAGTGCTCCTGTCGAAATGCGGTGGGTTTGGAGGAGTCAGTGAAGCAAAGCGGGGCTGGGGGAGCTTGGAGAGGGCAGGGGGGGCCTGGAGGGGATGCACTGGGCTCTGTTGTTGGGCTGCAGATGTGTTATTCCAATTAACTTGAAAGCGGGAATGCGAGGGGCGAGCGGGAGGGAAGGTGAGGAAGCGTTTTTATGGCAGGAGGCGAAGCCTACCCTGCAGACAGTGATGGAGATGGCCCTTCTGGTCTCTCTGAGGTCGTCTGGTTTTATGTGAGGGGAGAGGGGCAAAGCCAGTGCACGAAACCCAAACAGGAAGGGTCTGAATGGCGCATGTGGAAGAGCTTAACAGGCACATGCTTGACCCAGGTCTTGGATTGCTCATCACCGAGCAGCCCTGTAATTACAGGCTTTGCTGGACAGTCACTACGGCGAGTTACAGGATAAGCCACTTGCCTTAATTTGATGACAAGCACTGCAGTTTGACTGCGTGTGGTTGTCAAGGTCCTTGGGCTTGTTGGGTGGATGGATGGCATCAGGATGTATGTAGATGAAAAGATTTTTAAAACGTTCCTGCTGGATTTCAACGCTGAAGGTGCCTATAATTGCACTGTGGTGAGAGTCTGGTGAGTTAATCAGCATTTCAGGCTGAAAAAGAGGTGGGAAGGAAGTGTGTGTGTGCGGGGAGGACATGATAATACTGAGAATAAAAGTTAATTAAAAAATAAAATCAAGAGAAATGTGTCTCTAAGGCCACTTCTTTTGCAGAGACCACCTGTCAAACGCTTCCCTGTCTATAAAACCCAAGATTGGCTTCCAGTCTACTCTGCAGTTCTTTAATTTTTAATGCCCCTCCCCTGGTCTCACAGGTGGCTATTATAGACAGAAGCTGTCGCCTGTATGGATACAGATGTGTGTAATGCATGCACTGAACACGAGTGCTCAGGATTTGGGAACTGACACCAGCCGGGAGCGGGAGCTGCCAGAGCAGGTTGTTAAAACTGCAGAGAGCAAAGTGTCTCAGCGTTGTTAGGGATTGCCACGTCTCCTCTTCCTTCTCCTTCTCTTTTTCTTGCCTCTCCAAAATGTCATCTTGGGGAATTTGAATTGACAGCATCGCTAGATGGTGAACTGCAGGCACAGGGAATTCAGGGTGTGGGTTGTGTATGGGATTTTGAGGTAAGAACTGCTGGTTTTAATCCTCCTCTCTGTTCCAATCCTCGGCTTCCCTGTTGCAGCAATTCCAGGTAAAAAAAGCAAGGAGTCATAATTCTTTACCTGACTCACAGGGGTGCTGTGAGGCTCAGTTAGTTAATTATAGTAAAGCTTCTGAATAATAATCATAATAACACTTAGCAAATGAAAAGCGAGCATTATTATCGTTAAAGTAATGACAAGGCACCCTGCTGAAGGAAGCAAATATAATGCTGATTATTAAAATCATTTGTATTTAGTGGTAAATGTAGCCGCTGCTTTATAAACTTAGAGATGTAATCTTGTCCCCAAGCCATAACAATAAGTAATTCCAAGTGCTTTGTTGTTAGGCTTCTCAGGATATAGGAACAAACAGGTTCCTTCAGCCAGGAGGGATTTTATTTTAAGAATTAAGAGAACAATGGAAGAAAAGAGGGGGAAACCAACATCTTGCCGAGATGTGGCCAAAGGTGGGTGTGTTATCTGAGCCCCAGGGACAAGGGGTGGATCTGGGAGAGGTTGCAATGGGAGTGGAAGGTGAAGTCTGAGTTTGGAGGAGCTCTGAAGCCAAGATTTTGGTACAAATAACACACGCAAATTATTGTCACCACACCCAATGGTAAACTCTCAGATTTGCTGCTGTGCATACAGCTTATATATCTTAGCTTTTATATCTGTCAGCACCCTTGAGATCACAGTGCCACAGCCTGGCTTCTCTTTTCTTTCTCATGCTCATGTTTCTTTCTCCCAGGAAACTTCCCTGCCTTGCCCAGGATATAGCAAGAATATGGACAAAAGCTGCCAGGGCCTAAACACAGCAATGCTGGGGTGAGGAAAAAAAGGAGAGTTTGGGTTTAAATCTAAAACAACTTGTGAGTTTGAGGTAAACATCCATCTTTTGAGTATAACAATTCTTTTTTCTTCCTTGTTTTTTTGCCATTTAACCACAGCTTAAGATTTGAGCAACTGGAAGGGGCCAGTCAAAAAGTCATTGCTGTCAGCTGCCTCCTGGAAAAAAATGCCTGTTCCCATCAGAAATAGAAGCACTGCAGCTGGTCATAGCTGGCTGACACCATAGATGTCATCTCAGAAAAGGGTAAAAATATTGAACAACTCTCTGGATTTTCTTGTCGCTCTCCAAACGTGCTCTGGCCAAGTCCTGGTTTAAAATGAAAGGTAAAATCTGCAGAGTCACTGTTTGCCTTGTGTATTTTGTGTTGGTGGATGGCCTCAGTTACTAGGGCTATTAATCCAGCAATTTTTTGGAACATAAAAATAATTTTTGGAGGAAATAAACTGCATAAATAAAATGAGTGTAATTGGATATCGCTCTGGTACCATTGATTCTAGGGCTGTAAATTGCACTTGATGTTCACAGTGTCAGGCTCTGAGGCCCTTAATTCTGTTCCTTGAGGATGACTTATGCAGTCAGGGATGAGTGTTTGCTTCAGCAAGTTTGACTGTCTCAAGGGGATCCCAAATTTGCTATAAAGGGAAAGAACTCGCTTGTTAATACAACATATTTGCTTTTGGGTTGTAATATTTCACCTTAGAGCTGGCTTTTGATCCCAGGAATGGTTGTTGTTCGTATCAATCTAACGCATCTGAACGTGGCATAAATATTCGGGTTGACATTCAGGTATTTGTGTTTTACTCTTGGTTGTATTGCAGTTGAGGTTGTGCTGTACTCTTGGACCTGTGACTGCACCTCTCTGCCCCCAAGGTACTTTTTGGCCAGTTTTGGTGTTGAATTATAACCATTTTCTTATTGTGGGGTGTGAATACATACATGTCAGCTTGTGAGCCTTCAAAATCACAAATATAACAAGTGTAAGGACAGAAAAAGCTTTGCAATAGATTGGGAAGCTCTTCTCTCGTCCCAGGAATCTGCCAGTAATTGTTGATCCATTTCTGGAAGAGAGAAGTTTTGAGGCACAGCAATTCATTGCCATAACTGCAGCATACTTAGCCCTGAGGGCTTCCAAGAATAAAAGATATATTAGTTTTATGAATTCCTTTTACTTCTTAAGGTCTTAACTTGTGTGGAAGAAAAACAGAATCCATGAAGGTCTCCCTTCTGGTCCAGTCTGAAAGAGGCACTTAAGACCTCTTCAATCCTTCACTTTCTTTGTTTAATTTATTATACTGTCATGTATGAACATCTTCAGGAAAATATTAATTAGAGTGTGTGTTCCTTGACAACTAACTCTAAATGGATTAAGCATGCTTTACTCGATGAAGCAAAGAGGTGTTGATTAAGAGAAATTGAATTGTATCCCTGAGATAATTTTCTGTCTCTGTGTCTGGAGAATATAGGCAACACCAATGCTTGGAGAAGAAACAGAGACACTACACTACAAGTATCTCAAAAATAATAGTCAGGCCATGCATATTAATTGATTTAATGTAAAAAAGCTTGATACAAACTTGTGCTGAGACTTTAAATTGAGGTCCTGACCATTCTCTGTGGTCACTAGAGGATCCTTCAAGAATGGGAACGACCTGGCAATTTCCAGTTTGGATAATTATGTTCTGCTTCCTTAATGTTTCCCATGCCCTTTCAATTAGTATGGTAATCATCTCCAGTTTGCGACCTACACTGAAGTGTAAGTGATGGTACATGATGTTAAATAGCTGCTGTGCTTCACCTCAGGAGCCACTGTTTTCCAGGAGTGGGATGAGCTTTGTCATCCTGTGGAACCAAGCAAAGTGAGGGATTCCAGTGGTGGAGTCAGAGCTGCCCCATCTCCGTAAGCTATTTCAGAAACTCTCCTGCATGAAAAGCCTAAAACGTGCAGGAGACCTCACTTTAAGGGAAAAAAAGGGACAAATACACCAGTGTGGAAAGGAGGAGAGAGTCATTAAAAGCAGTGAAGTAACAGCAGGTGAGGAAAGCTCGGCTGCAGCTTAGGGGTGAATTTTTAGTACATCTGGCGCAGTCCATCAGGCAGCTGTGGGGGAACGAAGAGGCGCTGCAGCTCCTCTCTCCCTGACAGTGTGATTTAAAGAGCTGCTCTTTGCTAGCCTGGCCTTGTGCCTTGCAGTTGCCTTGAAAGGGAGAGAACCGTGTCTCTGCTCACTCATTGGCATTTGTCTTAAAAATAAAAAAAAAGACAAAAAAAAAAAAACCATAAGAAAAACAACAGAGCGTGTGACTGTGTGTGGGAGCTTTCCACACTGAACCCTCTGGTCAGCCACTGAGGAACAAGACAAAAGGAATATCTCACTGGGCTTCACATGATTTGTTTACATTCCCCTTAATGGTAAAGAATTTTTGAGACCAGTGTTACACCTTGTAGCTGATATGGTTTGCAGCATGACAGCAGTCCCAGCTGCCTTTTGGGTAGCAGAGTTTCCTTGCAAGAGATATGTTGCTATTTTCCACGTTTTTTTGATGTGCAGCCCAAATGAAGTCTCTGAAGGAGTATCTGTCTTTTGCTAACAGCCATCATTTTTATATAAATTCGGAGGTATTCATATTATGTCTTCATCTTCTATATCTCAACTAGTAACAATATCACAACTACTCCCTCCTGACAACTATATTCATTTCTCATTAAAGATATTTCATGTTTTATTCAGGAATTTAAATGAAGCTATCAGAGCCTGTAATAGCAACAGTTTGGGATAATTGTATCTCATTGATGGCAGCCTCAAGAGTTCTAATTAATATATATTTAGCTCCCTGGTTGTCTTTAGACCAAACGCCTCAATATGAAAGACTGGGAGAGGCGATAAGGGGAGGGGGAAGGGAACAGGCTCCAAAATAACAGCCCCTTTTGAAATTCGGGGAGGAAAATCTGTGTTGTGAGAAGGAACTGTGTGCTTTGGGATTCTTTCTGTTCCCCCCCCTGCCCCGGTTCAATCCAAAATAACTTTTGAGATACAGAGTCCTTCTTGAAAAATAAAACGCAAGAACCTTGGTTTGCTGCCCACTTGTTTGGGGAAAGGAAGCATGGCAGATTTGTATTTTTCTCCTCCAATGATACACCTGATAGCTGGGTTCAGCGTATCAGTGGTCTCTGCTTTTGTTAGCTCTTTCCCTGCCTCCTCCAGCCAGTGCTCCATTCAAAATTGCTCAGTTTCACAGATTTGATCTGCAATGCAAACAGGCTCTCATTACACTTCTTCATACTAAAAAAAAAAAAAAAAAAATCTTACTTTGGTGTGTGCCTGATTAGCCCTCGCCATACAGCTCTCAATTTTCTTATCCCCTTTGGGCTTTTTATTCCTTTCCTCTCTTTCCTTCAACACTACCTTTCTCTCTGTTGTATGAAATGAGCTAAAAAAAGATTTGGGGAGGGGGTATTATTCTGTCATTGGAATTCATAGCACTTGCATTCACTTACAAGCCTGAACTATTTTCTCAAATCACTTCAGTCTCTGTGACTTTCTCAGACTGTAGTTTATAAATCACTTTTGTGGTACACTATCTAGAGGGGATCAAGACCCCTGGAAGCTTGAGTCATATTGAATTGCATTGTGTAACGGAGAGTCATTAGGAGTTTACAGTCAGGGGGATAAAAGAAGTCTTATAAATAGGCTAATTCAACTGGCACTTATATGTTTTAAAGGCATTATTGAGGAAGCAGGATGGTAGTATTATTTGCTCCCAATTTTGCTCTCATCAGCAGCAGCTAAGGGTGGCTCTTGAATAGGACAGGAATAGAGATTTTATAGACCTCCAGCTTTAAAACCTCTATTTTCCCTATTTTCCCCCCCTTTATTATTTAAGCAAGTACTAAGGACTGTTTAGAGGTTTATTTAAATGGCTTCCATGCTGGAAGCTATTCCAGCCTATACTGGCTCAAATTGCCTCAGTTTCTCCTGAATAAGAGCTGCTTTTTTCTTACTTCTACTGATTTTTTTTTTTTTTTTTTTTTTTTTTTTTTTTTAGGGTTTTAATTTAAGAGGAATATATTGTGCAGAACAGGGGCTTTCTGAGAGTGGAAGGATTTTCAGCAAGAGGTTTACTCAGCAGCTGCATTTTTCCAGTCTGATTCTGACAGTAAGGTTATTCCAGTAAAGCATCTCCTTTTTTCCCCTTTCTTTTAAAGTTAAAAAAAGCATGATGATGCAATGTGAAGGTATTTATTTCATTTGGGTGTGTTTCACTTGCAGATTTGTGACACAAAAGTGTCAACCCTTGGGTGTAGCCTGTCTGCAGGCTGGGTCTTCTTGGCTGAGGCTGGGGCTTTTCGAATACCTGGATATCCTCACACTTACAGGTGTGGTAGATGGAGAACAATGACCAGAAGCAGGTGCCTTGGCTCTCAGGAACTCCAGCTCACTGCCAGCTAGCTGAAATTGCTGCTTTTTCTAAAAAAAAAAAAAAAAAAAAGAAAAAAAAAGAAAAAAGAAAAAAAGACAATTCTCAGCATTGTCCGCGGTTCTCAGCCCCATGTCATCCACTTCCACGCCATCTGCGGGATGGCCATGCTCAGCTCGGTCAGGGTTTTCTCAGAAAAACAAAGTGAACCCAGGACGAACCCTTGGCTGAAAACAAGGCTGGAGTCAGGAGTTCAGAGGGTGGAGAGTTGAGCTGGGCTCACGTGGGCAGAGCAGCTCTGGGTGAAGTGTCTCCCTGGGATTCAGGCTTGATGGGCTGCCCGGCAGCTCTGCCCCAGCGCTTCCATAACCGGGGCTGGAATCCAGCCCAGGCCTGAGAGATGGAGGGTCAGCCCAGTCTGATAGCACGAGGTCAGGAGTGGAATGAGCCTGGGATGCCTCGACTGAGATTTGAGTGTATAAAAGTATAAATCAAAAAAAAAAGCAAAATCCTTGAAGGGGCGCCTTGCAGCTGTCTTGGGAAATGAAAGGCTTTAAAATGAGAGGGCTCAAGAACATGAGGATGCTGCAGTCAGTGCAGCTAATAAAGCTCTTTGGTCTCAACTCAGGGAGCAGTAAAGTCCTCCCTGATGTCTGGAGAAGTGGAGGGTGTGTGGCAAACCTGAGGGAGACGCTGCTCCCCAACACAGCGAGCTGCCAGCACGCTGAGGATTATCTGCGCACGTAAATACAGATCACAGCTTTTACACTGCTGCTTCTCAATCAAATACATTGAAAAGCTTACTCTAAAAAGGCTTTGTCAGCTGAAGGGACCCTTCTTCTGTGTCCTTGAAAATTCTCCATAGGCTCAAAGTTCACTCCCAAAGTCATGGAAGGGGAAAAGAATGAGCTTTTTTATCCACATTACTCCTGAACGCTGCTGTCTCATTTTTGCTGCAGGATACTCATAATTTTATGCTTATTTAAACAGACACATATCTAGTTTATGGGCATATTCCAGGGGAAAAAAAAAAAAAAAGAATCATGTCGCTTAGAGTGCAGTTCTCATGGGCAAACACCTGATCCCCTTTAATAAGAGATAAAAGGGAAACTATTCCCTTGCCAAGCTGCTGCATTACAGGGTTTTGCTTGCAGTAACATGCTGGTAAGCTGCACAACTGGCTGGTGCATGGCACAGGCTCAGCTTGCAGGTACAGGGATTGTCAGCAGCTTGTGCCAGTGCCACTGAAACAGCAGCAGAGCTGGGATGGAGCACGGAGGGACACACAGTTAGGGTGCAGGAGAGGTTCCAGAGGTCAGGATGTGCACATCTGCTAATCAAGCACAGGCCAAGGGGGGAACTAAGCTGCATCAGCCAGAATGCCTATTGGTTTAAGGATTTAGGTTTGTTTTTTGTGGTTTATTTTAGATTTTTTAAAAATATTTTTTCCTGGAGCTCTCAATAGTTTGGCATTTTTATTGCTACTAGTATTTCTTTAAGGAAAGTGAGTAAAAGCGCTGAGCTCCCCTATGCTACCTTATTTCCCCCTTTCCAAGGATATTTTAAGTTTGCATTGGTTTTCTTTGAGATGGTCCGTGCTGGCGCTCCTTTATTCTCTGTAGTGTCTGTCATTAGTTGAAGGCTTTGGTTTACCTGCTCCTGCCCAAAGAAATGGTCAGAGCAGTAAGGAAACAAATGGCTCAGCTATGTAAAGTGGTGAAAGGTACAGGTTAAAATTCTGGATCTGTTTTTATAGGGTTAACCATAAGATGTCTTTTCACAAAATTTTAAAGCTTCTTCTGCTGCTGGATTTTTGTTTTTAACAGTTAAAACAATGAGAGATGCTAAGGGCAGGTGCCTGTCACCTAGCTGGTGTCTGGGATAGCTGAGGATCCAAAAGGGAAAGGCAGGCTGATCTCTGTGTTACCCCACTGCTCACCATCACCTGTGTGACGATGAATAGTGACATAAAGCCTTTTTATAGGAGATGGAATATACAGAGCTTGGTATTTGTTATGACAATAAGGAAGGCAGTATACTCACTTTTCTAATTTGTATTTGTGAATCTGATTTCTCTTTTGGTCCCTGCTGGATGAAATTTTGCTTTTATTAACTGTTTTTCAGGATATTGGAGGGCTGATCTCTAGGCAAAGCATCACTCAGGATCTCAGATTTCAGGAAGTAACGAGTCCAAAAAGTGCTCTAGTTCACTTTAAAGCAGCAAGTAAACACTGGAGAGGTTGGCTGAGCAACTTTGCAGGCACACTTGTATCTCCACTGAACCAGAAGGTATCTCTTATTCACACCAGTATGGACACATCAGGAACCTGGTGGGAAACTGCATTTAGGAGAAGGTTCCATTGAGCAAACCCAATGTGCACTTAGTTCAGATAAGCCCTGGAGAGCCAACCAGTGAGACCTCAAAGTCCGGAGTAATTTGCAGTCTGATGTATCCCAGCCCAACTTTGCTGCTCTCTTTTTATAAATCAAATGGAAAAAATCAGGCAAAATGATCAGGCACTCAGATGTGGTCTCAGAATAAGTGCAAAGTCTGTTCTGTGGTGTCTGGGTCTTGTCTGATTTCTGCTCACATGCCACTCAAAAAGTCCATGTAGGTTTTAATCTGACATTTAACCTGTGCAGAAACATCTACACACTTTAAAAGAAGGTCAATGTTATTCAAGTGTGTTTCACTTTTAGAGACAGTGCAATCAAATTATTTTCAAAATCCTTTATTTTGAATGTTCTGTCTGGGCAATCTCACTAAAAGAGCAGTAGAGTTAAATGGCTGACCTGCTTCTCTCCTCAAGGAACTGGAAAAATACTTGCATCTAAAGCTTTCTATAATGTCTTTTACGGAGTCAGTGAGTGAAAAGAAAGGAAAATATTATGGCAGTGCAGCTCATAAATTTCTTCTGATTTTTCTGGCCCCCATGTAACACAGAGGGCTCCTCTGTGGAGGATGTGTTGTCCCACCAGGTAGGCAAAGGGAACCTTTGCAAGTTATTTCAGCAAATTGCTTAAAGTAGATGGATAAAATGTTGTGTGTAAAGGTGTAGTAGCAGGAGGGGACTTGGTCTGAGAGAGGATGAGCAAGCAAGTGTCCTCTCCTTGCCCATCATGCTCCTCCCTAGCTCCACTCTCTTTTAGGATTTCATCAATGCTCTTGCAGCATCTCGAACTTCTGTGGTTTGAACCCAATACCGTTTTTGTGGTCTCTGACAGCTCCTCCCTTTCTAAGCAAGAACAGCAAAATGCAAACACTCGGAGAAACTAATGATATTGAAAACGTGCTGAAAGCAGGGTGAGGGAGAAAGGAGAAGAGCAGATTAAGGAAAAGCCCTGATTGAACCTATCCTTTTGTTTTACGGCCAGTGTGGCCTTTCCTGGACACATCAACGAGAAACAAAGGATTGGAATCAAAAATCAAAGAATTGGAAGGGTCAGCGATGAGGAGAGAATTGTCTGCAGCATCTCAACAGGGCCACCAATGGCTCGTGCAGGCCCTGGCTGCTCTCCCTGTGCGTTCCCCCTCGTCACACGATACTGCTTGGGAACATGTTATCAAGGACTGAGAATCAGGCCAGTGGCTGCTGATGCTGAGAGGACATGACATGTGCACAAGGCAGGGCATAGGGGCTGGCTGCACATATTAAAGGCAAACACATCACAATCCAATTAGTAGAAATGGAGTGTGTGCGCTGGCTCTGGGAATTTTTTTTTTTTTTTTAAGTAATACTTCTGTGCTTTTTCTATTGATTGATTTATTTTTGAAAGGAGTAATTCCCTTCTAGCTTTTCTTCCTCCTCTCCTCCCTCCTCCTCCCCACCTTCAATTCCTTCACTCCTGAGTTTTTACCTCACCAGAGGAACACGAGTTCAAAGGCAATTGGAGATGAAATAAAAATAAAAACAAAATATTGTGAATGTGAAGAGTTCTCTAATCTCTTTTTGACCTTCCTGTACGAAGGGCAATTTCTGCAAATCTGCTGCAAACTTGTAAATCTTCAGTACTGGGAGGAATAAAAGCAACATAAAATATTTCATTGGAATTTAAGCTGACTAGCTAAATGTGTGTCTGTGCATGTATAGAAATTTCTCCTTGCTTTTAAGTATGTCTCATATTCTTTAACACATTACCAAGCCACCAGAGATTTTTATTATTTTATTGGAATGCAACTCCTGTAGCTTTCATTCACTATTTAAGTAAGAATGAAGGGAAAAAAATTCCTAAAGGTAGGACAGGTTTTAAAATTCTGATACCTGAAAAGAACATGATTTTCATTACATTCAGCATGTTTTATTGGATGCAGAATTAAGCATACAGTCAGTATTCAAGATTTACAACGATGCATTTTGGTTCTGATATAATAGGCAATACTTTGCTATTGGACTGTAGTTTTCCTGCTTGTGTAGCTCCTAGTCTAGCTGCATAATTAAATTCATGTAAATTTAAGTTTTTGCATAGTCCCAGTGAGACTAAGGGAGTTTCTTATCTGCCTAAAGTTAGTTTCTTTATAAGTAGTTTGTTGGTTGAGGCCCAGAATTTTATCTCAAGTCATAAAGCTCAAAGGTGTCCTTGCTCAGCACATCACTTTAGAAAATGCTCATTTTTAAGGCTATGCCCAACTCCTGCTCTTATAACTCATTCTGGTAAGATAGGTGGCTGTGAGGATGGTCTAAAGGAAAGGTCAAACAGCAGAGAAATCAGACAGGCTTTTCTTTGCACTCGTGGTGGCAAATACATAGAATTTAGTGAGGGGAAAACAAAACCATGGGGAAAAGGAGAAGTTCAAATGAGGTAGGTGGACCTACATGGGCATTCTCGCTTCCTTCCTTCCCACAGCTTCCTCTGTTCCTATAATCTCAGCACAGATGTTTCCTTTTTAATCCCTGGCTCCAGCTGGCAGAGCATCTCTGCTCTACCGTACTTAGTCGCAATTACTGCAGACATTAACTCTGCACATGCTTCGGAAATTGACTGCTTTTTCTTCCTTGGAAATGTTGCTCATCATCAGGTTTTTAACAGCCAGAAATAAAGGCCATTTGTGTAATGATGAATCCGATTCCCTTCAAGATTTGTAAGAGAGATAAAAGGCACAAGAAGCAGGCTTAAAACAATCGCTGGCGTGGTGGAAAATTTGGATATTGAATTTATAATACCTTGCTTTACTAGTGCAGAGAGTCTTCATCATGTGATAGAAAAGGAATGGGAAATATGTCAAGCAGATGCCACAGTCACCTGCCTGACACTACTTTTCCAAATTAATCACAAGTACTTTTTAATTTTGATTAGGAAAGCAGACACTTGGTATATTAAGTGGGGGGTGTGTCTTCTTGTAGGTGAACTTTCCTTTATTATTTCCTTTATTAATAGAGTGGGGGTTTATCTAAGTGTCAAAGCTGCAAAACTCTAAAGTCAGATCCACTCTCTTCCTTGCACCCAGGCATGAGACTGCATCACCTCAGGGACACCCATTTGTGGTGTGATGCTGCTGAAGTGCCACCAGAGCCTGATGTGACCCTGGCCAGATTATAGGAGAAAAAAATATATAACTCTGCCCTGGGCTTGAAAGCAACAAAAAATCCTCCAGCTGCTGGATTCAGGGGTCCCAGTTTACCCTGATTGTCCTGATTTTGTATTTTTTTCTGTATTCAAAAACTTTCCATTGGATCTTGAAGTGGTCTGACACAGCCGCACTGCCATGACAGATGGGATGGATGAATGGATGGATGGACAGAGGAAAAGTGAAGAATCTGGAACCATCACAAATCAGATAAGGCAGTTCATTTGCTTTCGTGAAAACTCTTAAATAATCTAACTAGACTATACAAAATATCTTTAAAATTATCAAGAATCCCTTCAGCTGATCTGCACTCTTTCTGCATGATGCTCGTGGACTCAGATTTTCTGTTCTTGGTTCTTGAGGGCAAGCTGATTTAGTGCATGAAAATCTATTAATGAAGTCACTGTGTTGCTCACTTTGTTCTTCTCTTTTCCCTTTAGCACTTGCTGAAAGCCCTGGATGTATTCCCACTGCCTTCTCCCCCATTCCTGCGGAGGAGCAGAATGGACAGCACGTCCAGCCTTCAGGTGGCTGCTAATATGACATGTACAACTTCAGACATTTATGTGAGCACCCAGAATAACAGGACAGAGTTGGCCACAACCTGAGGTCACCTTGCCTATCAACCACCTAACCACTGCCCTGCAGGTAAGGAACTGGAAACCTGTGCTCATCTCCACCAGTTAGTGTTTCTTAAGTGAGCAGACCATTGCAGATTAGATGGATGTGCTGTTACAAGCACAAAAACCTGTTAAAGGCCCTGGAGAGCTTTCAGGGTGGATTCTTGCTACCTCTCAGTCATTTAGAGACACAGGATTGGTTTGACAGTGACAGTTCTGGGACTAAAATGAGAAAGTTCTGGCAAATGATAACAGCTCTGTATGCTCCTATGGAAAACTTGCACAGATGAGTGTACCGTTTTCTCAGGAATGACCTGTAAAATCCAGATTATTATATAAAAATAGAGTTTTATTCACACTGTATTGCCTAATACTCTATGCAGCCTTAGTATCATTATGAACCATTGAAAGGGCACAATGATTGAGTATTTTGGCTTTCTACTGCTATTGAGTACATTCAGCGATGGGGAACAAGAAAGGAGAATGAGAGGAAGAAAACAAAACTGAAAGTGCTTGAGGACAATTCAACTTTGAAATTGTTTTCATTAAATACAGGGAAAGTGCAAAATGAGCCCTCTTTGAAACTTGCTGGATAAAGGCTGCTATGAAAGCTTTCAGTATTTTTTTTTTCAGCTTTGGCTCTTCTTGCACTCTTCTAGGCTAGATGAAGTGTGTATGAAGGCATCACTGACATCAGCAATTGGAAAGTAAAGAAAACAGTAAGTGCTGCTTGGCTATTGCAGAGAAACTGCAAAATCCACCACATAAGTAAAGCAGGCAGAAAAGAGAAAGTTAACTTTTTTTTTAGCTCTGTGACTTCTCTTTGATCATATTTTATGTTGCATGCACAAGAATGACACAAATAGTTTGATATCTAAGAGAGAAAAAAAAAAGGGTGGTGGCTTTTGCTTTGAGGGGGTACTTTGCAGGAAGAACTTTTTTGAAAAATAACACACACATATACCAAAAATGAAGAAAAAACCCAAGCCAAAACAAAGCCCTGCAGAGTTGTAGAAGTCAGTGAAGTTACATGAAATAAGACTTCTAGACTGTAATATTTAAATTTTGAAACCAGTTCCAGGTGACTCACAAAATAGCTGGGCTTGTAAGAATGAACATCAGCAAAAAACTGCAACAATAGAAATATTCCTTGGAGGATGAAGGCACTTCAAAGCAATCTCTCCTCACCCTCTCAATTCTTCTAATTTAAAACATAGCAATGACCATTAAAGTTATTTTTTTCTCTGTTAACGAAGTTTTTCAAGTGTTTTGGCTTTAGCTTTTATTACCAGATCTGGTTCAATGGGTAGCTTAAAATGTTTAGACGGAACTAATCTGCACTTACTTATTTCTTAATAAATACATTGCGCTTTACGCAGTGGTTTTGTTGCACGTGAAGTCAGCGAGGAAAAGGGACTCAGCTCCCGTGTGCGGGCAGCTAGATTCAGAAAAGTGTTCTCCAGCCTCTTTGAACCAATTTCCAGGATCTCACAAGCCCGTTGAGTCTCTCACTACCAGAGGATGTCGATGGGTAGAGACATCCTCTGGTGGTGAGAGATGCAGAGTTGGGAGCAGGGATTAAGCGCCGGCTCTTGACGTGCCCTCTCTCTAATAAGAGTTGGCTACTGTGGCAGAGTTGAACAAGAATTCAATTGTCATGGAAGTTAATAGGATTTATTTTTATTGCTGAGGTGCTGGGAAGTGGATGAACCTTGGAGTTCACTTTGGCTCCCAAGCTATGTCAACTGGCCCTCGATGATCTTGCTGCCTTTCTCAGTTTTCCCCAGATGGTTTTGCCTCCTGTGTGATGGCATCAATATCAATAAATCATCCATCACCTTATGAGGAGCTCCAGGGAGGACCATAGCTGATGCTGTGGGTCTGATTTCTGTGCTATACATATTTTGGGGATGATTTGTTTTTTGCCTCCTCCACTATGGTCCCATAAAATGAATTTCCTTCAACAGTTTGGGCTCAAGTTTTGTTATTTTTATCTGACCTTGTGTAACACGCACCACAGTGCAGACTGTGGGGGTGACTGGGAGATAAAAGCACATTTCTAATCCAAACAGATATACAAATATAGACTCAGCCTACGTTTCCCTCTTCCCAGCTGCCTTAGGAGGAAGAGGAGCTGGCTCAGAGAAGTGATCCTCCCCAAATCAGAAAGACTGGCGTAAGCAACAGGGGAAATGGAGAATGCAGGCTTTCCCCCCCAACCCTTTTTGCTTTTGAGATATTTATGAGAAGGCAAAAAGCTCTTTGTATCAACTCATAATTTCAAATGGTTCTCACATAATTTGAGTAGGTAGTTCTAGATGTTGGTTCAGTTTGGATCCAGACATTGGTTTGGTTTTGTTGCCTGACTCAGTGAAGTTGATGTTTAAGTTCATATTTCTTGAACTGATAGTCTTGTTAGGAATTTAAGCTGGCTTCTCACAAACACTCCTAAATAATTGATACGTTTTCCTAGGGAAACAGCCAACTTGTATGTCTCAAAGTATTTGCAAACCCCAAATTTATATTAAGATTTGAATTTGAATTGACATTTCCCCACACAATGTTTGTCCGTCTCCATTGTGTTTATAGGCAGAGGTCATGTTTTTGGCAAGTTGACATTTAATATTTTTTCTGTGGTTTACTCCAAAAGGAATGAAAATTGGCTCAGATTATAAATTCAAATGGAGTTTTTCCAAGTGCCTATATTAGAAGCTCCCCTTCACCATCTAAAAACTGAGCTATGCTCCTTTTAGTATCACTCAGCACTCATGATAGCAAAGCTAGTAAATATTTTTCATGAAATTAGACTCATCAATACCATGCTATCACTAAATGGAGTTTGGAAGCTAGGAAGAAGAGAGCCAAGAGACCGCCTGCAATGTATTTGTCCCAAAGAAGTGTGGAAAAAAAATGTACCCATGTCTCTTCTCACCTTCTAAGAGAACGTTAAAATCAAATTTTAGCATAAACAAAATGGGACAAAACTAGGGGCTCTATGCTAGCCAGCAAACTATCTCCAGTACCACTTAAAATCAGAATTCCCCCCAGCACAAGGGAATTCTGCTGCCCCACAGCTCCTAACTTAAAACTGTAGGGAGGAAAATGAAAAAAGGGGGAAAATGAAAATAAAAGGAAAGGTCTTTAAGGTCAGCTACTCCATCCCTTGCTGATCCAGGCATGCTGCTGACAGTATTTTCACATCCATGAGTGCTTTGTCCAGGCTACTTTACCTCCATCACTGGGGCTTCCATCTGCTCTCAGGAGAGATCATTCCATTTATTTGTTACGAGTTGGCTGTATGGATTTTTTTTTAAGTTTTATTTTTATTTTCATTGACAAACCAAGCAGTAAAGATTGGGTTGCCAGGCCCAAACTTCTCCACAGTACAGGTTGGATGTTTTTTTTTTCTGAAAATGGGAAAAAGCTTTCAAAGTAGAATCACCTCCCCCTTGCTGCTCACCATCACAAAACCCTGACTACAGAAGCATCTCATTCATCCCCTGAAGTGTAATCTCTTGAGAACTCAGAAATACTCCATAACCTGAAAACACTCTTTGTTTTGAAGGATAAGAAATAATGGACTGCTTCCACAGTAGGTAAAAGGGGGGGGGGGGTTGTGTTGAATTAGTGTCAGCTTTTAGTAGGACATGGGGTTTTATATGTATTTCTGAGCTAGACATGTGTTGTGGTCCTGTGTGTGTCCTCTGCTGCTTCAGCTCTATTACTAAGCAGAGTCTGTCTGTCTTGGGGTCCTCTTTCCAGCATCAGAGAATTTTGAGCCCAATTCTGATTGTTTTTGCACCACTGTTCTAAATCAGACAGGTGCTCTCAGCAGGATGATTGACACCAGCACGAAGCAGAGGTGGGTTAGATGGACCTCATGCACTTTGCACTTCAGGAAGAAATCAAATTTCGCTTCCCAACTTTCACCTTTGGTTATAGACAAGCAGTATTTTGCTTTTCAAAGGAAAACCATTGGAGGAAGGCTATATGGAGGACAAAATGCAGTTAGGCTGTGCTCTGCCTGTGAATTTGCAAGCTGCTGTGCTAGGCATCCAGCTCTTTGTACTAACAGGAGTGCTAATATGATGTATTAAATGTCACACCAGCATCGCTGGGTATGCATATCTCTCCTGTTGTACTGCCTGTTTATGCTTATTCAGCTCTTTGAATAATTTAACACATTTCATACTCCAAATTACCCACAACAGTTTGACGGGGCTGCTGGCAGTTTACTTGAAACACTCAGTGTTAGGTCAAAGTAGGGCCCAAGCATCTGCTAAATAGAAGGACATTTCATACTTAGCAAAGCATAATTAGACGTATTCCTGCACACTTTTCTTTAAAAAAATAGGTAAATCCATGCTAATCCCAGTGATACCATAGAAATAAGGGGCTGTACTGAACACTGCTGTGTACAGCCCAACACCAGGAATGATAGGGACTGAAGGAAAATAATTCTGGAGACCAGTTGAGGAGACCTATGTCAGCATGTCACTCATGCAGCTTCAGAGCAGAGGTACTGATTTCCTTGGTGCAGTTAGGCTGGAATTACAGATTTGGGAAGCTGCATCCCCAGCAGTGCAATATTCTTGATGCATTTGTCAGAAACTTGACTGAGAACAGCAATCCACTGGCTGGGTAATGAACCTGGAGTACAGGGAGCGAGCACACAGTGCCCTGCACTCCTCCATCCCCTGTGCTGCTGGAACCAGGGACACGAGATGTGCACGCTATGAATTCTCTCCCAGGCTTCACCTTTCTCTGTCCTTAATCAGGCTCTTGCACTGAGAACATTTTAGCTGTATGGGTACAGAAGAGAGACAGGAATAAAGAAAATGGGGCACGGTCCTTGGCTGGAGAGCTAGGGCTGTGAATCCTGCTCAGGATTAAAGCAAGTGGTGACTCATAAAGGGCTGCTGTTGTGTGGATTAAAGTAGGAAAGAGACAGAGCTGAGAGAGACAAAGTACCTGGTGCTTTATAGATGTGCCTTTCTGGGATTGGGTGTGCTTAGCCACTAGGGCTGCCACTCTTTTATTTTGAGGAAGATGCAGAATAAAGCACTGCTTTCTGAGCTGTGCTGGTTTGCCTTTTGGTGGGGTGAGGCTGTGTGATGTCCACACTGGACTGTTTTCACCTGGCACAGGTAGCCCAGCAATAGTGCTGCCCAAAATAGTTTTGGCAGGAGGTTTGGGACTGCTGGATGCTTGTGGCTCTGAGACATGAGGCCGGGGCTGGGAGGAGGACTGATCTCCCCCAGGGCCACCCAACTCTCCATCAGCACCTCTCCACACTCCTCTGCTCAGACAGAAACCACAGAAGGGACAGGATAGCAAAAAAAAAAAGTGTTTTCAATTGAGACTTAAAAATCTCATCCCTCACAGTGCATCAGGTGGGAGGAATCTCTCGCCGGCCCCGTGGCTCACCCAGGGCCTCACAAAGTGATGATGCAGGGCACAGTCAGCGGAGATATTTGCAAAGTGACAGCAGGGCTCTGATTGAGTGAACCTCCCAGGTCCAAAGCCCCACACTGCTCAGGAGGATATGCTGAAAATCTTTCTCAGGGATTTGCACATCCTTACAACAACTAAGGGTCTGTAATGAAATGTTTGCTTATCATCCATTTAACCCGCTTCGAAGCAGGCTGAGCCTGCATGGTAACCTCAGGTCAAAACTATTTTGGATAGCTGAAACTCATGATAAACACATGCTTTTGAAGGTTAGAAAGCCATCAGTGGGAGACATCAGATTCGCTTCTTTATTATTAGAAGGGGAGAAAATCCAGGAGTGTTCAGAGCAGCAAGTTTTGTATAAAACATGAAAAGCAGATGGGGGGAGGTGGCAGAAGGAAGGAGGAATCTTTTTTGATACCAAACAACATTGCTTCTGCAGCAAATCCTTTTTCCTTGTAATTTAAGATTGTGCTTGAAATAAGGAGCCAGCTGCACCCGGGGGGAGCAGAGGGCAGCCTGTCCTTTTGGGTGCTTGATTGGCTCTTTGGTGTATACCTGATAATTACTGGAGCTGCTAGGAATCCAGTTGTGCTGCTTGAACATGCACTGAGCAGCCTCATATCCACAGCAGCCCTGTGTGGTCTGAGATCTCCAAAAGTGGAAAAGAAGATTGTCACAGAGCACAAGACTTTACTGATATGCAAGTTATGGCCTTGCCTATGCTTCTCTCCAGCTGAATCTGCTAATGGTCTGTGCCCACTGATGGGCTGTTAGTTGTATTAGGCAAGATAGATTGAGGTATTTCACTTAGAAAATACATGTTTATTTCTCAGGTCCATACAGAAATCCTGCTACTCCCTCTGTGATATGAGAGGAGTCCCAAAGCATAGTCTCCAGTGCAGTCTCATGGACATTGCTTTTGACATCATCATCAAAATCCTGGACTGGTGAGTGAGATGAGGGGAGATGGGGTTCTCTCCTCACACATTCCTGCTCTGAGCCACAACTGACTGCCTGAGCACTGCCCAGGGAAGCCAGAAACACTTCTATTGCTTTTTGAGGCAAATCTCCATCGATGTGTGTGCCTGCATACGCACACACACACACACATGCAAAAGGCAAAGTTTCATCCCTCAGAATCACAATCCTTTGAAGCCACCTGTCTCTGAACAGTTTTCTGTATAATGAGCAGAGCTCTGTGCTGTAACTTTTCCCTTTGTCCCCAGTGCCAGCTGTATAATTCCCAACTCAGCAAACGTTGCACCCTTGCAGAGCTCCTGCCTCAGTCCAACAGTGCTGTTGTACCAGGTTTTGTGCCATAGCAGCCGCCTACAGGAATGATCAGCAGAGCAAAAGCAAAGGAGGATTCTTCCACTGGGAGGACTCTGTGTTTCCTCTCTTCCCAGGACCTCCACACTAAGTGGGCTCAGTTTCCAAGTGAAAAGATCCTGGTTTTTTCTCTTTTCCCCTAATGGTCAGAGATGGCAAACTCCCTCTGGGATCTGTGCATTCAGCTTTGTTCTTTCTCCCTCCCCTGCTGTCGCCAGTAATTAAAACTGAGCGAAAAAACTGAACATGCTATTTTTTGAATAGATATTTGAAATTTAAAGTGGAAAAAAAAAAGTTGTGAAACTTGTCAGATCAATGATTTGACACATATTATTTAGCTGGCTCTAAATATTCTGGAGTGAGAACTTAGTTAACAACTTGTTAACAAAGCATAATTCGGAATAAAACCCAGCTCTCTCTTTGCTAGCTGCATTTGCAATATGGAGCTGGTTCTAATAACTGTCTCTGAAATACCAATGTATTTCCCCTGCAGTTTCTAAGAGTTTTTGCCACTGTGGTGCACAGAAGTGGGATGGAAACAAAGTACAGAGGCAATGCCCACCAAATCTTGGTGGTTGAGGAACTGCTGAACACCTTGATGTGAGTAACTTGTCTGAGTCACAGGCAGGACACTGGTGCTGGGGAACTCAAGCCTGTCAGCACTTAAAAAATGGGTTAATTGTTTTAATTAAGCACCAGAGAATGAATGACATGTGAAGAGCAATTTCTTTGAAGAGAAAGAAAGCTAGAGGTAATTTTTCTAGTCTGTGCTGTAGTTTGTTTTCTCTGACCACATTAATGTGTCTCGCTCCATCTTTGGGCTTCGTTTAAAGATTACTTTTTAATGATGGATAAACAGGCCTGTTTTCCTCCTGAAGTGCATCCCTTACACCCTCACACCTGTAAACAATGGATTTTTCCACGTGAAATGAAAGGGCAAGCACATCCTGCTAACAAATTTGACTCTATGGAGTGGTATAGCATATAATCTCCATTACTTTTCCTGTGATTTGTAAGTGACTGTTGCTAGGTAATGCTTTTTTCACTAAGCATCAGTGAGCTAATGTGAGGGCTTCGAGAATGTTACATTATATAATTAAGCCTTTGGTGGTACTGTTTTCTACTTTACAAAAGTCTCAAATCTTTCTCATGTGAGTAAAAAAAGTTTTTACAGCATTACACATAGGGACATAAAAAGCATCCTGGAAGCCACACTCATTTTTTTGATAGTATTACTGATTTCTGCTTTTGAAAAATTATTTATTACACACAACTATCAGTCACCCATCACAATGGCATCTAGCTAGACTCTATGTTGTTTAGATGGAAAACATGATAAATACACGGACCCACTGGAAGTATCACTAGATCCCAAATATCTCTCTGGACTCCATAATCCATTAAACAAATGTGGTCCCTTTGTTCTGACATCTGGACACTTAGTCTAACCGTGACCTTTGCTTCCCAGGGACAGGACTGGGATACAGAAGAGCTTCTTCAGCAGGATGTGACTGGTTTGACTGAATATGAGAGCAGAGGTTTCCCCAGGATCTTCAGCTGTGAGCCTCAAGGTACTGTGAATTTTGTTTAAAGGACGAGATGAAGAAAGGGGTGGAAGATACAGACACAAAATACAAACAAAACACAGAATGTAATGTTAAGAGTTTGTATTTTGTCAAGCTTCACGGTAAACATCATGATCAGCAACTGCTATTGGAGGGGGAAGACTTGGCCATCACAATATGCAGGACTGTGATGTACAAAGCAACCCTGATGCAAATTTACTTAGCATCAAGGATCCTTAGCAAAAAACAAGAAAAAAAAAAAAAAACCCAAAAAAAAAAATGCACCACCAAAAAAACCCAAAAAAAGGCAACACAAAAAAAAACCTCAACAAGCAAGAAAAAACTTTTCAAGGCAGCTTTGATCGGCCCTGGCACTGCGTGTGAAAGTCTAGCTCAGTTCTAAGACTGCCAGGGTAAGTGAAAGAAGAGCCTTTGTAATTTTTGTCTTACAATTATGTCACTCAGTCCTGTAGCCTTCATTCTCCCCGTGCAATTTGTAAGAGACGACAAGTCATTCAAAGCACCTCTGTTTACAGAGAGTCTCAGTAATAGAACACCACGGTCGGGCAGATTCCATGAACTGCAGACCCCGTGCTGACAGATGGGGTCTGTGCCTGATTGTTTGATGGGCGCCGTGGGTGAGGCTGCAGGGGAACGGCAGCAGAGGAAGAGGGCACTGGGTTTTTTGAGCTGGGAGGTCGTGTCGGTTACCAGCGAGAGCAGCATTCAGTGTTTTTTCTGTCGCATTGTTATCTCGGTGCTGGTGATGAAGTTTTAATTGGGAAGGGTGAGGATGGTTCTGCTCCCCTCCCACACGGGCTGCTACCAGCAGCTTGGGGCAGGGTTTCGGGAGCTGCTCGCGTCCCACCAGGCACGAGCCAGCGGAAAGGAGAAATGGATGAGGTGAGGATTGCCGCGTTTCTGAGGAGTGTCTCCTGTAGATAATGCTGATCTGATGAGAAAAGCCAAAATTATATGCCTGGAGATACAAATGCCTTGTGCAGAGTGGGTGTAGCATAGACAGCAGGACACGTCCCCCTCCACACTGATAATGCAGCTTAACCCAATTCAATCTCTTTCTGTGGCTTGGAAAGTTTTAGGATTCTCTGCTGGAGCCATCTACTATCAAATTAGTGATAAAATGCATTGCATTTTCATAGTGTAATTAAAAAAAAAGGCAAAAAGCATCCCACTTGAAAACAAAGAAAAACCTCCGTGATCTATTGCCTGGAAGCCACTCAATAACAATTAGCTATTATCAGTTATCTCCTTGCTGTACAGGCTTCCTGATACTGCAAAGCATAGTTTGGATATTAAGATGCTAACAATTATTTATTAGGCGCCTCAAAGCATCCAGGATCCTGCTCATAGCATCCCTTGTGTGTTTGAGGGCTGTGAAAACAAAGAACAAGAGAAGAGTCCCCAACTAACACGCTCACAAAGTAACTACAAGGCAATTGGCAACAGATGAATACGCACAGAAGCAGAGCAGTATGCTGGGAATGATTATAGCAGAACTGTCAGCATGAAAGGCAGGGCTCATGAAATACCTTTAATCACTGGTGATTATTCTTTTTCTGGGCAATCAGCTCCTCTCCCCTCCACCCCCGCAATATCTTGCAGCATGTAGCAGGATGCATCCAAAGCTGCTGCGCTCCTGCAGGCCACCACCCTCCATTCTTGTCTCCATCAGGTGAGAGACAGAGATTTTCAAACCTGTTAAGAGTCAGATGGAAGCAAGGGGTAGATCCCCAGGATCCTGGCCCTGGGTTTCTCACCCTGAAGCAGAAGACAACGCTGTCATTCAGAACAGCAAGTTCCCATTCACAGTTATTTGTCATGTTAATTACTACAGACAAATTTCTCCTTCATCTCAATTGTGCAGGTCAAAGCAGAAAAGTTTACCACTTCAGAACATCAAACTTTGCTTTCATCTGAGTGCGGGACATCATTCTGAAATTCCTTTTGATCATGGAGGAAAAAAAAAGAAAAGAAGACAATTTGAAAGTTTGCTCTTGATGTGAGTTGTAATTTCTTTGTTAAAATGAAGGAAAAAAGAGTCTCTTTAGCCATTAGTTGAGTATGTTTATAAACTCATACCTTCACCCATGAGTAAGAGCCATGAACAAATATTGACGAATATTGTCTCTTCCTTCCGTACCCATTCAGGATCCTCGTCATATCATCCCCACTTCATTAATTTCACTCCAAGCTGTTAGCTCTATTAGATCCCTGTCGTATAGGAAATACCCCAGCCTCAAAGCCCACCACTTCCCCAGAAAGTGGCTGCACATCATGCCTGTAATTTCCTGCACAGGGTACCTACGCGCTCCCACATTAGCTGTAATCTCTGTCGTGCTCACGCCAACATTCCAGCACTATTTGGCATTTCACGAACGCAGTATTTATCACTGAAGTTCACACAAAGTTGCAAACCCTAACGAGGCTTGTCAGCTTTTACAAACCATCTCTGTCCACTGACATGCTGAGTATAATTCCCTTCACTGTGCAGTCTCTGGATGTGCAGAGGGAACGGGGAAGGGTGGGGGGGGGGAGCTTCAAAGCAACATTTCGTATCGCTTTAAATGAATCATGAAATCGAGTGTCTGTGCAGCCCCCGAGTTCCTGCAGGTGAGATGTAACCTGCAGGCTGGGCACTTAGAGCAGCCTTTCAGTCAAATAAAATCTTCTCATCGTTACTGATGTGGCAATTGCGGCCCGGAAAAGAGCACAGTGGTGGCTGTGTGAGGATAGGGGGGCTCAGAGCTCAGTCCCAGCAGTCACAGAAGGGTGGCTGGGGGCAGATCAGGTCAGTCAGCCTCAGTTTGCCCACTGCCAGGGCAGAAATCATCACAGCCATAAAATTTATTTCAGAGACATATCAGAAAGCATAATTAAATATGCGAGTTATAAGCATTTCCCCTCTGAAATTTCAAAAGGTTCTGGTATTGTTATGAACAGTATGGGTAATCTGCTTTGCTGCCAGCCCTGTATCTAGGACTAGAGCAGGCACTAAAAAGCTTGAAAAGAGACTTGCAGTATCTGTATTTCTGTGTCTCTACATGCCCCTGGGTATGTAGCACCCCACCACTACCCCTTCCCTGCTCATCAGGCACAAGTGTGACACACTGATGTGGGTGGAATTTGATTGAGAAATGAGCTACTGTTTGTATTGTCATCACAGAGCTCTCTAAAAGCATGAAGTCGGGCTGAAAGAATCAGAATGTTTAAAATGAATTTCAAGAGTTTTCTTTTTCTGCTGTGTTTTTTGGTTCTTCGGTCTGCATTCACGTCACTTGTGTGAGGTGGTGGTGGGATAATCTTTTATAACAAGACCTCAAAAATGCTTATTCTCTCTTTCATTTAATTCCATGATATCAAGAGTCAGGCTGATGTTTCTAATGTCTTCAAGTAGTTCCTTGACTATTGTGTAGTTTTGCAGTTCCATTGACTTGAATTGAGATATTGCAATACAACACCAACTCACTCTATGTCCCCTAATCCTTGGAATTTATAAGAATAAGACCAGCCAAAGTTTGTTTGTAGAGCACAGCAATGTGTCCACTGCCAGAGAAACATTTGCAATGGCTGGAGAGCAGGATGGGAGATATTATAGAAGGAAAAATGATCCATTAATTGCATTTAAAAAGTCCAGGGCTTCTGTAGTTCTGTTTGCTGATGCACAGCTGTAGATGCATTCCCTTGCTAACAAGAGCTTCAGAGACATCAGGGTGTCCATTTAAGCCACTGTTTGCACCCATAGACCATGGTAAATAATTCCATTCTGGTTTTTTTAACCCCCAGGACCCTCCTTGCCGAGGTTTCTTTACAGTGAGTGAATTCCAAGTGCTTCTGACTTGGATCACAGAATCAAGTTCCCTGCCTGCCTCCGTGAGTGACTCATGCTCTAACCTCAGTCAGGTCACTTAGATGGTGCTGTTGTTCTCTATTTCATAGTCTTTAAAATGCATATTTTCTTCTCCTCACAACTCTGACATTGTAACATCTTTCTGGCTCTAGCAACAGTCTGTATCATTCTGGATATACATTATCTTGTACAAAAATACCCACCCACATCTCATACCCTGAAAAATCACAGTAGCCAAAACTCCAAATTTAGATTGAAAAAATGTAGAGTTGTGCAGACAAGAGGACATTTTTTCCAAACGTACATCAATAGCCTTTTCCTCTGTAAATACTTTGGGCTATCAGAAATTTTTAGTATTTAAATTTGCAACTCAGGCTCCTGCTGGGAGCTCCTGGACATGCTGGACCACCCAGCGGGCAAAGTTGTACTCCAGTAGTGTTTTTATGCTTTTCCAGGGATGAGGATGCAGATGTCCAATAGCTGGATACTGATGCTCTTCCCCTCTCAGTCCTGTCCCATCCCTACATCCTCCCTACCTCTCCCCACAGCTGGTTTTCACATGGTGCTGTCTCCTTGCTGCCTCACCTCCAATAACTGAGGAAGAAGTGGAAGCAAAACCATCCAAAACAATTTTCCTACTGTATTTTAGCCTGGCTATACAAATATTTGTGGCAGCTAAAAGTAGTAAGGAGATCTCTTCACTGAACCTGTAATCCTGGGCTGGAAAAAGACCTATTGAGATGCAGTCATCAGTGGATCTTTCTGCCACCCTGTTAATCCCCTCTCCCTTCCCAGCTCACACTTGCCAAAGCAGGTTTGCATCAAAAGTATGGAATCCTGTTGTTTTTCTTTTTTCTGTTAAGCTTTTTGAGAGACCTGCGAGGACAGAAGCAGTTGAGGAAAAAACCCATCCAGTTTTGCTGCATTTTGGGAGGAAATGAACTTGTGTGTTTTGAAGCATTCCCACAAGGCTCGGATTTTAGAGCACGATGAATCACTCCCTGAAGGTTCCTGTTTCCTCTCCTCTGCCTGCACAGGGTGCCCAGGCAGGGGCTGTGGGCTCTGCGAGGATCCAGCCCTGCTCCTGGCGGGCAGGGCCGGTTTGCAGGGGAGCAGGGTGGCTGTGTGCCCTCTGTTCTCGCCACTCACAGTGACCTTTGGCAGGGCTCTGTGCCAGCGCGCTGTGCTGGGGCACTCCCAGGGCTGGGTGATGCTGTTCCCGTCCTGCCCAAGCCAGTCTCTCCCAAGGATGTGTCAGTTCAGGGCTCTCCTGATGCGTCCAGGAGCAGCTTGCACTGCCAGGGTTGCCCATTTGGCCATGACTTCAATCACCCTCTGTCTGTCTGTGGAAGACTGTAGCTATGCTATGGTACTTTCTGAAAAATCCTTTCCTTAGGATTTTTTTTCTCCTGAGAAGCTGAGAAGCCTCAGGAACAAAATGTAAACAATGGTTATCTGCTGCTGTGGAATGCAACAGGTGCATCTGTGATTGATCTCATAGAGTTTTTTCTAATTAATGGCCAATCACAGTCAGCTAGTTCAGACTCTCTGTCCAAGCCACAAACCTTTGTTATTCATTCCTTCTTTTTCTATTCTTAGCTAGCCTTCTGATGAAATCCTTTCTTCTATTCTTTTAGTATAGTTTTAATATCATATATATCATAAAATAATAAATCAAGCCTTCTGAAACATGAAGTCAAATTCTCATCTCTTCCCTCTTCCTCAGACCCCTGTGAGCACTGTCACAGAAGACCACGTGGACACAAAAGGTTATGCCCCTTTATAAAGGTTAAATGTAGCTAATTCATGGCAAATGTATGTCATTCTCATTTACCAAAGCACCTGCATCCTGAGCTGCCACCTCCCTGATCCTCACCAGCTCCTCTGCCAACAGGACAGTGGTGGCCTCAAAGGGCACCTGGCATTTTCTGGGACTTGGACATCCATGGCTCATTGTGAGGAACAGAATACAGAGCTGAAGGTCCTTTACTGAGAAATCCCTGGCTCTGGATCCATAAATAAATCACCCTTTATGAAACTTGCTCACATCTGTGCTGTCTCAAGCACGGGCAGAGGGAAGCTGTCAGCCTGGGCACAGATCTTGCCTGGCACAGAAGGAATAGTCTGGAAGGAAGAGAATGACACATATCATGCCTTTACTTTGTACAGCAATCTCGATATTTTGTATGTACTTATTGCTCTGAGTTTGTCTCCCTTTCCCACCTGTACTTACACTGTCTTTTTTCTGAGGCTTGTTATTATTTCTATTGAGCAATCTTCAGCCGAACTGGGAGAGCTCGCAGTGACTCACTTGAACATTATTGCCTAGTTCTTTACACAAGACAGATTGGATATGAATGAGATCTCTTGTCCTCATGAGCATTATATTTATTTCACAAGACATTTTCTTCAGAACTCTCCCTGCAATAAATTATGTGGTATATTTATTTTTTTTCTTCTACCGTGCTATAGCTCTGTCCCTTTTTTTGTTGTTTCTCATTTTTTAGACACTTCTTCTTCTATGATCTGCTGTTGTTGTTTTCTGGCTTTTTTTTCTTCTCACAATCTCTTAGCTGTATCCTTGGAATTTTTTCCCTTGTGCATTTTTTAGCACAGTGCATGTATTCAATGTACTCAAAATGAGAGCTTGAGATAAGTATTTAAAGTAACAAAATGATTTCCCTCTCTTATCTTTCAGATGTTGTGTAATGACTGGGAAAAAAAGGAAAGAAAAAAATAAAAGCAGGTGAAATGTTTTAAATGAAGTATATATCTGTAAGAAATGCAATTGTATGTATCATTTTCTGATATCATAATGTCAGTTAAGTGAAAGATCTTGTAGGTGCTTTACTTCTGAAGAAACACTTAGCTGGATTTTAGCAGCTGCTTTTGGGATGAGCCTAAAAATGCTGAAAGCCTTGTGTAATCAAAGTAAAAGTGAGTATATTTAGGGTGGTTTTAATGGGACTTAAAGGTAGCACATGTCTGTGGTATTTGTAAGAGTCCCTTCGAAGGTCTCCATGTCATTGTCAGAGTACATCACTATGGTCCCTTGCTTCCCAGCTCTCCTGCCTGATCTCAACTCCTCTCAACCTTTTTATTCCTACATTGCTTGGTGGAGGAGCACTAGAAATCTGAATTTCATCCAGTTGTTGCCTTTCTGAGGGTCCATGCTGGAGAGAAGGATGCTTTGAACTAAAATTGAAACGTAAATAACCCAATGAGTGGTTTTGAAATCCAGGTACAAACTGGAATTTCAATATTGCTGAATAAGTTTCAGCTATTAAGGATGAGTGTTTAACTTCAAGACTAATGTCTCATGTCTAAAACTAGAATTAAACTTCTTTACCTGAGTGCTGTACCACCCTAGGGCATGTCATTGATGGCAGTGGTGGGATTTCTCTCCTTGGTGACTTTCAGGGATCACCTACACAAAAACCATCCCCGGTCTGGTCTGGTGTTGATGTTAATAAAGCTCCCAGAAGAAGGAGGCTGACCTAGAAACCTCCAGAGGTCCTTCTCAAATGTTTTTTCTATGATCTTACAGTTCTGGTAAGTGTGTTACAGTAAAATAACCAGATGGACTTTTTTTGGAAGTATAGAACAGATACCCTGAGGGCAGAAAACAGTATGTGGAGAAGAAGCCATGGGTGGGGGTAGGGAGATATTTCCATTTATGAGTTATAGAATCAGGACTCCTACAAGGAGTTGAGAAATTTGTCTTGATCTGGAGATGAGGAAAACAAACACTTCTTATCTTTTTACAGTAAGGCTGCCTGGCTTGTGATCCTCACCCTGTCTCAAGAAGGGTAGTCAGTGTTTCAAATGCTGGGGTCAGGCTGGTTCCTGCTCTGTCTCATCAGTCTGGTGTACATATCTTTCCAGGAGGGATTAAATGTGTCTTGTCTCCTGTGGTTATATTAAAGGGCAGAGAGGAGGCAAAGCAGCCTTTTGCTTCTGGGAATGTTCTGCCGGGGGTAGAGGGAGGAAGCAGCAGCCAAACCTCACTGCTGTCCCCAAGGCTAATGCAGGAGAACTCTGTGGTGAGACCTGAGCCTTGCTTCCCCTGTGCACAGGGCCAGATTGGCAGGAGAGGGATGCAGGAATAGTGCTGGGAAGGGTGAGATTCACTGTGTGCCCAGCATCCCCACCATGGGCATGGTTTTGCAGCCAGGGTTGCTGTGCTAAGGACGCCCCACCCTGAGATGGGTTGTGAAAAAGCTTAATTTCACCCCTGGGACAAGCCAGTAGCTTTTCCTCCCTTTTCTGTAACACATTCCTCTTACTAGATCAGCCAAAACCTTCTGCTGTCACTAAAACTGATGGGGTTTTTTGTGTGAAACGAGGTTTTTGTACTCATCAAGGCCAGGTCTGGCTGCTCTGCCAGTAGATGTCCCTGCACTCCTGGCTGTGGTGGATGTGCTGTGTCTTTTCCTGGGAAAACTGACTTCCAGCACACTGAACTTCTCATGATTCCTGTTGGGTATTTTTCATATGGATTTTAATTTTTTCCCCTCTCATTTGGGTTTCTGATGTAAAGTTTAATTGATCTCTACAAATATAAAAGCTGAACTTAAAGGAAAGATCATTATTTTATTGCAAAGCCTCCTTTTCACAATCTTTAAAAATTTTTGTGTTTATTTTTGAAACAGAGTACTGACACCAGGCAAAGTCCCTGAACCTCTTTACCCTGCTCTGTCCTTCACTCCTGTTCTGCGCCATGCATTCAAATAACTTTCACATTTTTTCACTTCCTTGGATTGCAGCATTTTCTTGAAGTAGATATTGCTTTGGTGCACTGAATTGAACAAAACAAGGCAAAATGAAACCAAATAGTGCTCAGCACCAGGTACTCAGTGCTTGGTAGGAGCCACTTGGCAATTTTACAGATGCTGAGAGTCTCAACCTTCAACCCATAAGGTGTTTCCTGTAATATGAGAATTTGTCAGCTGGCTTTCAGAGCCACATAGGTGAGTTTTAAGTGTTTTCTGCAGTGCTCTGTGCTCTGTATCATAATCCTGCAATTACATATTTGCATGCCTACTAAATTAGCACTAGAAAGTTATCTTCAAGAGTGCAAAGCCTTTCACTGCTACTCTTCCTGGGAATACAGGGATGATAATTGTTACGGAGGAAAATTACCTTTACACGCTATTGATTTTGTGCCCTGCTGCCTGTCACCGTTCCTGGGTAGGTTTTTCCAGGCTCAGGACAGGGAGCAGCTGTGCTGGGAGCCCTTGTTGGTGGCCGTGGAGGGACAGGGCAGCGCTGGCAGCTGCGGCATTGCAACTCATGGGGGGCACCATGACCCACCCCAGCAGCCTTTCATTCCAGCTTTGAAGCAGGGCTAGCAAGAGGCTTCAAAAAGCTGGGAGACACAGCCTTGGAGTGGGGGAATGGCTCAGTAAATTGGTGTAATATAAGTATTTATTGATTTAAGGGCAGCCTTTTCTTTTTGCCTTGCTTTTGTCTTCTAAGGGAACTTTCTTTTAAATTTATGTCCCACATTGTCACATCAGGAGGAAAATACATGAGAAATGTTTTGTTATTTCAAATTTATCACGTATTACGTCAGCTGGCATTGTGGACTCACAATATGTAATGCTTCATAAATTATGAAAAATAAATGTTTTATGGGCTTACTACGCACTCTGTTTGAAAACCGTTGAGCTGGGGAGACTCGGTGACCCCTGTACAAATTAATGTGCACATGATTTTCATTATTGCAGCTCAGATAGGAAGTTTGAACGTCTTTATATATTTATTTAAAGGAAAATGAGGACAGAAGTTGCTTGAATACAGTTAGACTTTCTGGCAAGAAGTAGGTATCATTTAACCCAGCTCATAACCTATTGCTTCCCTCACAGTCATTGTTATTCCAGGCCAAAGCTTAAACTCAAAAATCAGAGCTGCGAGGACTTAGCGTGAGCTTGTAGAGGTCAAATCCTGCAGCCTTTAGCCAGGCAAACTAAACCTCTGAGTTGGTAGGATTTTGTCTACGCAAGGACTGCGGCGTTTGCAGAACACGAGTCAAGCACAAGTCAGGCTCCTGCAGAAGGGAAGGCAGTGAAGGATGTTTCCACCCCATCTTTCCAGCCCTGTTTTTCCTGAGCGTGGTGGAGAGCAACAGTCAAACAAGAGCTGCCCATCTCAGCTGTCAAGGGCCTCGCCAGAAAGGAAGAGCTCCATCTCAGGGTACTGAGCATCTCAAGGTACCAAGGATCTCAAACCTTATCCAAAACAGCATCCTTCAGTGTGGATCCTCAGGAATCCAAGGGAAATGCATGCATGGAGAACTGTGTTATCCTGTTTTCCAAGGAGCTAAAGTTCACTCCAACACGTGTTGCATGGGAGGTGCATCTTTGGGGGAAAAGGGCATGGTGATGGGAAGTACCAGGAATGGTGAATCACTCGCAGCTATTTTTTTTAATCCCCCTTGCACCCAAATATTTTTGTGCCTTGCAAAGTGGGGGGGGGGTCAGGTGTTGAAGCTCTCCCCTGGATGGTTTTTATATCGCACAGATCCACCACTGTGTTGCTAATAAAGCCATCAAGACCACAACCGGGAGCTCCCTGCGTGATTTAAGCAATATAAGTCACTGCTTCAGAGGACGCTCTTAACTTGGGGCTGGATGCACTCAAAAATCTTCCAAGTTATTCTCTCCTAATTCAAGTCAGCTGAGGCATCAAAATGTCGGGCAGATGGACAAGATCCCTTGGCTGCAGCCAGCCTGTTTTCTGCTGTTACTCTTTGTTGCAGTCAAAAAGTAGAGGCTTTTATTGTAAGTGTTTTTTATTTAATCAGTGATATTTTGAGAATTTAACATTTACATAAGCATACTAAAGGAGATTCCTGTGTGCTTTCTAGTGTAAAAGACTGTACTCTAAGAATCCTTACTCGCCCTAGACTGGATCAAACAGTGTTCTTAAAACTCTAGTTTTCTTTCACTCCTTTCCTTTTCTTTCTCCTCATATGGCTGTTAAAAATTATTGAATTTATAGACAGCACTTAAGGACAGTCACTACTGCATTTGCTTGGTCAAGAAAGCAAAAGGATTTTCTTGTCAGCTGTATTTTCTTAGACTTATTAACTTCAATTGTGCTTTGTGTTAGGGAGACGCAAGAGAACAGGTAAATAAGCAAAGTGCGACCCAAGTTCATACTTTCTTTTTTATTTTTGCTGTGACTTAAATAGCTGGGAAGAGCTCCTGCCTCTGCCTCTCTCCTCCAGTGGATGGCAGTTGAGTACCATGGAACGGAGCAGAGCTGATTGCACCTCGGTGTAACTCTCTCAAGGAGGCAACCGCTGATTGGAATTAGCTGTTCTTTGCCTGTGTGAAATACCACTCAGAAATACCTGAAGAATTAGAAAAGGAAGAAATGGAAAGCGTTTTCAATTTAAACTGCTTTGTTACTAGAGCAGGAGCAGATCTAAAAGTTTCCTTCAGCAGCCGAGGGGGGGGAAAAAAAAGAATCTTATATCCATATACACAAGTTTCAAGTGTTTCCTTTTTATATGTTAATCTGAATTTTCAGTATATGGATGCTAATGAAAAAAAGATTTTCATTTTGCTTCGTGACCTCAACAGTCTTTAGGTTTTAATACTGTACTCATCATTTCAGCATGAAGAATAATTTTTAAAGGTAAATTTCCCTTTCTTGAAGTCTCAGCTGCACCAGAAAGAATAGGACAACTCCCAGGGACTGGGATTGCAATGTGAATTTAGTCATCATTGAAACTGCAACTAGTTCTGAAATGTTCCCCTAAAAGAAAAGTTTAAAACAAACATTCCAATCAGAAACAGAAACCTAACCACGTTCCTCTTAAAAACAGGTCTCCTTCAACTCCTCCAGTTTATAGCACATACCCTTGGGCTATTACAGTCTAGAAAAATCTGAAATAAAACCACACTGTTTTCTGGGTCTGATCATGCCTCACTCCCTCAAAAAGAAGTTTAGGGCCTCCTGAGAAATACAAGGTTTAGGCCTTCCTGACACATGTTGCTTCTTTTTAAAGAAAACAGTCTAGTGCATCTTTATGGCAAATACATCATTTTAGTTTTTCTTTATAAGGAATCACAGATGGATTGAAACAGAAAGCTTTAATAAAATATTTGCAGTTCCAGTTGCATATAAATAATATTATGGTCAATATCCTTGTTATTTTTAACAGAAGTTATTTACTTTTCAAATTGTATTTGCTCCTACATGTAGTCTCATACTGTTGTAGTATAAGATCAGACACAAATAACTGTTTACACCAAAAATTAAGTTTCAGTAAGTAACTATTTTAAAACGTTTCCTTTTATGTTTACTGCTGAAGGATCTCGAGCACTCCTGCCAGAAAGGAAAGTATTTATTATCTCTCTTTTACAGATGAGGAAACTGAGACACTGTGAAATTAAAAGCTTTGGGAAATTAGTGCTCAGTAAATTACGGTGTGAATTTACTGTGTACCAACCACCCCGCACGAACTCATCATGTGGACTGGCAAAGAAAAAGGATTAAACTGCCCTAAATTATCTCACATTTGCCATGGACAGACAGTTGCCATGGATCAGCTGACACGTAGCAACTTCTCAACCTACAGTGAATCCCTGCATCGGTGAGGAGCCATCCACAGGGCTCTGCTGCTCATCTGCTCCAACTTCAGGCAAGAGTTTATTTGTCACTAATTTCCCCACACCTAAAAATCACAGAAGGAAATCTCTGGGACGACTCAAAGTCAGACTCGAGTATCCTTGCGGCCTTGAAAGAAGAAATTGTGAGTTAAAAGCAAAATATTGGGGGGAGATAAACTTTGGCTTTTGAAGGATGGAGCACCTGCAGGATGTGCCTAGGCAGTGTCTGGGTTAAACTGGTGAATTAGAGTGGTGAAATCAGAAGACGAGTCCTGGAATTTTGAGAATCACCCTCACATCTCAGGGGTTTGGGGCATTAAAGTTGCTTCCAGCACCATGGCAGCACCTTACAGCCCAGTGTAGAATTCCACATGGAATCTGCCTGTCCTGGGAGTTCCACAAGACACCCCTTCCCACCCCACGCCTGTGCTGGGTCCATGGCTGAGTGTTCAGGGCATCCTTTCCACCTCACAGTGCCACTTGTGACCCCGGGCATGGCCACTGCAGCCCTGGTCAGCGTGTCCTGGTCCCAGGGTGGCCCCTGGGCTCTGGAGCATCCAGGGGTGACCTCCCTGCCCTGCAGCAGCCTGAGCAGCTGATGTTGAAACCACTTTGGCAGGAGCTCTCCCCATTGTGTCTGGTCCAAGCTGGAGAGATGAGCACGTAGGGAGCTGGGACAAAGGTTGGCTGGTGGGAAGAGAATCACTGACAAGTTCATTCCACTAATAAACAAAGGCATAAATGATGGTGCTATAAAGAAAAAAAAAGCAGGATTCTCTGGAGAAAACTGTAGAGAGACCTAGTAAGGAGGAGAGATGTTTAGACAACAGTTTTACATTATGCTGCTTGGTAAAAAATGTTCTATTTTAGCTCCAAGCTTGAGTCTAGTTAGAGCTGCACCAGTGCTTGGGAAACAGCATGTATTTTAATGCCCTGTGAACAGGAATAACTGATAACTAGTACATTTAAATGTGAAAAGCAGAACTTTTCTCTGAGGGAGGCGTTATTTTTTTTTGTTGTTGTTATGGATTTTGTCTTCATAGTTTACATTGCAGCTATAGCATTGCACTGGCAGTCATTTATCTAATGACTTATATCTTTCAGGCTGTGGAAAAACAGAGTGAGAGAAAAAGTGGTGGTAAGTTCTTTTTAATTTGCATTTCAAGGCTGAACTTCTGGGCATAAACATACAGAAATCAACACCTTTAGAACATCCCCTTGCTTATATCCAGAGTGTTACAATACAAAAACAATGGGATCAGGGCACTATTTCAACCCTCTCACCCCAAAATAAGTCTAAGTAAAGGTGCATTTGCTTTTGGTATAACTGAAATTAAGACAAAAGGCTATGTCTGAGAAAATATTTATTTTTCCCTGTAAAGCTTACTCTTAGAGAATGCCTGTTTGTGCTAGAGAAATGGCTTGTGTGGAATATGACAGTCACCTTTTATAGAGGCAAATCAGACTCACTGGGCTGTACTGTTGTAAAGGAAAAGTTTCACAGATATGATTAACCTGTGGAATGCCCTTCCAGAAGACACTCCCAAAGTGTTGTCACTAATACTGTCTGTTTTTATAATTCAGGGCATCATCTGAAGCAATCTACTGTGTCCCTTCATGACATGCCTCCTCTGAATGAATCAGGAGGTCGTGGTGACTCCTGTAGAGAATGTTCACTGCTGGAACTGGAGGAAGATGATGGATTTGAAGGGAAAGTCTGTGGATGTTTCCAGAAATGAGCAAGAGGTCCAGCATGAGCCCCGTGACAAGGACTTTATGAAAAGATGGATTCTTGTGTTTTATTCAACCAATCTGGAAAGGCTGCTGCGTGGATCAGGAGAGGGAAGGTGTTACACACACCAGGGAGGCTGGCAAAGGAGAAAGGTGGGTCATTACAGGCACTGCCCATATTCTTCAGCTCTCAAAACACTTGAAGTTACTCATTGAGACGGTGGCCAAGGAGGCCCTAGTGCCTCAACGAGTGTGGCTGATTTGCAAAGGAACAAATGGGAAGGTCTAAGAAGGTCCCATGGCTGGATCTGAGAGATAGTCTTGGGCCTGGAGGCTCTGGGTTCTCAGCACAGTTCTGCTTCTGGAGTGTATGGGAGGCAGAAGTGCCTTAATTCATTCTGCCAAAACACCTCAGGGGTTCAGGCACAAAACCCTCTAGGGCCCTGGAGTGTGTCTGGCGGTTGGTGAGTGCACGTGGGGTGGGAGGAGGGACTGTCAGACCCTGTCTGTTGAAGGCATTTTGCTAAAGGTTCATCCGTAAGGAGGGAAAAGTGGAAGCAAAGATGTGGGGGTGAAGAGTCTTCAGAGAGATGGTGCCTGGTTTGAGGACAATGGTATTTGGAGAGCAGCTGAACTCCTGTTTGGTGCTCTGAGGGCCTCCCTCATTGGTACACCATCCAAAGCCACTCGTTCTCAGAACCTTCCATACCAAAATCATGGGAAATATTTGAACTTTAGATGACTCCAGACTTCAGTTGCAGTTTAGTAGGATTTTAAGGCTGGCGCTTTACATATATATGACATATATAAATACACACACACATGCAAAATATATATATGTGTATGTGTGTATTTATATATATACCTCAAGTTGTTTTTATTCTGTCAAAAAAATTCAGTAGCTCTCGTTTAAGGTAGAGCTGGTAGAGAGAGTCTCGTGCAGGAAGAGATTTGATGGAACTGTGTTAAACATCAGGGAATTAGCATCAGAGGTTCTTCAAATGTTTCATTCAAGGCCAGATCGTAGCTAACCCGAATATTTGATTTGAAGTCATGCTGGTTTCACATGTCAAGCTACCCTGGCACTGTGTGAAAGTGGTGGGAGGAGAGACTGGATGGGAGGAATGAGCAAGTAGGGAAGGATTTGGTTATCAAAGCAGAGGACTTAGCTTCAATAGTAATTGACAGAAGGAGATTACTTCTGCTGGTAGTTCAGACAAGGGCTCTATCCCAATACATCAGGCCACCCCTCACACGAACAGAAGGACCTCCATGTGCATTGCCAGCTTCATCCAGGAACGAGGAGATGGTGCAATGACTTTGCTGCCAACCGAGGGAAATGGCAGGTTTGCTAGAGCCCAACTCTCAAGAATATTAATAAAAATAAATGGTTTTACCCTTTCTGGTCCTGCTCATAGCAGGCTGCTAATAATGCCTTATGAGGCTGCTGCACAGTTCAATCAATAATTTGATTTTTCTGCCCTAGAGCTGCCACAAGCATGAACCCCACGCTGAAGTGGCTGAGTAAGGAGCTGGCTGTAGAGACAGAACAAGGGGAAATGTGGGATGTGGCACCTTGTGACTTCCAGGAAACTTAGGGATGGACCATTCCTGCCGAGCCCCATCCACCATGGCCACTGCCACATCCCACGGGTGCTCCTTGATGCTGGTGCTGGTTATTTATATATTTCTGTGTCGCCTATGGAAACATTCGGGTTTGACAAAGGGAAAAAAAAGCAATTTGGCGTCCTTTGACTGAGGAAGGTTGATTTTCATTCGAGACAGAATGGCTCGTTTTTACCTTTTTAGCTCCTGGAAGAGTAAAAAGTGAGAGGTCAAACCTGCATCACCATGACAACCCCTGCAGCGAGGGTTTTTGAGCAGATGAAGGGGAGTGATAATGGAGCTGAAGTTTCTGCCCGTTCGTAGTCACTGGGCTTTTTGTTTTGTTTTCCTTGTTTCTCTCCTTTAGGCCCTGTGGTCAGGTGTGGCCCCATGGATTTTTCAGGGGTTGGAGGATAACACTGGCCAGTTTAAACACAGCCACGCTCTGTTTGAGATCAGCCCTTGGTGCTGCAGTGCCTGGACACACGTGGAGTGTGTATAAACCATATAAAAAAGGGGATTGTAAGAGATAGTCGTGGGAGATCAAACATCCCCTCAGATGCATTGCCTGCACTCCTGTAGGCACAACATGCCAGCAAGTGCAGTGGCATTACCTGGTTTGCATCAAAGAGAGCTGTCATCTCTGCCTTTCCTGACAGCACCATTGCAGTCCAAAAACAAGCTCAATAAAAGAGCAATTCTCCGAGGAGAGGAGGCACTGTAGAAAAGAAGGAATTCCAAATAGGGTGGAGGTCTAAGGAGATGTGCTCAGGAGGGGCTGCAGGTGGAAGCTCATTTGAGTTGCTGAGCTCCTGCCCCCATTCTCTAGACCTGCACAAGGGGGAATGTGCAGGAACAGATTGCAGATAGCTGAGGTCACAGCTACAGAGCAAAACCAAGGCAAATTGAAGTCCCACAAACAATCTCCCAGATTCCCTTTACCTAAAAACTGAGCCTGCTCCAGGGAAAAACAAGTAAAAGAGCAGATTAGACATTTTTTAATACCTTTGGTTGTTTTATGTGCCTAATAAATCTGGTGTTTTCCTAAGATGGGAAGACCTCTCAGACTGCAACATGCCTCATTTTACATGCAAACACAGCACCTAAGAAGGGTCATCCTCAAAGACCATCCAGAGCCTCCAGATATTTGAATATTATGCCTCTTCAGAAGTTATGAATCATCCTTTTTTACCTTCTTGTTGTCATTGCAACAAAAATCGAAAGAGAATAAGAAATACTAGCTCAGGTATTAGAGTGTCAGAAAAGTTAATTTTGTGGGAAGATTTCCCCAGAGTCAGACTTCAGTGGGGATCTGTACAGCCACCAGATAGTTACATGGAGCAGAGGAATAGTCAGGGTTAACACTAAAAGTTTGAATGGCTATAAAACCCCGAGTTGAAGCAATTCTCTGTGCCCAAAGGATTAGGCTAAAGCTTTTGCAGTGCGGTGGAGATGAATTATTCCATTTTTGCCTAGTGAGCGGTTTCTCATATCTTCTTCCAAAGTGGTGGACGCGTCCCTTATGTCAAGATGGAGTTACACAGCCCACCACCCAGAAAGGCAAACTGCAAAGAAAGAGCGCAGATACGGCGTCTCCACCACCAGAATCGAAACAATAGCTGCATCAAACCCAGCAAGAAAGCAGAGCTGGGCTGTTGGGATCAGCCTGCAGATAAATCAAAGTGAATCTGAGTGATAGTGATGTGATGTTGCAATAATAATTCACTCCTCATGCTGATTTAGAAGAGGAAGCCAATTCAGAGCTTCAGAAGCACCAGGGCCAGCACGGAGCCCTGTGGGACAGAATGAAAGAGAATAGTCAGTTCATATGGAAACAAAGTGGAGGCTATCAATTGCATAAAATACACACCTGGCAGAAGACAGATGAGAGAATTTCTGGAAATGCTTTGGATTATAATCTGTCCTTCAGACAATTGATTTATAAAAAGCTGGATTCTTGTGTTTTATTCAACCAACGTGCAAAATTATGTTAAATACAAATGCTCTCTGTGAGAGAGGATTGCAGAAATAGCAATTTAAACAGGATGTTAGAGTATGACAGAAAATACAATTTCATCTTTACAGTGATGAGCCAGAGACCTCAATTTTCCTCTTCCTGTGTTGTGACTCTCTTGAGTCAGACTTGAACTTTAGCTATGGCCTGAGAGGGGGCCAGATCACCTGTCTGCTGGTGCATCTCAGGACAAACACTTTTTGGGAGCTCACTCTTTGAGGACAGAATAAAAAAATGTCAATCACATTGTCATCACACCATTTGGAGACTTTAATTACATTTATTTGAAATTTATTCCTCACTGCAACTCTACTCATCTGTTTCCAGGCACAGTGGAGTCAAGGAAACCTGGTGTTGTTTTCAATTTACCAACATCTCTTTGGAAAACAGACCCATCTCACTGTAGAGATGTCCTGAAAACAAATTGAAGCAATTCCTTCTACCCCCAACTAGAGCAGAAAGTACCAGAGATTTATTTTACACTTTGTTTGGACAATATTTGGACATAAATGATACCTGGCAATTGTATGTTCATTGACATTGTTTTTTTTTAACATTTCAGGTGATTAAGCTGGACTCATAGACATTTAATTCTTAATTTTAAGAAAAAGCTTTCCCATGACAATGGAGTGCATAGCTTCAAGATGAAATTCAGCCTAGGAAAGACCTATGGACTGGCACAGAAAGTGTGAAAAACCCCATGAGCTCTGCTAAGAAGTCAGCCCAGTTGTGAGAAGTCAATGCAAAACCAGCTGGGACCTGGGAGAAGAAAACCACCAACACAATCCTCTCTGCAGAGCATTTCCAGCACACCTCAAGGCTGTGAACCACGCTGGCATGGTGAGCAAATATTGCTGCCTGTGGGTTAAAGTTCAAATGCATCACTTGAGCAGATGGGGAGTTCAACCAGGGCAGAACAACTTGCCATTTCCTTCAGGGAGGGGTGGCCCTGGGGTGGGGAGGGACGTGGGTGTGACAGTAGGATGCAGGCAGCCACAGCCCTTCTACAGCAATTACCATAAAGATTAAATAAATATAATAGCCTAATTTCACATGGAAGTACACTTTAATTAAGTCTCCGCAGAACAATGAGCTGCTTCCATAAGAGCTGTGAAAATCATCACTAGGGACTGTCCAGAGGAAGAGAGAAACAAACAAGAGAAGGTCTCTTTGTACAGAAAATATGTACAGGAAGTATTTTGAAAAGCTTGTCCCCAGTTAATTTACCTAGGAAGAATTAATGACAAACTCCAGGGTTTTGTTCTGGTTTTATATAAGTTTCCCATCCAGAGCCTCATGGTTCTTCCCAGACTGAGGGAGACAATTCATTTGCAGACCAATACAATTTTTTTTGCATTTCCAGACTATTGCAAGACCATCACAGCTTATTGTGTGTGATGTATGCCAGTGGGCTTAGCTTGGCTGAAATGCTTCTGGGAGGCAAAGTTGTGCAAGATAAGCTCCAGGTGTATAAAAAAAAAAATCAGTTCTCCCAACTCAGTTAATGATGCATTCCCTATGTCCATATGGTCAGGGATAGAGTTAGTGGGAGGTGTTAGGGGAGCATCACCTGCAGAACCTCCCTTCACCCTTCCCATTATTTTCTTTATCTTCCTGTATGATCAGGGATCCTAAGGCACAAGAACTACATGAAAATGAACCAATTTGCCATTACCATTTTTAGGAGCACCTGGTTGCATTTTCTGAGTGCAGTTTGGTCAGGGTCATGGTTATGCTCTTCCTGAGGTTGGGATGTTCAACAGAAAATGGTACAGCTGCTGGCATCACATCAACCACCCATGGCTTGGGGTGGGTTTCAGCTCAATAACACCTACAGAAGAGGCCCCTTCATTGCAAAGGCAGAACTGAGATCTTCCCTAAATCCCAACCAGATAGAAATCTTCACAGAGTGCGAGTGACAGGGCAGCTTGATGTTTGTGAAGGAAGATTTTGCCTTGAAGCTTGGATGGGTAGTGGGTGTAAATTACAAATTACTTTTTTTTTCCACCTCAGAATCTATTATAAATCTATTATAATCTATTACACTTAAAAAAATAATATTACTGCTTTAGAGAGTGCCATCTGGTAGCTTTCAGCTATCACCTCTGCAAGGCTCAGGAAGGTTAGACCTGGGGAAGCACAAAATCACTTTTGTACTTGATTATCATCTCTCACCAAGGTTGTGGAGGCTCTTGGTCAGGCCCTGCCTTTGTTTGCTTTCTTTGTTTTTATGCAGCTAGGTAACATAGCAGGGCCCAGCTCCACTGAGGGTGTCTTGGGCATGACTGCACTGCAACCCAAAAATCATTACAACCAGACAATCAGCTCCGACAGCATGCCAAGCTCTGCTTTTTTCTTTGCAAGGGAGCTGAAGCACTTGTGGAGGTTTAATCGAAATCTGAATGCATGTGACTGAAATTGGCTCCCTGTGATTATTTATACAAGTAAATCTCTGCTTCTCACAAGTTCCCAGAAATCAAATGCCAGACTTGTATGATCATTTTTTTTAAAAAAAGAAGTAAATATTTGTTGAAAATTCTTTGCTGTATTAATTTTTCTCTGCCTTTTCTCAGGCAGCCCCGATAGTGATGGAGGGACTCCTGGTGTGCATCAATCAACCCAGAGAAGAGGGACCAAAATAGCTGATTACTGGGTCTGTAATGTCTTATCCTCAGAACAAACCCAAATTTTCAGTTAGCTTTTAGCATGGCTTGTTTTCCTCATCCATCTGCATGCCCAGCTAAAATCTTCCAGGAAGTGATCCTTGTTTCAACAGTCAGGTACAGGTATTTGAAGGAGGAGGTAGTTTAAGCCAAGGGCTGCATATTTCCATGTTTTTCTAATCCCCAGTCAAAAGCCCATCTGCCACTAAGTGGTTTATAACGTGAGAATCAGCCACCAGTATTTTTTAAAATGTTCTATAATGTTTATAATATCAGCCAGTCCCTGTTGCTAACCTTTTTTTTTTTTCTTTTACTTTCTTCACTTTTTTTTCTTTTTTTTTTTTTTTTTTTTGGTAACCCTTTTACCTTCTTTTTCCCTGCTCAGACCCATTAGCAGGATGTTGTGCAATATGGTGCTTGTCATCTGTTTCAAAGACACAGTGATGAGATACAGGTATGCCAGATGGATAAACCTAGTGTGACTAATTATTGTGTATTTGCCTTTAATTATTATCATTTATTACCAGAGAAAAGACAATAGAGGTTCCCAGACTCGGAAGGGAATGTCGGCAGAAGGGGAATTTTTGTCTTTTTTGGTTTTTCTTCTTTTTCTTTTTCCAAGAGAATGGCACATCAGCAAGAAAAGTTTTCCTCTTGGAAAGAAACACTGCAAAGCATCCGAGACAAGAGGAGACAACATGACCCTGGGAATACTTTCCTTTCCCTGGCACATACTTGAGGATCAGATCTCTCGCAGGTAATAAATAGGTTTTGTGTAACTATGGAACAAGTATTCTCTTGGCTGAATGTCCACTCAGGGCACAAGGAATTATGGATATCCTTCAGCCGTCTCACAGACAGAGATCTGAGTTCAAAGCGACCTCCAAAAATCACCCAGCTTACCCTCCCTGGAACTGGCAGGGACACCTTCCTTCCACGAGACCAGATTGCTCAGAGCCCCGTCCAACCCGGCCTTGGACACGGGCAGGAATGTGGCATCCACAGTTTCTCTGGGCAGCCTGTGCCTGTGGGTAGGATTCAGCCCTCTCCAGTCTGGTTTTGGAGACGTTCACAGCCCTGGCTCTGCCCTTTTGGCACCAGAAAACAGACTAAACCCTAAGATGTACATTGTGTCCTCCATGGAGAGATGACACCTGAGGTCCTTAAGAAGCAATTTCTGACAAAATTAGGCTCAGAGCAGCAAACGCTGACATTGGTTTCTGTGCCATCACACTGAGCCTTCAACCCTTTAAATGGAATTTGCCTCCATATCTTGCCTTCTTACACACAACATTTCTACACTGTTGGGCAAAAATGCAGATTTTCTTCTTTTCAGTATTATGATCTTATTTTCAATCAATCCCTACAGAAACACAAACACATTTACAAACATGTATTGTTACAAAACAAACATTTTAAAACAGAGGGGACATTGCTCTTGCTTTTCAGTAGGTGCCTACTGAGGACAGACACTTAACTCAGAACCCACAGCCTGGCATGCTGGATGATTTTGAAAGAATCTAGAAGGTTGACAATGGTAAGAAACTTTTGGAAATGTTAAATGCTCTGGTCCCAAAAGCTGCTTTCAGGTTACAGCTGAATCAGCTGCCATTTACAAGTGCAGAGTGGGTTTATGATGGCTCATAAGCCTGATCTTGCTTATGGGGATGGGGCACTGCACTTTAATTTGAGAGCAGCCGCTCTGATTTGGTAAACAGATTGAGGAAGAGCTTCAGACTCCAGGCTTTAAAATTCATGAGGATCTGATTTAGTACGTTTTACACTGGTATTTTAACATATTTGCTCTATGGCTAAATTGCAGTGTAACCTAAAGGACCAGTCATATGCCACAATCTACCACAGATAATACAAGATATAATTAATGTCACCAGGCTGCTGAGCTATTTCTATATTTAGTATTTGTCAGACAAATACATGCAAAGGCATTAAAACAACAAGTCCATACATGGATGATTTGTGGACAGGAGAAAAGGCTAAATTTGCCACTGTTTGCTCTGAATAGCTTACCCAGATTACAGGCCAATTTTGTTTTGGACAGAAATATTTTCCATCACAGGGTCTGCTGAAGTCAAGAGAGTGCTATTCCTTTGGCCACAGGATGGGATGAAGGGCTGGGCTGTATTTTGGGATTGGCAGCTCTGACCGTCTCCCTTTAACCCATTTGAACACAATTTGATTGGGATTTGACTGAGCACTTAATAGTCTGTGATTGCCTTGATTGTGGACTTCTACTTTTAAACCAAATGCAATGTCATTATTATATATCAAGAAAGAGCCATCCCTGATAACCAAAAAAATATTACATTAAATTGGCACGCTGAGAATTAAATATGCAGATTCAGCCTAATGAAATATCTTGCCTTTGGTTGCAAGAGCCTTCATCATTCTTAGGAAGATTTAATGCTAATCTGACTTGGAGCTGTTTCAGTCCAATTATTTTATTCTCAAATTTTTGAGCTTTATTTTTTCTTTTCAGCAGCATTATTCTGTCTTGACAGTTTTTATTTTGTTATTTTTGTGGATATTGAGTAAATGGGAAACCAATTCAGAACCATTCTTAAGTAGAAATGAAATGCCCTGTAATCCAATTTTGATCAAAATTCATCTTCGCTTTTCGGGGACCGAGCAGCCTGTGCAGTTATCTCTGCACTGCACAAGTTGATAATAAAGCAAAGCAAAGCTCACATTCTTTTCCCTTTTGCACGTGGTGGGAACTGGGCATTGTTCAGCTGGAGAACAATGTGCTGCTCCCCCAGCATGTGGCAAAGCAGCAGAATGGCAAGAAGGAGATTTCTCCCTGGGCTTCCACTCCTGTTTCTCTAATGTCTGAAGTAAACCTTTCTTCTCATCTGTGGGTGGGTGGTTTCTCTTCCCTGGAAACCTTCCTGTCTCCCTCCCCTGATGTCCTGTGACTGCAGGAGATGGCTCAGTGCTGCAGCACCTCTCCCAAAAGCACTCTTAGGGAGCAGAGACATGTTCAGCTCTTGTCACAGACCTGGTTTACAGCTCCTCTGCCCTTCCTCCTCAGTGCCCGTTGCCTTTTGGTTATGCACAGGTACAAAAGCCAAGACGCATCACAAAAATGCAATCCTTGTCCAAGCAGTGACTGGACAAAGAGGCCTGGTACGCCTTACATTGTGGAGGGAGGGATCCCATACAACACAGGATTTTGCTTTATGTTTGCTTCAATGACTCCAGCTGAGTTCTTAACTGGCTTTTATTCCACTTTGCCTGGCAGAAGCAATACCTCAAGGAAGGCTTTTCTGGTGCAACATCAGCAAAAATTGGTGGCTTAGGAATGGCTGTTTGCAGTCAAGCAAAGCTGCTCCATTCCTCCTAAAAATGTATTTATTCCTTCCCACTCATTTCTTCACCAGCTCCTCCTACCTAAAGGCCAAGATTTTTTTCAATGTTCATTTCATATAACTTCCCATGTTCTAATACAACAGGCATTCTTCTAGGATGAGACACAACACTGAATATCAACAGCTTTTCAGGCATCCATCCACACGGGCTTCTAAGTCCACAGGATACTGTGATAAGTCATAAAGGAGGGATACATCATTAAATTATCATCTCAACATTGTCATCACCTGTCCCCAAAAGGAAAAGTTAGGAGAGGTAACATGTCAGTATGAGAAATTATTAAATATAAGTCCGTGGTACCCTCCCAAGACACAGAGCAAATGCCTTCTTTTCCTTGGTAGCAGGAAGCTCATTGCTAAAGGATAATCTCTTTTTAAAGTGATTGAGTTGTCTTTCCAAGGCATCTTTATGTTCAGCTACCTTTTATTAGTTACCTTCTTGTTTGTATCTACTCATCACATCTTGTAGTTTCTTGTCTCTTCACTCTTTCCTCACCATCTAAACTTAGACCATTCCCTTTCTTTCTTTCTCTCTGAAAATCTGCCTGCTGGTATTTTCCATGAATCCATCTGCATTAAATTATTTATAGATACAATAAAATCCGCTTTTGTCTAATGTTTATTTTCTTTAATAACAAGAAACATGGGGAAAATATTCCAAAGAACTGAAAAAGGACTTGAGTTTTCCTGGACGCTAGGCAACAGTAGCCAAAAAGTACAAAACAAGATGTAGGATGTTCATAAGATGCAACTAAAAATAATAATCTTAGTACTTTGGTATCTAATAAGTTCTTTGAATATGTTATATTTCCCAAATCTGAGCCTTGGTTTTAATGCTGTCATGACACTCTGAAGGTTTTAATGGACAATGAGTCACTATGAGGCAACCAGGAGCAATAAGTAGATGGATCTGGTGCAGCCAGATCTCTGCTACCTGTTTTCCTTGTCCTAAGTGTTTTAAATAGGTCACGGAGGTCTCTTACGCTGTCATTTTCCCAACCATTGGGTTTGTCCTGTACCTGGTAAAAATTAGAACAAACAATATATCTTGCTAAATGAGTCACTGCTAGTCCTTTGTTACCTTTTACTGTTTGTTTGAATTTACTTTCCATCACGATTTAAAGGCTTTTTCCCATCTCCTTCTCATTGCCTCCTTCTTCCCTTCAATTACGCGAGCCATGCAAGCATTTCCCCTTGAACCCTTTCCAGCTCCCCCACCCCGTCCCTCACCCACCCCGTGTCCTCCCCCTCGTTTACACAGCTCCCTTCCCCACTGTGTTTCCTGCTCTGCCTACACTAATTGCACTTTGCATGGATGTGGTGGGGGAGGGAGAAAGTAAAGAGGGGACTTCTGAGGAATCTGCGTGAGTTTCCAACTGGAGGCTCCTCTGCACGCGGGAAAGACGGGAGGCATAAAATAGGCAGCAGAAGGAAGAGGAGAGAGGAACAAATTCCAGGTCCAGAGTGGCCAGAGTCAGCCTCAAGGTAGGAGCGTGTTGGTTCTCACCTTTTTAGAGGGAGCAAGGCAGCACCTGGAAGCTACAGAGGTGGGAGCCCAGGAGATCCAGTTTCTGCTCTCTACAGAACCCACGTGGTGCAAAATTCAGGGGGTAAGGCTTGTGGAGCCCTTCCTGCCACCTCTCCTGGCAAAAGGTTATTCAGCATGTGGGAGAGGTTGCTTTGTTTCTTATTGTTCCATACCCCGTGACCCCTCACTCTACTGCAATTGCTTGTCTAAAACACTGTTCACTGCCCCTGTCCCCACTCCCATTCCAAAACCACAGGAAAAGGGACACTGACGCCACAGTACCAACGAGCTGCACCTCGAGGCCATTCTTGCAGGCTGGGGATGAAATCTGCCTGGAGAACTTGCAAAATTCTGTCCCTGCTCTCCTCACAGTGGGATGTGGATGTAAACTTGCCTCTTTCTCAGAGCAGCTCTTAAGGGTGAGTATTTGTCTCAGAAAGAACAAACACACACCATCAAACAACAATCCAACTAACAAACAAGCCCTCAGAGACAGGCAGCTCCCAAAAATCAGCACTCAGTACTCTCTGAAACTTCATTCATTTAGATTCAAAGGTACCTGGACGCAGAACACTTGAGCTAGAGAAACTGCACATCTGTGGCATGTGTTTATTTATTTATTTACCTGTTTTCCAATCTTGCACCTGCCTACTTTAGCTGATCTCTAGCTATCAAATTGTGATGGAGCAAAAGTAATAAAATGCCTGTAGGATAGAAAAACCCTGCCTGAAGTTCTCCCATAGCTCAACCAGACCTAGAAGATGCACAATTCAATTAAAAGAAATATAAAGTTTTTCTCTCCTCACCTTGCCATTTTCCCCTTCTTTTCTGTGCATTTCATACATCCATATATATATATATATAAATAAACACACACACACACACACACAAACCCACCCCTCCCCTTCCCAATCCTTCCTTTAAGGTTTAATTTAACAATAACATTTGCGATCGGGGTCCTGAGCATCTCAAGGGCATTGCGCTTGAAATTGCACACACTCCGCACCATTTATCATAGCCTGACATGTGTCATGTTCCAGACTGCAGCTCCAAGAGGTTACAGCTCACGACTGCTCCTTTGTTGATCAGCTGCCGAGACAACTGAGGCACCTTTCTTTCTTTTTTTCTTCCTTTCCTCCTTTCATTTTTTTTTTTTTATTATTAAAGCTGCACCGTTCTCTTTTCGTAGGGTTCGTTCTGACACAATGGAAAAAGAAAACAAATCCTTCTCTGCTCTGTGCAGTTCCCTCACCAGATCTTCATCAAGCCAAATTCTGATCACATTTTATTTGGGTTCAACAGCAAAGATTTGGCTGGTTAGTATTACTGCTTTGTACTGGATATAAGAGGGATAAATTATTTTCAAGATGATTCTGTTCTTGAGGAGAAGAATAGGGTGTATAACTGCTAAGGATATTGGGGACAGTGCTGAGGCAGTAGCAAAGTATTTTCGTGTGGCAGCATTCAGGCTTGCCAGGCCAGTGAATTCCTTCCATTGCTAAACTTCAGTCTTGCAACTTCAGGGAAATGCATCTTTCCTACTCAAGAGTTTCTATTTCATTTACTCCACCTCTCCTCCTTCACTTCCTTGGTGCCTTGCAGGTTTCTTGTTGCGTGCAGAGCACCTGAGACCTGTGTGTATCTTTGCAGGAATGATGCATACAGCAATTCAGCAAACCAGGCTGTTTATAAACAAGAGCCACTGAATTACATTCATAAATCACTTGGAGATCCTACTTTTGCCAGTCTTCATCCTGACAATCAACATTTGTATAGGGTATGGGTACAGGTGTCACTGCAACTTAATGTGCAAAGGATGCAAGGTACTACTGATATCAAGGAATGGGGTCTGAAGACTGCTCTAAGATCTGAACAAAAGAATACTTTGTACTGTTCTGCATTCTCAAGAATGTCAGCCTATCAGGTGAGCTACAAATTTCTTTTTAAACTATTTATAACAAAGAGTTCCTGAAGGCAGGAAATGCTGAACTGGAGCCGAATTCTCCATTTCCTCTCCCTATTTTCATGTTCTGCTCTGTCCTGGAAGACCTCAAGCCTGAAGGTTCAGATCCCAAAGTCTGTCAGTGTTTTGGAATGATACTTGATCTTTCAGATTCCTATTCCCCTCTGAGCTCTAAATCACGCAGTGTTCGTCACCACCTGTTAGCATCAAGCACAGCCTCTGCCGACACAGTTGGAGTTGTCTTACTTTCTCTCACACTCTCAGCTCTTGTCGATGGATATTTTTGGAGGTTTCCTCGGTTTAGAGGCACTTGATTAATCAGTAGTGGGAAGGCAGATGGGAAGGCTCAACTACCACCACCATGTGTGTGTCACACGCCTATTAGATTCACTAACAGAGGGTCTTTGTGCCATTGGCCAGCAAGATTTTGCACTTTATCCTTCATTGCATGTGTTTTTGTCCATGTCAGACCTCTTTGCCTTCCAGCTTAGCACTCTCCCCTCTAAAGTCTGATCTGAACAGTGTTTTGCTGCCTGAAGAATGCCTTGTTTCTCAAGGAGAGAAAAGCCCAGTTTTGTGTTTGTGGCTAGCTAGTCCTACATTCACAGCATCCTCTCTGAGCTGCTCCCGGGCTCAGCCTGAAGGATGCCTTGTTTCCTCCCTGTTTCTCAAGGAGAGAAAAGCCCAGTTTTGTGTCTGTGGCTGGCTAGTCCCCACATCCACAGCATCCTCTCCGAGCTGCACGGAGCCGGCTCCCCGCTGCCCGTGATGCATTTCCCCCTTGCATCTCTGCTCGTGCTGCTGACCTTGTGATGCATTTTCCCTTGCATCTCTGCTCGTGCTGCTGACCTTGGCTCGTGTCTGATCCCTTTGCCAGCGTCAAGGCCCCTGCTTGGCCCTGCAGGGATGATGCAGTGCCACCAGCTGGGATGGCGTAAAGCCGCACCAGGGCTCGGCCAACTTCCAGCCGCATCCCTCTGCCTGGCCTGGGCACAGCCACCAACCTGCACAGCCCCACCTTCCCCCACACTCAAAGGCGGCGATTCAGCAAGAAAAACAGGACAAGGCACAGAGCACAGAGAGGTATGAGGGCAGAGAGCACCATAAATGCTGCTTCTCCATCGCTTTGCCACCCCAAAACAGCACTTGTCACCGTGTGCCTGACCCTGGCGCTGCTCCTCTGCCCCCAAGCAGCAAGGAAGCTGCTTGACTACCCAGTTTTAAAGGAATGTGATGTCTCCCTAAAACTCTTAGGGAGGCTTGCTGAGGATATTTAAGAGGGCTGGGGTTCTGTTATTTATGGAGGGGCTGTGCCCAGGATGTGCTTGTACCCATCTCTCTTTTTAGGACACCTGTTCCCATGAAAGCTGCTGTGGTGTTTTAATTCCCCACTCCAGACCATACAGGGGCCAATTTAGCCCCCAGCAGTTTTAAATGAAAGAGGAATGATTTTAAGGGTATTTTGCGGATTTATAAGGAGGAAGTAAGGAGTATATACAAAGGGGGAAAAAAAAACAGTCTATGGCAAAATTATTAAAAGTAACTAAAACCCACTAAAAATTAGAACCTCCCTCAGCTTTCCCTCTCCAACTGTGGATATTGTCATTGTAATACTGCTCAGAAATGGGGTCTCTTTGGCCTGGGAGTGAAAGTGAAACACACATACTCTGAGTGTAACAGAAAAGCAATGAGGAAAGCAGCACACACAGTAATCAGGTGAGCAAAGAGGGTTTCAGCTGAGACCATCCTCTGAATATCTCAACCATGGAGTAGATCTAAGACTGGATTCAGAACTGGCTCAACATCCTGGTCTCCCTGTGGAAGGAAATATGGCTACGGCAGCCTCTATTTATTGGGATGGCATTGGGGAATGCTGGAAATTAATTGGCTCCTCAGATATGAGGAATAAAAGTAACCTTGGGTCTCTCTGCTAAAAAGAAAAGGAGAGAACCACCAAACCAAGCAACATATAAATAATAGGAGAACCAATAATGACTTTAAAAAAGTATTTAAATGCAATCAGGCAGAGTGGAGGAAAGAATGTGTACAGTAGACACAATGTAGATTACAATTTATAACAGGATACAGGATGGAGCCAGCACTTGATTAGGGGACCATGTTACAAATTTTTCAGCATATGTCCTCTGTTTTTCTTTGCCTTGGCATGGAAGGCTGGGCACTGCTGGTAAGTAAATCATATAATCAGAAAATGCCCATGTTGATGAGAATTGCAGGATCCAAGGAAATTAACTTGACTTGTATTTTAGACAATCCTGCCATATCCATTCCTTGCCCAGAGCTGTCAACTGAGAAAGAGTTGTGCCTGCTTACAGCTTTAATCAGAGATAAAAATTACCCCTAGTTCATGAATATGTTTATCATGGAGATAAGTCAATGGCAGAGAATAGATTCTCAGCACACAGCTCTGCGTGTCTTGCACTAAAACATGTCATGTACTGATGTGTTTTGCTCTACAAATAGCACCCTCACACTCCACTCATGGTCCAGACACAGACAGAGCCTGGGCAGGGAAAAGTCCTCCAGAAGGAAGCACAAGGAGCTTTTGCTGATGAGCTTGGAGGGCCTTAAAACTCCTTGGGTGTCTGCTTGCTGTGGCTTGGCCACCACCTATGAACCCTTCCCCTGGCTGCCAGGGGAGGGGTGAAGAGGGGAATTATCATTTGGTCTGATCTCAAAGGCTGTTGGGGCTCCTCTGATCATCCTCTGTGTCCCGAGGCTCCGTCTCCCTCCTGGATGTGTTCCCAGCTGCTCTTGTCTGGACCCAACACTTCAGGCATGGCTCTTGACCATTAAAACCAGTAAGTCATGCTCTGTGGTGGGGTGGGGGGAAGCTGTGATGTGCTGTTTCTTGTGGGTAGTTAGGCTATGATAAAAAGGAACCTTTATTCACGAATAATTTTTTTCCACTTTTAAATGTCTTTTTTCTCCCCAGCCTGGTAACTTCACATCCCTCAGAGTACCCTAAATTAAAGAAAGCAATACCAGAACAACAACAAAAAGCAGGAATGGGAATGACACAGCAGCAAACCAGAAAGCAAATGGCTGACAAGGGATATTTATATGTTGCATGGTGTTATTTTGGCTGTTCTGTTTGTCCAAATTGCCCTAGAAAACAGAGAGAGCACAAGCAGCTAAATGAAAGCTCCTTGAAGTTGGGGGTTTGCTGGATCCTGACTTGTGTGTGCACTGGGTGTGGGTATATTTTTGTGTGTACATTGGGGAAGAAGGAAGATTGTTATTGTGGTCTCTTTCTGGATAGGCATAAACACCCCTGTTTATTTCCAGCATGCCATCTAAATTCAAAATTAGCATAAGCTGATGGTGTTAATTGATTTATATGCATGCAGGCAGTGGTTTATCAAAGGTAGAGGGACATAAGGTCACTCCCCTAAGGGCCTCCTGGGAACAAGTATCCATCTGAGATAATATTGAGATTGGCATAGCTGGGAATATAACTGTGTCCAAGTATGAAGAAACTGAGTTCTTTGTCATTAGCAGGAAAATAATTTTCCTATTAATATTATAATTCTCCTTTTAATAAAGGCTGCTCTCATTGAGGTCTAGGAAAGTGCCCTCCAGGTCTGCTCTGAAGTGGCCCAGGCTGCAGCTGCAAGGCTGGCTGCCTTCCCAGAGAAGGGAAAAGTCCTGTCCAATTTGCCATCTGAGCCAGGCTCTCGGAATTCTGCTCCTTTCAGGTCAGTGTACCTCAGCCATTGTGGAAATGCCAGAACACTTTCTCAGTGGAGGTCAGCGACGACACAGAGGCAGCAGGGACCAACAGGGACTTATTCACTTTCTGAGGAAATTTCATTAAAATATTTTCCCTGAGCTGTACCAAGAGCAAAGCCAGAGAAGGGCCTTGGCTTGCAAGTGTGAAAGGAGGAAAAATACATCCCCTCTTGCAGTGCTGGCCCCTCAGAAGGGAGGAAAGGAGACAGTCTGAAAATGCCATGCCCAAAATCTCTCCTATTGCTATTGTTTTTCACTATCTATTTAAAAAAAAAAAAAAAATTTTCATGAAAATGGGTTAATCTGAACTGAACTTTTCTTTTTCCTTTCTCTGCTTGTTTGTTTGTTTGTTTACCCCTCACTTTTTCCTGGGTCAATCTGGGGAATTCAGATGTGAAATCCATCTAAAAAAAGCATCCTTCACTTGTAAGCAAACCTCTCCTGCCTGGCAAATTGGGAATTTTGCCCTCTCTAGTGGGAGCTGTAGTATCTGATTGCTCTCTGCCTAAGTAGGAGCTCAACAAGGCCACCTTTACACTGAACAATCCCATATATCAGAGGCCACCCCTTTGAATTCAATGGCTTTTCTGGTGCTAAGAGAGGGTATTGGAAACTTAGTCTGAAATCACACCTTGCACGTAATAAGCAGCAATGAAAAGAAAAGGAAACAGGAGGCTTATAGGATTTAAGGAGTTTCTTTTGAAGAAAGAATCCACCCTGCTGCTGATGGCCAGCCGCTCGTGTGGGTGTTGAGATGTGCAAATAAAGCAGGGTATAAAGCTGTTAGCAATGGTTCACAGCAACAGACCAGCTCCTGTCAAGGAGAAGCAGGTTAGGTAAACTTTTCAGGTGTTTGGAGGTGAATCTTTTCATTTGTGCACAGCCCTTGTTTGACCCAACTATTTCACATCATTACCAATTGCTTTGTTCGTACATATCCAACTTCCTCCTGGTGCTTTATTGGTTTCTGCTCCTGCTGACCTCTTCCAGCAGTTTACTTTCTAACATCCTGAATGCTTCATCATGACTGTTCAGCACACCTCACCGAGGGCTGAGATTAAAAGTTGAACAAAGAGAAAGAGTGAGCACAACAGGAGAGGAAACAGAAGAGCTTTTGGCAGCAGCCTGGTGACACCCTGGGGGGAGTCAAATGGGATGAGTAACCACCCGAAATAATGGCAGAGGGGGAAAAAAAGAGAGAAGAGACTCAAACAGCAGGGCCTGAGTGAGAGAATTAGTAGGAACATCAAGCTGAGAAGGCCAGGGGAGGGGAGGAAAGCAAAGTCTATCTCTCCATATCAGATCTCTGTTCCAAAGAGAGGCACTGAGCCCTGTTAAAATAGAAAATGGGACCATTTAGTTTACAGCACCAGGCACAGATATCTTGTGTTCACTGTCTGCTGCTCTCCTGGGCTGAAAGTCTGCTTGGCTCTAAGGCATAAGAGCAGTCCTGGGGAATTCTGGAGTGAGGACAGAAAGGGGAGAAGGTGGGAATTAAACAGGGGGAGAGCAGAGAGTGTCAGAATCACCTGCAGTGGAGCAGAGCACTGGTGCAGCACAGCCAGCACAGCACCAGCAATTTCCTCCCTCCATAGGTGACACAGAGCTGCATTTGTGTCCCCTCCCTGAGCACAGGGCTGCAGGGACACAGGGAAAGGCTGAGAGCACATCAGCCTGGCCAGGGCTCACTCTGGCTCAGCCCAGGACCTTCTGCCTCCCCTATCCTGGCAAATCTCAATGAGGTTATGTTTAGGCTGATCAGTACTTGGTGAAGGATAAACATTTCATTTAACACAGGGAGGATGAGATTTGGGAGCCTGGCTCCTTCTGGATAGAGTGACAATGGAAACATTCAGTACTCATGCCAGGAAACATCATAAGATTTATTTAGTGTCAATAAAAGAAAGAAATATTTTGACAAAACCAGAATATTTTACTTGGGTTAATTTTTTTTAAATAATTCCCTATTATATGATAGAAAATTAAAATGTAAAGCCAAATATTGTTGTGTCCTCCTCAAAAAGTTGGCATGGGTTCTTTAGCACAGTCAAGATCTTTCTTCTAGTTTTCTTCCAAAAAGAAGCAGTGTCAAAATGAGTTTGATGTTATGAAATGTTTCGGTGTTGATGGAAGCACCTAACTAATAATCAGGGCATGTGTGGCTATATCTGCTGTTAACATTACAAAGAGCCTGATCCCCAGGTGCCCTCCGAGGTTTTCAACTCAATTTGCAAAATTCAGGCTTTTCTTTAGGTTTACAGTACCATGAAGCAACATAAAGTTCAGTGATGGTTGGGTTAGGTTTTCACAAATATGAGAAAAACATTGAGATGCAATGTTAAAGCAGAAGGAACTCCAGGAAAGAGCAACTGGAGGTCTATTTTGTGAACATACTGAATATGTGGCTACAGCTGCAGCATATTCACACTGCATAAAGTCTCTAACAAAAGACATTATGTAAACTCTGCATTTGAATAAGAAAAAAGAGTATTTGACCTGCATTCTTTTCTCATTAAGTATATTTTTTCTGCGCATATTCTGTTTTTTTTTTTTTTTTTTTTTTTAATGCTAATGAAGAATTAAATTGTTACATCTTCAGACTAATGACTCTCACGAAGATTATTTTAACAATTCCTTCCCAGCCTTTTCAAGTCCTGTTTCATGCTTAGGAGACACTGAGAGTTTAAGCTTCCATGTCTGCCTTTGGTATTTCTACCAAGTGCAGATTTGTGACATGTGCTGCCATGTCCCAGGGTACATAAAGCTTCACTTTGGTGTCCTTGACATCTTTGGTCCTTTTTGTGGCTATCTCATAATTCATGCAAGTGATGCCATACAACTGTAAGTTTTTCATGAGGTCATAAAACTGATTTATAGAGGTTTTCCCATAATCTCCAAGCAAATTAAAGAAGGTTGATGGAGCTATGCAACTCACTGTTGCCTCAACAATGGTCTCATTCAGAAATGACACTGAACAAGATTGAGGTATTAAGATATCAAGAATGTCCTTAAGAAGCCTTGTCTGTCTGCAAAAAAAAACCTTGATGCCTACAAAGCAAGAAGGGCTGTTTCTTCTCTACTTTTAGTTGATTTTACCCATGACATCTACCTTAAGATTAGCCAGATAGTTTCTTACTTCACTTTCTGCTTTCAAATGGAAAAAATCTGATTAATCCCATGCAGATCAGCACTTACAGAAATAATTTGAGGTTAATCTCATTTCCCTTTTTGAGATATTTAAAGTTTTAGATTATCCCTTTTACAAACAGTGTTTTATTTTGCTTTTCAGCTTTCAAATTAATTTTATAATAAGGGAAATAGTCCAATAAAGGAAAAATTCTAATTCCAAGAATTCCAGTAAAGGAAAAGATATTTATATATATATATATATTTACCTGTATATATTTGCATATATATATATATATATATATATATATATATATATATATATATATATATATATATATATACCTAAAAACCATATATATTAAAGTATATACTTGTATATCTAAAACTGTGGGGGTTTCACATCTCTAGATATTAAACTATTTAAAATGCACATATATAAAAACTAAACACAAACCTCAAACTCTATTTCCAAACTGTTAAAAGTGGACATTTCAGAATTGTGGGAACTTTATTCTTCCGTCTTTATTTCTGAAGCTGTTTGTGAAGCGCTTGCATTTTGACAGACCTATATAGTCCAAGAAAATGAGCTTTCACTAAACTGCCTCCAACTTCAATATATGCCCTGTGTCAAACTCAGAGAGAGCTTCCAACCTCTGTGGCTGGGGCCGAGTGCCAATTACACTGGACCCAATGGCCTATAACTGTCTTTTTTGCTTCTGTGAATATCACTTTTCTAGTTAAAAATCTTCAGGACAGCTTGCCAAGTGTCTGCTACTATTGCTCTGGAGTTAAAAGTAACCTTGAAAACATTTCTCCATGGTAGCAATCGAGGTGATTCTTCCATCCCTTCTCAAAAATTGCAGTATATCTTTCCTATCTTTCCTCCTCAAACTCTGCCCAGCAGGCTTCTGAAGACCTTTTTAAGGTGGGTGTTATCCTTTTTATTTTCTTCTTATTTGAATATTTCATCTCAGACTTCACAGGGAGATGACTATCTCCCAAGTGCGTGAAACCAGCCAGGAGTGTTTTATACATTGTAAAGCATTTGATGTAATCTGTACTGTGATTATACATAAATAAGTAAAGAAAATCTTTTTTAAATCACCTTTGTACTGGGATGAGTGGGTCTTTACCAAAGAGATCATACAAACTAAGAGAGTTCTAAAGGTGAGAAATTCAGGCCCTTTAAAGAGTATTTGAAATAAAACTGAGGAAGCATAGACATTATAAGTATTAGTTTTATTATTAGAGTGAAGAAATAATTAGAATTATTTCCTGAGTGATTTAAAAGTGCTAATAGAAGTATTGAGCCATGTTCTGATCACACAGTTTTGTAAATTGGAAGTAACTTAATGATATGAGTTCATTAAAAGGGACATGGCATCAACCTTGCCATATTCAGGCACTGTACAAAGAGATTTAAGTATTTCAATAAAAGACAGACACATAACAAAACTATAGCTCAAGTCAATACTGCCTTATGGCCAGGGTATTGCAACAGGCTGTAAAAGAAAGTAATGAAATCATTAGATACTGTGTCCTTGCATTCTATTTTCTATTTACATGATAATAACCCGTTATTAATATCATCATCCTTGTTATTGTTCTAGTATTGTGAATTCTTGTCGTTTTCTTGTTATTTTCCTTAAAGCCTCAGATGCTGGAATCAGGTGATCACCTAGTAAATTTCCAATTTATTTATTTTTTATTTAAATGTAATATCCTAGTTTTCCTAGTTGTGGAAAAAAGTTCAAAAGCACATATTGAGTGCAGCTCAAATCACCTAATTTTATGTAACTACATCAGATGAGTCAAAGCACAAAATTTATAAAAACCGGGCTGTGTGTGAAGCACAGAAGCTGCCCTGAAGGTCCCAGCATTTAAATGAAACTAACTCCATTGTCGCCAGTGCCAGTAATTACAATAAGCCTGGCATTTCTTGTTACCCTGTGAAATTACCTGCAAGGCCTTTTCATATTGTCTCCATGCTGTTGTTTTCATGCTCAGCAGAGCATTCAGAGTCAATGATGGGCAGCTCTTGTGTTTGACTGCGAATCGCGGGGCCTTTTGCTTTGGACTCTATAGAAAATCCTCAAGGTGTTTATTGACAAATGCTTCCTACGGGCTGCTGTAATAGAGAATTCTCCTCTCTGCCCGCTCCCCAGTTCCTACAAGGCCAATCTGCTCCACATCTAGGCATGCTGTAGCAAAAAAATATTTTCTTTTTCAGTACCCTCTGTAATGTGCCTTCAGCCGGAGCTATGGATCAAGCGTGCTCCAGACCAAAGGCACTCAGTCCTCCAGCTCGGAGCTGTGTGCTGCCATTTCCCCTCCATTTGTTTCTATGGAGCTGACTGTGTGTGCGGTCATCCATAAGGGTGCTGAGATACCCTGGAGAGAGGAGGAATAGCTGCAGCTATTTTTCATTATTATATACTTCACTTCGTAATAAATGAGATCCATAGCATGAGAACGCCGCTCTTGTAGATCATCGTATCAGCGAGCACGAGGAACCTTGTGTGCCACAAAGCTAAATAAAATAAAGTAAGTAATCCTGAGCAAAATAGGCTGGGGGGAGAGCACTGAGTGTTCAGGACTGCGCAGTGCATCCTGTCAGCCTGAGAATGACCTCAGGACTTGCAGCAGCTAGAGAATGGGTAGTTTAAAAGCTAAAGCTGTGGTCTACATGCCTGTCTCATCTCTATCTCTATCTCTATCTCTATCTCTATCTCTATCTCTATCTCTATCTCTATCTCTATCTCTATCTCTATCTCTATCCATACACAAATGTACAGAAATGTACAGACTTGCACTTCCATTGCCTTGCAGGTGTCATTTGGATAAGAGGGACCAGCAAACAACTTGTGACCCAAGAGGGAAATAGCAGCAGCAGCAGCAACTGGGCTCTTCTCCAAAGCTCATGATGATGGTGAGTGCTGAGTGTCTCTATAAAGCAGGGCAGATCAGACGTGGAATTTTCAGACCAAGTTTATGACAAATCTAGTTTTGCACAACCCCCATGGTTTTCAGGTATTTGCTGCAGTGCAACACAGCAGAGCTGGATGGTCCTGCTAAGAGTCCAAAGGGAGCTTCTAACCCGTTAACATTTTGACCAATAACCCAAAGATGTTAGCTATTGAATACCTAGTCAGTGCTAAGAAAATTATGGATATCTATTTCCTGAATGGCAGTTATAATTCAGGAGAGGAACTTTGGTGTTATCTCCATAGGCCAGGGATGTTTTGGTACCTTCTGCCTTTGCAAAGTGATCTATTTATTGGGAAGTATAAGGAACCAGTCCGAAAGCTGGGTTTGGTGTACACAAGTGTTAGCAGAAGGCTCCAAAATACCAAAACTTGGTTCTGGAAAACCACATTCAGAATCATAAAAAGAGTGAAAAAATAGAGATAGGATAAAATGCAGCTCTTTTCTGGAGGTGAGGATTCTACCTTACAGTTTATTTGGCATCATAACACTTGTAAAAATCACAAACAAAAATTTACACACATGCACACACAAACAGAATTCTCCCGCTGTTCTAAAACACAGTGGTTTTCTTCACTGTTTCCTTGGGTGTGAGTTGAGAGGATTCTGGTTTGGTTAAACTTTCTGCCTCTCAGATAAAAAACAGCAGCAATTTTCTGCTTGAATTTCTCTGTGACTAAATCCATTGATCATCCTTTCTCTCAGTGAGTGAGGAGTGTGTTTTCTCTTTAATAACTACTATCCTTCTCCCTGAATATTTTTTTCTCTCCCCTTCACTTGTTTGTGTTGTGTTGGTCAGTCCACTGCACTATTCCTCTGAGAGACAGAGGGAGCGCAAAATTGAAGTTATTTTATGCTTGGTCTCCCTCGGTCCCAATTTTCAAATCTTCATGTCAATTTTCACACGTCAGTGTCATATGGTGAATGCTATGGAAATTTCAGTGGGGTCCTTGGGACACAATTTATACATGACCCCCTATTCCCTCCCCCAGACAGGCTGCAGACCCTGCCTTTACAAAGAATAAGTGGATCTATAATTAATGTGGATTTTAAAATATGAGTATGTTTGGAAATTTTCCTATTTGTTTGCCTCTGTTGCAGTACTAGTTCAAAGGAATACAAGCTCTCTCTCTTTCTCCTTTCCAACCCAAATAAATTGGCCAAGTTAATATAAAATTACCTTGTGTTGAAGTAAAAGATCAACTCATTATTAACTTTACTTTTTTCCCTAAAAGTTATGCTGATGAAGGTTTATCAATGAAATAATTTGGTAATCACCAGTTAGCAAATGCACTCACTGCCACCTACTTAGGTGAGCAAAGTTAGGAAGAAATGGAACATGGTGAGCTTGGATGGGCAATTATATCTTTTAAACTAATGAATGTGCATGGTCTTAAGAGTCCTTGGTGAGTGAAATCTTAGATACAAAGGCTCATCTGACACCAGCAGAGCATTTCAATCATTGACCTGAAAATTAGCCCCTGACATCAGAAAGGGGTACAGTCACCTGCTGCATTTTATGGTGTTAATTATCCTCTCTGTGGGCAATAAAGGGATGGCAAGTTTTCCAGGTTACGTCTCAAAACATCTGAAAACTTAAGCGATTCATGATGAGACCTAAACTGCACCCAATCCCCACTCTAGACTTTACTTACAGATGGTACCAAGACGTCACAGGTACCTGGTTTTCTGTGTCACCCGCCAGCAGCACTTAGAGAAAGATTTTCTAACATCATCAGCCATGAAGTTTTGGATAGTTTATTTTAGTTTGTTCTTTTTTCTTTCACAAAACCAGCAAATAGTAACAGGGAAAACCTAATGCCCGACTTTGAAAGAGCTCCATCTTCCCTCCCATTTTTTGTGGACACTCAGCACCTCTTGCAGGTTCCCTACTTTACCAAGAAGAATTTTTTTATCCTTCAATCCCTCATGTATCCTTCGCCTCATCTTTGTCTGACTTTTTTTAGTTTTGGAAAACTGTCTTAGGAATTGCAGTAGCAGTAGAATGGTTGAGGGAGTTTTTCTTCTGTAAACTCTGGGGATCAGGTTTGGGCTTTGCAATGCAACATCTCATCCAGGAGATTTGGAAATCAGAATCACACCATCCCTCAGTTTATTTAAGTTGCTTCAAAGCCAGCTGCAACGTGTACAACAGCACACTGAAACCCTCCACCAAGCTTGCCTTCCCTGGTGATTTTGTGTGCAACCTCTGGATGAGATAGCTTTATTGGAATTGCTGTCCTCCTCCAATGTGGCCAGAGGGAAATGAACTGGATGAGCATGTTCTGTGCCACACAGGGACCAGCCAATGCACTCCACGTGTGTGCAGGTAGGAACACACAGCAGTTTGAAGTAACATGACCCTCAGAAGGGCTGCAGAAAATATATTTGTTTGGCACGCTGCCATTTTGCTGCTGGCTGCAATCTTATCACCTCTCCCAGTCTAGGTCAGGGGAAACCCTGCAGAACAATTCAAGAGGGGAAAAAGAGCATCTGTAGGTCCTGGGCCTGCCTCATCCCTTAAGGTGCTGTTGTCTCTGGAGGCACCACTCAAGCAAAATCAGAGTTCCTCTGAGCTGCTGAGGGCTGCAGGGATGGTCTTATGTAAAGCTGAAAGCTGTAGGAAATATTCACTGTGAACCATGTGAAGATCTCAGTTTTTTGCCTTGCTGGAGAAATTAATCTTGGAACAGTGACCAGGATTGCCCCAGTTTATCCAGGACATGCCCATAGCACTTCTCTAACAAGTCTTATGGTGGTGGATGAGGTGCAAACTCAGACAGCTTTGCACCATGCAGTCACAGGACCATCAGTTGAGAGCTGCAAGCCTGCTCCACTGAAAATCAGAATTGCCTGTATCTAGGGTTAAATGAGGCGTTTTCACTGATGTAGCTGGCAGAAGGATAGAGCCCTCAGCTATATTGTATATACTCCTGTAAAGACAGGGGTAATCCAGCAAACTGAGGAAATAGCACATAACTCAGAGAGTGGGCACGTGCCTCTGCGTGTGTGCCTGCACCTGGGTGTGTGAGAGACAGAGGGAGAGATGAGATATATGGGGAAATACATGAGAGATGAGACTGGAGAGATAATTCCCAGAAAATACAGCGACCATCAGAAACTCTGTCTTTCCAGCTGGAGGGTTTTGCAGTGCTGGTGCCTCTCTCCTGACTTGACAGCTCCACTCTTAGCCCAGCTCGTAGTTGCTGCCTATAAATTTAATTAGAATGGGGGTAGGGGAGGAACAAGCCTGCACAGCACTTGGCACAGCTCTGGAAATAACCAGCTTTAATACCTTTGACATTGAAGCACCTGCTAAGGGCACAGGCTGCTGCACAGCTGACCCACCCTGCTCTGGTGACAGCATGTGTCACTTTGCTTGTCCTCAAAGCGTGCAGCCCACCCATAACCCAGGGGATGAGTGCACGGCTCTGGGGCTGGGCATCTCCTCAAGCACCACAAGGCAGAATTTCACCCTGGAGGCACCAGGGAGGGACACCAAGCACCCCTGACCATGGGGAAAGGGAGCAGCTCAGGCACTGCAGCGCGCCTCGTGTATTTCATTTTTCTCTCTCTGATGCAGTGGGCTATTTTCTGCGTTTGCAACTAAGTGCTGCACTGCAGCCAGCCGTGAACATTTCTGTTGGCCAGCTGGCCTCTTGTTTTAATGCTGTTCTCAGGGCTCTCCCTGGGTAGAGCGGGGAAGTAAACAGATTGGAACTTTGCCCACACATATATGTTTAATTGTGAGCTGATTTTGTGCTAGGAAAATGTAATAGACACATCACTTCAGGCAGACAACTCCCAGCTGAGGCAACAGGTTAGAGATTTTCCCCACTTCTGGAGCTTCCTGAGATGTAGCAGGTCTTATGGATGTAGGGACTCCTTGACAGGGATTGAACCTTTTATACTGCTTCTAATAAGCTCTAGGCAGTGTGGAGGCAATTTTGAGGGATATTTGACCTCTTTCCTATGCATGCTGTGGGGATGTGCTTGTGATCATGACTTTGGGTCATGTTTGGAGATATCCCAGCTGAGAAAAGCAAGTCCCTGAGCTCCTCTCACAGAGTCCATCAGTGACACAGTGTCAGGATGCAAGTGGAACCTGGACCACATCTGACCCTTTTGCCACCATTAAGTGGCACTGATGCTGCTGCTAGAAACACTTTTCTAATGTGTAATTTGATTTTTTTTTTTAAATTGTGTTTGAATCTAACCCAATTTTAGTTCAATTCAAGTTAGCCAAATTCAAATCAAGATCAGATTGAATTCCCCTTGAAATCTGAGGGTATTTTCATATCCTCCAGGGAAGGACTCAGTGGACCTGAACTTAATTTGAGGAAAAAAAGGCTTCAAGTGTCTTGACATCATCTTCACAGAACCATGGTATAGGTTGGGTTGGAAGGGATGCTTGAGATCATGTAGTCCAGAGAGACAATGATCAGAGAGACATCTCACACTGGACCAGATCTGACCTTGAATATTCATCACCCTTGTTCTTTTTAGGGGGTATTTCTTTGTATTGCTCTGTCCCAAAGCCCTGGAAGCTGCTGCCTTTGCTCAGACCTGAGGATGAAGCAGCACAGGAGGCTCTGAGCAGGGCACCACACCAGGCAGAGGGGTGCACAAAGCCTTTGCATATACCACGCAAGACCTGAGAGGGCAGGACAAAATCCATTTTAAATATGCAATCGAGTCGTGCAATTTTCAGCCTATTTAGGCTTGGCAAATGCCTTTGAGGGATCAGACTACCAAGCACCACAAGCACAGTTGTGACTATGCACCAGCCTGTAATGCAACAGCTCTGATGTGAAGTTATTACCGCAGGCACAGTGTTGATACCTGTGTTAAGCCTCTGAGCATTGCCCAGTGTGAACTATGTGTTTCCACAAGACTGAGCAGACCCAGACAGAGCTGATTGCTCTTGCAGTTAATAAAAAGCACTGCACTTTCTCTCTTGACAATCCCGACACCTGAGTGCTTCCTACGTATGACAGTTAGCACATTCTGGTTGCTCAGTGGCCTGTGAGAAATGAGCCTCTTCTCAATTTAGTTCCTATCATCAGACAAGCAGTACACACAATAAAAAACACACCTTGACAGTCAGCCCCCAAAGTAGCCCTGGGGACTGCAGGTCCGAACGTCCCTTTCTCTCCTACACAAAGCCATAAACCAGACGGAATTTATCGGGCTGGGCTTCCTTCGGGTAAATCAAGGTAACTCCACCAAGGTCAAAGGAGTCGCTCTGGTCAGGGCAGAATGGCCTGGAGGAGGGGAACCTCTGCTGATCCCACCATGTTTCTTATTTTCAAGCCCCCCTGACTTGCACTGGTGGCCATGGTTTGACACAAGGTCCCCTCAATCAGGGCAAGGTGGAAGTCCTGCCTCCACCCATTGGCTGAGGAGCTGACCTTCTCACAGCAAAGAGCACCAGCACGGTCCGCTTGCTCAGACTTTCAACACCTACACATTTCCTTCCACCTCATGTCTGTATGGTTTAATGTACAGATAATGGCAGTGCCATCTAACCAACAGTGATATTTGCATATGGACATCATGATGTCCTTTAATTTCCAGGAGGATGAGGAAGGCACAGGGCAGAGGGGCTGGAGAGCTGGACCAGCAGAGGGTGGATGGTGGCTGCTGCAACAGGCTGTGCTCCAGCCAAGCCCAGCTCATCAGGTCATGTCAAACGGAGCTAATATAAATGTCAGCGTGCTGCTTTCAGTGGTGAAATCTGTGTTTGTTGTACTGCAGTTCATTTTCAGTCTTCCAGCTCTATGGATGCTATCAGCTGACATGTCTGGCTGGTATCCTCTGCCAAAAATACACATACTCTCAACATTTCTCAGGAGTTGGGTTTTTTCCCCCCTCCCTCTGACATGCTGATGTCAAATTTCTTCCTGGCTCTGTGATACACAAGACTGTCCACACCTAGCAGATAATGAGTTTAACATTTCAAGGACAGAAGCTCTCAGTCTCAGTGAGACATGGGGTGGATGTGCAGGCCTGATTTGGGGTAGGTGCCAAAGGTGGCAGGGCTCTTTTAAGCTTTTTTGGCATCTTCTCTCTTAAGATAATTCAACCCAACAGAAACAGATGTGTAGAGCTCAGAGTACCATTGGTATTCTTGTCACAGTTAAATACTTTGTTGTTGCTAACAGCAGCTTAAATTCTTCTCCCATTTTTCCTTGCTTTTAGAATAAATTCTGTTCTTCTGAGCACCCAGATCTCAGCCTTCTATTTATGCTGCTCTGGTTGACTCCAGGCTCTTCACCATCTCCCCACCCTACAATTTTTTGTTGGCTTCACAAATAAACATTCTTACTCTCTTCCATTCTGCTCCCCCACCTTTCTCTTGGCAGCCTTATCTGCATATCCAAACTCAAGCATCCATGTTCTGACAATGACTCACAAGTCTGCTCTGGACTTGTTTCTTTTTGTCTAGAGCTGAAACTTCATGCAGTGCCCTTGACTTCTACTCAATCATGGTAAGCTGTCATCTTAAGCTGACCATGAATTTCCAGTTTCCTCCCTACAAAATCCAGGCACTTTTCTCTATCCCTTTTTTTTTTTTTCCTACCATGACCTGGAACTCATATTTGTTACTAAGGCTCCGAATGTAAGGAATTTTTCAACTGGCTCACCTCCCTCTAATTTATTTCCTACAGAATGTGTCTATGTATTTCTGAGTTTCAGTTATAGCAAATAGAAAAGATACTGAATTTGCTGGTGCTCCACACAAATGAAACACTTGCAGGGGTTTAGAATTACTTGGATTTTATCTGTGGAAACATTCTTTATTTTTCTGGACAAATTGAACCGCACGTATGTTTTTCCAAATTACTCTGGAAATGTAATTTCTCCAGCTTATCGGTGTGACCAATGTATTGCTGTTTTGGTTTCCTTCTTGGGAGGAAGATATTTCTCCATGGGAGTCCTTCTGTTTCAACAAATGCAAGTTATTCCTTACTTTGAAGACACTCTTCTGTTTCACTCTTTAACTTGGTTTGATGAGACACTGCTGGTCACAGTCAGGAGAAGATCAGAGGGGCATCCAAGGAGCCAGGATCCTGCCCACCCTCCCAGGCTGGCTGGCTAGGACAGACACACTCTCTCCTCATGACAGAGAGAAGTCTTCTTCTCTTTCCTGGATGCAGCTGCATTTTAGGCTGCTACACGTTGTCCTGATATTTCTCCTGTTCTTTTGCCAGTTCCTCTTCCCTTGGTTTTGTCTGAGCATTTCCTGGGACAAGAGCAAGATTTTTTATTTCACCAGCACCAAGTTCAGCAGCTCCCAAACGTCCCTAACCTGTGAGACGCCTCATGCAATGCAGGTAATCAATAACATGAGTTAGAAAATGGTTATTAAATGGCAGTAGGGGAGCAGAATGGAGCAGGAGCCAGAAAGTTCCAAACTATGTACTTGAGACACCCATGCTTTGACCTTGATAACTGGTGGATCAAATAGGAGTTGGACTTCCATGGGGGTCCCTTCCCACTAGGGATATTCTACAATTCTGTGGTTGTTGCACTGATGTTGGCAGAAATTTAGCGTCACCAGGACCAGAATCTGTTCCTTTGGCCAGTGAGTGACAGCAGTGCTTTTATTTTGGCAGGCCAGCATCATTCCAGCCACCAGCACAAGGCAGAAACATGCACACACAGAGCACCCTCCTGCCCAGGGCACCCTTCAGCCATCCATCCCACCTCACCTGCTGACACAACCCTTCAGCGCCCACCAAAACCAAATGCACCTAATTGGGAGGTGATGACAGCCAGGGGATTGCTGGATTTGCATGCTGATTTCTCCATTTTAGCATCACACAGCCCAAGTACAGGTAAAATGAGACTCTGCGCTTCATTCCACAAGTGCACTTCATTCCACTTCATTCCATTTCCTGCCTGGTCCACAGTAAACATGCACACCCCCACACACCTTTTCTCTCTTGGGCTGTCCTAAAGCCAAAAATCAGCTGGAGATTGCATTACATGTGCTTTCCAAAAGGCTGGCAAAAAACTTCAAGAGGGCAACATGTTTTTGGTTTTTTCTTCCTCTTACTAGGACAGGGCTGCAAACTGCAGCTGTAGATGGGTCTTTAGAAGTCACAGCAACCCAGCTCACTTGGGGAGAATAGCTCTGAAACAGCTCTTTCCACAGGCTGGGTTACAGCTTCCTCATGCTTTTTATGCCTGGGCTTGGGATGATGGATTCCTGGCTCTTGTATCACATGATGCTGTTCAAGTTCTGTTTCGAGTACCCAACCTCCTCCCCTGTTCTACCACTGGCATCTGCCCCTGCTCTAAGCCTACCAATTACTTCCTTTAAGTGTCAGCAGCACACCAGACACACTGAGATGTAACCTTTCTCCTAGTTGATGCTGTTAAACTATTACTTGAAACTGAAGTTGCAGTTGACAAGTGCTACTTCAGTCACTAATAACTACTTCAGGCGTGCTCGTGGTGTCTTGGCTCTTAATGCTGTGGTTCAGGGCTCAGGGAGTGTCTTTACAGGTCACTTAGAGCCATCCATCTGATCTGAAACAAGATCAGTCAATCTCTCCTCTGGCTCTGTGCCTTGCTCGCCAGAGGTTCTGTCTCCATCCCCCCAGGGCTGCAGCAGGGGCGTATTTTGCATTTTTGGGTGGATTTAGGGGCTGCCCAGGTTCCAGAAGATCCCGCCTTGGGATGTACCTGTGAGCCACAAGCTGAGTTTTTTTGTTTGCAGCCAAAGAATAGTGTGGGCTCCAATTTCTTGAGGTTGAATACAGCCTTTTCAAGGGAGAAAGATCTCCTTTATTTTCCTGCATCAAAATTTACTTTCTATTTTAATCTTTTTATTTTTTTTTTTCAAACAGGTTCTATGTTCAACACCTTCCTGAGAAAAACAGGATTTCTGCATGGAAGGAGGGTGAGTACTCAGACACACACCTGAATTCTGCAGCAGCAGGTAAGGAATAGCTTTCCTTCCATTTCCCACTCCCCCTTTTTCAGGCTCAACTCCTTCAGTCTAATCAAAGCATCTGAGGTATCTCAGGCACAGAAGATTCACAGCTTGGCAGAGGTCACAAATATTTGCTTTATGTTTTGTCAGGGTTTTGGCACAGTCTGAGGATAAATTTTGAGCAGGGTAATATAAGGCAAGGGCAGATCATCAGGGCCTTATGCCCTGTTACTGCAGAGAATCCTCCAAGAGATGCTAAACCCAGAACAGCCTCCACTTTTCCTTTGTCCCCTGCATATAAGAAGCTACAATGTGGTATAACAAACTAGGTCTGGCTTTTCAATAGAAAAAAGATATGTCAGGCTTTAAGTCTCCTTGACATGACAACATCTTCATCTAAATCGTGAAACCATCCTTTGGATAGCCCAGCCTTGGTCTAATGTCTTTTAGAAAATGATGCTCATTTAATTCCTGAAATGTGAAATCTAGGTCTCAGGTCAAGAGCATAGATGCTGTTTAGCTGAAAAATTTAGATCCATCAGACTGTCTGCAAGAGTCTGCAACTTTTCAAACTTTAGATTGCAGCTAGACTCTTACTGCTATTTATAGTCTTTTGAAGAGTAGCATCTAAATAAAAATACCCTTGAAGTACAGGGCACTTTTTATGCTCCCACCCTCGCAATTTTTTAGGAAACAAAAGACTTCTTCAGGGCCACAACTTGTCTGCACAGAACAAATAGCCAGACCTCAGCCTAAAAGTTTATTCCCTTTTCCCCTCTATATCCAGCCCTGAATTCTTCCCTCAGGCAGGATTTTGATGGCACTTGATGGGAGAATCCCCTAAGACAGGCAGGGTCAGATCACACAGATGAAGGGACTTGACAATATGGGAGATATGAAAGCACCTCAGCCAGAGCAGGGCAGATACTCCATGGGAAAATAAACCAAGTTCTTATCTTAGTAATTGTAAGGACAAATTAAATTTAGTCCCGAGCAATCAGGACTCACCCCTTCACTGTTACAAGATGACAGACCTCCAGCCAAGCCACATATCCTTTGGTAGTGGAGTGATCAGCTGAATCTCTTGCCAGGCAGATTTCTAATTCTCATAAGATGTGTTGGTTATGGGCAGGATATTTCTACAACACAGGGAAATTTTCATCCTCAATGGGAAACACAGCTGGGCCAAAGGAAAGACTGTGTGGCACCTGTATCTAGAACAGATCACAGACACATATGAGCTTCCAGAAGGCAACAGAAACTCCATTCATATGGCAATTGTGTCTTTATATCCTCTCTATGTGTATGAATTTATGGTTGTATGAACAGCCATATCCAGTTATTGAAGTATTTGATGATCCAAAGTGCTCAAGGCCTTCTTATTCCATCTCATTCACAGTTAAAGTTCTGCACAACCTTTTTACTGGCTTTCAGCCTGCCATAAATACAAATGACTTGCCAATAAAAGCTGGTATCTCCCTCTGTCAGGAGGACTATAGCATCGTTGTTATTTAAGAGGTGGCAGTTTTGACACAATTCTTATTTAAAATTTGTAAAAGGAAAAAAGATGATGCAATAAATCTGCATGTTCTTCCTAAGCAGCCATTGAAAGTGGATGCTCTTCCCCTTTCCAACAGCATCAGCCGTTTAATGTTTCCTAAGTTGTTTTTGCATGAATTAGGGCGTTGGAGTGAAGCACTGTCAGTTACAAAACCACGCTGTTGTCTCCAGCTAATTTTGCGTTAGTAGCTCTTTTAAACTGCTAAATCTAGTTTTTAGTGTATGATCATTCTGTTTAGTGATGGTGTAAAACAGCTGCTACTTTTCTGATGAGTTGCCTGTTTTCCATTTTATGTCTCTGCAAGATGTTGGGTTTCATCATGGCCCCGTCTGACAGGCAGCTGAGAACAACCTGTAAAAAACCTCCAAAAAACAGAACAGAAAGCAGAGAACCCCAAATCCAGGGGTCCAGCCACCCATACAGCCAAATTTCAGAGTGATCAGTCCTGTCTTTACCCTCAGACCATCTAATTCTACACCAGGATGATGTAAATGAGGAGAGCAGGGTGAGCAGGAAAGCAGGAAACCTTCTGCTCTAAATGGGAAAGTGAGTGGCCATCCAATACCCCCAGACTGTTTTGGGGGGGGCTGGTTCAGATTAGGATGCTTTTTGTGCTTTTTTGTATCCTTGCTGCTCATGCTGCTGCTCCCTGCTCTCTGCCTGGTTATGGCCAGAAGGCTGAAATTATGGCTTGGGTGAAATTATGGCTTGGGGTGTCTTTCCAAAGTAATTAATCACTCTGCTTTCCTCGGGTACTGCTTGCAACTACGGCTTCTTGAGTGTTGTTTTGCCACTGAATTGCTTGGGTGCCATTTGGTGTTCACCAGAGGTTCTCATGAGGAAACACTTAGTGGTCACCCTGTAGATATTTGCTGCTGACTTTCCCAGCCAGGCAAACAGCCCTGCTTCATTCAGTGGCAGAAACCTGAATGGTTCTCTTTGATCTTGCCTTGTCCCCTGTATCCTGTGGGCTGGCATTTGTTCCATGTGTTCCAAGCAAGAAAATGACAAAACTCATAAAGGAAGCACTCAGAGAGTTTCTCAAAGAGGTGAAGACCAAGATCTTTCCAATAATAACCCACACTCCATAAAAAGATCTTAGATTCTGGATAGACAAATTGGAAGCAGCTTGCCTCCCTGATTCTTCCTTCCTTTTGCACTTACTCTCCTCCTCAGCACAACTCAGGCTTTTCCAAAAGCAGTGCAGCCCATTGAACAGCAGTGGTCTAAACTGTTATGGAGATCTTAAACTGCTGAATTGTTACAAGCTGAAATTGATTGCAACTGAGACTGTGAACTGAAGTGCTGGAAACAGCACAAAGAGAAGTGGGGAAAGGGTATGAAAGATCTTGCTTTATTATTTTGGGTTTTTTTCCTCTTTTGTAAGAATTCTGAACAATTTGGCCTTGATGTGTTCTGCATCTCTATCAATAGCCACTGGACTGTTTTTCCTGGTATTTTCAACATAAAAGGTATTCTTGGTTTGTCTTCCAATTTGCTGGTTACGGTGTAATTTCTAAAGAATTCTAAAAGTCTGCTTCAAAGTCAGATCCAGAGGGAAAATCTATGATGTCAGATCCAGAGGGGAAAATACTATTAAATTTACTCCTCCTCAAGCTAAAACTCCCCTTTTTTCAGCTTCCCAAAACTAAAACTCTTCTTAGCCTGTTTCACTCTACTCTGCCTTGATTTTATTTGCACCCTCATCACGAGAGCATCTGAACACCTCCGAGTAGTGCATTAAGCAACGTGAGTAACATCTGTCACGTACGGTTTGCTCGCTGTCTCTCAGCATCCTTAAAAATGAATTTACTGCTTCTGCAGGATCAATAGTGCTGGAGACAGGCAGTCTCTGCTCAGCCTCAGAGCTGGCACAGTTTGGGTGAGACCCTTGTGATGGCTCCCCCAGCCTGATGTCCCTTTGTCCCCCGAGTGCCAGCTCATGCATTGGGGAGCACCCATAGAGGAGATGCTCTGCACCAAGGTTGTTTTCAGTGGGACAAAGAAGTCCAAGTAATTTGGGGAAATCAGATGAGGTTGTCAGTGTTTCCTGCTCTCAGTTACATGTGTATGGTCTTGGGGGCCTGCAGTATTCAGGAGCTCAGATGGATCCAGCATCACTGATTTTCCAAAGTTTTCTGCCTTCCTCAGGTGGCTTTGCTTATTTTTTAACATCAGTTACAACTTATTGATGGACAAGGATGATGCTGTTTCTCACCATCAAAAACTTCTCTGCCACATTTCCTTGACAGAGATAGTGTTCTCAGCCCCTGAAATCAGGTCAGTAAATGTCCCTTGCTGAACAGAGCTGGGAGCCCTCTCCTCTGGAGCTACACCACAAGCAAGATCTGAGCATCCTGGGGCGCTGTAATTTCAAGCAATATGTTTTCTTAATGGGCCAAATATGCTTTGCTTAATTTTGCTTTCAGTGCATGGGATTGTTATTGCTCAGTGGCCCCACACAGGTGTTTAAGCAGTTTTGTGGCAGGATTTTCCAGTAGCAGCATGAGGTTTTATTGACTGTTACCTCAGGAGTAACTTCAGAGGAAATGACATCCCCAGCTGGTTGTGATGGATGCGTGTGGAGCTGTGGCAGAAAACTCAGGAGCCAGTGACCTCTCTGTCATTGTCTATCATATTTTGGGTGAGAATGCAAAGCAACTGTAAAAGGACACTGCTTTTCATGCAGTGAGAAGAGTTAGGAGAGATGAAGTTACTAAATTACTTGTTTTCCCTGAAAACTGTCGGCTTGTCAGCTCTGATAACATGAACATACTGAGGATAGGTCAACAAGTAAAATAAGTTCCATATTTTGTGAGGATTCTAGGTTGTAGGGTTTAATTTGGTCTATGAGTGTGGATTGAATGGTAGACTAGGGGAATCTGGTCTCTGTGTGGTAACCTAAATTATAAATTACACAGCTTTTGACACATGAGAGACATCTGACCCACAACTTGCCCTTGTTCCAGTTCCATAGTAGGTCAAAACTCAGGTGAACACCACTAATTTCTCCTCAATGCCACCAGCCTGTACCTTGCCATCCATAAAAAGCAAACCCATGAACCTGTCTGCTTGGAAACCCAGCAGGACCCACCCAGGACATATTCCAGAGCCTGTTTCTCTGGGTAATATCTGAGACTGTGCTCCACTGTTAGCAGCAATGGAATCAGGAGCTATCTGATCAAGACAGATAAATACATCTATTTCAGAATACATAATCTTACCACATATGTGAAGTAGTTTAATCATTAGCAAGTTGTCAAGCTTTTATTGAATGGAATTAGCCTCTTTATTTCTGGTCAGGATCAATCTTTTTTTCCCCTTCCCAGTACAATGAATGCTTGCTTATATGTTACACGTTGCAGCGTCTGGGGCAGATGACACTTGCCAAAGGGTTTGATGATCAATTCTGATACAAATCTGACATGAAGAAACATGAGAGAATCTGCCTCAGATGATCAGTGGGAGAGATAAATTCACATGTAATGCTTCTAAATGTCTGTGCATGTTATACCCATCTCAAACACAGCATTCAAAAGCAAGCACAGTGCACAAGACGATGCTTGGATGAGGACACGGAGTACAGGGGTGAGGATGACATTTCTCAGTGGAATGTTGTAGAACTGTGGGATTGAGAGCCTAGTTAGAATTAAGTGTGATATTAGCTATAAAACTATGGGGCAGAGAAATGGCCTCTTGCCCACCAACTCTGGGATACAGAGGCCACAGGCAGAATAAAAAGGACTTTCTATATTTGTCTGTTCACTAAAAATCTCTGTTAGTTTTGCACCTCCAATTTGGAGATGAAGGAGAGACCTATTACCAGTCCCAGACCTCAGAAGCCATGCCTTCATTTACCACCAGTCTGCTTTGCTCCTCTTCCTTTCCCTTTCCAAGCAGGGCTGTATATGAGTATTCATGAACACTCCTTATTATTTCTCCCCTCACAGTTGCTTTTTTCTTCCCACACCTGCCAACATTAGCTCCTTCCTTTGACTCACGCTGCTGTGCAGCCTAATGCATGTGATCTCCATGCCAAGATGTTATTTAATTTCCCAACAAAGTTCTTCTGGCGTGGAATGAGCTGAGCAGCAAGAGCACAGGAGGGGAGGCATAGGCAGGGGTGGGAAAGGGGAACCAGAAGGAACAGGGGCTCGAATTTCTGTTTCCTCTGGCTTCACACACCCAAGTTGTGCTGTGTGTGTCCGGGGAGCAGCGTGGGAGGGTGGAGATGGCAGCAGGGGGTTCATCAATGGCAGGTTGCTGAATCAGGAACCCTGACACTTGTGAAGCACTCTGTCAGGAACATTAAGTATCCAAAAGTGATAAAGCTTCAATTTGCTAGTCCATTAGACTAATTACTGCAATAATTAAGTAACTACTTGATTAGAACTAATGGGTACCTAATTATCCAGGAGAAAAGTATCAGGTGGCAATTATCAGGTGGCAATTAATAGACTGGAGTTAATGTCTTAGCACTGTCTTTGTATGAATTCATAAGCAAGGTAAAGAAAACAAACAATAACTTATTAATATTTATTGGTGCCACAGTGTTTTTCAGCTTGTTTCATTTACACAGAACCAATTAGTGAAAAGACAGTTAGTGTTGCAAAGATGTAAAGTGACTGAAGCAGGAGTTTGATTTTAAAGGAACAGGATCACATTAGCACTTATAAGCAAAGACAAATGGGTATCAGCCAGGGACTTGATTCTGGTGCTACTAATTCATCAACAGAAGAAATCAGAGTAATTGAACTCGGTATTAATAATGAAACACACAGGAAGGCAGCTCCTGTCTTAATGGGGTTCACTTTAGATTTGGTCCCTCCCTGGGTCTCCATCAGCTTTTTCTACAGTGCCTGGAAAATGCAGGGACACCTCAGTGAGCAACAGGGAACTTCCCTCTGGCAGGGGTGGGAGACATGGCAATAAAACCCTCCAGATAACGCTGCCAGCTCTCTGAAGGAGACAGATTTCCTGTTCAGCTGTTGCCTGGGTGCAACACAGGTTCCATCATGAAGGTGAGATGGTTCAGCTGAATTCCTGCCCGTTCACTGTGTTGGTGTAAAGAAATTACAACAATAGCTCCAGCCCTGATAATTCCCCCTCAGCTCAGCACCCACTTGAAACGTCACTGTGAGCTCCTGTGGATGAAGTCTAAGACTAAATTCAACCTGCTTTAGACCTCAGGTTGGAGTGCGCTCAGGTTTTTGGGAAAGGTCTTTTTTTTGTATTTTCTTTATTTTTTTTTCATGGCTATGCAAAGGCCCAGCTTCTCAGATTATATAATTTGCTGTTGTTTCTCTGAGGTCAATCCAACCACAGTTGAATCCTATGCTATCCTATGCTATCCTATGCTCTAGGATGTACTTTTCTTGCTCTTCTCTCCAAATTCAAGGGGCTTTAAATCTCCCAGCAGAAAAATGAAAAATACCAGGGTTTTCTTTCCTACGAATCTTTATGATCCTAATGATCCTCTAAAATGGCTTCAATCCAAAAACAGTTGTGAATGCAAGTTGTCTCCTTGTCTCTCTATGGGAGAGCTCATATTAGCCATAATTACTCTCCTGAGTAAGAGTTGTTAAAGTGTGATATACAATGAACTCGTGACTGATTTTAGAGCACAGAATGAAGAGTTCCCATATAAACCTCAATCCTTTGAAATTCAGCTGTCAGTAAATGAAAGACCAAATTCCAAGATGGCTTTTGCAGCTCTGCACAGTGCATGGTTTTATGGAAGTGGAGGATCTTGCCTCTACAACAGCGATCACCCCCCCCTCATCCTTTTTTCCATGTTATAAATAAGTGAAAGGTATCCTAATCATATTTTAGACTGTGTGCAGAGTCAGACACTAAACCATAATGTCTGTATATGAGAACATGTGGAATGATAAATGGAGATAAATCTAAAATTTATAGAACATGAACATTTGCATAAACTGCAATATCCAAACACATAGGCTGTTAAGTAACAATTGTCACAAAGGGCATAAAAAATTCAACTTTGTTTCATGGAAAGAACTCAAATTCCTAACATGATTAAGATAATATATCATTTGTTCCTATCTTATTAAAGGCGTAATTGTTGTTAGACACAGAAGTGGCATTAACTCTAATCTGGCTTTATATATGTACAAATAGGAGTGGAGGTGGATCTGAAAATTGATGCTTTTGGTGATCCATAGGCATTTTATTAATGTTTGAATAATAACTGCCTGGAGGGCCTGTTATAAATTAAAGGGACGAATTGAGATATAAATTTTTATGAGGACTAGTTATACATTTCCATTATGTGTTTAAAAATGAAGGAATTACTGTGAACACAGCAGAACTCACATTTATTTGAGGTGATTTGGATAGGAGGGAAGGTGCAGTGAAGGAAGCTGCATGCTGGCTGTAAGAAAGATGTATCTGTCCCTGTGAAAAGATATATCATATGTCATGCATGAACTCTCTTCCACAGCAGACTTTTCTCTGCAGCTGATTTCGCATGATTATTTATTTGACAACAGCAAGTGATGATATAGCAGTGAGTTTTAGGCCACTTAGAGAAGAATTCTTATTCTTAAATCATAGAGGATTTCCCAAACTCAACCACTGTCAAAACAGAGTTAATCTAACAGAGAAACCCAGTAATCTCCTCGGCATACATTTCTCATTATTCCTCCTGCTTGGGTATACACATCTTCATTTGCAGCGCATCCATGGGACCAGCAGCGCTTCAGAGCTTCCTCCTGCCCTTTGCTGAGGCTGCTTTTGGGAGCTCAGCTCTGATTGCTGAGAAAGCAGCAGCTCCCCTTTGTTATCCAGCAGCACTGATGCCCTGGGAGATCCTCACACAGTCCCATCACCGTGCTTTGACATGACAGAAAAGGGGATGACAACCCAACACCTTCACTCAGGCAGGCTTGGCCCAAGCCCACGCCTGCTCATAAGGGACAGGAGGCAGGATGCCAGTGTTTAGACAGCCACTTAATATGTGGGGACCTGTTTTCCATGCCCTGATTAATTGGAACTGACCACAGAGGGCAAAGTGTCCTAGATGAAATCCTCCAGTGTTTGACCCCCGTTTAGAGGCTTGATTGCTCTGGACTTCAATAGGTGCCAGCAAGCTTGATGCCTTGGAGGGCTTTATCTGCATTCTCTGTGCCTCAGTTCCCTGTCTGGCTCACATGAGTGGCTAACATGAGTGGTTTGAGGGGGAATGTGTTCATTGGGATGATATCCAGAGAGATGGCAATGTTGTATCATCTGCAGACATCCCACACCAAGGTAGCAGCTGTGCAAGTGTGTGCCAGGGGAGCTTTATTATAAGACACACAGCACAGGGGCCTTCCATTCTACAGCCTTTCATGTGAGTCAATTAATCAATTTAAATTTTGCAGGCTTTTTTTGTTAGTTTTTTTTTTTCTCCCAACCCTCCCTTTAATTAGAATCGCAAGGGCTGGGCAAGTATATTCTTTTTGGACTTGGCCTGATTCATTGGGAAATAAGACTTGAGGATGCTCTTGACTTGCAGAGAGCCTGAAGCATTAATGAAGTTGATAAAACATCAAGACCCAGCTCAACCTTATTTTCCATCTTTGAAGCACCACCCTTGACTCTACCACTCTTGGAGATCACTGTCCACAATTGCAGATGGGGTGGTTGGCATTACGTTTTGATCTACAAATGGTATTATTTTTTTCTTTCCAGTGTGGAAATGAAGTGGTCTACAAGAAATATGACAAAATGTCCTCATGGTTCTGATCCAGGTTCCTGCTTTTAGCAGAGTTTTGAGTCTGAACTCTATTCCCAGGCAGCTCAGTCTGTGACAATAAACCTGCTGTGACAGTGAGAGGAAGGATCAGCTCCACTTGGTTCCTGCACAGTTGGCTCAGCTTTCTACAACCTCAGTGTTTTGTCTCCAATCTTTCAGCTGAGAAGCACAATTTGTGACACTCCCAACCTTACTCAGATCAGCCTCTGTGTCTGCTACCTTCAAGGATAATGCCATGGTTATGTCTCTCTCTTTTTCCTGTAAAGTCATACAAACAAAGTGATTGTTGTGAAAATATCATCCAACAAGCACTGAAGCAGCAAAAATTATTCTCCCAGTCAACTGGAATTTTTTCTAGATGCATTACAGTGCTGGACAAGTGACTAATTAGGCAAGACTTGTACTGTCTGTTTTTCAAAACTATGTTTTTTCTGTGTGTGTTATTGAAGGGACAGATTCACAAGAGTTTCTTTAGGGAAGATGCAAGGGAATGTTATAGAGAGTAAGTTCTATGACAGAATTAGCAAATGTATTAAGTACAGTGCCAATCTGGTATAGCAGAAATGACTAAATACCCATCAGGGCCTGTCACTCGTCAAGAAGTGAAATCTTAGACCCATTTAAGTCAATGACAAATGTTCACAGAATCTGGCTGCAAGTTAATAAATGTTTGGAGCCTGTTTAACTCAAACCCTGATATTTGTCAGATTAATTATTTGACTGATCTTATTGTGTGTCAAACAATTTCTTTGTGGAGTTAGATTTCTTTGTGCTGCATTATCTATAATTCTGATTAAGAAAGCATCATGCAAGTATCGAGATATATGATTGCAAGTTTTATATCAGGTCATAGAGAGCTATTATATACAATATTAAATAATATAATTAAATATGGGATTGTAAAATGTTCAAAATGGGCCATGGTTGAGGCTATATTTTCTGCCTTATTTTTTGACATTTCCTGATGTAGGAGTAGTTTAATGTTCAACCTGAACTTTCTTTTATCATATTCTTTTTGTTAAGCTACATTTATGTAAAAGGAAAGAAAATAACTCCACATGCACACCAATTCCTTCAGCTTACACTTGCCTTTAATACAAAACAGAGGATTTCAGGACTATATACATCAGGTGTTTTCAGCAAAGTAGCAGCAGCAAATCATAGACATTTGTCATTCCTTGGAGCTGTCTGACAGTTCTGACAATTCATTAGGCTGGGCTGAAAAGAGGTTTAGAAAGCGAAGGAAGGATCACAGGTAGTGGAGCTGCCTTTGCATGATCCAGTAATAGCTGATTTGTATCATTTTTGGTGATGGATACACTCTTCAGATTAAACTCAGCTGAATTTTCCCCATTTATTCTTTTCTTTTCTCTTTCTCTTTTTTTCCTTCAACAGGAGCTTCTGGGCACATTAGTTTAGATTTAGACCTCGATTTACCCCAAGGAGGAGATGCCCAGGAAATTCTTCCTTGAACCTCCTGATATTTGTGGCTTTTCAGAGCTAAGGAGAAGTGAAGTGAGTTTTGCTATTCAGTTTCTACCCAGTGAGGCTTTTCTTTTCCCAGTGTGTTTGAGTTACAATCTTTGCCGTGGCCGTACCATGACATGTGCCATTCTTCAAAGTCAGAATCACTCCTGCCAGGATCTATGCAAATCAAACTTGTGCCTTTGTGCAGAGATAAGTGCCTCCATTATCCCACTCCTTCCACTTGCTGATTTGCTTTTGAGACTCGTACACAAGCAATTTTTTGACTTAAAGGCAAATCCTCTGCAATAACGCTGAATCCGCAGAATAGGCCACCTGGAAAATATGTGATCTTCCATTGGAAAGCATTTTCCTTTTCCAGGTTGGTGGGCTGCTTCAAACCATGCAACCATGTAAAATGCCAGGGTCAGAGCCTGAGTGGGTGAGGAGATGCTGGTCCAGCCAGGGAGCATCCCTGGGGTCAGGCACATGATGCTCCTCAGGATCAGCAATATCAGGGAGCCTGCTTAGCCCTGCTGAGAATGAATAGCTTTCCATCTTCACTCTGTCTGTTTTATGGCTGCCGCAGAAGAAGCAGCCTGAGATTGAGCCTGACCCAGTAGTATTATGTGTAGGTCTTACAAGAGCAATATTTGCTCTTGATGACTGTCCGAACATAGCCCTTTAAAGATCTCCAAAACTGGCTGTTTTGGGGGGTTATTTTTTAACATGTGAAATTTTTCAGACCCTCAAAACCATCTGTAAATTTTAAGTACTTTCTAATTTATGCCTTTTTTTTTCTTCCCTAAGATTCAAAGTGCTGACAGCACTGCCTCACCATCCATCTCGGGCACAACTCCGTTTTCATGTTTCCTACCTGTATCAGCCAAATAGAGAGATTCAAACCAAGGTTTTAGCTGGAAAATCTCAGAAATGCAAATTATCTCAGCCTTTTCTTTCTTCCAGTGTGTCTTTATGGGCCCAAAGTCAGTCTCTACCCTGCAAAAATACAGGCATTTCCTTGTGATTCAACATTCAGGACTGGTCAGTATAAAGCAAATAAATGACACTCATGGATGCTGGATCATGTGTCACCTTGTCTGATGTACCTCCAGATTTGTTGGTAGGTTTTTGGAGGGTTTGCTGTGATTTTTGCAGTCAGTTTTGAGTGGCAGGCTGTATGTGTTGGTTTATAATTCTGGAGTTGTGAGTGTGGGTTGAACTGTTGGCATTAATTATTTTCAATAGTGAGTCAGAGGCTGAATTACAGGATCCTACCCATGGATATAAGAGAAAACAAAGAAACAAGTGGCCTTCCTCTCCCTCTCCTGACATAAGTCATATTTTGTCTCCTACGACCTCAGCCAGCCCTTTAAATTTCATATCAAACATTAGAAAGAAAGAGGTCAAAGTGAGAGCCCTGCTGAAAAAAAAAACCCACAGCCAACCCAGATATGAACTATGGGAACTTGTCATCTTATCATCCTAATTGAAGTCATTCTGCAATGTATGACAGTCCATCATATATTCTGCCAGTCAGTGTGTCATACATGATGTGTAACAAGAGAGCTCATAAACCCAGAGGGGAAGCCCCTTCTTTTTTATTACTTTATTTGATCATTTTCATAAAAAGTCCCCTTGCTCAATACAGAGGGACGTGTTTATTAGCCCCATTAAAGCTTTGTCCATTCATTTGACACTGTGATTTACACAGCTTTACCACCAAAGGATCCCATTATTTCCAGTCTGGGGAGGTGTCTTTTTTATTGCGTGATGAAAAGTAAGTATTTAATTCCACAGGTGAAGGCAAAGAAAGGGGAGGTTGTTGTCAGAGGCTCAGAAGTAAACAAAAGGATGCTGTAGGTATAATTGACTCAGAGAAAGAAAACATTCCCAGTAAATAGAGAAAAATAAATAAATAAAGATGCTCTTCCTGTGGAGTGGGAATTTAACTGGGCTCAGCTGAACTTTATTTTTTCCCCCCCGCATGCCTTCATTAAAAACAGCAGAATTTGGCAAAATTTCCCTCTGTGTTCTACTCATGAATGTTTCTAGAAAATATCAGCTTTCATACGCAAATATTCTTGAAGTGAAATTGGTGGCTTCCTTTGAACACAGCTAGTGCCTCAAATCCCATCTGCTTTTCCTACAACACGCCCACTCATTATCTAGCTTATTTGGCTTTATTTTATTTTTTTTTAAATGAACACAAATTAAGCCATTTAATCAAATATGTACATGATTACATGGCATTTTTGCATAAGAGTTATACACCCACGGAAATCATTAATCACAGATAACAACACTATGTTAAAATTAGACATTTTGTTTTCTTTTTGTATGCGTGTGCTTTTTAACATAATATCCTGCGTAGCTCTAATTTCACCTCTACACTCATTTGAATAAATCAGGATTGTTTTACAACAAATTATTCATTTGTCTGTAGCTCTGATAATTGGTATTTATGTTTAGACTTGATCTCAGAGGAATAAAAATACAGAACTTGAAAATAAAATTGGTATGGTTCAAATCCCTCTTATTCTTTTTCCTTTTCCCCTTTTTGCTTGCAGAGAATGTCACCATGAATGTCCATTGGCAAACTGGATAAGAAAGAGTGTCACAGCACAGGACAACCTAGAAGATGACAGGTATTTCCAGGCATAGCAATGATGAGATCAAATTCCCCTCAACCTGCCTTGTTTGCTGATCTTTTAATCAGATTCAACTTCACTGCAGCTACAGCACAAGGTTCCCTGACAATGTATGACAGCATGTGACAGAAAAATATTTTGATTTTTTTTTCTTTTTTGGTCATTTGATGCTATTTGAGATAAATCTGAAGCCCCAGCAGCATCTGATAAATCTACCAAACTACTTTAGTGGAGGTTTTTAACTATTCATAATTGAACTGGAGGGTCTGGGGTTTGTGTTCGTGTGTTTATAGGGGAATCCAAACAGGAAAGCTGGGAAATGATCTAAACCCTTTGAGGTTAACCTGCCATGAAATAGCATCAATGACAGAAGAGAACATTATTAAAAAGGAGCCAACCTCGCTCAAAAAGAACCACTTTATGAAGCCAGAGCCCAAAGAACAGCACCCAGGGCTGTTTGTGGTCCCACAGGGATAGGTATTTCATCCCCCATCTTCATCTCTCCAAATTTCCTCTCAACAGCTTCTGAGCTGAATTCTTCAGAAAGAAAAACCAGCAAATTTTGAATGGGACTTATCAGCCTTTTCTGTACAATCTGCTTCGTATTCCTCTCACACCCATGTTCTTGCAGTGTCTTGGGGAAATGCTTGGATCACAGATAAGAGAGAACAAGGGAAGGAATGAAGTGAGAAACAAACAACAAAACAAACCCAGAACCCCCCAAACTTTTTGATGAAACTCCTCTGTGAATCATGTGTATGGTTACAGCAAAGTTAAAACTGCCTTCTTCTCCACCAGTACTTAATTCCTGCTTTTAAAATCAGGCTCCCTTTGATCTTGAGGGTTGAAATGATCTGGAAATGAAACAGCCAGTGCTTTTGCAGAAAATCTGGAGAGGGTCCCAGACATGGCTTTTACCTGGAAGGCTTCCAAAACAGGATGAAATCTCTCTGGTTTCAGAACAAATTGCAAGATTTTTTTCTCTATGTCTAGTCCAACTGTGGAACTCTAGCCCTGATGTCTGTTGCTTCCCAAAGCACAGATGTAATAACCTCTGAGGTGAAATGAGAACGTTATTCCCCCATCTTCTCCCCTCTGAGGGCTGAGAGAATTTTATTAAAGTGAAGGCTTAAAGTTTTGGGCAGACTTAATTTGAGGAGACAGTTGGTTATAACCCAGGCTAGGGCCATCTATGTGAAGGCTGGAGAGGACAGAACACCAGGAGCATCTGTGACATCTGGATCCTGTTGAAAGCTCAGAAATATCTGCCTGGCTTCACGTGACCTGGCCCCAGAGCCAAAAGGGCTGAGAAATGTGGTTAAGAGACTGCAGCAAGCTCTGCCCTAGCAAATGAGTCCCACTGAGAAAGCAAGCACATCAATATTTCTTTGAGTCTGTTTCTTTTAGTGAATATATTTCCATATGTTGCATTAATATTTCTTTTATTGGGGCTTGTAAGTCCATCTGGTATTTGTATTGGGAGGGCTTGAGCTGGCAGATCCCTGTGCTGCTGTTACACACAGATCTGGAGAGCCCTTGCAAGGGTAGGTGGTTGGATAGGGACAACATCTCCTCAGCTGCCTTTTTAATTGGATGAACTTCTCAAATCAATCAAGATAACCTGGTTACTTATGTCAATTAGCTCCCACTGTGCCAATGGTACAACACGAGTATGGGCTGAGTATAAGGTATAGCAATGCACAGCAAAGAAACCTCTCAGACACTGTACAGTGCAACAACCCTGATCTAGGTGGTGTAAAGGAGGAAAGATACCTGGGCACCAATATTAAACAAAAAACGTGCTGAAGCACCACAGTTTGCCAAGACAATAAGAATCACTTTCCTTCGCATGCATTATTAAGGAATTGGGGAATAATTATCTGCTTTAATACAAGCTTTTTTTCCTTCTGCATGATTAACTCCAGCGCTATCAACAGAGAGTGTGACGACTCTGAAATGACAGCTCCTGGTAGCACGTTCTGGGATTAGCAAAAACAGGTTGTCACTTTAGCCCAGCCGGGATCAGGCAGTGTCTGTGCGCTGAGGGCTGGACAGCAGAGCCGCGTTCTGCACCAGATATCTGACAGCCCAAGCGGGCAGCAGGTCCTGCCTCCTGCCAGGTGGCTCCCAGGTCGGGCACGCAGGGCTCTGCTCCTGCAGGAGATTGGATTTCCACCGTGTGATTTTGGCTGCGCAGCTTCCAGATTGGATGGTCCTCGTGCTAAGCTGTGAACTCGCTCCGTTCTCTGCGCTGAGCTGATTTTTAAAATAGCGTGCACTTCTAAAACGCCTGCCTCTAATGCCAGTCCTGCGTCTGGCTGCTCAGTGTGCAGAGTGGCAGCGCACGCACCAGCCCCTGGAGGGGATGGAGAGAGAGGTAGGACAAACACGCCGGAGCTCTGAGCAATGGCATGAAACGACAACAAAAAAATCCTTTCGTTCTTACTTAAGTTGCAAAAAGTCTGTCGTGGCTTCTGTGGAAATTAATCAATATATGGAAAAATGCATATCAACTGTGGGGGCAGCAAGAATCTCTCCTTAAATTAAAATATTGTGAGTTTCTAGAGCTAACTGGGAAAAGCACTGATGTTAGTAGTGAGGCTCTGGAGCCAAGGCAGAGTCCATGGAATTGGATCCTTCACTAGAGTCCATATTTTGTCAATGTCAGGATACATAAGAACTGTGAAACAAAGCAAATTGTATGTACGGAAGGAAACCAGAGATTCCGTCCTGCATCACAATCCTTTGAAAAAATCATAATAATTAAAAAAAAATGAAATGCCCATATATAATTTTTTAAGAGAAATAGGAGGTGAAAAGATTAATTCTCAAAATCTGTGAAATATACAGTGATGAGTTACTGGGGTTTGCAGTGAGGGGGGTGTTTTTGTAATTCTGTAGGCATCTCAGTCCTCTGGTGAAATGATGTATGGGGCAATCGTCTGGTAGGGGCTGATGGGATGTAAATGAAACTAATTAAGGAAATGTCAAACATAATTAATAAAACAGGTTTAAGTTGCAAAAGCACTGTCAGCTGAATGAATGGGGAAGAATGCCTCATTCCCATTGTTTTGGGGCTTGCTTGCTTATTTATATATTTCTTTATTTATTCCTTGCTCAGCCCTTCGCCCTCCCAGCAGCTTTTTCAGTTGCACCATTCAATTAGATCTCAGAAAGCTCTTGGTAGGCTCCTGCATTTTCACCTTGCCCCCCTTGCGAGCTGGGGTCCCACAGAATAGGAGGAATATAAATTTGCCTTGTCGGCTTGCAGCCTGGGAAGAAGAAGGAAAAAAAATTAATTGCTAACTCCTCGTCTTCCCCAAGTACTACAGGACATTAACATAACCAATTTGCTTGAACTCCTCACTGGCTGCTTAATAGAGCATCTGACCAGCTGATAAGACCTGGGTGCTGCTGCCTATGATACCTTGTTATTAGCATTTTCATAATATTCAAATTTACAGCCCCATGATTCACTAGCCTCCATTCATTATTGATAAGTACAAAAAATAAATAAAAAAGGTTTATAAATAGCAAAGGGGGGTGAGCGACCTATAATTATGGCAAGCAAATTAGGGTGCATGGTGGAGTCAGTTACATTTGCCTAGGAGTAATGATGCTCAAGAACTTTTTCTCCCCAGGGACCAGAAAAATAATGGATTCCCTGGCAGCTGCAGATGGGCCAGGAAAGGCTGTCACCCAGGACGCTGTTTATATAAGTTAGGCACAGCATATGGCTCTGTGTCCTGCCTGTAGCCACCTCCAGATATTGCAGTTCCAATGGAAAGAAATAAATACACAAATAAAAATAGCCCCTCGCTGGAAGGTGGTGGTGCAGGGATATGAGGAGAGCAGAGGGGAGAAAAAAGCAAACAACCAAAGGGATTCTGCTCAGGAGTTTCTGTCGAGAGCAACCCCAGCAGCTCAGGGATCAAGTAGGGGTGATAGCCTTAAAGCCAGGGGCTGTTTAGCTGCATCACTGAAGAGAGAAAGATGAAATGTGATTTCTGCTAAAGCAAAACCTTTCCATGTTGCAGTCCAAGGCAGTCAAACACAAAAGCTTTGAGCCTGAGATGATAAAAATCATGATCCCAGTTGAAAGTAGGAGCTACTAGAAATAACCACTGGATACTTTATAATTTAAACCCTGTGGTTCTATTTCCATTAATCCAATCAAAGGCCTTTTTTTCTTTACTAATGAAACTAGAATGAAACACAAAAGGGAGGCTGACCTGTTAGCAGGTGACTGTTTCTTGTAAGTTATTCATTAAAAACACCCTAATGCTCTGGTGCTGAAGGAGGCTGTACCTATTTCTGTATAAATTAAACATAAGTGAGTTGGCTGAAAGATAAAAAAAAAAAAAGAAAAAGGTGTTTCTCCTGACTCCCAATCCTTGTACAGGATACATATAGAGGAAACAGCCCTTGCAGACATTTGCAGTGGGGTGGGGACATTGATGTGTCAGCTGTCCCAAATTTCTCCATTCCAGGTAGCTCCAATTTTATTGTGGGCATGAATATTACCAATACAGTGCAATCAACATACTCTAGATAAGATATGAATGAGCCTTGGTTTGGCTCTTCTTGATAGAGCCAAAGCAGGCTCAGAAATAAAAGAGAATAAACTTTGGCAGGAAAACTGCAGTTCGGATGTTTTCACACATTTTTTTTTTCTTTACTAAATTTAATTAAATTATTAGTGAATCTGTGTTGATTTGCATCATTCCATCCTTCTATTCTGAAGTTTGGATAATATGCCAGTGGCTTTTCTTGTAAACACCAATTGGCCTTCAAATTTCCCATCTACTTTTCCATTTTTTCCTGTGTTATTTTCAGATACTCCCAGCTCTTCTATTATGCAGCAATATTAGCAACTATCCACTCTGGACTGCAGCCACATCTGAATTTCCAGTTCTTGAGAACTTTCCTGCATCTTCACAAAAAATGAACAGAGGATATTTATAAGAACAATCTTCCAATTAGCCCCCCTCAACAGCCCATGCCTGGAGCCTTGTCCATTTTAATATATGCAGCAAAAAGTGCAAACTGAAACCTATTCATCTTTATTTTCTGAATTGTGGCAAAGTTTATGAAGTGGACAAAAGCTCGGGAACGAATCCTGCTCCTGCAGTAAAACTTCTCCCCAGAACATCCCCAGCCCTGCAGAAGCTCACACCTGGACCTGAGCTGCCCATCTTCCACACACGCATTCATCTTCCAGAAACATCCTTAGGCATCCTGTGGGCTTTGCTCTGCCTTAAACCTCACATTAGCATCATCGAGGGAAAATATAAATTTAAACTGACACAGACTTGCTTGTCTCTTCCTTTGTGTTTAAACACAGATGGTTGCTTTTGTTGTGCCGCCGCGTTTCAGCCAATGCAAGCAGCAAAGTACTTAACTGGAATATATATCTCTTTTCCTTTCCAAACATTCACAGCAGTGGGGTTTTTTTTGTGGTGTGTTTTTTTTTTTTTTTTTTTTTTGGTAGGTGAAGTATCATTCTTCAGAATATATACAATGTTTTCATGCATCTTAATCTAATCCATTAGTCCTTGTAATTTATTGTGAACTGCTTGGATGTAGGGGCCATGACAGCTTTGAGTAAAGCATTTAAGCAGGCATCTGCTTTGTATAAATTATAAGAACCTTGGTCACACAAGGTTTCAGACAGAGACAAAGGTCTCTTACCAGCATCTGTAGCCCTGAGGATGGTAATTTTTTTAGTCTTTCTTTTTTTCTGTAAGAAGCTTTGGATATTGGAAACAGTAAAACTATCTGCAGACTTTTGTATTTGGTATTGTTAACAGCTCCAAGGCAGGAGTAACGTGATTGGCATGGGGTTTGGGAGCTGGAAAACACTTTGTTAGTCTCAAATCAGTTCCTTGGAGGCTAAAGCCCTGATTAACTATAACTGCAGTGGATTGTTTTAATCTGACTGCTGCAGTATTTTATGTCTGGTCATTTAGGCTTATTTCTGTAAATACTTCAATAAGCCTGAATCAATTCCTTCAATGTGTCCCTTTGTCCCCTGCCATTGGACATGGCATGGTGTCATGACATAAGTAAGCAGAACAGCAGGATCAGGGAAAAGATACCTTTTAAAAGGTGCCACTGAGCAAGGAATTTAATTGTGAACAGGAAAGCAAAAACAAACTCTTAATATTATCCTAATGTGTCCAAAGCACTTTCTCTCATATTTTGATTACTCTCCTGGTTTTTGCCTGGCTATGAGATGTCTGAAAGGACAGCAAAAGTTTGTTGGGGATACGCAGATGAGCAAAGGTCTGCTGTACAAATACTCTTACTGCTTCTTCACTTTTGCTGCTTAGATTAATTTGGCTCTCTCCTGAAGGTTTTTGCATTGCATATTTCCTATATAAACCAGAAGAAGTCTGCTGGAGCAAACTAATTGAAGCAGAGTATTTTGCATCTCACTTTGGTGCCATCGTTCCATGCCGCAGACACAGTTCAGAGTTAATAAGGATGCCATGTCAGGGATGCCACTCACCAAGGTGAAATGCAATGCAGTGGTGGACAAGCCTGGTGAGTGGATTTCCTCTTCAAAAGTAGCTTGGAGACGTGGCTTCACTCTCCTTAGCACCTCTGGCTGCACAAAGGCAGAGCTGTGAAGGTGATGGGATCATAGCAAATCTACCCGAGTGCAGAGCTTTGGTTTAATTTTTTTTAATATCAATGGCTGGTCTCAGCTCTAATTAACCTACTCCCCTATCAGTCCATTCCCTCCCCACATGCTGTCTTTTCCCCTTCCTCCCTGTGATCTCCATTTCACTGCAGAGATGGCCTGGCAAAGAGACATTATTCTATTTAGAAGCTGAGCACCTCACTAGGGGTGACAGGCCTGTTTTTAGGTCATTTATCTAATTGCTCTTTGCAGATAAGAATTAATTAGCCCGATTATTTTTCTTAGTTTTTGGATGGGTTCCCCACCTGGAGAGAAGAAATTCCTCCATGTCAGTGATTAATTGCTGAGCCAGAAGCTTTCTGCCTTGCATTTGTAATAAATGCCGACTAGTTCTTTAGGTTGCATTAGGAACCAGGCAGATTGTGGTTAAAATGCACGGGATAATAAAGCATTTCTACAAACAAGATCACTGCCATTAGATTTTGATTAAATATTTTAATTTATCTGGAGGTTGAGGGACTGCGGGAATGAAAAGGTTTAAGGTCTCCTATTCCCAGCACTTTCTGATGAGAGTTGCCCTATAGCCCTCTGATCTAAACCAGATGAACCTCATGGCAAGGCTTCAGCTCAGGATTTGGCACAGCTGGTTTGTCTCATACTGGTCTGAATGCTCCCAGGGCCGGGAGTGTGCAGCCAGCCCAACTCGCTTGTGATAACATTTTGTGAACTACAGGAGTCTGGTCGAGCTGAGGGAGGAAAGGTTAAGATTTGTGTGTGAAATTATGGCAGGCACATATCCAGCTGCGTTTAACACAGTAGAAATTATTTCATTCCCCCCTTTCCTTCCCCTTTTTCTTCCCCTTCACCTCTTTTTCCTTTCCCTTTCTCTTCCTCCTCCATTTCCCTTTCCTTTTTGTTTCCATTCCCTTTTTTCACCTTTTTATTTCCATAAGAATTCTGAGCATTTAGCTCAAAGAAAAATCTATTTTTTCTGCAGGGCCAACTAAAGGAAAAACAGTGGCCTCGATTCACAAGCTGGTCAGCCTAGGACAGGTCTCTTTTCCAGGATTATAGAGCAAGCCAGACAGTATGATCTCCTGTGCCCTTAAAACCTGATTTCTGACCTAGAAAGTTCATGGAAGAAAATTGGAGTCTTGCCATCTATTTTGCCGCCCTTGTGAACTGTTTGAAGCCCCTGATGTCCCAATAGGAGAAATTAATTGCTGGTGTTAGAGCAGCTTCTCTGATCACAAAGGATGTGGAGCTGCCTGTGCTGTGGTGATCATTGCTGCCTCGCAGAGAGAGAGGAGGGTTGGGAAGGCACAGGGATGAGATCCTGGGTCTGAGCCCCTCTGTCTCACAGCTTGGAGGTGTTAGCAGGGCACTATCAGGGCACCAAATACCTTGGCTGTGTTTGTTGTCCAGGAAAAAAAAAAAATCTTCCTTTTGCTGAAACACTTGCAAAACATTTACATTGGAGAGGAGTAAATTAGGGTCCCTGTGTGGATTTTTTTAGTGGACATTTATTTTTCCAGGGATTTTGTTTGCTTTTTAATGGAAAGGGGGAAAAAAAATGAGAAAACCTGAAAACATGACAATTTTTTTCTCCTGACAAGTGGGCTGAAGACAGACGAGGAGAACTGATATTTCTCTAATGTATAGGAACAATATTGCATTGTGAAAAGTAACTTTCCATGGAACTCCGTTCGATTCTTACTCAACCATAGTATTTTGAGAATACCATTCCCAGCTGTGATTTAAAGACAGAAAAATCTAGTGCTACACTGATGGTTAGTCAAAAATCAATGCTTAAAAATTGCTCCTAACTTCAACTTTGAGCTATGGGACTACGAGAGCTATTTTGGCTTTGAGTATTGAGTAAAGCTCATGTGTATCAGAGATAGTTGATATTTCCCACTACCTACAAAACTATCAAAATTATTTTATCTTTTCTTTTGGTAAATTGAAGTTTTATTCTGGTCACCATTGCTGCCTGTATTTCATAACTAGACAGAAATACACATGCAAGACAGAGCACCTATTTTTTTTTTTCCTTACCAGATACCCAAGCAGAGTCAGATACTTGAATGCAGTGGGAGTCGAGGTGCTAAATGCTATTTTTTATCTTAGCAATTGGACCCTATTTTAACTAATATATTACATAATAATTTGGGAATAAAAACAACATCTCCCCATATCACTGGGAAATTACATTACAACCCAGTTTTTCGGATGTAGAAATGGAGTCCCTGTGAGTCTGAGCTTTTTCCTTAATGCCATAAAATGTGTCACTGGAAAAACTTCACACAAAACCTTAGCAATATCTGCTCTTGTTTTAAGCCCACACCAAACCATTTAATTTAAGTAAGATTTTTTACCTCCCCCACCTGCAATGCCATTTCTGGCACTGTACATGAGGAAATTTAACAATATCGAGTGGCCTGAGTTATGATAATGAAAGATGGTTGCTAAGAAAAAGCATGATGATAGCCAAGAAATTAATATTACAGAGATGAAAATCTTCTTATAGACCCAAAATAATAGATGTTCTGTATCAATATATGACTAATCAGCACTCAAGGATTTATCTTTCAAATTACAGAACATGGTGGAGACATTTAATGCAATATGGTCTCCCTTCAGAGAGATACAGTATGTGACTAAATATCTCCAGTGAGTAATATTCACACTTACTCAAGTACTGTAAATATATCCCTGATAAATCTGGAGAGCGAATTCTTGTAAATTCTTGTTTAACACTGCAAGGAAGCTTAATAACTTTCCAATCTATCAACATGTTTTAATTTCCTACTGTGCAGTTCCTAACCGAAACAAGGCATTTAACAGAAGAGATTCAGAACTAATGGATAATGGACTGTCATGTACTAAAAAACCTTGGTACCAAATGTGACACTGAATTGTGTGGGTTTGGGCAGGACATTTCCAAATGGGAATGTTTCATCGCTGCTATGCCTAATTATGCATGCATTTTTATGTAAAATTAAATGCATGTGCAATGCGCAGATTAAAATAAGAAAAAACCCTCTCTCCTAATAAGGGGGAATGGCTGGGAACCTGATGGAGGGTGGCAGCCAGGTGGCTGCATCAGCCAGTGACACGTGTACCTACATGTGCTCCCCGAGGTCCAGAATCCAGGAGGGCAGAACACCCAGTAAAAATCATGCCACACTTAACAAAACCAACCTATTTTTAAGTGGGATTTAATAATGTTAACCTACATGTATTTTACAGGGCTTGGAAGGGTGCAGACTGGATGATTAGTAAATCCAGTTTATGTAACGTTTCAAGCCCCTAGTATGGGCTTTTTTCGCCCCCCTTATTTTAAGCAGGTACCTCAAAAATTTAAATCCAGCAAACTCATTGACATAGACATATCAGGCTGGGCTTTTTTGGGGGTAGAAAGATCAGTCTAATTTCTGTATCTTTTCTGAAAAAGCAGACCCTGAACTGGTGCTCAGTGGAGGATGCCTGTTGCAATGGTGTGCCTATAAGCTTGTGTTGGTCAGAGACAAGCCAAGGAATTTTTGTAGTCTTGGGCTTGAAGGGAAGAAGGTTTCAGAGTGAACATTCCATCTCTGGGATATCCTCAGGATATTTCATCTTCCTTAAAGCATATTTCTACACCTCTGCCATGAGAGCAGAAGAATTTCCAGTCAAACCTTTGAAATAACTGGACCATGTGAGGAAACCAGCACGGCTCCTTGGAACCTGGTGTTGGCAGCCACACCACTCAAAATCTGAGCTGCCTGCTAGCTTCAAGTATTGCCCCAGGAAGAAAATTCAGAAATAATCAGAGCTGTGATGGAGAGGCCTGAATCATAACTGCTACTTTTGTGTGTTACATGAATCAATCTTTACCAATAAGCTGAAATTACCTCAGATTTTTATTTATAGGTGGTGATTGTCTTTAGCTAAGTATATTTTTTTCCCCTAAACATTGGGACATTTTCTAGGCAGAGATTTGCTGTGGAGCATTACATGAGCAAATGCAACAATACCTTTTTTTAAAAATATAAATTATTCAGTTATTATGATGCTGATGCTGCTGCTACTGTGTATATAAATGTTTCCAGTCCCAGAATGGGCATAAAATACTTACTCTGAATAGCAAACATGAGAGAAAACAACTGAGCTGAGAATTAATGATTCACTATTTCCTTTTTTTTTTTTTTCCCAGCTCTGGGAGTCTCTACAAAAGAAACAGCTTCCTACAAGTGATAAGGTTAAATCTTCTTGTTCTTCCTACTTGCCTTTTTCCTCTCTGGGGTCTTTAAACTTACTTCAAGCATTTGAAAAACTTCCCTAATTTTTCCTATAGTCCTCCAAACCAAGCTTCCATGGCTAGTGGAAGATGTTTTAATCTCCTGATATGTGATAGAACTATGCAGTAAAATTGATCATATGTGATTTTTCTTATCCCTTTTTAAAATTTTCTGCCCAAAAAATATTATATGGGGAAATAAACACAGAAAACCAAGTACTCAAAGCATTACCAGAGACATGCAATAGGCCAAGGAATCAAATAATTATTTCCTGACCCCCTCAAGCCACCTTTTGCCTACCACAGTGCAAAGAAATTAAGAGTACAGAAGGGTACCTCCTTTTTGTCTGTTATTCATGTGATGAGGAACATTAAAACAATTCACAGTAGCCCTTTAAATGTGAATATTATCAATATCAGCACTTTCATTTCAATAATACATTCCCAGACATCTCTTGTTATGATTCACAACTGTGTGGTGTGATCGAGCCTCTGGTAACTCTCTCAAAAGTTCTTGAGACTTATATTTATTTCCATCATTTCAGGACACTCTTTGTAAAGATGGATATCTTTTAATACCTCTTGCCTGGGTGCAAGGGGTAACCCTGATTTTTGCAAAATCCCATTTTGCAAAACACACGCTGAGTATATTAAGGCCCTGATGAGATAGAGCGCTGGCTAGAGAAACCTTCAAACATTACTTTTTTTCTCTCCTCCATAAAGTGGAAAACTCTAAATGATATTGTTGATTAGATACAGCATATTGGTAAAGGTCTTGCTAGCTCTCCTGAGCGTGTCTGCTTGACTTCTAAATTCACAGCACTAAAATGTTTTCATTCCCTTTCCCTTCACTCCCCACTTAATCCTTAAGCATTTTCACCTTAATCCAGAAGTTTTCAAATGCCCTGACAAACCAGCTAAATGTAAAGAAATAGCTGCTTCTCTTAGCTTTTTTTCCTGTCAATCATTTAAAACCCAGTGTAATGTGTGATGAGGATGACTCAGTTTGTAGAAAAGCAGCAACTTAGCAGTTGGCTAATGTTTTGTGAGCTGCTCAGCTGAAGCAGATGGAAAACTTGTATTTCACATCTCAGCCCCATCCCTGATTGTGGTTTTTTAGCAGTCCCAGGTACTAACTACCTCAGCATCAGAAGAGATTGGTGGCAGGCTGGTGTTCACAGCTTACTTGTGATTCTGGAAGGTTTTCTTATTATATGCAATAGTTCTGTCAGACAGGTGTTGGAGGGATGCATTTGTGCTTTGGGGAATAGCAGGTAAATTTATGCAGCTTTAAAGGACTGGCAGATTTAGCTGCCTACATATGATTTAAGGGCCTGATCCCAAACCCATTAAAATTAATGGGAGTTTTTCATTGACTTAGTTGGCTTTGGATTAGCTCCTAAGTGAATTTCCAGTAGAAGGCAAAATCCCAGCCAACAAAGCTGCTGATTTCTTGGCATCCTTGTCTCCTTTCAGTGAGCAGTGGCAGAGCTAAACCTTCCAGAGCTGCCCAGTGGAGTTATTCTGACAAACCCAACCTTTTCCTGCAGACAGTTTTATCCCTTACCTGGTACTCCCAGAATATTTGAATAAAAAAATGGAAAAAAATAGAAATGTAGACTTTATGTAAATAAATCTGCCTCTCTTGCCTTAGAAGAGTGAATTGCTGCACCATGTTGGACCTAAGAGTTGTATAAACATGTGGGCTCTCTGGATTTGGATATAAGCAGATATCCTGGGAACAATGCAAACGTATTTTTCTAAACTTCTGCGCTGTTTTTCAGAAAAAAAATCCCCATGGCCCAGAAACTCCTTAAACAAAAGCTCTCTATGCATTGAATAACTCTCAATGTGGTTTTCTTCCATGAATTTCTCCATAGATTGTTTTTGAAGCTATACAAGCTCCCCTAAATCTTTTTGCAAGGAATTTGCAAGTTGCCTTTGTGCTACAAAGACAGAAGTCTTGTTCATTTTGAATATACCCTGTGCTAGTTTCCTTTGATGACTTTTAAATCTTGCATTACTGGAGACAGTGAACATTCATTATCTATTTGCCATTTCCAGGCCAGTCAGTATGTTAAAGACCTATCTCTGACCTCCTTATCCCTCTTCTAGGTTGTTCTCTTACAAGATAAAAAGTCTTGATCTATTTAGCTTAACTCAGAAACTATAATGTAACTTTTCCTAACCTCAAATAATTCAGGACCTGCAATTAAATTTTGTGGTCAGCTTGGATTCAATCAATACATTCGGCTTACTGGACACAATGATGTTTGTTCTGGATTTTTTTTTTAATACCAAAATTAGTCTGACTCCAGCTCCCTCATGAGATATTGCAGGGGGAGATAGGGGTGGGCAGGGGATCTGGATTTGGAGGATTCCTGACATTGCATTAGTTAATAATGAGGGACATATTAGTATTCTTAAAGTTCCTATAGTCTCTATGCTTCATACAGAGCTGTAAAATAAAACAGCCATAGCCATTAATATGCTAATGTTATATGCTATGACCATGTTGCTGTCTCTCTTGAGTATCTCCCCAGTCTTCCTATCTCTTTCCACATCATATTAACACTCCCTGGGTGAAATCCTGACCCTGTTGAAGTCAATGGCAAAACTCCCATTGACTTCACTAGAGGCAGGATTATCTCCTCCGAGGAGCTTTATGGCTTCACTCCTGACTGCTTTGCTGTTTGCACATCCCACTGTATCCCCTACTTGCTCTGCCTCTTTTCTGATAAATGCTCACCCTCTTGCTATCATTTATTTTGGTCTTGCACTCCTGGCTCTGCACCTTTTTGAAATGAGTCTGCCCGTGTGGAAAAGTCTTCCTCTGCTCTGCCTGCCCATGGACTCCCTCCTCCTGCTATCAGATCCTGCTTAAATTTTGTATGCTAATCTTTCCCTGCGAGCCACTGCATTCTCCTCTCCTTTCCCTGCATCCCATCATGATATAGTATATACTAACACTAAGAATAGGTGAAAATTGCCTGTCTGCCTCCTCAGATGACTTCAGACAAGGTTTTCATATGCAAGACATCCATAGCAAGGGAAATGCTTCCCAGGCATTTTCTTCCTCTCGTTTTTCCACCTCGTATTCGGCTCTTGCATTAGATAGACCTGTAATATTAATTCCTTGCTGTCCAGCCTTATATTTTTAATTTAATTTTATTACAGTTATGCACAGTTATAGAAAAAATAAATTGCCCTAAAATTAGCATGCTGAATAGGCTAAAGGAGTATTTAGAAATGAGTAGAGAACAATGCTCTCAGGATGATTTATCATGCAGGCAAGAAGAAAGAGTTGCCTTACTAAGGACTTCAGACTCTCCATGAATATATAGGGTAATCAGTAAAGAGTTTGCATGATCAAGTACTAACCAGGAAAAATTTGAAATACAAAGTTCATTTAAATCAATAGAAAGCCTCCCATTGTCTTGGCTATAGGCCTAAAGAAGGATTTCAGGATTTGACCCATTGCATCAAATTGCAAAGAAACCTTGTAATGCATTGTGGGTTTTTTTATTTTATTTTTCTTTAATTTAAGTACATAGGCTGAGCAGCTTTATACTGTTGACTTTGTATAGTTATGAGCCTAAGCTGAAAGATCTGAGAAACTATTAATACCCTCCAGAGAAATATCAGCTTGCAATAGTGAGTATGGATCCCTCTTGTTGACCTAGTTTATATCTACAGAATCAACCTACACAATTCCTTTCACCAGCTGCTCTGTGGCTTAGGGAGATGGGGTGTTAATTAATGAGACATTTGTTGAAATTTATAAGGGCTTTTCCTATCCAGGTTAGACATAAATTATGAAGGCTCTGGCAAAGTGGGCAGAATATTGTTGACTGTAACTGTTCTGCTTATTTTAGCCAGTACTAGAGAAAATAGGTCTTCAAAGAACAATTTATGTGCAGGAGCAAGCTTGATGAGAAAAAGAGAAGAACATTTTAAAGAAAAAATAAAGTCACAGTATGAAGTGATTTGTTTCCCTTATTCACTGTACTATTACTTTTTCAAATTTCTATTTTCAGCATGGCCTTTTAGTCCCTGATTTGTTAGGAAAAGATAATCCTATGGTGATGAAACTGTGATTTGTTTGAAATGCATATGATGTCATACAAAATTCACTATTATCTACTACTTGGATTTTATAGAGATAAATATATTGGAAATGTACACGTAGAGAAAAAATTAGGCTTTTTTTGATTATGTGTAGTCTCCATTTTAATGTTAATTTCTAACAAATATTCTAGCATGGGAATTTAACAGCAGACATGTTGGCAGAAATAGATTCTTTCAAGTGAGTGTTGGAGTACAGTGGTTTTCTTAATAATGAAAAGCAAATTTCCATTTCTGAATCATAAGCATTGTCATCGTCAAGCTAAGTCAAAGCCTGACATTTTATCAGTCAGGAAAAGAAACATGTTACATGCATTTAATTAATATCTCCCTCTGAGGGTTCGAACACGCACAGGAGTCTATAATAGCTGTTCATTTAGGAGCCTTTCAGTTCAAGCAGTAGATCCAGATCTGGAGGTCCCTGTTCCCATTCACCCTCAGCCCTTTTCATTTCTTATGACATGTGCAGGATTATGTGCCAATGGAGCAGACATTTTGCAATAAAATGTATTTTCATCAGAAAATGCTGATTCACTAAAAGCAAAATGTTACATGGAAACATATTGCTTTTGATAAGCTTCTGAGAATATACACGTAGGGTCTGCTGATTGTTTCTGTTTTTTCCATTCAGCTTGCTTGTTTTCCTAATTTTTGAAGAAAATTTTATTTCATTTTGAAACTAAAAAAAAAAAATCCATCCATGTTTACTTTCTTCTTGCTTTTTCTCCAGAATTTCTCACAAAAATCACATCTTTTTGGTTCAAAACAGTTTTGTTCAGCAGCACCAAGCACAGTAAACCCACAAACCATTCTCAATATGAGAACCCAAACTGAGTTACCAGATAATTGTAAAAGCTAAGAGCTGCTACAAGCCGAAAGAAAAGAGTTGAACCCATCAAACAAATATCTATTCGAATTCCCACTATGGCAAATTCTGGCAGGAGCAGCTTTCTTTTGTGGTTACTTAACCATCAGGAAGAAAACCCCACAGTCTATGTCCTGAGATAATAGTTCAGACTTGGAAGACATTTAATGAGATCCTGCAAATCTGATTTTCCTGAGGGCAATCAGAGACTCAAAAATCAAAAAGACCTGGTGCTCAAATTGTTTAGATCATCCTTTTCTCTTCTCCCTGTGACTGCGCTTCCCCAGGAGCCATGTGAGCTCCTTGCTAGTTGTGATCTTTGGGGCAATCAAAGAAGCCATTTCCCGTTCCTCCTCAGTCATTGGGCCTCCTGATCTCTTATCAATTACCTGTCAAAAGAGGCGGGTGTTCTTCTTCATTAACACATTGCAGTGCGGTAATTAACAACCAGATAGCACAGGGCTTAGAAAGTGGCCTCTCTTGACCACTTGTTCAATAAATATTGACATAAGCACCAGTAAAAGTATGTCATATGGGTCTTTGCTAAAAACAACAAGCAAGGAAAGAGTAGGAAAGCAAACAAAGTGTATCATGACTTGTTTTTTTGAAGAAACCTCCACCAGGTTTTAACAGCAAATGGGAGCAATTTGGGCATTATTCAAGCCTTGTTTTTTGTTTCTCTCCTGAGTGAAGATGTGTCCCCCTCCCCCTGCTTTTTTGGGTGGGGGGCAGAAAGGGGAGGTTGCCTTCCCGTTGAAATAAACCAGCAAGAACTTTGTCAAGGAATGAACTCTTACTGTAACCCACACCTCATTTGTCACCCTGATGGGCTGAGGAAAAGTGACATTTACAAACTGAGAATGAAAGTACATCCATTTCACCAGTCTGACACCCTGATATAATAACTATTTACCTTGAGAAAGAGGGACTGAGATTTCCGATTCTTGTGAATCTTCTCACTTTGGCACTTATTTTCTCACTCTGTCAAACAGCCCCAGATTAATGGAACAATTTGTTCAACAAATCATATTAGCAGAAAGCGCACAGGGTAAAGAGAAGGAGGCGGGGGAGCAGGAAATTTTTACTCATTCATAGCAGTGGTATCTCTGCAAATAAAAATGTAGTTATGCCTGACATTTACAGAGGTACAATGTGAAAGGGAAAAAGTGTAATGACTTTGGGCAGTTGAGAGATCACTTTGCAAGAACAGTAGTGCTCAAAAGGGAATAAGATAAAGTTACACATAACATCTAGATTGAGCTTCTTTCTGGAACATATTTGTCAAACACAGCAGGATCCGTCTGTGTTTAAAAAAGAGTTTTCCATTAAAATTAAGCACCGTGTGCTTTCCTAACTATAAAGAAATGCTCACTTACAGTCTGCATTTCAGAAATGTTAGGTAAAGAATTAAAGTAAGTTGGAGCCATAGGGTGAATGTTATGAATCCTTCTGGATGGATTGCTAATGTCTAAGGGACTGATATAAACCCTACCTAAGACAGCAGAAGATTTTCCATTGCCTTCACAGGACAAATTGGGCACAGAACAAACAGAAACCCAACTATTCTTCTGCATTTACTCCTTATTTACACTTTATAGCCAGGCAAACAAGGTTCCTTCTATTTCCCTGTTCACAGATAGTTCCTACCATGGAGTCAAGAGAATGGAAGAATGCAATAATAGTTTTTTTCCAGCTTTACGGGGGCCCAGGTATAAGTATAATCAATTCTAGAAAATTATCATCGGGTAAATATTTTGGTTAGGAATTGCAAACAAGTTAAGACTGTATTGATGAGTAATTCACTGGGCAGCAAACCATACTTTTTCCTCTCAGCTCTTTAACCCAGAGCTCCTTGCAAAACTGTGTGTCGGTATTTATAGCATATACAGAGTAGATTATCTTTAAGAAGTGTTTCTTTTTAAGTCTGAGCAGCCTGTTTTGGCTAGCCATGAAAATATAGAGAGCAATGCAGCATCATCCCCCTGCATGCACACTCACACATTTATAAACACATTTTAAGAGGATACTCTAAATTTTCCATCACATTAATTTATTCCTGTTAGCTTGGTACAGCAGCACTGTACCCTGTTCTCCAATGAAAATTGACGCTCCCTTGTTCCACGTTTCTTTATGCCATGACCTTGGGTGTCAAGAGAAAATATTGCTTTGCATCCTTGTGTTGCTTGAGTCCTGCTTCTCTCTTTATAGCTTATTACTTGGCACACTTCAGAGCCTATGTACTGCAATGAGATATGCACTGTACAGCAGGTAACACTTGGAATACTTCAGGCTATAGAGATAAGGAGAGCTGACTCTGTTGTGCACATAATATTTTGCCCCAAATTCAGGAATTTAAATGAATGGTTCAAAGGTTTCTGGTGGCAAATTGTTAGCTGCTTAATAAAAGCAATCAGCCTTCTACATGACTGAAAAAAAAAAAAAAGAAAAGAAAAGAAAAGCTGAACACACAAAATCATTACTTATTAATTCAACTGGGTTTTATACCCATGACAGTGAATGAGATGCATGCACAATTTGGTAAGGATCTGTGCAAGGGGAATCTGGCACAATTAATGCAGTTGGGATTTCCAGCAGCACCACAGAGAGCAGAATCCATCCTCTTCAAAATACAGTGCGGGTAAGGGTCATCCTTGACATTTCCTGAGCAAGCACAGCAAAAGAACTAAAACTAACCTGATTTTAAGTGGCTCAACCTCTTCAACCTATTTCAGTAAATAGAGAGCTTCTGAGAAAACCTTCCCCCAGCCCACCCACCCCACACTGAACAAGCCCCAGACATTAGGTAGGCTGGTCCCTCTGCTGACCTCTCTCCTCCCTTTTCCCACTCACACATGGTTTTACTCTTTATTGATTTTGTGAATTCCTGAAGTGCCCTGTTCTTGATGGCCCTGAGGACAAAAATGCTGCTGTCCACTATGGCTGGAACAGTGACCAAGGGTGAAGGTAGCAGAGATTTGGCTGCTCTTCCGTGGCCATCTCCAACCTAAGACACACATGAGTAACAACATTATGAGCTCAGAACAAAAGAGGCCTTGTACACTTTAAGGTTTACACCTCACTGATCCTTCTGGATACTCCCCTGTTCCATGGAAAGTAAATTACAGCACAAGGACTCGGCTGCAAGGAGAACTTGGCACGTGCCATGCTCAGATGGCAGGTTCTCCTGCCAGTCTGCAGCCCCCAAGGTAAACAGAGATCAGTCCCAGCCTGGAAGGAGGAGTTTCTGGGTATTTTGTTGCTTTTTGTTTTATTTTGTTTTGTTTTTTTTTAATGACAGTCTCTTCTTTCATTTTATTATGCTACCACAAGTGGGAAAATAAAATCTGGTTTTGTATCTTGAGCGTTCCAAAATGTATTGGATTTTTTGGTCAAATTTGAAATTTTGTGGATGGAGCCTGTGAACAGTTTTGTTATATAGATACAGGGTCAATCTTCTGGTACAAGCTACTCTTCCTTACAGAAGCATAAAATAAAGAGAAAGGAGGTGCCAAGGTGGCTATATTGGAAATATGCTACAGGGAGGCTAAAACTAAAACAAAAATAAAAAACTAAACAGCCCTCCCTCTCAAGAGAATCTGAAACAAAGAAACACAAAACACTGATTATTGGTCTGTCCTTCCCCAAACATCTCTGTTTGCCAACATATTAATATTCCAGAAGTAAATGCTCTCATTTTTCCCATCTGGGGATTCTCCATCTCTCCAGGCCTGTTCACTCCCATTAAGTCACAGATGTAAAGATGGACTAGAGATGTTTGACACATTTTTCTAATTTTCTAGAAATTACTAGCAAGCATTACTAGGACTCTCTTTCAGAAATGGACTTCACAGCAGAGGTCAGTTTGAAGGTGTATTAACAATCAGGGATTCTCCAAGAGATGGTCTCCTGAATCTAAAAGAAAAAAAATTTAAAAATTGAATCTGAAAAACTAAAGTCTACAAGCTATGTGTGTGTGTAGCACTTACTTTGTGAAGAGTAAATCATGTATTTTAATTTTGACCTCTTTGAATATTTCACATTTTCATTGTCATGGCAACTGCTGTTTTTCCTTTAGAAATATCAGCAATTCAAACCGTAATTCCCTTCCTCTTTCTGGTTTCTCCATATCCCTGGATTATTTGTCCCAAAAGAACTCCAGTAAATTGTCTGTGATCCAACTGTAACAATGAGCTGTGGCAGTGGGCACATGGGCACAAATGCCTAACGGGGTACTAGAGTAACTCTCCAAGTCAGAGATGGATTTTGGCAGGAGCCAGGACTTCTCCAGGTGCAATCACAGCTGTTTGAGTTGGATTTTCTGTGTAAACAACAGCACAGCCCAATTCTTTGCTTTTTGTGTGAACCCCAGTGCCAAGGCCGTATATATATATAATGATCCCCAAAACATAAAACTCCAGGAAAAGAAATTAAACCATTGTCCTATATTAAATACCATATTAAATCCTAAGTTCATAATTGGGCCTTATGGGGCTTAATCTTCATGGGCTGTTGCTGAAGGAGCACTCAGGTCCATCAGCAGAAGTTGTGCTAATCAGACCTTACTCTGGAATTGTATTTTACAGAGCATGTGGGCTAAAGGCTCCTCTCACACATCACTCATGAGCATTTGGAAGGCAGCTTTAACTCCCAAATAGAAATATTAGTCTTTGTGTCATGTGAGATGGTCTGGGTCACGTGGGAGTGCAATATCCTGAAAGCTGAACTCTGCCCAGAGCTGCAAACCTACTTGTGTATAGCCAAAAGGAGAATTTTGTAAACTGGAAAGTAGAATGTTTAAAAGTGTATCTCTTGCAGTGAAAAATGTAGCAGGTTAATAAGAAATATGAGTAGCATTTTGCCTCTTTGGTGACTCTTTATTCATAATAATTATTTAGATAAGGAGCAAGCAGTTCCACCAGTACAGGATTTAATACAGCCTAATGAAGATTTTTAGTGGAGACATGTCTTGTAGCTGGGTTCACTCTGTTTCTTTAAGGTGAAAACACTGACAGCAGCTATTTCTCCAGGAAGCTTTTTCCTGGTCTAGGGACATTCATAATGCCTCTCTCCTGTGTAAATTATCTGATGTCTAATGGTGACAGACGCGTACACACATACACAGACTGTGATTGCATAAGCCTGGTTTCCTGAGTAAACCATGCTGAAAGAACCCATCAAGAATGCTAATCAGAATTGGAGACCTTCAAATACCATAGGAAGCAACACAGGAACTGCTTATCATGCAAAGTTGCAAAACATGTATATACATAGGTCCCATATAGGTGTGCATGTAGAGGTTATAGATAGATGTGCATATATTTGTGTATGTATCTATATCTGCAGAGTTTCCATGTGCTAGAAACTCCCTTCTTCAGGCAACACATTATTGGTTTTGTTGCCTGTGCAACTGTGAATGAGTATTAATTTGAGATGACTCAGTTTGCTGCATGATTCATCCCAAATATGAAAGGGGGCAGACTGAGTGGAATCTCATTTCCCCATAATACAGTCTGGGGCAAATGGGCCCTGGACACCCACGTATTCAGAAATCTTACATACCTGTGAAACTTTTATTTTTTTCACCCCTCTGATGAATATGGAGACACCAGTGTGAGTTTTATACACTCTGCTCATCAGGCCAATGTATAGAAACTCGCTGAGCTGAGACATAAATATGGTCTAATCATCAAATGTGGATTCAGGTCTCCCCTGCTGAGCAGGTAACAGTCTAAAGTGTTTAAACTGATACCTGCCCAGCATGTGGTATCTTAATCAGCATCACATTCCTGCACTTCCTCCCTCAATTTGGTCTACAGAGACAATGACCTCAGGAAGACAATTTTATTTTAGTGTTCAAATTTGTCTATATGAATATATTTTTAACTCATGCACTGCCTGGTGGATGAGCTTTGTGTCCTCTGTGCAAAAGAAAAGGTCACTCAAATGTTGGGAATTATAAAGAGGTCATCAGATGGAAGGTAGAAAAGTGAAAACCTTAATGAGCAGTTTAAGAGATCTTATTTTTTTTCAATTTTACAATTTTAGACTAAAATCAGAAGTTGGGCTGACATGGAACAAGTTCCAGACAGGAGCAGCTCATCCCTGAAGATGCCATCTCCCCAACCCTCACGCAGGAGAGATGCTGTGTCTGGGGTCTGCCAACACCTGCCATCATCCTTCTTTCTGGGCAGCTCCAGCCAGAAGAGAAAATTTGTTTTTTCTACTTCTGTTCAGCTCCTTCTGAGCACAGATAGGGTGTGTATGAACTTTAAAAGAAATCAGTGCAGTGTTGCTTTTTGAATTCCAGCCCTGTTTATTGTGATTAGGGACACATTTCCTTCGAGGACGCCTGGTGTCATATCGCCCAGAGGGAGAGACCAAACTCCCTGAAAACCACAGAATTCATATCTGTCGGAAACAGCCCATTTACATCCCAGTTTTTAGACCAGCTGGCAGCTTGGGAAGAGCTGTGAAAGCTTCGACACCTGACTCCAACCTTGGACTCCTTCACCCACACCTCTCTTGGGAGGCTGGAGGTTTCCAGCATATTCCCTTGCTCCTGTCCTGCAAGCTGCTTGGTCCTGCCCTTCCCTCAAACCATGGCTGGAGATACCCAGTGTCCCCTTCCAGGACAGGGTGTCCTAAGGAGCAGGGACAATCCTGATGGAAATTCATCTGCTACTCTTCAACTCTGCTGCTGCTGGAGGCTCTCAGCTCCTCAGATGGTTCCTCTGCTTTGTTCCTGGAAAGGTTTTCCATGCTTCAGGATTTGAGGGCAGTTGTGAGTGGAATGAGCACAGAGCAGGATGGGGTGGTGGTTATGGTGTCCTTGCTCTGTTTCCAGGTTCTTTTGGTCTCCCTGGATTCCTGACTGGTGGGGTTCTCCTCTGAACATACTCTTCTAGGTAGGAGAGTTATAGACAGATATAAGCACATTTCTTCTTGCTTTCAGGGTATGTATATAAGTAAGAAGAAATGTATGCCCCATCAGACAGTCCATGAAGTGTAGGATAATCCACATCATACGTCATTCCCTTCCATCAAAAACCCAAACATTATCTCCTAAACGGATGGTATTTGGCCAATACACCCACCAGACACATTCTTGTTTCAGGTACCATATAGCCCAAATGCTCCTACTTACGGCCAAGCCGCAAGTGTTACCCAAAGACCCAGGAACTTATCTACTGTACATAACACCCAATCTCATGAACGAGGAACGTCCCAGTACACCTTTGAATTCCCATAGTCTACAGGATTCGCCCAACTCCTAGGTAATATTCTCTGCCTACAGCCTTCAAGCACTCCCAAGTCAGAGAGCATGGTTATCTATTGATCATGCTTCTCACAAGAACCGAGCTACTCAACGTTACGTGTGCTTTAGGTTATTGTCTTCAGGCGCATACTTTCCCCCTAACTGCTGAGCTCTACTTGCTCTTTTGCGCTATTGGTTGTAACTTCAGAGCCATAACTTGCTCCATTCCCTCCTCCTTGCTCTTCACAGATAGATCCTGGAAGATCACAGCGAGCCTCCCAAGCTTATTTCCCACTTTCGGCCTTATTTCCCACTTTCACCGCGGTGGAGCAGCTGGAGCAGCAGCAGCAGCAGGAGCAGCAGCAGCGCTTATCTCCAGCTCCCAGCACTTCCCCCGGCGTGCGTGTGGGAGCCGGCGTGCCACGGCCTTGCCGCAGCCGGGGGAGAAGCGCGGCCGGGCCAACAGGAAGGCTCCCTCGCCGTGCGCCGCATGGCCGGGCCTGCAATCGGGCGGCTGCAGGGATTTCCCGTCCCTTCCGCCCGGGCGGCTGCAAGGCCGCGCCATGGCTTCCTGCGAGGCCTGCGGAGCGTCGGCAGCGCCCGCTGGGCCTCAGGAAGCCGCCGGCCATGAGCGAGCGGCGGCGGGCGGGCAGGCGGGGGCGAGGAGGTGACACTGGCCAAAACTCATTTGTTTGGTGGCCGCCAGGCCGACACGCGCTGGCCGGGCCGGAGGAAAACAAAAGCGGGATGTCTGCTTCAAAAAAGGCAGGAAATGGAGCAGCATGGGGGAACGGAGAGACCTATTGGGACTGGGCTGGGGCTTCTCTCTTAACCTATTGTTTCATTATATAATAAAAAAAAAAAAAAGAGAGAGAAAAAAAAGGAAAATAAATTGAACACATCCTGTGACCTCTTATCAAGCCATCGGGAAGAAAAACAAACAGCTCATTCATCTAAAGGCTCAGGGTGTTTTTGATGTGACTGCTGGACTTGTTAAATCTGTCAGGCCAGGCAGGCACAGAGGGGTCGGGACCGGCACTGTCCCTTTGCTTTTTATGACTTTTGGGCCAGGCAGGAGCTGTTTGTTTGCCAGGGTTTCTATAAACAGCGTTAGGCATTTCCCAGCTGGCTCTGGCCCCCAGGGCCTCTGCTCCCTGTGTGCAGGAAGTCTTTCATTCCCTTCTTATCTGCAAACCAGAAGATTTTGATGGCTGATGGTTCTGCTTCATGTCCCCTCCCTTTTTTCTGGCCATGCACCTATAATTTTCCACTTCTCTTCTTCCAAAGAATGTGACATTTGAGGGATTTGAACCACTGCTTTATTTAGCTTTCACCCACGATATTATTATTCTTTTTAATTATTCTTTTATGACTTCTGTACTCATGAAGAAGTGGCCTTATGCTCTAAAGTGCTTCAAATCTGACCTAGCAAAACCTCAGTGAGTCCTGGTTCACAAAACATCCATATAAACTTGTTTACATCACGCCTATAAAAAAGCTGTATTCACTTCTGAGATCTTTGGCTAAGCTGTTAGATTTTTAAAACCAGGGAGGGTCATCAGGTCACCTATGCTAAGTGACTTTATAATTCCAGTCTTAGTATTTCACTCATTTCCCACTGTAGTGGGGCTAATAAATCATTTTGGGCTAAATGGTATCTTTCAGAAAGGCATCCACTCCTGATTTGAAGGCTTCAAGAAGTGGAGAACCCACTACCTCCACTAGGAACCTGGGTTATTCAACTTAAGCAAAAGAAAAAAGTAAAAAGAAACCAAACTGAAAATACCTTTTTAGTAGAAACTACAGTGCTGTTCTGACCCATGGTGCAATGCTGTGAACAGGATCTTTTCCAGCCTGAGAAGAAGAGCACAGTTAAGTGAATAACTTAAAGGACATGTGAGAAGTGATATTGTCTGATTCAACCAACTTAAACCTAAAGAAAACTGAAATTGCCAAAGATAAATTCCTTTTTTTTTTTTTTTTTTTTTTTTTTCGTGGTGTGCAGCCTGGCTGGTGGCTTGCACTGGCCTTACTTGAAGTCTCTCTAATAGTTGCATGCAAACGGCATGGCACAAGTATTGAAATTTCAGGGAAGGTCCTTTGAGTATAAATGTGAGAACTCTTGCTCCAGCAGCTTGGAGGAAGGGAAACTGTCCATCCCAAAAGTCTTGCATGAGAAAGGACAATGTGTTTTTACTACTATATGTCTGAGAAAAAAAAACAGGAATTCTCAACAATTTTACTCCTTGGCCTGCTCCAGATGGGTGATAGGAATTTAGGTTGTGCTGACTTGCTCCAACACCGGAAAATCCTACAACCATAATATCTCCACACCATAGCCAGTCCCCTGAATAATTAAAATATCATCAGGTGCCTGCAAAAAATGACACAAGTGTAGACTCTCTTGGTACCGACACAGATTTAAAATTTTCACCAGAGATAACGATTCCTACAGCAAATTTAAATAAAACTTACAAATACATGACTGAAAACTGGACCATGGTATGGTTCAGATAATTTCTTTAGGTGCATCACTGGTACTGGTGTTTCATTTTCTAGAAAGCAGGACATGGTAAAGTGCAATGATATATCATTGTGAAACACTGTTTGGAAGCTCACTTGACCTTTCAATCTTGGTACTTTCCATATTAATCCCATGCTGCATGAATTATAAGAGGGAAGATAAATATTTAGTTTCTTACTGTTCTGAACAAAGTCCCACAATGTTTTCTTTGCTGGCTGGAGCAATTCAGAGCAACCAGGAAGGAGGCAGGCAGCCTGGTTGTCTTCCCAGGATACTGGTAACACAGACTGCACATCTAATTGCAAAAACAGAGAGTAAGGAATGGAATTGCAGGCAGGTTTTTTTTTCAGATTTTCAGAGAGACATAAATACAAGAGAGTGGAGGAAGAAAGGGAAGTAGAAGATTAAGGAAAACTATTCAATTCACTGACACTGTGGTACCTAAATTTGCTGTTGATTTATGGAAAAGCTTTCAAAGCCCCCTCCCTCAAATTAATATTCAGTACAAATTACTCTCAGAGGCTTTGAACATTTCCCCACCAAGCACTTCAGGAAAGAAAAACCAAAAGATCCTTCCAAATCAAAACATACAGCTCAGAATCTGATTTTTCTCTTTTCTCTGATTTATCAGCCTAAATTAAGACTGTTTGGTATGAAAATTTTGCCCAGAGGATTTAGATATATGTAAGCAATTTTTCTCTTATTCCCACCACAGTGTTGGAGTCAAAAGCATTTCAAGAACTTTAAAGTTGCCCAGTAGGTCTAATGGTTAACTCAAACCAATTACCCTGAGTAACATCAGTGCTTTCTTTAACTAATTTATCCTTGGCTATCTCCAGTGAGCTAAATCTGTATACTCAAGTCTCTTGCAAGTTCCCATGAAGTTTAGCTCCAGTTTTTGGCTTTAGCAGAAGCAGATATTGCACAGTGCAGGGACTGTGAGTTAAATCACTATTGCAGATGATTGTAGATCTACAAGGGAAGAGGTCAAGGGTGGATCTTTATATATAATGTTGGTATCACTTGTGAAACTGGAGGGACAAGTTAAAGCACAAGTGAGAAAGTTGGGAGACAGCTGATTAAAAGCTGATAACTTGTATTTCTAAGAAGTTTGAAACGGTTCAATTGTCTCTAGGTTTTTCGTTGTTTTTTTCTTTTTTTTTTTTTTTGATCTTGCTGGCAACTCGAACAGCTGATGTCATAGGCTTCTTAGTTCCCAGATTCTTAAAAAATTGACTCGCATTCAAATAAGCGATCAATTTTTGTATGGAGCAGACTTGGAATTTGTAAAGTGTGTTGTCCAGCTGAGTTTCTTGTCCTCTTGCAAATTGTTCATTTTACTAAACTCACAATATACTGATGGTCCTGAGGCAAAAAGGACTTCCAGAGCCTTTAGAGGGAGTCCTATACAAAGAGTAAGTGTGAAACTCTGAAGTCTATCTTATCCCCTCATCGAGTGTTAATGGGATTTGTATTGATTCATTGATGGGAGATTACACTCCTTAGTGCCTTTGTCATTAATACTTATTGGTAAAATGTACAACATGTGGAAGGTCAATATCTCATCCATATCCTTTCTTTTTTTTCTAATTTGGTTTCTAGTAGTTGGAAAAGGGGCTCTGAGATAACAGCCAAGTGCAACAGGGGTTATTAAAGAGGGCCCAGCTACCAGCAGCCAAGAGGAAATCTTCAAACACTGATTTTCACAAACAGATTGACTTCACTTCTCCCTATACATACAGTACCAGAATGATTAAAAAAAAGTTAGACAAATATTTATACATATGGCTAATGAGAACACCTGGCATAGCAGGCAAACAAGCTAATGGGGAAGAGATGGAATGGATGTGGATCTCACGGCGTGTGTTGCATCCCAAGCAGCTTGTTTTCTCCACTGATGTCTCCTTCAAAGAGCCTTTTTGCTCCAGAAAATGAACATGCTGGAGCTGCTGCCCTTGAAAGCAGTTGGGTTCCCACTCTACCTCAGGGCAAAAGCAAAAGCCACCCCCATTTGGAGGAGGGCTGGTTAAAACCTCCAGGTGCCAGTGCCTTTGCTGGGATTCTGAGGAGGCTGGTGATGGCATTTGGACAGAGACATTTGTCTCCTAGGACCTGGGCTGGCACCACCAATTTATCTCATGCTGACCACAAAACAGCCATCACCTGATAAAGACTTTCATTTATTGCCAGTGACTGGTGAACCTCTGGAGGTTTGCTTGGGACAAATACCAATTCAGCTGCCAAACCGTATCTGAACTATCTGAACCTCTGGTGTCTAAAAGAATTGGGCTGGAAATCTCATCAGATAAGGATTTACTCTGTGATTGACTCTAGTTATTGCTTCCAGATGGGTTAGAAGTACTGACATAACTGCCCCCTTTCACTTGGTATTTGGTATATCCAGTTCTGGCTTAGATCATGGGAAAAAAGTATAATTAATGAAAAAATATATGGATCTTTTATATTGTGTAAATTTTGATTGTTCTTCATTTTTAAAGTTTTTATCCTCCAGTCTCCATTTCCTAATTGTTCCTGAACTGTAGAGAAATCAGAACTTTTTCAGCAGAGAGCCCACTGATTTAAGAGAAATCTTTGAATATTGGCCTGCCTTGTTTTGGTAAGTCATAATAAAAGCAGATAATCATGAAGGCTGGGAGATGGTCATATCACCTCCTTTGGAAGAAATATTGAATGAAAAGCCAGTGTACATACAGATAACTGAAATGCCTCCCTGTACTTCTTTTTTATTTTTCTTCTTACATAAAGAAGTCAGATAAATAAAGTATTCTGTCAAGAGAAGCTCACAATTCCATTTCTAAATAAATATTTCCTTTGCTTATTTACATTTTTACAGTGTACTCACAATTTTAAGTGCCGTTTCATTCAATCAACAAGTCTTCCCCCCACCCCTTACTAATTTCTTGCTTTTCAGACATTCTGAGAAATTTTAATTTTTTATTGGTGTTGATTGACAACAGTTCCCACCTCCTTGGTCAGACTTTTTCTGAACAAGATGAAAACTGAAAATTACTTTGTTTTATGGAATAAATCAAAGGCTACTGTAGAAGTAAAAAATCAAACAGAAAGACAATATCATTGGGATGAGGAGGGAAAAGCCCTGCACTGAAAACTGGCCAGGAATCTGTGGGAATTAAAATCTTGAACTTTACATGAGAAATGCAGGGATCCAGACAGGAACTGAGGTTGTTCAGATGGATTTTTAGCATCAAGCCATTGCTTGTTGGGGCCTGGCAGATGCACTGGAGGGATTGGGATGAAAAGGGAACAGAAGTTGGTAGGTTTGGAAGAGCAAAGTGCATCTTGCAAATGAGAAGACAAACGTCCCTTATTGTAAATCTGTGACGTGTCCACAAGCACTATGAGATTTTTGGTGATGCAGCATCTTCATGCAGGATCATCTAGTGGTTAGGAAGGGAGGAATTCCCAACTGACTACAGAGCAATGGTCCCTCTAGTTCTCTAGCCTGTCTCTGACAGTGCCAATTTTGAAAGATGAACTCTGGAGAAGTTTCCCAAGGGAAGCAGTGGAAGTCCCATGTCAGGGGACTTTTACATCTAGACCAGACAAAACGCTAGAAAATGTACTGTAGCCATAGCAAGCAATTCTGCATCAGCAGGGAGATGGGTTGAATGATCTAATATGGCTCTTCCATCTGCAATTCCTGTGAGTCTATGAATCACATTTCTGTGTGGCAATGCAGCCGAGTAAATACAGTGCAGAGCAGTAGCAGCAGCTATCTTGGTATCTCTGTAACAGTAACATGAGTAAATTAGGCAGACAAATTCCAAAAAGGGATATATTTGAGTCTCCAGTTCTAAATCCATCTGTTCAAACTGCCTATAGCACAGTATGCAGCTGCTAATTCCTAAGTGGTTCAGGCTGGATAACAAGATATTTTGTGTCAGGTATGCTATTAGCAAAGAACTAACCCATTACTCGTTCCTGTTTTGTTGTTCAGAGGTAGTGTTCCCTAACCAGGCACATTTTTGGATAAATACAAAGACTGGCCCAGCTATCTATAGCCTCTGTGAATTTTAACTTTAACCATATGGAAGGATCTTGCAAAAGTAGACTATAAAATTTGAAAATATGTCATTTTAAGATGCAAAGTGTCTTCTGACTGGGAAAGCAAGGGTGGAAGGATTGAAACATCTTATTACCAGACAAATGTGCTTAAGCTTTATCCTGGTCCTGTGCCTAGATGATCCAGACAGAACTGAATTCACGGACAGTTGGGTGGGTGTCAAAGCTGCCCATATGTCAGACTAACCAAACATTTCTTTTGTGCACCCAGCCTAGTCCAGTGGGTCAGCTGGGCTTAGAAAAACCTCTAATTTTGTTGATTGATTTGGGAAAGGGAAGTACCAAACATTTCAAACTCCACTGTCAGCAGTAATCACCACTGAACAGGATTATGTGGAACAAATTTTCAAGATACTTTTGTGGAAATAAGGGCTGTATACAGAGATGTTACACAGATGTTATACAGTTGACAAAAAAGTCCAGTGTTTCATTGCTTACTTCACAGGAGAAATTTCTCTAGCAGCCAGGAAGATACTTTTTCATAAATCAACAGGAAAGGAAGTGTTTATGACTTTTCTTTTTCTTTTTACTGAGGTTGCAAAATCCTGCAATTCCAACCACCAAAGGCTTATGTTTCTCATCACTGCTCAACCCACCCCCTCACAGCCATGATCTTCCCACAGCCTTCCTTAACTATCTTCATTAAGTGTTATTCCATTTTCTGGGATTCTAGCATGATGTTTCTGCCACACCTGTTGGATCATATTTGATGACTGGTGATCCCAAAAAGTCTTTTTCCCTTAACTGGCTTCTGAGAGTGCAAGAAGGTCACCACCTCCTGAGCATCATTTCTAATGGGGGAGGCTGCAGCACCTACAGCGCATCCAAACCCAGAGACTGGACATTTATATGACAAATCATTTTAGACCAAATACATTCATTTATTTGTGTGTGACTAGCTCAACCACCTCATGAAATATCCAGGTTTTTAGTTGTCAACAGCCCTCCTGGAGTACCCTGACTATTCATAAAGATACTGAAGAATTCAGGTTCATGACATCCAGACCTGGTGATTTATTCATTTTGAACTGCAGCATTATTTCTTCACTATTCTTCATTCATTTTTCCCACATTTAAAAAATTTCATTCACCCAGTCATAAATAAGAGAGTAAATAAATAAATAACCAATTCCACACCTTTGTGAAGAATGAAATTGAACTGTTTATAAATAAACCATACACTGAAATGCGTTTGCATAAACTGTTTGATAAACACTTTGGAAAAGAGAAATGGGGGGGAGAATCCATCTTTGTATTTTTCACTGGGAAAATGAGGACTGTTTTCAGGTAGGAGAAATACTTGCACTTTTTTCTTCTACTTTTGAACTGGCTTGGTATAAAATCCATTGCTAGAAAATGTTGAAATTGGTAACACATTGAATGTAATAGTTAAATGCTTGAATGTAATAGTTAAAAAGTTTTTCCACTAATACTTAAAAAAGACTTGGACTTGTTTATTACTGTTAAAGGAGAATGTCTTGTCTGTAGCTGTCTTAAGGTTTGGCACCTGATCTGGACAAATCAGCCAAATCCCCTTGACAGCCAGAGGAAAGAAACAGGCTCCTTTCCAGCCCAGCCCAAGAAAGACATCTGCAGTAGGTGCTATGAAGAGCTATGAAGAGACAACCTGGACAAGCAGCTTTGACATCTGAATTTTGGCTGGTTAAAGCTGGATTAGATGTGAATTCCCCCATCAGGTCCTCTCAAGCTAAGAGAACATTTGTTTCCCATGCTGTTTACAGTTGTTACCCAATGGCCAAAGGTCCTATAGGCATCAGATGAACTACATCAGTATAAACACAGTAATTACAAAAGGCAGAAACGTTGACATAGCTGTAGAATGAATACCAGCATTTAATTATTAGATGTCTACATTTATATTATAACTGTTTTGCACCTGGATTTACAGGAAAGGAACCTACAATTACAACAAACAAACTGCTTATATAACTTCAATGCAAAATAGATTGCAACTAAACTCAGGAAGGATTATTATTACCTGTAGGTTTCTGGATTAAGTAAGGCATTCACTGAGAGGTTTGTACTACAATATAGCCCCCAAACTTAAATGTTGTGACATTAGCAAGTAGCTTATAATTAAAGTATGTTGCCATTTCACCAGGCTTTCATTTATAGGATAAAGTGCAAATTCTATTCTCTCTGAACTTTAGATACATCCAACTTTTTTCTTTGTTCTTTTCTTTAAAGCTTTGCAACAAATGCATCTCCATATGCTTATATTAGTTAATCTAGTATTAAACATATTGGCTGCGCAAAATGTTGGCATGCATTAATAAATGTTTTCATTTTTTTATTCTTTTTTTTCCCCCCCCTTACTTTAAATTCTTCCTTTGACTACACAAGCAACAGCTGTCTAGCTTCCTGTTCAGTACTGGATCTAATGCCTCTACAGAAATCTAGGTCAAAACACTTGGAATGCATGAATATCAAACAGAGTTTTCAAAACAGCAAATGAATACATCTTTAACTGGTGACATTTTCCTGTAGCATATGGCTGCAAGCTCAGGGGACTGCATGCTTTTTTGATGAATATGTTCCGTCAAAAACTAAGGAATGGCAGTGGGCTTATATCACCTTCTGTTTTGCCTTATGAAATGATAATACAAACTCATAAATGGATACTACTATCACAAGACTCCTGCCTTTTGTCCAATCCCAAAGTAGTACAAGGCCTACTGGTTAAGAGCCTCACTCTTTGGTCATGTTAAAGTGTGAAAGATAACTGTCAAAGATGCATTTCTGTAAAGCACTTGCCCATGTCACGGAGGGCATAAGATTACCTGCATTTCCATACAAGTGGAAAACAGCAACATACGGCACCAGGAAAGAGGCACACATTAATTCTAGAATTCCACTAAGACATTAAACCCTGCATATCATTTCTGCAAAAGAATGGCACACTAGAACAAAGGTAATACTGATATAGTTTAGCTTGACAAGGCAAATATGCAGGGAAAGTTGTACATTTTTAATGATAGAAATAAGAGAATAAAGAAATGAACTAAAATTAAAGTGCTGGCATCTCAATAAACCCCATATCAACATAAAAGTGCCAGTCCAAAGAAAGCTGCTCTAACGAGCTTGTCTGCTCCTCTCTGAGAAGAAAGCATGGGTTTGGCAGCTACACCAGGGACTGTTGAATAATTAACCAACTACTAATTCTGACCAGTAGGAAATGATGGAGTAATTATTTCTGGTCATCTATTTATCTTCTCAAACAGCAAAAAAATATTCCTGTCTAATACCTCCTTAGGTTGATGAAGCACATAGAAAATCACCTAAGTACTCTGGAACATTCCATAAAACCTGGGATTGGAAATGTTATCTCAGCTGGAAGCACACTGGCTCCCTTGTGGGATTTGCAGGGGTTTGTGCAGGGGTTTAAAACGGGAGTGTGGTCAAGGTCTCTGCAGGTTCTGACCTCCAGGACCCTGTGAGATGTAGTGGGGCAAACAAATTCTGAATTCAGGTTCTGTTCTAAGAAGCCAACAGTTTTTTCCTGGGTTGACACTCATGGAGCAAATGTGAGAACTGAACCCATCTAGATAAGCTCTGACCATATAAAACTGTTTCTATATGAAAGATTTTAAACAACTGGGATATAAATGCTGTGTGCTGCTGAGTATGTTTCAGGCCTTTTCCTGTGTTTTGAAGTTTCTTTTCAGTCATGTAGCCTCCCCTCCCACTTTCTGCCCTTCTTCATCTCCCAAGTGCCATATTAAAACAATCCAGTATCTCAATTTCACTGTTCCTCTCTGATACTTCACTATTTTCACACCACCTTGCTGGCTCAGCTTGTAGCTCCAGGCAGAGACTGAGGAAATAGAGTCTGAGAGGGAAAAAAATATCTGAATTCAGTCAATTTTGAGTTGTTTTTTAGCATTTTGTAAACAAAGCCAGTCCACTAAAAAATGGATGGATGAACAAAGGAAGTGATCGAATAAAGAATGATTGTCATTAGCCTCCTATGCACTCTTCACAAATACGTCTGTTTTCAAAGCTATTTAACATAGGTGCTTTATATATATTTCGCAAAAGAAAAAAAGTAATTGGTTAAATAAAAACGAAAAATATAAATCCTTTTGAAACAAATTGTTTTATTTCCCTGCATTTTTTTACTATTTCTAGGTGCAGCTTTGGAAATATAGTCTTTTTTTCTTCCCTTTGTCTGCCTTGCTGTCTTTTATATATCTTATTGTCACTTATCTGAAACTTTAGTACATTTAACCCTCCAAAGGGAACAGCACGTGTCCAACCTTCACACTTTGAGCAAGTGTATTTCTTATAAACATACTTATCAGCATAATATTTATAGTAGGGGTAAAGTGATTAAACTATGGATGTAGTCACTGGTGACCCCTTCTTTATGTCACCCAGTGGTCCCTTTATTATCTTCTCCCTGGTTGAGAAATATTAACATTTCATCCCATGTTATAAATTTGAATGACTCTTTGTTTTTTCAGAAAAATAAAAATTAAGGGCATTTTCATAAGGCCTTTTTGAGAAGTTGGATGACATATTTTTAAAATATTTTTTCCATTTACGGCACTTTAAATTTTTATTGTTGTAATGGTTTAACTTAGGTAGACCTTTTTCTCTCAGGAAAGTAGTTGAATTTCAATTCACTTGATGTTGGGTAAATGAGCCAAAATATCTAGTTGGTACAGGGCATGAAGTAACAAATTAAATTATTTCATTTTTAAGATGAAGAGATAGTTTCTCTGAAGTAAACAGAAAAAAGTAGTACAATTTAGTTGTACTTTCTTTAGTTCTAAAATTCCTCTGTTTACATTAAACAGAAGGACTTTTATCAATCCAGTTATGGGAAAGAGAAAGCCAGCAGAGCTACACAGCCAGCTGAGCAGGGACAGTAATGTTTGAGCTGTGAAAGCAAAGCTCATTTATGTTCTAAGCTTATTTTATTTTTCTTAAATCAACATTAAGAAGGAAAAGTTGAGATATTAATTACCCGTTTACTGCCAATGTAGCGGAAAATGTAATTTATAGACCACTTGCAAAAAAAGTGCTTGCTTAATTTAAGAACTCAAATTATTCAAATAACATTTTGAATTTGATTATTCGTATAATTGAAATGTTGCTCTCGCCGCCTGAATTGCTTCTCTGAGTTACAACCTGAGCAACAGTTAACTAAGATCACACTCACTGTGGAGACTGTCACAAATGTGAGCAGCAAAGGCACGGAGACTAAGCCAATGTACAGCACTTACCTGGAGAAATTTATGGGCCAAGCATCAAGATTTAATTGGGATTTGTCATTTTCATAGCCTCTCTACAAACAAAGTTGTTGTCCCGCCCTCAATTTTCCCATATGGGCTGTACCAAATTAATTTGGTCCCACAAATCTGCATCCCTGGAATGAGTGATGTTCAGAAGGCAAATTGTCCATGTCTGAGCTGTCTGTGCCTTCAGTCAGGCATTGACCACTGCGTTGTGAGCAAGGTACAACCGTATTTATATTCTGCTTCACCAAGCTAGAAATTTTGGAACTGGTATAGATGTTGAAACTGCAGTTTTTCCAGCCTTTCTCTAAGACCCTCCTGCAATCTCTACAGTTTATTGTCACTGAATACAGTCTATGGAACATTAGCACTGAAAGCAGGGATCTGCACTACTGAAATTCTGATATGGATAATATGAAATGCATTTCTCTTCTCTTCAATGCCAACAAAAACAGGGCAGAATCAATACACCCAGATACAGGCTGATATTGACTAAAATCTTCATTTTGCTTATGAAAGATACATTTGAACTCGAAGATATTTGCCTGTATCTTTGCAATTTCCCAAATAAGTGTTTCCTATCTCTAGTAAGAGAGAGAAAGAGATTAAATAGGATGAAAGACAAATGCAACATTTCATGCTTGGCACCTAAAACACTCATGGATATAAACCTTTGAAGCACAGAGCACACGAGGCTTTAGTGAAACTGGAGAAGACCTACTTTGTATTTCAAAAATGGATTAAGATATTTAAACAATCTTGCGTCCATACAGAAAGTGTTTCAACTGGCCTAGTGCAAGTTTGATTTCAATGCATCTGGACTTTCTTAGCCAGAATATGTCAGCTTTTCCAGGATTTAGAAAACAGATTCAAACAGATCTAACACTAATTTTTAAATTCTCTTCAGCAAATGCATGTCAATTACTTTTTACTTAATATATGAAGGATAATATAATTATTTATTAGTTATAGATTAGATATAATCATTATCAGTAATTTATTATTCTTGGCACAATTTCCATGGTATTACCCTCCTCTCTCTACCTGGCTGTTAGTGAAGCCAAGGGATCCTCAGGAGAATCTGGAGCAGAAGCTCATGATAGGAACTACAGGAGATAAACATTAAGATTTTCTTCCCAACAAAGAAATAAGCTGAGAAAATTACAAAATTTCATAATGGAAGATATGTCCACAAAATTTTCTCAATTCCCATGTGTTTAACTTGGGCAAGTAATATAAACCCTTTCAATCTCTCAGAATGACTGAAAACTTTTCTTGCTGAAAAATAGAAATGATAAAAATTAATATTAAAACCTGAAGTTTACTCAAAAACACTTAGGAAGTGCTTATAAGCGAGTAAAAGTAAAGTATTGTAATAAAAAGGTGCCTTATATCTTTGGGTATAGGTATTTTTTCTTCTGTTCTATATGACTAGAAATTCTCAGGAAAACATTAGTCCATTGTGAAAAATTTCTGGCCCCTGATGTTGTCATTTCAAATCTAATGACATCCTGCTAAATCAAACAAATCAAAACAGACCCCGAACTGTGGGATTTTCAAAGGAAATGTGACGATTCATGTCACATTGAGTTTAAATACCTAACTCCACCAGACTCTAAAAATCCTATCCCTAGTCAAAGACTTGGTGTATAACAAGTTGGAAGGATTTTAAATGACAGATGAGCTTTGAGAATTATGGATTAAATTAAGTAGAGGCTTTTTTTTTTCCCAAATTCTCAATGTCTCCAACAACTATGCTTCATACTTTGCTGCCGAGAATATGAAACACTTGGACAGCCAATGGCATGATGTTTTCTGGGGTTTTTTTTCACACCCTTCTTTCCCAGCTTGTCTTTTCTTGTCTAGTCTTTTCTTTTCTAAACAAGTCTAATTCACTCTTCACATTTCAGCTTCCCCATCCTCCAATCTTTATTATTCTTTCCTTCTAGTCAGCCTGCCTTTCAGCTAAGAAAAAGAGGGGTTAATAAAGCCATGATTAAGCTGTAAAAGGCTGACATTTAGATATCAACTATGAATCAACAGCTGAAGTATTAGTGAAATGATTTTGTAACTTTTTTTTTTCTCTCTAACACAGGCACCCTGTGCTGTGTTATGTTCTTCTCTTATGTTCCACTTTTCCAAGGTGCAAAGGGACAAATTACAAGTTGTGTCACTCCATCCACGGGCCTTGCCCCGCTGTATGCTTGCCTGCCGAGTCTTGATGATAAAAAAAATCATCATCAGAATGTTTTTGCCCCTGAGAAACTAAAGGTGGAGTTATTAAACCCATCAGAGCAGCTTATCTCAGGAACATTTTAGCCTGGCTCACAGGCAGCCAAGGGAGGCGCGAGCCAAACTAGACAGAGAGAGACGGAGGAGAGCAGAGAGGCAGCACAGAGACCCCATTAGCGATTCCCCCGCTGCAGTCTGAGTGGCAGCTGGGAACAAGGCACTAACTGTTTGCCCGTTGCCCATTCTTGTGTTATTGGGCAAAATAAAAGTTCTTTTCTCTGAGAATCTTTGTACAATAAAACAACTCTCAGTCATTCGAGAGTCAGGGGAGAGGAGAAAAGGGCCTCAGTGTAAAGTGCTCCAAACTGGCACATTGTTTCCAGTCATTTTCTCACTATTCACATATAAGGGGAAAGAAGAGGGGAATAAAAAAAGGGCAGAGGGATGAGAAAGGAGGGGGAGGGAGGAGGGGCGGCTCAGGGTATCTTTTGACAGAAATGTCAGATGCGCGGGGCTGCCGGGGGAGGAGAGGGTGAAGTGTGTGTCTAAGGAGGGCAAGTTTTGCCTGAAAGTCTCCAGATGAACTCCTGGCCACACACTTCCCCCAGCCCTGACTCTTTGCCCATCACCTTTTTCTCTCCTTGGCTAAGATGGGATAGAAACCAGCTTCTGTGAGACCTGGAGGTCGGAGAGCTCCGAATGCTGCTCTGCAGAGAAAGGACAAGATGGGCACTTCTCTCCCTCCCCTTGCTGCATTTCTCATGGTTTTCCTAATAACAGACACACTTAGCAATTTAATTAGCAGAAACTCTACAGAGCTGAAGGTCTGACTCCTGCACATGACATCTTCTATTTCCAGGGATCAACAGCATAATAAATAGCCACACAAAGGTTTTTAATGAAATCTTTTATTCAAGAGTCTACACGAACTTGGCTCATATTAGGTGTTTCCACAATAATAATAATTAAAAACCCAAAGAGCTGCATGACGCTTGTCAAATGCACAAAGTAGGGCACAATAACTCCCTAAACCACAATATCAAAACTCTACCATTTGGATGAACCTGGAAGTCCTGACTGCAGCTTCTCTGCTCAGAAGTTACATACTGAGGTCTGAAATTTGGAGAAAAGCATTTCCCCCAGCCCAAATTCAAGACTCTTCAAATAATTGTGAAGTAACAACACAAGCGAATACAGGATTAGGGGCACTAAAACAAAGTTTCCTTCATGGTTCCTTTAAAGTAGGAAAGGGATCCTGGACAATTTAAATGTGAATCTAAAAGCAAGGAGAACGTAAAGGACTGATAAAGAAGTGGTAGGTAGAGTAAGGCAGGTCAGCAGGAGGCATGGAAAGTCATGGCACAGTATTAGTTTGATGACTAATTTCTTCTCATGCCAAGACCTGGATGTAGATCCAGTCTGAACAGAGAGGCTGCTGGATTTCTTGAACATACCCACATCAAGCCAGCCCTTGGTCTGTGGGGTTTGTGCCAGTGGGAGGCTGCACATCCCCAGAACCTTCCACTCAGAAATCCCATATGTGATTATACACATGATGGAGTCCTCAGTGAATGTCCCACGCCAGAGCGTCACTGTGTAAACTAAAGTTACCATGGGATTTTAATTCAGTAGAGGGAGCTGTGGGTGAGACTGATGCAGTTCCAGCCCAGGGAAGATTGATTGTGTTCATTCAGCCCCCACAGCCTGAAAATGCTCCCTATTTATTTTATTCAAGTTCTTGTTACAACACATCCCTGAGTTGCCAAGCCTTTTTATTTCCACTAACAAAAGTCCTTTCCTTTTCCCTTGTTCACTTCTGTGTACAATCAATCCCAAGAGCACTCTGGTATTTCACTCTGCTTTTGCCCCCTTAGTGCCAAGTCTGTTTCATAATGGCTGCATGTATTACACCAGAGAAAGCTCAATATTTTTGAGAGCTCATAGAGACTTGGCTGCCACTTGTTTTGCATTTAAACATGATACTGATCTGGATCAGATACATCCCAACCTTTGGGATAGCCAGGACCTATCATCTGTGCAATTCAATCTAGGTTATCTCCAATACGCTTGGCAAGCTTTTTTTTAAAAGTAGACTAGAGTTAAAAACAACATTTACAGTGATTTTGCATAATGACTACAATGATTTCAGAGCTTTGTGGCTGCCAGTGAAGCCCTACATAATGCCAGAGAGATAGGTTTATCACTTTAACTGTCATCCAGTAAAAATAAAAAATTATTGGCCAAAGACTAAAGGATAAAGTAAGTTCAAGTACTGGAGCAGAAGTTTGTGAGGCAGAACTGATCCAGCAGAAGCTAGAAGTACATTTGCACATAAGCTAGTAAATTATGTATTTGTCCCCTTAGTAAGTGTAAAAAATGCCAGTCCACTCAGCAAGGAGAGTGTATTACAAGTCAGGTGCTGTTTCCTTCAAAGCACCTCAGGAGCCCCTGTCTTTCCTACCTGTCCGTGGAACTGGAAAGGTTTATTTGAACAGAAGCTGCAGACTGTATTAGGCTAGAGCTTTTATAATTTACCTCCCAAGTCTCTACTCAGGAAAAAAAAAAAAAGCCTATTTCTCTTCATGGGCTCTAATCTTCTGAAAAGAGCTATTTTTCTGATTTCAAAATTGGGCTGAATAAGTAACATTGTCATTAATGAGCTTCATAAAGCTGTTGTATGAACTGAACTAAATCAGAAAATAAAAAATGTCATGGGTGCAACAGTTTATTTGCACTACTTTTCCACTAGTTTCCATTTTTCCTTTCTCCTTACTTCACATCTATCAGGACTGATAGACAACACAAACACACTAACTTTCTCTGTGGGTTCAAGACAGTGATAACAGTTGTCAACAAAAAATTGCAGAGTAATGGTACATGTAAGGACACCCTGTCAACGGATACTACTTTTTGTCATGTTCAAATTTTGAAAAAATTGCTTTGACACTGAATTTCCTTGGTAATGTTCCTGAGCTGCTCCTAACCTCTACATGAGCTAGAAGTGAGCTCTGGAGCAGTGGAAGCAGTGGTGGAGAGAGCATCATGCTCCAACTCTGCAGCTGGAAGTGGATCTGCTTCTCTGTAGAGAAGTAAAACAGATCAAGAACATATTCAGAAAATTTCATAAATGTCTGTGGAGCAGAAACACTCATTGACAGCTCATCATTGTTTAGTGTCTGATGAAAAAGATCCTTTTTGTGATAGTTTACAGTGTATTTGAAGTGGCTTTGTCCCATTAGCCCAGTGAACAACCACTTGCTTATGTGAGTTACGAGAAACCTTTACATTCATAAAGAGTGGATTTAGATGCAGTGGATAAACATCCACAGGGACTTATTCAGTCCAATTTTGGGCCACCAAAATTATCACAATTGTACTTACTGGGTTTTGTTTTATTATTATTATTATTATTATTATTATTATTATTATTATTACTACTACTACTACTACATTCCTCAATCATGTTGTCAAAAAGCTTTAAAGCAAGATTAATAGCAAATTTGAAAACCACTTTAAAATTAGCATGCAGCTATTAGAAAACCTGTACAACCTTGTGGTCCTGTTAATGCAATGTTTTGTAGAAAATGTCTTAAAACTGTTTTTCTTGCAAGATATCGTGATGAGTGCACAGGAGGTTCAAAACAGTGAGGGCATGGAGAATGAAGAAAAACAAAAATGTCATCATTGGGCTGAGACACTAAAAGACTTTCCAGTGTTTAATTTCTACCTGGCTCATACATATATTCAGCTGTATATCAGCATGACCTTCAGATTACTGATGAAGCATTCACTTTGTTATTTGAACCTATAAAAAACTCTCCTTTTCCTGGGAATTTTGGATTTAGAGAGAGTGAAATCCACTGGAGATGTGGAGTCTGTGACTAGAAACTCCTGACTGCTGTCCCTGCCGCTGATTTGGAAACCACTGTTTTACCTTGCTCAGTAATAATCACCCTCATCCAGCAAAAGTAGTGGCTGTGCCTTTTACTCCCATTACTTTATGCAGCAAGTACATTGCAAGAAGGTACAGATGATGTACAATTTGTTGTGATTTTTTTTCTTTGCTGTCCCATCTTCCAACTAGTTAAAATTCAAAGGCCACAAATAAAATACGATGGAAATAACAAATTCATCTTTTCAGTGTGAATTGCAGCAGGCAGAGTTTTCCAAAGGCCTTTGGATTCCAGCACAACTTCATGATTTCAGAAGCTTATAAATGACAGTAGCATTTTAACCTTAAAATGTGTCATGAAAATGAAACTGCAGAGTTTTCTCTGCAATTCTGACTTCAGAACATATGCTATATGGAATAACCTTCCAGCTCCAACTTCTTTGCTTTCAACAGCCGCAATCAGAGCTATGACTGAGGGAAGAAAATGTATCAGTGCACTCTTGAGCAGAAAGTTGAGGAGCTTCATTGGAGTTCCTAATGAAAATATATGTCTAAAAGCAAATACAATATTTTATGCTATACATAAATTAATTTTTATTAATGTGATATTCTCATAAAAAGAATATTTATGATTGTGATCGTCAAAGTGGTTCAACCCTGTCTCCTTATAGGTCTCCAAGAAGATTTTCAAATTAGCTCCAAATTAGTTCCATGGCATCTGAATGATTATCTAAACTCCAGCTTTCAAGTGACTTTCATGAATATCACTACAAGTGTAGGGATGATGACGCTCTTTTGTCTAAACTTGACATCTGGACCCAAAAGGACTCATTTAACTGAATGAAATGAAAAATCACTTTGCTGAAAAGCGGCTTTTGAAGGATCATCCTTTACCACCACTTATCCTTAAAGAAAAATAAGTGTACACAAGCACGCATCGATGCAGCTCCCCAAATCTCTGAATAAACTCCTAACTCTCTGTGTACAGTGTTATTTGGCAGAGCTATAGGGCTGCATAATTACCCCAACTCCCGCATCAGGCAGGGAAAGTTGGTGACATGTTGAGTGAAATGCTACACTGTGTTAATAACGGTTTTGAAAGAAATCAGAAAAGTTAATCATGTGTGGACACAGGGTTAAGAAGCAATGTAACAGACTATTAAGTTTAATATAGATATGTGATATAAGCATATGCAGACAGCCATTAGCATAAATTCATGTTACAGAAGAGCAGTGCAGCATCGTGCGCGATGGATTTATTGCGCGCGCGGTGCGCGGGGCGGGCACCAGAACGAGGGAGAAATGGGTCAACAAATTCATAGGCAGGTCTTGAGTCAGATTGGCAGAACCAGGGCAAATGCAACCAGGCTGCTTTTCAGTGGTGATGTTGTCTCAGAGTGACTATCTATCACACAACAGTCAAATCACTCGGTTGCTGTTTTCTATGGGTTTGAACATGAAGACGTCAAAGCCTGGAGTGCACATGAGGTCCTCTGCTTTGCATTCTTACTGTGCGATGAGGACAGCTCTCACAGATCAATTTCTGCTCCCTGGTTCTGTAATGGATATACTGACAAATTCTGCAAAAGCGAAAAGTGTGATGCTGCTCACCAAGAATAAGAATTTCAGGAGCCTCCTTATATTTGTCCCATTTACCTGATTTCAGGATCCCTCATTCATACTGTATTGATTTTACCCAGTTACCAATAGAGACGAGTGAGGAATCTTTAACAAGTTCTGAGAATTTGCCTCCTCTTTTTCTTCATAGAATGTTAAAAATGTTCATTACACAAATCCACTGAAGAATTCCCCGTTTGCTAACTGCCTGCGCTGCTATTTGACATTATCTAAATATATGTGGTTAAAACTGGCTCCTGCTAACTATTCTTTCTTGAAAAAAATTGATTACAGGCACATATCTTGAAGATGACTAAAAAAAAATTTTTCAAAATAATTTAGAGCTAAATTGGCCAAAATGATTCGTGTCATATCTGAAGAGACTGCAAAATGGAATAGTGAGAACTCCTAAAATTTGTTTATAACAATCAGCATTTTTCCTCCTCCTCTCTGGTTAGTGCAAAGCAGAGTAATTGGGAAGAGGCCACAACTGGACTTTTGACAACATTTATAGCTTGTATAAATTGCACTGAACCACTTGTCCTTCATAATCCCAGAAAGAGCTTTTACACTCAAGATGTTTCCTGCATTCTATGTTCCTCCTAGCAATAAAAGCCCACAACAAAACAGTGGTAGGGCCTGATTCAATTTAATAGTGGTCTCCTCACAATACCTACAACTGTTTAATGTTATGAATCCTTAGAGTTATGCTACTCTTTCATCAACAAAAGGAAGGGTTACAACCTTCCCCATGTACAATGTTTTTATTGTATTTTGCTTTTGGGAATTGCCAGCCCAGTCTAATCTCTATCTAATGGTGTGTGAGGGAGAAAGGGTCCCATCAGCTCAGAGAGTCATTGATATTCAGGTGAGATCCAAGATGTTTTCCAAAGTTTGATCATTCCTTCATCTTCAAGGGCTGTTTGGCATCTTATCACTCATATGTCAAGTCAGGTCTAAAGGTGATTGTGCTTTGTCAACTTCAGTGTGGGTCCTGAATTTTGCTCAGCATATTTGGAAAATTCTCCAGATTTCAGATTTTTAGCTGTCCTTAACATGGATGAATTTGCAACTTGTTTCAACAACTTAGTCAGTTAAGACATTTTTCATTGCTCCTGTAACCCCAGTGCCAAAGACTGAACACCTCAAAATTATCAGTAGAGCATCTTATTAGGACTTCCCCAAGAGGCAAATCTGAGTACAGGAGCCAATTTAGTGCTGAAATCTGAGCTTCCACTATGGAACACAAGCGTTTGGCAGGAAGAAAGTGGTTTTCATGGATGCAAAGTTGTCTGTAATGATTTTATGATGTGTAGACTTTCCTACGTTAAAGGTTATTATGGATACTAATGAACTTTCCTATCATTCCTAAAGATGATAACAACAAAACACTGGGGTACTGAAATCACAGTTATCTCATGGACCAGATTAGCATACAGCAGAAGAAGGTTTCCCATTTTTAAGAGGAAGGAGAGGAGAAAGAATAGAAAGATGTACATTCTCAGCCATTTGTTCTAGACATCTTGAAAAACAAGGAGAAAAGGGGTTGAGAGAAAATGCAAAATTCATTGCACCAAATGCAGTATATCTACAGACTGATTTATATAGTGCAGATAATTAATGGAAAATTTTAAAGCTGAATTCTAGCTATGATATTTAGAATATACCATTCTCTTGCTACCACTCTACTGTATCATGCTGAACATCTCCATTTCCCTCTACCATGCCAATCAATATTTCAGTAAGAAAAGAAGGTAGATGATAAACCAAGGAAGATTTCCAGTGAAGTTCAAATGTAGGTTTCATAAGAAGAAAGCTCCAGCGCTGTACTTGCCTTTGAGTGGCTGAAGAACTGAGCTAACTGCTCTGTATTCCCAGCCTGGCTCCTTCCTCCCCACCTTAAATAAAAAGCCCTCCCATCATGCTTCTTAACATTCCAGTTCATCAAAGCAATTGTTAAATAAAAAAAATCAGGAAAATAAAAAAAAGGAAAAGAAAAAAGTTATTTCAGCGCCGACAGAAATTATTCTAACATTACATTTCAATAAAATCCCCCCTCCCCTGGTCCCTGTGTGCATAAGCAATCAATGGGTTAAGTTTAGATCACTAGCGTATGTTCCATGACCCCAGAATGCTTCATCAAATGTACTCATTACCAACTGAGCAAGTGAATGAGTAGTTGTGAGCCGCAGTTTAAGCGCTGATGGGATTGTGTGTGAGCCCCAACGTGGCCGAGGTATTTAAATTTTGATTTTTGTAATGGGCTTTGACATGTTTCATTTCCTCCGAGGGAGCACTCAAGACCTCTGAAAGTAAATGTTGCTAAAAAGTCATCAAGGCAGAATATTAAAATGCCATCAAATGAAAATTTCACTAATGCAATCCGGCTAGGCCTTCAGGTACCCGAGCGAAAAGGGGAGTGTCAAAGGTCCCGCTTCTTTTAGTGAAACATTATTTGTTCCTCTTCACTGACTGTTTCTCCAAAATAAATTATTTAAAGTCTTATTTCTTTTTTCTCCTGGGCCTTTTAAAGTTCAACTACGCTGAGAGGAAACATGGGGAGGGCTGCCGGGGGAAGGAGGTGTCATATGTGGAAATTTAACAAATTGCTGTGCACGCATCACGCGCTGGGAAGATTGGTTTACACTCCCTGGATGTCTGGAGCCTCGATACGGGCAGGGGACGGGCACTGACACGCTCTGGTACAGGACTTCAAACAAGCACAGGGGCAGAGACCCACACAGGATCACAGCTCGAGCACGGGGTTCAGCCTAGGAGATATGAAGCACATTCCCCAGGAAACAGGAGGGACTGGGAAGCTGGTGAGCTCACCCAGCACCTTCCAGGGTTCCTCTCTTCCCCTGGAGACAAGATGGAGGTTGTAAATTTTTCAGACCCGTTCCCCATTGAAAGGGTAAAGCAAGAAGCATTCAGAGAGGAGTAATGAGGTGGTAGGAAAGCAATGTGTTGGTGGGTGTAGGGATCTTTCCTTTCAGTGGAAGACAGAGCAAAGGCAAAAGGGCATTTTGCTCAGGATAAAAGAACTGGAGACTCCGGTTTCACTTCCACTTGTTTTATGCCTGTGTAAATCTGCAGCTCTCTGGCCGTTCCTCCAGACTTACAACACTGGGCAAGACTTAAGCCCCTTGTTCCCAGCAATCTGGAGGCAAATCAGAAAAGAGAAATAACAAGACACTATTTAAAGAAGCGTCATTCTGCTGAGCTTCATTCAGAGTTTACAAGAAGGATGAAACAGAGGCACTCTGACCTCATGCAGAATCCCTTCCTGGCTGGCTCCACCAAGGATGTTGGAACAATGAACTCAACCAGTGGAACAGGGAAGAGGAGAAGTGCACCATCAGGCCAACCACTGATTGACCGGGTATAGGCAGGAGGCTTGCTACGGTCAAACTTCATAAAGCTGATTAACACATCTCTGCCTGATACAGACACCACTGGGAAGAGGGCAGGCAGCAACTGTCAGGGGGACAAGCAACTATTAAAAGATAGCTGAAAAACAAGAGTTTCCAAATGATTCGTAACTACCCTTTGTAACCTTCTCAGGGATGTTTTTTTTCAAGTGAAGGGAGCGAGTGGGGTTGTTTTTCCCTTTTCTCAGCCATTTGTGTATTGCTCTTGACTTGATGTAAACTCTGTACAATGTAGTTAATAAAAGTAAGTGAAAAGATATCTGAAGCAATCTCCCCAGTGGCTCCCCAAGTCCAGGGGAAAAAAAAAATCCTCTCTGCACACCCACAAAGTAAGCAATCTCATTTCAAAACCCATTCTACCAGTTCCTGACATTGTCTGATTTCACATTAGCACAACGGATGGAAATGGCATTCAAGCTAATTATCTACAGGAGACTGAGCAAGAGGTTGAGGTGAGCTCCAAAAATTAAATAGGAAAAAGAAAAGAAACTAGAAAAACACAAAAAGCATTCCCCCAAAAGGCCCTGTAAAATCCTTCCAAAAAAATTTCATGGCAGAAAACAGAGGGCATGTTTTTTGGGAAATCCCTTGAAAACTAAGCCCAGCCTGAATGCCCAAGGAGAGAATCAGGCTCTGTCACCAGGGGAGTTTTGGAATTTACAAAGCGTACACAAATACTTCCCACTTTTGGGGGGGATTTTGAAAACACCTGATTTGTGAGCCATCTGCCAAAGTTGTGGCTCAGATGTGTTTCATCTCAATTGGGATTAGGGTGAGTGATCCAAAAATGTGCGTCTCAATCTAAATGTTGCGGGTCACGTCCCACGACATTGGTACCTTGTCTCTGCTGGTATTCAGTATGCAAATGGGATGCAGCATGAAGTGATCCAACAGCAAGATGTGATTGGGAGGCAAAAGATAGGACAGCATGTTGGGGAAAGGGAGAGGAGCACTGCACGATGCAGAAAAATGGAAATAGGAGATTGGGGCAAAGCTGTTACAAGGAATTGAAGGTTGCAATGCTTGTGATTGGGAGAGTTGCTGGGAGAGCATAGCTAGAAAATTATACAGAGAATGGAGGGGACAACATCACATGTGAGGTGGGACCTCAGGGACAGAAACATGAAGTTAATGGGAATATTTTTCTGAAAAGAGAATATACCTCACACTGGGAGAAAAAGGGTTATTTCCAAATAATGCTACTTTTTCTACTTGCAAGGGGTATTGTTTGCTTCTTTTCAGAGTTTCAACTAAACTTCAACAACTAGAATTGCATTAAAACAAATATAGCCCCCCTTAGGGCACCCAAGGTTGCTCAGAACCCAATATATATTTTCTCTCAGGTCACTCTTAATTTCAATGTATTTTGACATTTAAATTGAGGGCTCAAGATCTGATATGCAAAACCAAAGACTGGAAGAACAACAGAAATTACAGAAAAGATAATACTCAATTTCTTCACACTTGGCAGTCATTTTCAGCAATAGTTACAGCTAGACAAATATTTTGGTTGTAAAAGCTTCTTTCAAAATGTCTTTTTGGTTTAAGAGCAAAGAAAAGAAAAAGTCAAACTGACCAAATTGTTTCTTTTGAAGAAGTCTAAGAGAAACTGCAACGTTTTGTTAATTTTCTTTTTCAACTTGAATCGCTCTGTTCTCAATACACTTTAAGTTAATTAAAATTAAGACTTCCCAAGAATAAAATATTTCACTGTGGATTGTTTTTTTCTTCAACTCACTGAGGCATTCAGGACATTAACAAAGGCTCTTTTTCAGCTGGACTTTAAACAGTCTATTTACAAAAAGAAAAAAATCACAAACAAGCTGAAAAATCAATTATTCACACAAATCTAGTATTGACCTTCTCTATAAATTACTCAGCCATCCAGTTCTGCCCACAAATTCATATGTAAGTCACAGTGAAACCAAAGGAAATTGTGAATATGAATCTGACTGTAACTAGACTGTTTAGCAAATCTTACGAGAAAACACGTACTCAAAAAATAATGTAGCAAAGAAAACATGAAAACTAGCAAAAGAAGTTACATTTTCATTGCTTTTGAAGACAATTTCTGAAACTTCCGAAGAGTTCATTGTCAGTGAACAAGAAACCCCAAACTCCCTTCTGCTTCACAGATAACTCTTCTTTATGGTTTGTATTTTAAGATTAGATTGAAGGACTGAGAGCCTCTGCTCTCTGCTGATTTCTGGTGTGATTTTTAATATGCCCAGAAAACAACAGGGAGAGATCTGGAAGCACGATAGGATGAAGAAGCCTCGGAACAGGACAGGCAGCCTGCAGGTGAATTTTAACCTAGCTGATCCAAGCAGACATTTGACCTTTCCTAAAGCCTGGTAGTTCCCATCTTCAGAGTTTCAGTGTCACACCACATTCACTGGGATGATGGCAGAAGAGCCATGAGGGGTGCTCAAACTCCATCCATTCCTATGGCCCAGTTCTGTGCTTTAAATTCCACATACACTTGGAATTGCTTTGAATCTGAAACAGTTGGAAACCATTTGGGAGTTTAAAGAGAATCTCTGTTTCGAAAGCAATCAAAACTTTGTTGTTGCTGTTTTCTATTTGGGAGGTTCTTTCTTCATGGCAAATGGCACAGAAAAGAAGCAAACCCTTCTAGAGACACCATTTTGGGGGAAAGACACTCAGTTGTCAAGGGGAGCATTTGGCAAACTCCTATAGCAGAAAATCCTCTGTCCCTTTTTAATCTAACTTGGCATAATGAATGTATGATGCTTACAGAATGCACTGTGTTTATTTAATTTTCTCTTCCAAAAACTCAATCAGCAGTGCAGCCTCACCATCTTATTCTGTAATTAGCAATTACAGCTTGGCTGCCTTGACACCCAAATATCTTCATGTGTGTTACTCTATTTCCTGCACAGGCAGCTCCAGGCAGGGCAGCAGCATGTCTGCATCAAGGAACAGGGTCAGCAGTTTGTGGTTAAGCCACTGACTCCACGCATGAACTTCCCCCACATTTTTTGCCTTTCTTTGACCTTCATGTATCTAACTGGAAAATGACTTTTTGAAGAAAGAAGTGCTATTCATTGGAGAAGATGCCTGAACAGCAACAACAAAGCAAGAAGGGTTAAAAGGGCCTTCCAAATTTTCCATTGGGAGTTTTGACCTAAAGCTTGGAATCGTGAAAGCTTGATTTCCCCCCTCCCCTCCTCTGGTTGGATCTCTGAATTTCATAGCAGAGTCTTACTGCAGCGTTATGTGCCTCCATGCAGTTTGGGAAGCTGCTTCTGACTGACAGCTCCTGAAAGGCCCATAAGAAACACCATGTTGATTGCCTCAAAACAAAAGCTTTAGAGTCTCCTCTGATGAGCCTGCCTCCTCCACTTAATATCTGAGATCTGCTGAGGTGGGTTCTGGAAAGAAAATTATTCAGGAAGCACTAACAATGCACTTTAATTTTCCTCTGGACCTACTTGCTGCCGAAACACTCCCAGTTTGCTTCTGAGAAAACTACTTTCTGATTAATATTATTTTAAAAGTTAGTTCTTTGTCCAGGAGAAAAAATGAAGAAAATTAGTTCTGTCTAACAATGAGAAAAATACTCAGCATATTATTTTACAAATCACAAGTTATGGCAAACTCAGGTTTCTGTAGGTAAAGGGCCTTATTACATTCATCCTGCAAAAGCATTCTGCTTTCAAAAGCAAAAAAAAAAAAAAACCCAAAATAAACCCCAAACCCGCAGCTGTTGTAAACCTTCATGTTTGGTAATAAAGAAAATCCCAGATAAGCACATAGCTCTGGTTACATTGACCTGTAATTTCTAGAGTTGCCTTGTATTTATAACTTTTCAAGGAAGAAAAAAAGGAAAAGATGCAGAAGTTTTGGGTATTAGGAAAAGGTGAATAAAGCCATGGTTAAATGTATAGCTGCTGTGAAAATAATAAAACAACATTTGGAATAAACCTGTAAGGTAGTGGTACCAGTATACTGTAAGAATAAGCAGTTTATCATCACTTTGTCTGCAAAATTACACAAAACAGAAATTCCCAGAAATGCCAGAAAAATAAAAAGCAGTAGTGAAATTCTTTCTTAAAATCATACATGAAAACTAGGAGGACCCTTTAGCACTGGGGAATGGTGAGTCAGAGAGAAGACGAGTTAAAGAGTTTGGCAAAATAATGAACAGCTTAGAGAAGTTAAATCAAGGAATGATTTATCACCCTTCCTATAATCCAAGAACAATGGAGCGCATTTAAATTTGAGAAAGTAAACAGTTTCCTTGGTGTTGCTTTTTTACCCAGTGACTTATTAACCTATGAGATTCATTACCACAAAGCCTCTCTGGAGTCCAAAGCAAGATTGAAAAAGCCATTTGACATTTATTTTGATAATGACAAAAACTACTGTTCATTTTGAACATCTTCAGCACACTTTTTCCAAGGGGTTGGGATAAACCCTCGGGCTCCCTGGCAGAAATCTAAACCCTAATTATTGAGGGTCAGGAAGAAACTTCTTCTCCTGGCAGGTCATCCCAGAGTTGCCCACTAGAGGGTCTCCAGGGTGTTCCTTGAAGGCATCTGGTCTTGGTCATCATTAATAGCAAAGAGAGGCCTTATCCAGGATAATCATTCCCATTTTCCCATGTGTTGGTGTATTCCCGTATGCAAACCCTCTGCAAATGTCCGTGCCTCGCAGAACACCCCTTTCACTGGAGAGCTTTCCTGCAGGAAAAAGGGGAAGTCTGCTTGTCCCTCTGGCTGGTTTTACCTCCCCAGTCCTCCAGGCTCAGATCAGAACAAAGAGCTGTGGGGGAGCAAGGGGAAGACATAAACCAGGAGTAACAACCCTGCATCCCTTTGCAGAGATTTTAATGGTATATGTGTGGAAAAGTAATAAATGGGACATAGCCCATTAGGCAAGAACAAATTCTCTTCCCGTAATTTTATCTTTGTTTAATTGAATATTTAATTAGTATAAATACCAAACTAATATATATTTTTTTTTTACGTGTTCAGTACATTTAGCAAGAAGTGTTGATCCCGGTCTGCGTCTTGAGAGGCATTTATGCAGACACGGACAGCAGCCATGCCCTTCTTGTCCCCTTCTGTGTGCTAATAGAAGTGAGCGGGTCATTTGGCATTAGCAAAGGAGTAACTTAGCATTTGCACTGAGCTGAATCTTGCCAGACTGTGTGCATATTGGAGCCAGTAGACAGCGGCTCCTTTCACGTTGATGAATGGCTTTTTTCAAGCGTTCTGCTCCCTAGTTATGAGAAGGGTGACCCGGTCAGGAGACGACTTTATGAAGCTATAAAAAATGTATGTCACTTCGGACTCTCTAATGTCACAGGGAAAAAAAAAAAAAAAGGGAGAGAGAGGGAAAGAGAGAGAGAGAGGGAGGGTAAAAAAAAAAATCCTGTGCACAAAAAAATAGCAGGGTAATAAGCCTGTTTTCAATGCTCTAAATAGCTTTCTGTCTACAGCCCCTGTGTATCCCTGTGAGCTGGGGCTGCTGCTTGCTTCAACAAAGCAGCGAGGGTTTTGTGTGTGTTTAAAAAGGTTGATTCTCTTTGCCTTCCTATCACAGTAAATGCTTATCATGATGACAACAAGGCATTGGGAACTCAGGTCGGGTGGCTGTTACGTCGGCTGCTGCGAAAAAGCTATAATGCACTTTAAAAAAAATAAAAATGTAATCCACTCAAGGTGCCTCTGACTTTTAAGTATGCAGAACAGCTCGAGAGAAAGGCACCATAAAAGCAAAGTAGCTTTGAAAGGGCCCTTTCATCTAGTATTTTATAAAGTATTTTCTCTGTGTCACAAAGAATAAAAAGTAAAGGGTTGCCAGGTATGTTTGCCCCCATGCCTTTGGTTAATACTCTGGAGTTTAAAGATACCGCCGTGTAGATTTTAACAGATGACCCTCTGTAGATCCATAATTTAGCATTCATTGAATTTCCCTATTTCTTTTTAGGCTTTGATATACATATTTCATTGCATTAGATGCTTCCCCCTCCCTCATGTCCCCCTCCACCCACCTCCCAGAGATGTAGCACATTTTATAACTGATGTTAAAATGTTAATTTGCGCAAGGTAAGTGGCCCGGAGGATTGAGGGCAGAGGCCTTTTCTTTATTAGGATTTCAATTAGTCACGGGCCAAGTTGGGAACGCCCAGGTTCTGGGTTTGAACACCGCCCTTGCCAAAGCCGAGATGCAAAAGCTCCTGAACTCCTAGACCCAACCACTAGTCTGCTTTCCTGTTTTTCCTGGTGGGATTTCCAGTTCTCACCCCGCCCGCCACTGGAACAACTTGCATCACAGCAGAAACAGAGCTAAGCTGTGAGCCGAGTGCCAGGCTGAGATAAATCACGGACATGTCTTTGTAGAGACTTGGAAACCTCTGTGGTTTTTTGACAAGCAAAAATTGGCCTGGGAGGAACACAAATCAGCAGGATTCAATAACAGCAACATGCAAGTCAGTGCAAATGGGCGGAGGTGACACAGAAATGGAACTTGCACCTTTCTGAGATTCTGTGGGGGCACAAAATGGATGTAGCTTTAATTCATTTAGAAGCCCCTGGAGACTGAACTGAGTCCTAATGAAAGTTCCCACCAAAGTTAATGGACCTGATTCTCTTCTCATTGCAGGGCGTAATTTTAATTAAGTCAATCGAGTTACACTAGCATTAAAGTGGTGGATGTGAGGGGACTAGCAGGTCTTGGGAGAGTTGAGCCTCCTAATGACAGGACTGAAATGGAACCCTGGAAATTCCAAACACACTTGCGCTGAAATAAATTCAGCGTAATTACATCAAAACACATCCAGCAAGCAGTGGCCTGAATTCTGAGGGAATGTTCCAAACTCGTCACTGTGTAATCCCACTCTCTTCCTCATAGAAGCAAGATTAGGATTTTGCTTTCAGGGGTTAGAGAGCAGAAGGAAATAGAAATCCAGAGAAAGAAAAGCTTTGATTATATTTTCATTGTTCTTGACTCTAACCAGTATATACTGAAATCAATAGCAGAGCTCTTGCTTCTTCCTCACTGAAGGGGACAGACCCTAAACAACAAAGGAAATGGAAGCAAAACACAATCTCTGCTTCCAAAAGGTTTTCATCTATGGAAACGCCTTACAAAGCCTGGGATGGAGGGGGAGCTTACACTGACCTCTGAAAAGGTGTAACAGCTTGTGACAGTGCTGGCTGTCACCACCACAGCATCCTGCCTTAAGCCTAGTGGCACTTTTCATGCCATGAAAGAAGGAAAACCATCACCTGGCATTAACTCAGTGGCCCCTTTCTGATCCAGCTGGAGAGCAGGTGACCCCAAAGCAGCAGTGTCTGAGATGGAGATAGTGCAGCAAATCCCAAGAGAGCTATTTAAAGCCACAGTCCTTTTTTTTTTTTTTTTTTCTCCCATACTTTCGTCCACTGAAAATATTTAAGCTTGGTAATGCATAAAATATATATTTTTGCAGCAAAAAAAAAAATTTCTCTCCATTTAAGAATTTATTAACAATTTACATAATTGCTTAAGTAATCTGCATAATTGACAGAAAGTTTAATTTGACCCTAGTTCAAATGCAACACTTATGGTTTTAAATTGAAATGGGTATAATTCATTTATGAGAGTAATTAAGCCATAGTGTCTAACAAATACAATGTATGCTGCCTGAGGCCTTCAAGGCCAGAACATACTATTAGGATGTTTTATTTAAATATGTCAAATCTGTTCATCTCCAAAGCTGCCTGTGTTAAAATATATCAAATGTCTTACTTGACCTTTAAGGTGCCCTACTGAAAACAGGGCATTAAAAAAAATTAAAAAAAAAAAAAATCACAGGCTTTCCTGCATGCCTATGGAAAGGCAGGAGTGGTGAGAGGGAGACCAGAGGAGGAATTCTCTGACTGAGATTATGCTGCTCTACCAGAGCTATGCAATTTAAGGAACTGGTTTTTGACTTCATTAGGTCAAATCCACTGCTGTGGGCAATGCCAGCACCAGGCTATTTCCAGTATTGTGAGACATCCAAATAGACCTGAGGAGCTGCAGAAATCCTCATGTTTGCCCTCTGCAGAGACAACCAGGCAATGCCTGGGAATCCCTGGGCTGTGCTGAGAGCATCCAGCTTCTGCCACCAGGAGCCAGGAGAGGGGAGGGCACCCCCAGATGCCAGAGCTAGACAGGGATCTCCTCCCAGATTGCCCTCCTTGAGGATGGCTGCTCAAGGCCACAGCTGCCTTTGAGGACAAGGTCCACCAGTCCTTCCTCAGTCTGACCAATGCTTTCCTTCAGTTTTGTTCCGCTTGAAATTTTGGCTGCCAATGTCCCAGACTGTCCCTATATTTGGGTACACAGAGTCTGATCAGTTGTTAGGATTAGCAAATAAAATGCTTAATATGGTTTCTGAAAAGCAGTTTCTAAATCTGTGGATGTGTAACACGTTTTTTAATCAAGTCTTCTTCTCTAGGGCCGTGGTCAGAAGAGTTGAGATTTGTCTTGAGGAGACCTGTTAGCTGGGAGAATTTTTTATTTTTGTTGTGGAATATGTTATCTCTGCCATGTTGCTATGCTGAGATCCCCTTCTGGGCCTGTAATTTCCCAGGGTTTAGGACTCAGGCTGTGAACCCACGCCTGGTTTCATCTGATTCCCCATGTTGGACAGCTTGACTGACTCATCCTCCAAATGCAGCTCCAGACTTGCTGGTGTACAGCAAAACCTCAGCTCCTCAGTCTTTTCAACAAGTTGCCAGTTAGGTACTAAAATGCTGATCATTCTTTCCTGAAAGGACATTCACTGTCATCAGGTAGAAAAATTCATGGCTACGTGGTACATGCTATAACTTCTAATCCTTCTGTAGTCAAAAGAAATGGAATATGAAACAAGACTTTGCCTTTTTTTTTTTTTCCTCAAGAGGCATGTTCCTAGTGTATTCCAAGGCAGACCTACTCACTTTTCTAATTAAGATATGATGTGATATACATAGGAGGGAGAGATGAGATGCAGGATGAATGTATGCCAAGTAGCTATCTCAATTACCAGCCCTGTAGATTAAAACTGTCTGATATCAAGGAATTTATTAAATGCCTTCCATAAGCTACAAGAATATGCAGAAGAGCAGTTTTGCCCACTCTTGTAGTTGTGTCACTAGTTTGATGATGGATGGTTTTTTTATCCTAAGGAACAGCTTCAGAGAATGAGGAGCTTGAAAAAAAAAGAAGCTTGAAAAAAATTCTGCTTTCATTAAAAAAAAAAATGGAAGAGATGATCAAATCACAACAGTTCAACAAGTCAGCATGAGTCAGCTAAGCTGCAGCAACCATTCCTGGGCATGCTTTTATCTCAAAGGAAAGGCCAATTCACAGGGTAAGGCTCAGCCTGCCATGAAAGAGGGCAAAGTGATGTGTGTAATTTTGCATTTGCCCCAGGCATAGGAATGCACTTGCAGCAAATCACTGCAGCTCAGCTGGCACATGGTAACTGTTCCCTGGCAGCAGGTAGGAAATATGCATTTCAAGTTGTTCATAGTGATGGATAATTGGAAACACCACCCTAATTAATCCTAAATAAATATGGCCCATTAATGGAGGCACATGCTGATTGATTGATTTTCTTAATTTATATTATGAACTAAATAGCTGGTTATCTTTTCCCACCCTAAAAATGCAACCTATGGTTTCAGAATTATTTTCAAGGAAATCAATGTTAGGACAAGGAAGAAGAAATGCCCAGATAGTTGATGAGCCTGAATGACCATGCATTGTTCCAAATTGTTGGGAGTTTTACAGTCCTGACTGTCAGAGCCAAGAAAGTGTTTATAAGGACCTCAGAGAACAGAGGCAAGACCCAGATTTTGGAGAAAAAAAATAACAGCTCTTCCAATGTGGTTTGTTATACCATTGGATTATCTTCAGCTGCATTGGTCCAGTATAAATGGTTTAAGACTGCCAGAGCCAGCATCATGTAAGAGAGAGAATACATTGTGGTTTTACGGAAAGGTTACATTTAAATGTGAAAAAGTGAACATGTTTCTGGCATTGTGTTCCAAAGTAATGAGTGGGATTCTTAACTTTGTTAAAAAAAAAATGGATTGCATTATTTTACTAGTGTCCAATCCCACTTTAGAGGAGATTATCCTCTTGTCTGGGACCTGTCCAGGTGAGATTTAGGAGTACCTTTGGAATGGGAGAGGAGGGATTGTATTGGTGAGATGATTCCTATCACAACCACAGGATCAGCCCAGTGAGGCTGCCTGGGATGTCTGCAAGGCAACCTGGCCTCAGCATAAAACCCAGGCCACTCTGCAGATCTCTCCAAACAAGTTTGATTCCAGAACATCTGCCCAGAATCAAGCACCACCAGCGAATTACTGATCATCATTGCTGATCTAATAATAATCTCATAAATAATACATCGCCCTCAGCTCCAGGCAGCCAAGGCTGCAGCATGAAGTACTACCAACCCTGGAGGCACAGATTCCTCTGAAGGGCCTCAGATGAGCTTGTACCATCAGTTAAAAGTGAATGGGCTTCACAGCATTTAATTGCCTGATTTGGAGTTTCTAGGGAGGCATCTAGGTAGTAGTTGGACATTAGGCAGCATGGAGTGATTTTATATCTGTACTAGATAGGCTATTTCTATGATAAAAAATATATTTCAACTGATTAATAAAGTATCTTCTATAATTATTATATGGAAAATCAAATATTTCTTGGCCTAAATAAAAAAATCCCCAGAAGCAATTTCATATACTGTGAAAGTTTAACAAAGTTTCTATTTGTAAACCTCTAGTTCTGCTTTAGTAAGAAAAGAAGGGCAGTGATTAAATCAGTCAATTGTTCATCATTCAGCCCATTTCTTTCTGAACGTCCTTGCCTAATTCAGCAATCTGTGTTTACCATTTTAGCCTACTCAGAAGCACTGTGGGAGCAAATCTGTATATGGAATTATACTCTGAAATCCTATGTAATTAACTTTCCATCCTGCTATTCTTCATCACAGAATCATGGAATCATTAAGATTGGAAAAGACAATGCTAAACATAGTTTTTTTTTAAAGAAAAGAACCAGTGTAAACTAAAAAGTGCAGGTTCCAAGGTTCCAATAGGTTGGACCCTCAAGAGCAAATCACCAAGGAACATTGCAGCTCTCTTAAGGAGCATACTGGCAAAATCTGCCTTGTTTTCCAAAGCCTGTCATTTCAAAGAAGATGATTAGTTCTGAATACTTATCCAGACCAGTCTGACATAACTCTGAAATATCTTTAATGTGTTAACTCCCACCTCAGTTGAAATTTGAACAAAGGGCTTCACACCAAAGTTTAGAATCATTGTGTAAGAAGTCATCTTTAATGCTTTTTCAAAAGTCAACTAATGTTCAAAAGTCAACTAATTTAATGACTGAGAGGCGGATTCTCCTACCAGAAAGGACTTGCCAGAGTTCTTGGAGTGCTTGGACAATGCTCTCAGGCACACGGTGTGATTCATGGGGCCAGGAGCTGGACTTTGATGATCCTTCCAACTCAGGATATCCTATGATTCTACCCCATTTTCCATAGTGAATTTCTCCAGAAGAAATGCACTGAAATTGTCAGGGCTTCCAAGGATCAGGTGAAATGTGGTAGGGGAAGGCAGTGGACAAACTGGCAGGAGAGAGGGGAGGTCCTAGGAAAACTGCACTGACTAAAGTAAAATATCAAGAATAAATCCCACAACCTGAAGTTTTACCCACCTACATTATTTTCATTCCTCGTTTTTCTGATATTCTTTGTTCAGGCCCTGCTGCATTATTGCGTATTCCCCCAAATAATTGTAATGGCAGCTGACATCATTTAGGCATCAAAAAAAAAAAAAAAAAATCTAATAGGGCATTTAGATGTGCAGGTGACCTTAAACACACCCAGTGAGAGCACAGAAGTGGAAAGAGGGCTTTAAAGCCCGGCCTCTGGTGTTTAAGTGCAGGTGATTCTGTATCGTTTCATTTGAAGTGGTTCTAGCTGGGCTTGGAATTTGTGTCCCTGCACCACCAGAATGGCCTGGAGTTTCTTAATTACCAAACAAATGGAGAGTAGCTGCTTGATTTTGACAGCTCCTTTGTGTATCATTCTTCACAGAACATGAATGATTAATGGAATTTTCCCAACACAGTCAAAGTTGTTTACTGATGGAATTAAAGCTGAAATTGGCAGTGCTCTTTAGGGAGGACTTTTTCTATAATGTCACCAGACCTGCCAAGCTCTCCTAAAAAATAGGAACAATTAGTGATGGGTCAGAAGGATTCTGGGTATTAAAAGGTTTGGTTCTCTCCAGTGAAAGAGAAAAGGGGGGTGGATGGGTGAAAAAGAAAAGAGGATAAATGAAAAAAACTAAAGCCTGTTATTGATTATTTCCTTCAGATAGTAATATCCTTGGACCCAAGTCCTATTCTTGAATTAAAAGGGAAAAAACATTAAATTTCAGTACCTGAAGATGTGAAATGCAGAGAAGAAAATGCATAAAGGAAGCCAATAGTCAAATTTTTATGGTGAAGCACTTCTCATAGCATAAACAAACATGAAAACTACTTGGCCTCAGTGAGTGTGGATTTCACATTGTCAACACAAGGTGACACTTTATGTGTCAGTGTCAAATGTGTCGAGGCAGTAACTGTCAAGGGGTGGAAGAGGAGCACAACTGCACATCTGGAACAGCTGTATTTAGAACATGGCACTTGTGGCGTTGCTGCCACTTGGATCCTTAGAAATGCCTGGAGGAACAGCTGTCTGGTGCAGAAGGCAACCATTGATGGAGGACATGGAGTATCTTGTGCATTTTCTCTTGTAGGGAAGGTCACAGGGCTCTAGGATGGCCATGGAAATGTAGCAGTACAGCCTCTGGGAATGGGAATACTCAGGTGAAGGAGATTGATAAGATTCGGGGGTTCCTGATAGGTCTTGAGAGAGTGAAAGGAAGCTGACTGCAGTGAATCGGGCAAAACTCCTAACTAAATAATTTGGAATTATTCTGAATTTATCCATGATTACTCTTTTCCCCTGCGTATTTCCAACATTTGCCTTCTTGTCCCCTTGCATTGCCAGATTCTACAGGCAGAAAAATTTGTGGGAGTAATATCCTCCCATCAGCAGTGGTTCATCTGGGACACACTTACAAAGTTCATAATAAAGGCAAGCCCTACAGAGCGTGCTCAATGTTTAAAGTGTTTTATGAACAACTTCACACCAACCCCAGGAGATAGTTAGATAAGCATGTGATTTATTTTTATTCCCATTTTCCAGATGGAGAAAAAATAGTGGAGTGACCTTCTAAAGGCCGCAGAAGGAGTTGAAACAGAGATGAGATCAAGGAGTTCCTGACTACCCTGTGTGTGGGGAAAACATCAGATTATTCTGCATCTCTCTTCTGCATCTATTGCACTGACAAAGGCCTTTCACCACACGCACGTGAACATGTCCACAAGATGGATTTTTATTACTCTAGTGGAATCTGGTAGAGGGCCAGGACGTTTTTGGTTTTTAGCTATCCCGTGTAATATTTGCCTGATGTGCTTCTCCCTCTCCTGCCTCTAAGCATTTTTCAATAAATAGGCAAAATTATCCAGGAGCAAGGCTGCAAGGGCCAGCAGGGAGCCAGTGAAGTCACGTCTCCCGTGCTTGTGTAGTTAGCAGCAAGTATATATAACACAGCCCTGCCCTTCCTCTTCTAATGAAAGTGGCTCACCACCAGGTAGGTGATCAGCTGCCAAAGGAGATTAATCTCCCTTTTTAGCATGTGTTTTGGGGTTGGAAGGGATATCAGTTGCTTTAGTGTGTTTTTAACATCATCTAAAGCGCAGCCAAGGGTTATAATCAGACCCTTGGGAGAGCAAAGGTACAATAGATAGCTAAGTGGCTCTAATCCACAGCAGCACGATTATCTATTGATAACTGCCTCCTCCTCTTTAGCTGTCCCACCAATGCAGAGTTTGGTTAATAAAAACAAATGAATTCAGCATGCCATGGTCAGTAAAGAACAGGCATTGGGGGTGCGAGGGCGGGGGAAGGTGAGCTGTTCTCTTTGTTTGCTTTTCTTTTAATGCAAAACCCAACTGACTTGGTGATGTCCAGATATGCACAAGCACCCACGCCAGATATCCCCTTGCACAGACAGGAGTAATCCAAGCACAAAAGGGAAGACTGGGGTGGAGGAAGGGGAAGTGGCTGGGGCCAAGTGACGGGAGCCAATTCTTGCTGTGATGCACTCCTGCTGCCTTTGTGATCTTGGGCAAGACTCTTGGATTAAATTTAATAGCTGGGGCTGGATCCAGTGACTGATTTTAATTAGAAAGCAAAAGGCCCTTTCACCTTCCGCTACTAAATTTGACCTGAAGTTAGTTATCTCTAGTTAATTCTGTACTATTGTGTCCTGAACTCAGACTTTAGGACCAATGAAAATGCAGCTTCTACTGATCTTTGTAGGATATTTAGCTTGATCATACCAGTCATTATTTCCCCACAAATAATTTTCATTTTCTGTGCAACAGCAGCCCCTTTCTTCTATAATCCTCAGGAAAATTTATGAGGAAATATACAATTTTGGAACTTTTTAAGAATTCCTTTTAAGAAAACAGTAAAACCTAGTGTTGGAAACACTTTCTGGAAAATCTAGATCTGAGTCTCCTCAAGCACAGATCATGGATTGTGAGTAATGTGCCCGAGCTTGGTCACAGTCACCACGGGCCTATTCAGAGTTACTTACATTACACCATAACAATGTCACAAGGAAAGTTCAGCCCAGCAAGATGGTACAGATCCAAACCATGTATGTACCACACTGTCCATTGGCTTTTGCCATTCCCTCACTGGGAATTAAACTCTGAGCGTTAAATGTTGAGGAAATGAATGTTTTTCCATGTTTGAAAAGCATCTGCAGAAGGTAGAAAGTCTTAGAAAATAAAAAAGGAAAAAAAAAAATTCCACAAATAAAAAAATTCAACCCCCAGCTTATTTGTTCATCTATCATATTTTCCAGGCAACTGGTCTCTTGAGAAACCTGGAAACAAATAGCCAGAAGTGAGTGGTGGGGAGAGGAAAGATATATATGAATTCCTTCAAGCAAGGCACGTCATAGAGCTACCTAGATTTTCTACTGGAATGTAACTTTCATGTATTTTCCTGATGGTAGCAAGGGTGGGGTGCTGGTTTGACAGTAAATCAGTGTACCTGAAAATACAGGTATACTAGTAGAAGAAATCAAAATTCCTTTAATGAATGGTTTGCCCAGCCACTGCAAGTGTCCTTGACGTTCAAGCACTTCTATAACATTCATTTGATCATAAGACTGCCTGGTCATGTGCTATTTTAAGCAGTTCAGAGACAGATAAACATCTTCTACAGTAAAAAAAAATTAATTAAAAAATCAATTGATCACATGCCCAGGCAATGCTTACCATGGTCTGTACTTATTTTGGCTAAAGATATACAGAGGAGTTTTCAAAATAATGCCCCGGAGGGAATAAATTAGCAAGGCAGTTGAAACAGCAACCACAACACCTAACCTTAATGGAGCCGTTTGAAAAAAAAAAAAAATCCAAATAATTTAATGCCTAACAAAGGAGGGCCTGTCAGGTCAGTAACCCAGATCTGAGGTAGTGGTGTCATGTAACAATGCTGCTCGACTTGGTGCTCATTTCCAGCACAAAGTTCAGTCTAACAGCAGCTGTCAAATACCTGCGGTTAATCCCCCCGTAGCTGCTTGGGTACAGTTTTGGTGGTGTAATACACAGGATCACCCGACCTCAACAAGGCCACCACACTGTTAGCACTTTGCCCTTGGGAGGCACTTGAGTGGGTTGGAGCAGTTAGAAAATCCCCCTCGGGTGTTTGGGAGAAGGACCTGCTCAGGCTCCTGTCTGCATCTCCACTCCATGCCACACTAGTGCTGAAATGTGTTTCTTTCAAAATCATTAAAGCCTGGCATTTCAGAGCTGGGCTCCAGGGAAAATGTCCCCGGCTCTCTGTGCCTTTGCTCCTCTGTTTTGAAACATCGATGCTAAGCTTCAGTGCCCCTTCCTGCTGGATTTTCAAACAGCTCAGTGTTTTACAGGCTTCAGGATATTATAAATATTGGTGCTGTTCAAGCTCTTTTCTTGCTTGGTTTGTGCAGCTTCCTGTGTGTAGTAGGATGGAAGTTTTTACATTCTGTTGAGCTCCACCTTTTCTTCCTTCATCATCTGTACCTGCACAGGATTTCTCTTAACTCATATCCGAATAATTCCCCTGGAATATTTTTGATGAGCTCTTCCAAATATCTTGAATTCAGGCTGAGAAATGAATAGAAGGCAGGGATGAGAAATGTCCTCTCTCATCATGGCACTGCCCATGTCCCGAGTCTGTGCCTCCTTTTGGAGAGAAACTCAGATAAAGCTGAAGGATGTGGCCAACAGCCTCTGCATGTCTGGACAATCTCTGCATAGTTCTCCTTATCCAAACAGGCGAGTCAGAGACATTGGAAAAAAAGATCTTGGGGTGAGCTTCTAGTTCCTTTCAGTAGCTCTTCAAGTCTCACCCTCAGTCTTCATCTCTTTGGATGGTTCTTTGGTTTGGGAATCTTAATTAATGGAAATTTTCAGGATTGTGCTTGCAACAGGGGATACCCTGTATGGGCAAAGCACCAGAGGGTGAAGTGCTTCCTAATTCCATTTCACATCAATTTATCTGGGAATCACTGGCAGGCACTTTTTGAACTACGAGCAGATTTATTTTACACCACGGGAAAACTAAAATTCTGTCACTTTGAATATGTGTTTGCTACCTAACTCCACTATTCCAGTTCTTTAGTGTTCTCACATTGGACTAATAATAAATAAAGTAAATAAATAAATTAATTAATTAATATATAAATAAATATATTATTATATATTATAATTATTATTATAATATCATCAAGAATAATAATAGTAATAATGATAATAATAATTAGTAAGTAACAACAATTAAAAAAAAAAATCCAACATTTTTCTTTAAGGCACAGCTCTGTTCCATAGGACTGGCTACAACAGACTCAAGTTCTTTGAAAGTACTGGAATTACATTGCCAGCACAGCTCACTGGTCTCCCTCATTTTGGAAAATTCACCTCTTTTAATGTCCTGGCCCTACTGAAGCTCAGCATCGGTTGCTAAACTGTGGGAACTCAGGATTGCAACGCTGCAGTCCCAAATTGAAGCTATGCCCTGAAAGGACCCAATACTGAAATTGGCATCACGGGGCCAAGGATCTGGTCTGGACTGCATGACCTGAAGCTTTCCCTGGATGTGAAGTGGGAGGGGACATGACTAAGATCAGAGGGAAATGTTTCCTGGTGGACAACATCCACCTGTATCCTCATCTCGGAGTTGTAGCAACTCACGAGTTCTCATGGAATGATTTATTGATCAATTGAGTGGTCAGGATTGTCCCTGCTTGTATGGATTTTAAGCACTCACAGAAAGCAGAAGGACCCTGTTAAATCAACTATTTCACCTTCCTGGATCAGAGTCTGAGTATTTATATCACAAAGTTCACAACCAGATACCAGTAGATGTTGATAACATTACATATTCACTGGAAACAATGCATCACCTGTACCTGCTGATAAAAATCAGTATTTTCACCTCAAAACACCTTAAAATTATCAGCCAGGCTTTACAAGTACAAACTCCAGTGCCTCACACACACACACAGAGGGGATGATTTCCTGAGCATTTGAATTTTTAACAGGGACACAGCTCTAACACCAATTCCCCAGGCACAGAGGAATGAGAAATTCATTAGCCAGGCTGGGGACATTCCCCCATCACAGCATGCATGCCCTGGGAAAGGAGTCACATTTAGCACACTACAATTTACCTGCATGATTAACCAGCGACGCTGTTTTTGGATGTCTAATCAGATTATATTGGGTTTATGTACAATTTCCTAAGCAGGCCGACTGATAGATTGATCAAGGGTAGATGGGATCTGACAGCAGAATATTATGGCAGAATTCTTCCAGTGATGGATGAGCCCACCTTGACACAAACTCCAAAGCTTTGCCTCTTAGTAATAAATCTCAGCATGAAGTCATCTGTCTCTGACCTGAAGCTCGAAATCAACGACTCAGGATACTGAAGTTTCATCGTCTTTATGAACATTTAAGTTGGCTCAATGGCATAAATACACACCTCCTGCATTCAATCTCTTTAATAGTGGCAGGCCTTATAATGTTGTTTTTATTTTTATTTTTTTTTTCCTGTTTTATAAAAGTTAGCGACTCATAACTGATTTTCTCACCAGCCAAGGAGATCGCTGCTAATAGATTACATTCTGCATGATGCTTAATGAGCCATGATTGGGAAAGGAGATGGGAAATGGCACTTTGGATTGATTTAGCAAGGATTCAGTGGAAGCAATGCCACGACTCCACAAATAGCAGCAGGTTTTACGTGGTGCCATGGAATTATATAACAGACACCTCAGCTAATACCTTCAAAATGCCTTGCTGGCTTGAGAGCCAGCATTTTCAAAAGCCAGTTCAAGTCAGATTCTGAAAAATATGCTTAGTTAACCAGAGGGCTTTTTCAAGCAATGTTGTGAGTAACTTTCAGTAGGAAATGAACAAACAACAAAAAATAAATTTTTCCCCAAGCCCACCTGAAAAATCCTCTGTATGATCTGGAACTCTAAAAGTAGAGATAACTTCTACATTGCTTTTAAACTGCATTATGCCCAGAATATATGATGGTGCAATTTGGTGCTCACACCATCCAGAATAATAATCTCATTTGCCTGGGACTTAATCCAAGGCCACTTATTAGAATGTGGCCCTATTTCTTCGTGGGATTTAAGCACCTAATTTTTATCAATTTCAGCGAGAGGTCAAGGTTTAGTTTCTTTCTGAGTGTTTGGGTGCTCAGCTCTCAGATCATGTTTGCATGCACTCTCAGTGTAAAATTGTGAGGGTGTGTAATAAAAGTCCTCCAAGCCCCCTGTGCATGGCTGACAATCCTGGGTACCCACAGCAGCTCTCTGAATTAATTCAGTGATGCCTTCAAGTGACCTACTGCAGGCATTCTCATCTGACAGAGCCAGGAAATGGGGTAGCTAATAGACCATTTTGGAGTGTTGTAAGATCACAGCCATGCCATATTTTAAGAGGTTAATATAATACTAATTGGGGCTTGGGTGAAGAGTTCATAAGACAGATGAACCCACATTAGTTTTGAGAATTTGAGCAGCCAGATTCTTAAACCATATTCACTACTGCTTGGGAGTGGTTTTGCTCTTTAACTAAGAAGGAAAAAAATATCAGGAGATTTCTGTAATTGTCAGCTTTTTCTGACTAACCTTCTTGACTGCATCTTCTGCGTTCATGATGGCTGATAACATACCAAAGTCATGGCCAATGAGAAAAGTCAACTTGTAGGACCAAATTCACCTCCTGACTGACTCTGGCAGACCTAACTGCACTCTGAGATTTTATTCCTGCTAATATCAAAGTCCAGAAACTGACAAAGCTGTATTATTGTCAACCCCTGTAGTGAAGCTGGGAAAGTAGGAATAACAGTTAAGTTAGACCTGCGTGAATAATTCATAGGGAATAATTTATTTGATGAATTGACCTCCTTTTTTTTTTTTTTTAATCTGTTCATGGCCCTGTCCACAAGCAGCCTCTGATTTTCTCTCTTCCGTTGTTACTCAAATTGAAAATATCTGCTGAATAATTTCTGAGGATAATTCTTGTTCTGCAAATTTGTCCCTGAGCAGTTCACTGTGAACATTTGCTATCTGAAATCCCAGTGCTAGCTAGACACACAGATCTCGCGGTGTTATTTCTGTTCCTTGCAAAAAGGGCACATACATTCAAAACAGTGTATTTTCCACTCTGCCTATTGGTAGTTCTGAGTCCTTTAATGTAGTGTTCAGCTCTGCAATGTGTGTATTTGATTTTAAGATCCCATTTTTGATCCATGTGAGATAAATAATATGTAAAACGAGAGGAAACTGCTTTTTCTTTAGGGATTTTCCTATAAACCTGCAGGTGCCACCCAGTCAAATCCTCTAGCTGCTCAATGAGAGGACAAGGAAATCACAAAGGGGAACAAATTTAGGTGTTAGGCACAAATCTTTGGCACTGCTCCATGAGATTCCCATAAGCAGGAACCATCCTGACCCAGATCCTGCCTCACAAACACACACAGGGGATGCAGCACAATCCACAGGACATGTAGAGGACAAGGAAAGCAGCCCTGGCTCTTCTCCACAGCTCTGGAGGGACACAAAACCACCTTCACACCTCCCATCCTGATTTCCACAGGCTTTGGTGCTGAGCAGCTCCTCAATTCCCTTTGCAGCACGGTCTCTTGTTTACTCACTGCACTCATAAGGCTGCACATCGACTTGCAGAATCAGGAGGGGGAGAAAAAAAATGGGAGCAAGACAGAGTTAAAAGTTTCAGCCATAAAAGCTTTTGACACATCTTTCTGTCTCTTTCTGTCCAAGTAATCAATCTTCTAAGTTTCCAGGAGCGGCTGAGATTTTTAAAAACAGCTGTAATCTGTGGCCATTGATGGTGGAGTAGATTGTTTGCCAAACTATTACCATAACTGTCAACCAAAATCAGAAAAATAATCTCATTGTGCTGGACAGATGCCTTTCCTGCATTATTGATATAGTCACTCCAGAGTAATAGAGAAATATAAAGCATTGTTCTATTTACAAAAGGAGATTGGCCAAGTCCTTGAGAGTGAGCAGGAGGGACAGGCACTTAAAGGAAGTGAGATATAGTCAACTCAGTAAAAGTTATGTGTCAGGGTCATGTGGCCTCCATAGTCAGCAGTAGAATCTCAGTTTTCAATAGCTTTTCCTCTCCTTTCTCACTTTCAGATTTAGCTCCAGAGCTTAATCTCTGACTAAATGAGCTTTCCAGGGTTTTAATGCAGCACCATGGAATCTACCCAGCTTTTTCCCCTTTCCACCTTCCCTCTGGCTGCCAGCACAACAACCCCAAATACATCTCCGGGACTGCTGCATTTCCAAAATTTACAAAAATCACCGCACGTTCCCCATGCTGCTCTTGGGAGCGAGGATAAATCAGGTCAGCCCTGCACATTATAATACAATACATGAGAATTTTTGTCTGCTTGCCACCGAGATGTCTCTGAAAGCACTTTGCAAGGCAGTGCACTAAATATGAGCGTCGCAGAAAATCTTTAGGCAGATGGAGCAGCCAGCCTGCATTTAGCCATAGCGCCCACAGAGTCTTTTGCTGTTACAAATGTTTGTATATAGAGAGGGGCCCAATTTTGCATTGGAATCTGCTACAGTGAACCCATAACCCCGAGTTCCCCATTTATAGCACGAATGAATAAATATCTATACCGTCAGAGGACTGGAGCTTCTATTTTCATTTGAACACCATGCAGGGGTCAGGCACAGTGAGAGTCCCGTGATCAGCTGAGGACAGGCTCTGGGAGATATGTGGTCTCCTGCCCTTTTTTCTTTTTTTTTTTTTTTTTTTTTTAATTTTAAAATTGCCTCACATTTCACTGCAGGAAAAAGTTTATTTTTCATCAGCATTTTGAAAACATTTGAATTTTTTTTTTTGGGGGGGGAGCAGGAATTATCTATAGATGTAGTCCTCCATTTAACTTGAAAAGAGAAATTAGCTTTTGCAAAATGAGAGCAGTTTTTAGCTTTTTCTTGTTCAAAAGCAGATATATGAGCTGCTAGCCTCATTTTGGTAGCAACAAAAGAACTTTTCGGCAGCTTAATGCTTTGAGGCAACACATGGCTTTTTTCTTTCTTTCTTGCAACAAAAACATACAGATGCAATCTTTGTCTCAGTAGAAAAAAGATGGAAATAAAAATAATTTCATCAAATTTGGTGTAATGAGAATTATTGTCATACTATAAAAATAATTTAAATAACAACAACAACAAAATTGCTTTTACCCCAGTTTTACTGAAATGCCTACAAAAGAGCCATTCTAGGGAAGCAAATGGATGCTCTGGTCTGAAGTGTGAAAATCAACAATACACAGAAAAAAGCAGGGCTAATTGAAGGCCTAATTCATGCTGGGTGACCACCAGCCAAACAATAGCTCGGACTCACCATGCTGACTAAAACATTTGTAGCTCCCAAATAAGAAAAAAAAAAATTTGTGAGGAAAATGCCTGACTGTCTTCATGCAGAAGGACGAGCAGCCTGTGGTTAGGAAACAAATGCATAAAGTGTCCTTGACACCACGTTTGTCGTGACTCTCTTGCTCTGGAGTTGTTGTACTCTGGTTAGAGAGATGTTCTGAATTCATTAACACGTGCTGTGGACAAGAGGTTTGACCCAAGCCCTCACACATCACGCCCCTAACTCCTCTAGCTCACACCCATCTCCAGCCCGAGCACACACCAAGCCTCACAGTGGTTTTAATTGAAAAGCATAAATTTGGCCTGCTAAATCTATTAACGATTTGTTTTAATTAGGAACCCAGCTGCTTCCTGAGATTCTGCAGTCTGGGTTTCAGAACTTTACCCACACTGAAAATGAGTCTCAAGTGAGCTGCTTCAAGTCTTTCAGCTCAGCGTTTTTACAGACTCGTTGGAAGGGAGATGTTTGGAAAAGTTTCCACAGTGTGCCCATCACCCCTCCTCTCAGGCCTCGGATGATACTGACTCAGGGAGGGTAAAACTGGACCTTCTTCTATCCAAGTGCTTCTGAAATCCAGGTTAAGTTTGCCTTTCTTTATAGAGAGCAATTAAAATCTACTGCCCAGCATAAGTGTAGTTTCCAGAGAGACAAATAAGGGACTAAATTAAAACATATTTAAGATCTATGGACCCTGAATAGGGACTTGGTGAAGCCAGGCAAGATGTAGTCTTTTCTTGGAACATTTAACAGATCACACACTGGTGAATTTCTGGGTGCTGGGGCACCCATTCCTGTTAGGTTTGCATTGCCACTACTGCCCAAAGGAAAAACACTGGCTTTTGGCTGATCCTTTTGTGGACCTGTTATGATTTCCAAAACCTTTTCTAGTCAGTGGTAGAGATACTTTTCCAGCTTCCCCCTTCCTTCCTGGGGGTGTTAACCTGTGCCAAAAGGGAGTCATTTGTGCACTTGTAGGCAAAGATCAATGGGAAAATGAAGAGGAATTGTTTCTTGCGCATTTACAACTCCAGAAGGCAGTCTGCAGTTGTAATTTCAGCCTTTCCCTGAATCACCTGACAGAAACACACACGTCTGACAGTGCATGGTCACTAAGCTTCAGGTGTCCTCCCAAGGACCCAGGCAGAACACACACAGCTAAAAGTTCAGCAAATACCATTTCATTTTTTATTGATGATTCGCTGTTCATATTTCTACCCTTGCTCCATGATCCAGCCACTGTACAGGTGGAAATGACTGTAATGAAGTTCAATGAAATATGTACATAACCCCTTCTACCTTCACCATTTTCTCTAGGCTTTTCTGCCTTAGTTTCCTTTGGTTTTTTCCTTCCTTCATGTGAAACTATCTTTTACAATGATTTTGGATTTTTTTTTTCTGTCTAGCTAATGCCAGTTTCAGAGGTGGGTGTCCACATAACTCCAAAACTTCAGCCCATGAAAATGGTCTAAGAGAAGAAAGGAAAACCAAGTAAAGTAAGGTAAAAATCCATGTCATCAGGACACCAGAGCTCTGATTTCAAGTGTTCACCGTTCCTCATAGACTAACATTGGCTTTTCTCCTTTTGGATGCCCAGGATGATTTTCTCAATATCTATGAATGGAGAGGAATTAGATTTCTAATGCCTTTTTCTATCCAGCCAAAAGGTGAAAGCTGGCATAAGTTATCTTTCTTTTCAACTTTGATTCAGCCACTCAGAAAAACTTTTCAAATAGCTCAACTCTTGACCACGTTAGTTTATTTTATCAATCAAGCTTTGATTCACTGATAATAAACACATCAGTATAATTCTTGGAAGTGTTCATGAATAATAAACAGAAAACGAAGCTCACGCTGAAGCTGGTCAGACAATGGGATTTTTTTTTCTACAAAAAATAATTTGTTGATAAAATATAAAAACCAATCTTAAAATGTTTTCATATGTACCATTTAACATTTCTTCTAACTAATGAGATTTCCATCTCCTTCCAACAGGAGGGCACCTCTCAAAATCTGAAGTTTCCCCACATAACAAGTCCAAAGCAGACCCAGAGCAGACAGTCAATCCTTGGACTTTGCAGAGCTCCTTTAACCAGACCTACAGACACAAATTTAAAGTTTATCAGTCCCATTTTTTCATTATTGCTGTGTGTCCTGTATTTTTCTCTCCTTCTGATATCATGACATTCTATGAAATTCAGACTGCATTAAAGGTCTCTGGTCTGTACACAGGAAAATGGAAATTTGAAATCTAAACATTAAATGAGGAACCCATCAGTAATCGTCCTCTGCTAACTACTTAACTACTGTTTTTTAAATTATGCAACCTCATTATAGTTAAACTAATCTTATGCTTTGGGGTGGAAGGATATGCTTTTGATTTTTATATAATTCAGTATATATTTTATATAAATCTGAATGCTGCATTTATCTTTAAGGTATGACGCAGTTTTCTTAAGTCCAGTCTAAAATTTTCAAATTGCAGATGATTTTTTAAATTTTTATTTTCATTTGACATTTTGAATTCTTTATCAAATAGCAGGAAAAAGTCCAGCAGGGATACTGTTATCTGCTCTTCCTTTTCCAATAGAGTTGGATCTTGGGTTCCAACAGAAGCCAAGCTATGAGTTAAAGCTCTCACAGGTTGTCTTGTGTAGGGAGGGAAAAGGTTTCAACAGTGAAAGTTTTCCCAGTGCCACTAATGGGAAGTTTCCTAGTGACTTGGGACTTTGTGGACACCTCCTTTGCATAGACAAAGCCATAAATCAATATCTGTGGGTGCTTAACTTACAAAAACCTGCTGATTTTAGAGTGCTGCAATGGAGAACCCTCATCCCATTTCTTCCTGTGCAGCTGAGTGATTCCTTCCCACTAACATCTTCCTTTTCTCCCAAGGGGCTGCTCAGTCCCCTCAAGTCTTTTTTGGCTTGCTTACTAAATCTTCAGTCTGCTCACTCAGGATTAAGGACACTCAACTTAGGTATGATCCCCCACCCTGTGCTTTGGTTCCAGGGTTGACTCATAAATAGAAGAGTCCTTAAGCCTCAAAAAGAGATTGAAAACTCAGTAAACAAGCTGAAGAAGAGAAACTCAATATAAGAAGTCCAAGTCTCCCACCACAGAGGCATGAAAAGCACTTTATATAATATATCATTGCAAAGAGGTTTTTAGTGACTTTGTAATGATTTATAGGATGCCTTTTGTATTTTTTTTATTATTTTTACTCCTCCCACAACCCTTGCAAATCAAAGATGGGTTTATTGTGTACCCATTTGTCCATGTTTAGCTCAATAATTTTCTCATTTAAAGACTGAGAAGCAGTATGTAGAATTGCTTGTTTTTCTCAAAAAGAACAAATGCCAAAGAACTTTAAGTAATTTCTTTTTTAAAAATGTGTTTCTGCAACCTAGCAATATAAATGTTCTGGAGGTATATTGGATATAAACTTACATAATCTTGGGTATATTTAAAAGTTTCCATGGAAACCATTTCTTTGTCAAAAGAACAACATTGCTCTGGGCTATTTGTAACCCACACCTAGCACTGTCCAGCTCAGTATGGACACCAGGAGGTGACTCTGATGGCAGTAAAGGAGTGGTCCTGGCTGGTTTTAGATTTTTTTAGCCAGAGCAGAAGGTGCTAAGCAACATTTCTGCACTATCCACACATGAAAACAGCCACAGGGAGAGAGTTGAGGCAATCTGACCCCTGGAAACCACCAAATGCAAAGACACCTGCCTTCCCTAGCAGGGGCCCTTCTGGTTGTGTTAAATGCTTCTGGAAGAGGGAATGAGAATGCAAGGTCTCAGCTCTCCTCAAGCAAGGATATTTGTTCTGCAGGCTGCAGGTTTTCCCTCCAGAATAAGCTGCTCTTCTAATGAGCTCTGTTTTGACAGCAGCGTTGCAGCTTGCCAGGAGCTGCTCCCAGTGCAGCATGTCTGCCTGTGCATCTGCAAAGGCGTCTGCAAGGTTGCAGCCCTGATTCTCACCCTGCTCCTGGTGCCCTCTTTTATCCAATTTTTAAAGGCAAAACGGGAGGGGGGGGGGGGAAAGGAAAGGGCAAACGAGTCCAGAGTGACCTTCCTGCTGCCTCCGGAAACACTCCGGCTCGCAGGGGCAGTGAGGTGCAGCTGGGTTTCTAGCTGTCAGCAGCTGGGAGTCAACAGCAGCCCATCTTATCCACTTCAGAAATGAGCCCTGGCTGATTGGACAAATATTTCCTATTTACCAGCTTCTCCCCCCCTTCCTGGATAATTCTAGGGTTAATCCACCACGCCACCTCCTCAGCCCAGCCCCGTGATATTGACACTTAAGAAACACAGAGCTGTTTATATTTCATTGGAGAGCTCATACTATCAATTTTCACATTAGTGAGTCCAGCTATTGCTCTCTTCTATCGGGATCTATTGAGTGGTGGCAGTAGAGATATCCGCTGTAGTGAAGGAAAAAAAAATACTTAGCTGTCTGATGAAATGTTTTAAATGCATAGGGTTCACCTTGGGGTTGGCTGCTGCTCAGATTTTATCCATTAATAACACGCAGGGCTGCCACACTACTCTCCAGGGCTGATAGGAAAAATAGTACCACTTACAGATCCCCTGGTTTGCCTCGGGGAGAGTGCACCAAATGCAGCACATATCATACATTTCGGGGCTGAAATTTACTCCACAAGAAGAAGAAAAAACCAATAAACCACCCCCCAAGCCCCCCACCCCCCCCCCATCCCCAAACATTCTCTGTATTAAAAAACAAAACCCAACCCTATTCCTGAAACACAGACAAAGAAAAGTTGCCGTGTAGGCCAGTAGTTGCAGACCTCAAGTGTTTTACTTATGCTATGAAACGCCTCTGGGCAAAACAGGGGCAAGATTTCAGTGTAAACGGCCTTTTTTAGCTTACTGCTCTGCAGGTTGACATTTCACCCAGCAGGGAGAAGAATCTGAATTGTTACAAGGAACCAGGCAGTAAAGAGTAGGGTCTTGGTAAGTCATCATCTTTCCAGCAAGAATGCCTCATTTATTTATATTTTCTCTTTTTTTTTTTTTTTCCTACCCCTGAAACAATTCACAGGAAAATGATCATCAGAATAAGAATTGTTAACTGATTAGATTATTGTCGGCACTCCGTACAAGAACATCACCAGGCGCTCAAGGGTAAGTATTATTTTCATCTACTGATGAGGCTAAGAAAGGATTGTGCACCCAATTCCCTGTGCATTAATGATCTGAAGATATTTGGGTTGGGTTGCATTGTTTTCCCCTCTCTTTCAAAGTGAGCCACAGAGCTCTGCTGCCAGGAAGTGTTATTTAAGAATATGAGCTTCTTTTGTAAAGGGAAGGGCATAATTAGATGTTAAGAGCTGATTATTGCATTGTTCTCCACAGAGATTTCCAAAAGGAACAGCACTTGAAGAAAGAAGAGAAAGTATGCATTGTGCTTGGAAAGTGAGAGATATCTGCCTTAAACATTCTCTGTCTCCATATCTAAAAACTTTGCATGAGATGTAATCCAACTTCCAATTGCATATTGCCCGCCAGGAGCCCACTGACCAACTGTGAGACTAGGGCTCCCACCAAAAAACCAGAAAAATTCCCCATCTCCTCCAGCAGGAATCACTTGGAACAGAAAACCATAATTTATTTTTTTAAATTTTTTAAGGACTTGAAACAAGCTGAACTTGTGCCTACACACTGCTGTTTCCTGCTACTCCAGCCCCAGGGAGCTGACACACCTCATGCTTCCTCCTCTAGGCACTCAGAGGAGCAAAAGGTTTTTATCAGGCAGCCCTCAGAGGAACCTTGGTAAGAAATAAACTCTCCTGAGCACATGAGGACTCCTCCAACTCACCCAAACTCCAAGGCACTAAATATAGGACAGACCATAGGCATTCATCCATGGTGAACACAGAAGAGATCCAGGATTCAGGCTGATATCCACTAAGAACCTCCCTACTCCATACCATACTACACAGAATAGATGCTCTCTAGGTGACATCCACCCAAAAAGTATTAAAAATCAAGCAGACTAACCTCATGCATTCCTCTGGAGGCTCCTGGCACAGTCTCTGGCAGATTGGTCAGGGGGAACAGCCAACACAGACCTTTAGCTGCTGCTTGAGCTCCATTTGATTGTCAGCAGTGGCAGCTGGGAGGGAATGCCCACCTGACTTGAGCATTCACTTAATTATTCTTTTCAAAGTGAGGAAGGACTGCTTCAGCTTTGCTTAACACCTCCTGAAGCCAGAGGGACATCACCTTCTCCAAGCTGCCTCTTTCTGCTGCTGCTTTTTCCTCCTCAGCCTTCATTATGTATCATGGAGGATATGGAGCTCCTCTAAAACACCCCTTAAAGCTCAGGTTCCTACCAGGAAAACCCCAGCAGACCCTCAACCCCTGTTTCCCATCCACTGCTGGAGTTTCCAGAAGTTCTGATGATGTGGGAGGTGCTGCAGTTTTAAACCACTGGACTTCTTTCTAGCAGTTCCCAAGGAATTTTCCCTCTCTTTCTAGGAGAAAAAATAGGACTTGGTGTTGCAGCCTACTCACAGTGTCCTCACCATTTTCCAAGGCTGCTTCAGGTATTTCTTTATTGATGTCTTTAAGACCCATTTTAAAGCTCATTTAGGTAAAATTTTTCCAACTACTCTCACCAAAAGTTTGCTCTGAAACATCTTGGATGTCATACTAAAAACAGTTCTAATCCTAAAAATATAATTTATATTAAAAAGAAATGTAAACCATACCTTGTATGACCTAAATATCTGCATCTAATCTACATCTACAAGCACAGAGGAAAGGTCTAAGAGCACCTCAGCCTTTCTGATCTCAGGTAAAAGGATTCTCCTAGGCATGGTTTTATTGCCCTTTTCCCTGTGAGTTTTTTTTTGGTGGGTGTTTGTTTTTTGTTTTTTTGTTTTGTCTCCATTGGACCTCACCTGGATTAAAAAAAATTTAAAAATTAACTCTCTTCATACAAAAAATAAATCAGTTTCACATTTTCCCATACTTTGTCAAAAAAGGACTTCTTCATGACAAGGCAAAGCTCTTGGGACCAAAGCCTGAGCTGAAGTCACCCCAGCTTTGGAGACAGGTGTGGCAGTCCTTTTTTCAAATCTGCAATAACAGCCTTTATCTGTATCACAATTAACACACTCTGTGTGCCAAACTGTAACGAACTCGCCTGTTCTCCCTGGGCCTGCTTGCAGTCTGAGGTGAGAACTAATGAATTGTCGGGGCCACAGGAGGAGGACAAGGACGGGGAAGGAATAAGAGTACAAATATCTGCGTGTAGAGGACAAAGCTCCTCGCAGTCTCCCAGGTTATGCAGCCACTTTGTAAGCATTTGGCAGCCAAGCCATCCCTTTCCTTGCAATCACTCTGTTTGCTTAGGAGCAAACCCAAATTTGGTTTGCACCGGAGTTTGTTTGAACACATCCCTTCGCTCCATTGTTGTGATTCGGGATTTTTTTTTTTTTCTTTTTTTCCCTTCTATGCATCTTCATCCTTCATGGTTGATTTGGGTTATGATGTAAACTAAGCGAACATGACACAGCTGCTCTCTCCAATAACTAAGGAGATGCCGGCTGCCACTCACCCCGGCACTTTGGTGCTTCACAGCAGGGCTGGTGGGCTGATGGGGGCCCTCTCCTTTGGCATCTGTCTGTGCCATCCTCGCGCCGTTTGCTGAGACAAAACCAGTGATGTTAGCAGCATATGGGCAGCCAGAACAGGGGTCGTTTCCCTTATTTGCCAACAAAGTAAAGGACAAGGCCCAGTGGAACGGGGATATACGGAGGAGAGCTGGCAGCATGGTGGCAGAAGAGGAGACCACAGGATTCCCAGGAGTCACCCCTGCCCATTTGTCCCTTTCCTGTGACATGTGGAGTCTCTGAGCTTTGCATGGGCTGCTTGATGCTAAGCTCTGCGACTCTTGATCATCTGAGCTGACTCTGCCAAACCAAACTCATCTGGCTGAGGTGGACACCCCACCTCAGATACAAAGCCTGACTCCAAACCTCACTGAAAGCTGAGAAAGATTTTGTTGACAATCAAATTCGTGTAACAGCTAACAGAAAATAAATCACTTCCATCTGCATGCTCTTGGACTAATAAAGGCTTGGTCTGAAACTGGAGGAGCCAAGAACCTGTCAGGGATCCAATCTAATTGTATATCTAACCTGATCAGAAGTAAGAATAATTGGAAACCTCTCAACTAGATTGTTCTTCTTAACTTACCGGGACAAGCCACACACCAACAGCTTGCACAATCTGACTTCTGCAAACAAAAGCAGTCTGGATAATTTTGGAGAAGACACTGAGCATTCAAACTTCCAGGTTAGCTGTCTCTGTTTGCTGCCAGGAAAAGAAAATTAGGCACTTTTTCCTTCAGAGTAGTACCTCTAGGCACAAGGTTACAGCACTGGGCATGTTTTAACATATAGGCTGTGCTGAAACAGGGAACTTGAGGAAGATGCTCAGCAAAGAAAAATAGCTCTGAATAGAATGATGTCTGCAGAAACCAGGGATGACAAATCTACTGCAATATGAAAACATATGTATATGGCATTGTGAATTTAAACGGTGCCCTGCATAGCAGATATAGCTCAGATATTTATTAAGATTCAGATTAATGAAAAATATCTCCCTTTTTGTTAGAAATTTTTGTCTGCAAAATTTAACTCACTTGTGTGTGCTCTCATAATATTAAAGTATTCTTCAAAATTGCTACCTCTTTTTCTACGTCTATAGCAATGCTTACCTAAGTCTCCATCCTCTTTCAAAGTATCACTTATAGTATCTGAGAACCTATATATTTTTATAAAACCCTTCATTTTGGGAGTTCACTATTTGCTCAAATTGTCTGGGAATTATAGGCTCAGAGGGTGTTATTTCTATCTGATAATTTTACAAATATCTTTACATTTAAAAAAATCTGTGGGTTTTTGTGTGATTATTATAAAAAAATGTTAAAAATTGAGAAAATGTGGTTTTATATCTTGCTCAAATTTAAATAAATATCAATCCTGAAAAAATAATATTATCAGGCTTTTTAGTGTTTTGTCAATTATATCAGGGATATACATTAAAATGCATGTTTCAATCCATGACCATGTGGCTCTACCTCTTGATTGAGTAAAATGTTTACCAAAAACCTTGAGTGTTTTAAAAAAATGAGCAGAGTTGTATCTATGTATGAAAAGTAAAAATGTTGTAAATAAGGGAGTTGGCTTTTTTTTTTCCTCTCACAGTTTCAAGCTCCACTTTCTAACTTAAATGCATAAAGATTTTTTTTTTTTTGTCAGCTTCAGTGCAGAGAAACATTAAAATTCATCTCACCCCAAACCTTTGTCGGGAAAAAAAGATGTTAAATATCAGCAAATGGATCTGATAAGCTGCAGACTATTTCTGCTGTCAGAGAATGACTGTAGGACAAAAACACATGTTCAGGATTTGACATCCCTTGGCATCTTGTAAATAGCCTGCATGAATCCACACCTAAAAACTGCCAACACAAGCAAAATTGTGCCCAAGTTTCTTGTAAGTTAAGCAAGCAAAGCAGAGACATGAAACGTGGTTGGATTGAATATAGAAACCTAAAGACCCCCAAAACTGACCTTGAGATCATTTTAGCGAAAGATCTTCTCTGCACTTTTGCAGCGCCAGCCTGATTTTCCCTGTATAAAGAGCTCTGTGTGTGTGTGGATGGGTGAATGTGCAGGACTGCGTGATAAACACGTTATTAGGGGAAAAAACCAACAACTTTCCATGGAAGAATGATAAGAAAAAAGAACTGCTGAGTAATACAAAATAGACCCTTCCTTTTTCTTTTTTTTTTCTTTTTTTTTTTTTTTTTTAAGGATTCATTCCTTAGAAGAAATGAGAAGTAATCCCTTGGCCTGGTTTTCTTCCACTTCAATTCCACCCCCTCACCAAAAGAAAAACTTTTTTCTGATTTGTGATTCAAAGGACATCTCTTCCCTGTCTGGATGGCAAATTGTTTTCTCCTTTTTCTGTACAAAACCAACAACAACAACAAAGAAAAGGTTAAAAAGTAGGAAAGGAGGGATATTTAGAAAGATGAGGAGGAAATCTGTTTCAAGAACCAATTTCTTCTGATACAACATCAATGTTTGTGCCACAGATGCAGGAAGAGATTACTTCCCTTCTTTTCCCTAGTCCCTTTATTTTTCAGTCTCTCAATTCTTTTCAGAGATGTTGGTCTTCCTTTCTTGGATTCAGGTTTGCCCACTGCCAGCAGGATATGTCAAAGCTTCTGGACTGAATGGAGAAATCTCTTCTTCCAGTAAACCTGGGGATTTTCTCAGCATTGGAGGGATGGATTATTCAGGAGACTATAGCATCATTAGTGGTTTCTGTTGGAAAGGAAATCCACACTGTGGTGGGAGATGCCACAGCCATGCTTATCCCAGTCACCTAAATGGGAGCACATTCCCAAATTTCCCTGGGTGAATACAATTTTTGGGTCTTCTCTGTACATAAAGATCAACACCTGTGTGGTCCATGATGGCTCTAATGCAGACTTCAGGGACAAAAAGGACCATGAGGATGGTTCTACCCTTGGTGTGGCTGGGACCATGGTGCAAACACTCATGGGCAGTTTGTCCAACCTCAGAAGTGAGAAGGGAAGTGGGATGGGGTCTGTGGAGCTGAAAAAGGTTATGGAGCAGTCAAGTGCTGTGTGCCAGGACACGGTTGGGCTGGGATCAGGAAAGTGATTCTCTCCAAAGGATGTGGAACAGCTGGCAGCATGCCTCCTCCCCTCCTCTTCCTCTGAAGCATCCCTGGAGTCAGGATGCTGGCCATAATGACTCAGTAGTCTGCTTGGCTGTGGCAGGTCTTGTATTTCTGGAGAGAATCAATATAAACACTTTCTTTCGTATTTCCCTATTTTTTTCCCCCTTACCCATTGTAGTGCCTCTTATTTCACTGTCTGCTGTCTGTCCCCAGCACCAAAGGAAGCTGTGATCCCTAATTCCCAGCCTTCTATAAAACTGCTCGGTGTGAAACGTAATATAAAAAAAAAAAAAAAGAAAAAAAATAGAAAAAAATATTCTTTTTTTTTTTTTTTTCCCCTCCTTTTTGGCAGGCTCTGGAAAAGGCCTGTTTCCTGGCAGGAGAAAAAGCCAGCCTTGGCTTCAAGCAGCCACTGACAATTCCCAGCATATGGTAAGAGAGGGAGCTTCCGCCTACCCCATCAGGTAAGTGCCATCTTCCTCACGGCAGCAATGATCGATGTCACGCCTGGAGAGCGCTGGCTGCTGGGAGAGGAGCCAAGCAGCCAACTGGCCACTACAAGGGAACAGGTCAGGCTGGACAAGGCCTCTGGGTGAGGAAAGCATGCTAGCATAAGCAGGCAACCAGGAAACGTGGTGTCTTAGTGCACCGTCATCTGCCTCGCGTTTTTGGCTCCGCGGCCGAGTTCGAAAGGCTTAATTTGCTTGTGCTCACACTTGGGTTTTAGTGCCTTCCAAAGGTGGATTGCAAATGCCTTTCAGCATCGTTTGTGTGCTATCCCTTCCCTTCCCTTCCCTTCCCTTCCCTTCCCTTCCCTTCCCTTCCCTTCCCTTCCCTTCCCTTCCCTTCCCTTCCCTTCCCTTCCCTTCCCTTCCCTTCCCTTCCCTTCCCTTCCCTTCCCTTCCCTTCCCTTCCCTTCCCTTCCCTTCCCTTCCCTTCCCTTCCCTTCCCTTCCCTTCCCTTCCCTTCCCTTCCCTTCCCTTCCCTTCCCTTCCCTTCCCTTCCCTTCCCTTCCCTTCCCTTCCCTTCCCTTCCCTTCCCTTCCCTTCCCTGTCAATTCTTGCTGTTCTCATGACGAGCTTTCCCTTGTTGCTTAGAAGAAGACCTGATCCCACATCCTTTCCAGCTCTGCTCATTGACTCCACGTTATTTTGGAGCAGTCTCCCAGAGTACAAAGCACCAAGGAAGTTTCCTTAGATTAGCCCAATTTTTGCCCTGTTTAGTCCTGGGCAATGATTCAGCCCCACTTTGGCCTCAGGATCTCCTTCTCCAACCCCATCTTGCACCGTGCTCTGCAGTATCACAGGAGGGTTTGGAACCTTCAGAGCTGCAGAGGGAGGACTGTGCATGGCTGCAGCATGCCTGGGAGGGGGACAAGGCCCTGTGTCATGATCCCACCCTCCCCACAGGGCCCATGGCTCAAAGGACACGGTGAAAAGTGGACTCCAAGCCCCCTTTTCCATGGTATTTCCATGGGATGGTCTCTGCAAGGCAGGTCTGCTCCCCAGGCTCCTGGTGCAGAGAAGCACCTTCAAAGGCCCACTGAGCCATTAAGACCAGTTCCTCAGCTGTAAATCAAAGCAGCTCCATAACACTTTTTTCCTCTCACCTGAGCCCTGACCTGGAGGGACCACATCTTGTGGAGAGAGGGTAATTCATTCTCCATGCTCACTCAATCCATAGACCCTCGGCCAAGGATGCTGATTATTGCTAACCAGGGTGCTGTTTTTTATCGTCCTGGCAGGGCTGAGAGAGCCCTAACTCATTTCACTTTGAGCTCTGAATAGCCACTGACTGGTAGGAAGTTTTGGTGAGGACCAAACTGAGCTGCTCTCCATTTATCCTATGGAAGACTGTGCACTTTGCAGCTCATTCTCCAACACAGAAATAAACTGTCAGTGGCTTCTCTTCTGGCACAGATTGATCTAATACAACTGCCTCAGCGCACACTGCTTGTGCAGACAGTTCCAGTGCACATTACTGTCATTTCTGATGCCCTAAAAGCTGCTGCCTTCTCCCTCCCATGCTCTTAAATGCCTTAAATGCTCTTAGAAAGTGTGGTGACACTTTTACGGGTGATGGGGCAAGGGTCACAAGCTGAAACTTTGCATGCCAAGAGATGCAAACAACAGATTCCCATCTCTAGGAGGGAAGCAGGATCTGATTTCCTTTGTCAGTAGTTTCATTCTTTGTGCCACATAATTATAGATAAACAAAAAGAAACGCACAACATGCCTTAAATTAAATTCAGAGTTCTCTGATTGCCACGTTAATGGGAGAAAGGTTATCCCAAGCAAGTGCATCTCTTACTGCTGTAGGAAATCAAGCTGCAATGGGAAGTGTAAAGCAGGGGTTACTTTCTAGAATCTATTGTAAATATCTGAGCTGAGCCATAGCTTTGCCAGTCAATGCCTGACTGCCATCAGTGACCAAAAGTGCTACAGGACAGTAAACAAGGAGTAGAGCCATGTCCATAAGTTTATTCACCTAAACTATCAGGGAGCAATGGGTGCTGATCAGCAAAACAACTAATGCAACTCATTTTCAGATGTCTGTGTTCATGGTGAACTGATTTTGTGCCCTTGCACTGGAAATATATGGGTGCTCATGCTGCAGAGGTATTATAAAATGTTGATCAAAAGCCAGAATACTAAAGTAAATGCTACAGGTAGACCACTGGTTCAATCTCAATATTCTGGTTAAAATGTCAGTTCTAGAAAGGCTACCATATAATATTACAGGGTTTTTTTTTTTCATATTTTTAAGTGGGTTTCAATTTTTAATTATAAGGTCTTTCCCTTTTATATAATTTGTTTTTTTCTGTGATACACAAATCAAAATGTTATATAGCATGGCAAGCAGCATATACTTTGATCCAGAAAAACAGAAAATCTGTTACAATTTTATGGTGTTATAATCATCCTTTTGGTTTTGAAGTAAACTAAATAAGATAAATATTTCCAGAATTACATTTTTAATGTACTGCTAATACTATTGGCACAACATGAAACATTTACCATTAAACTGAAAAATAAAAGGTCAGTATTTAAAACAAACAAATTCCATCCCATCATGTTTCTACACAAAATATCCACTTAGCCTAATTAACTACAGCCCCTGAGCATCAGTGAATGGATTTTCACATTTAACAAGTTCCATGGAGTTCAGCAAGAATGATTATTTCTTTTGAATAGTCATGCTTAAAGAATACTGCTGCCCATCATACGGGATTCATTACCGCTGGGTTTCAAGAGTCTGTCATCCACAGAGGGAGCAGGAATGATTCCATATGACTTAGGTGACAAATCATAAAACATAAAAAATGAATAGCTAACAGCTGTCTGGACTTTTCCTGCTGCAAACAGTTTCCTTCAAGTTGATATTTCCTCATGCTCCTAATTTTCCAAAGAAGACAATCCAGATGTTCCAGCTGCACAGTACAGGTATCTCCAATGCAGCCAGCATGTACAGAGAGATCACCAAAAGGCTTCTCTGCTTTTCTCTTCTTCCCCTTGTCTATTCTTTTCTTTCTTTTATTTTTCTTCCTCAGTTTTTTATTTCTCCTCAGCAAGAGTAAAACTTGAGCGTGGCCAGGTGTTTTCACTTCAGAGGCTCCAATGGCAACAACAACTCCAGTGCTTTGGAAGCTAACAAATTTGTTGTGTCACAATTGATAATCAACTCTAGTAAAAGAATGTCCAAATCAATTGAGCTTTAGCAAGGGCAAACTGACTGGACACAGCCAGACTCCCAGCAAAAGTAGGCCAAGCTTGATAAATTTGCCCTTATTATAGCTATTGATGTTTAAATTTCTTCAGGGATGTTGTTACATGGGTGCCTAGTGGTGACAGAGGTACGATGACCTCCTTCGATCCTTAATCTACACCTGTTAGTTGGCTCCCTAGTTGCTTGTGAGTATACTCAAGCTTAAAGGTTAACAAAAGAAAAACAGGCCAAGTTTACGCGACTGCAGCAACGGATCAATGCAGAGTAAATAACCTTCTCTGTCTTATTTCCCCAAGCATTATTGATCCGAGTTCTTTGTTCTTTGTCATGTTTCTGTCTTCTAATCCCGGGGGACGCTAAACGATCAGCTCATATTGGACATGTTAACTGGCACATTATGACAGCTACCATTTTGTCACTCAATGTGGTGCTATATATAAAGAACCCTTGGTTCAGGGGTTTCTGAGCTGCTCTCTCCCAAAACGAGCCTCCCATACCTGATTTTTACTTTTGGCTTCCTTTGTCTGCTCACCCCTGCCCCTTAGGTATTTTATCTAGAGGTCTGCCAGAGCACTAACATTTTTTTTTCTTTTATTATTATTATTAATTGCACTCCTAAAATTTCCCCATCCTTAAAGATGGACAATAACCCAACAGTTAAAAATAATAGACACTTTTGCAGCATTCAGTGCACGGCAGGAGTTTCAGGCAGCAGCAAGTGCTGGTATCAATTCTGACCTGTCGGGGCTTGTTGTTTTTTTATTTAGGAACAGGAGCCCTTTCCTTTCATTATCAAGGTTACATTTAAAGGATATTGTGCTTTCCTAAGTGTTCTCAATGGATTTCTATGGGATATTACAGATATCACTCTATCCACACTGAGCCCAGCCTCTGTCTTTCAGCCGAGTGGATGCTCCAAGTACCTTAACGGCTCTATAAACTTGCAGATTTGTGGTGGAAGTCTGTGTTCACTGGGAGACTATTGGATTTCTAACAAAATTAATTGGATTTCCTTCCTTCTGAATGCTCCCTCTACATGCCTATCTCTGAATAAAGACTTGCCAATACTAACTCCCAGAATTATACAGAAGAAAAAAAGGGGGAGAAAAAAGAAAAGACGTGAACTTGGAAGGCATGGCAACCTACTATTGCTTATTTAGCCTTCCTCACACTTTATCTAGGACACAGAAAAAGCCTATTCTAAAAGAAAAAGCTTTTCCCTTCTCTGCCAAAAAACTCCAAGCAAGGGATCCAATCACTGGAGGAAGTGTTGCGTGCCTTTCTGTCACGGCGAGGGAGAGTCCATTGGCTCAATAGTGTCATATGGATTTAGGACTCCAAAATTCATAAGGCATTTCTGGGTCTGTCTGGCACTTAATGGACAGCGTGATATAGATAGAGGGAGTAGGGCTACATTTTAAACCCAAAAAGAGAATTGATAGTCAGGAGGTAAATTCCTGCCGGCTTCCCCACGTATGGCATTTCACTGTATTAGCCATCACTAATCACCGTGCAAATATGCTCTGTCCAGTGGACAATAATAGCATTATGACTTTCCTGCCACACAATCTTATCTTTCTCTAAGTCACAGCTGAGTCAATCTGTGCTTTGAACAGGTATTTTTGCTAATGCAAAGGAATCCAGGGGAAAAAAAGCCGTTGTATATTTCAATTGAATTTCAAGTTCCTTCACGTCTCCATAGCTGATAATTAAACCAACTGACCTGCTTCTGCATCGAAGCCTGCAGGAAATTAAGCAGATAATACTCTTTAGGTAGATAGGCTTTGGGGGATAGTTTATTAGAAAAAAAAAAAAGAAGAGCCCTCAACCAAAAAAAATGACATTGGACTGTGAGTCTCGAAACAGCCTCATCACTTGGCTATGGGGCTCTCCCCCTTTTTTACACTGATAGCAGGGTTTGGAGAAATTTTAGTTGGAACTCTTGAAAGGAGGACCAAAAAAAGACATGTGAGGAATTTGTCCCTGCTAGGCTCAGTCATTCATACCTAAAAACCCATCTCAAATATTTAGTAGATTATTCCAATATTAATCTTTCACAGATGGCATATTCTTGTTTCTTTTTCTCTTTTATATTTTTTTTTCAACTCAAACCACTAAAATATGCTAAAGCCACAACTGGAACCTGGTTCACTGTCTATCTACAGAAACTTATTATTTGATTTGAAATGGTTTTGTTTTCTTTTGACATGCTGGAAATATATCCTTAAAAGACATTTTCATCTTCATAAAACATTTGTGTTTTTTGGACTTGCTGAAAAACTGAAAAATCCAGGGGTCAACCAGATTTAACAGTTAATTTATTCATTATTTGTCTTTCCAGCTGCAATTACTTTGGGGCAAACCCAACATATGCTAATGTTTTTATAGTATGCCTAAAATGTCATAATAAATTCATATTATTAATAAAACTGACATGTAAAAGTGTGAGATACCTTGTATGTGGGCAATATGTGTTATTCTAGTTGAATATTTTGCTCCGTATTTCCAATCAACATGAGGATTTTTTCAAATATGAGAAGATTTATGGCATTGTTGTCATTAAAGGGTTGGCCAGCTGCAGAAAGGACACATATACAGAGTCCATATATCCACCAGAAATTTAGCATTCACTAGAATAAAGAAATTCTTCTCCTAAGCAAGGTACATAAGTTTTTTCTTTTTCATAAAAGTAAATTGTTGCTGTCTTGTAGGTGTCAAACAGTATCTCTGTTTTGCATTCCTATAATATGCTTTAAAGGGTTTGAATTTTTCTATTTATTATGTAGCAAGTTCACCTCTACTGCTCAGTAGGATGTTCTGCAAACTGATCTCAGTGTTAGGGTGACATCACTATGTTAAAAATAAGCCATGGTGGCATATCTGTGATAAAAAATAATATTATTATTCAAATAAAATTATATATCAAATGTGCAAAGCTTCCAGTGTGTTTGAAGTGTGTATTTAAAGGAGACAGCCCAAGCTCTCTTGTTGTGAGAGAAAAGTTATATTTTACTATAATATTTTTATGTGGCTATGAAATGTGATGAAAAAAAACCTTTCTTAAATGATGTCTTTTTTATGTATTAATTTGGCTTTTTCAGCTGTCAGCAATTGAATCCCCTTAGATATGGAAGGAGTTCAGCTTTCCTGATCTTAAATTCAGTCTCCTTTGAGAGGAAAAATGCAGGTGAGGGACCATCCCAATATTCAGGATTTCAGGTCTTCTGCCCCTTTGGGTGCCAGATCCACTCCTGGATGTGGGAGCAGACTCTGAGGAGCAGACTAAGACTGGCTTTTATAAAGATGTTCAGGGGGAGCTTTTGTTTTGATTTCTTGTGTTGTTCTCTCAGTCTGGCCTTTGCCCCTGCAAAGTGCACTCTTATCCTCCAAACAGGGAGCAGCAGCCAATTCTGCATTTTCATACAATTTGTGCTTTGACAGGGCAGCAGTCATATTCTCAGAAATCATCAGGGAATAGGAGTGAGCAGCCTGCATTCTCTCCTCCAAGGGGCCAAGTCACACAAACTGTGAGAATTCTCACAAAGCTGGTTAGCAGATTGAGGTTAAGTGCTCAACTGATTAAAATCTGGTGGGGAGGGGGGAAACAGCTACGTTGGTTCCTAAATCATACGAGAAGGTTCAGGGTGTTGTGTTTGGGTATTTTTTTTAATTTCTTGACAGCAGCTGAGAGGATTCTTGGTTTCCTTCAGAGTGTGGTTTCCTTCAGGAAGCGCTGAGGAGTTGAGCTGACCTTGCAAAGGTTGATTTCAGTGTTTTCCCCAGGCGAGTGGGTCATTGGGTAAAGGACTAGAGAGACAGATGTGTCAGAAGCTCTTAAACTTGTCAGAAAAGATACTTTGCTTCTTCCTGTAGGAGGCAACTCTGTTCATTATTGTATAAGGTACTTCTGATTTTCCTTATGGAATAATGAGACTCTGTCACAGCCCTCAGCTGGGGTAAACTGATGTTAATTCCATCAAATTTCATATGCTAAAGCTGACTTGCTCTAGCTGGGAAACTGGTCCAGGGTCAGAGGTCTGTATACTAAAAAAAAATATTTTGTTCTGAAGTGTATATGCACGTGTAGGCTCATGTACAGCTTGGCTGATTTGAGATCTTGGAGAATTTTTAACATTATTAGTAATATTCCTCTTTTCCCCTCTTTTCAAAAAGGACATTTCCATAAATAAAGCTTTTAGACTGTTCAGCAGATTTACCTCCTGCCCTCTCAGGCACACCCTAACCTCTTCTAATAATACAAATGTTATCTTAGTCTAAAAAGTTATTTTTGTCCTTGATGTGCATTTTGTACTCCTGTCAAGGGCCAGAAAAGAAAGAAATCAGGGGCAGTGTGAGGAAGGGTCAAACTGAGCATGAAAAGATTCCTCTGCCTTCATGTAATGTACAAATCAGGATTGTTAGAGCAAACAGCCACCAACGAGCCACATTATTCATAACACTTCACAGTTTTCTCATGGAAGCCGACAAATGTGCATTGCCTGAACATATTTTGTTAATTCGTTGGGTTTTTTGCTATGAATACAGCTGAATAATTTCAGAGCATTTTCCTGACAGTAATGAGTGGTGCTTTGTACCTTCCCTGGGATGCACATTGCTACTGTTTTGCTCATTTTATGGATGGGAAATCTGAGGCATACAAAAGAACAGGTCAAGTGCAGGATTATGGAATTAAAAGGAACCTTGACAATTTTTAATTACCACCTAATATTCTATAAAATCTCTAAAATACCTAATTATTCTGGGTTCTCAGTTATTGGAAGCTAATATTTTAGAGAAGAGTTAATACATATAATTAAAAGATGGCTAAGTATTTATTGAAAGCCTGATATTTTGGGGAAGAATTATTAGATTTGACTAAAACATGGCAAAGTATTTTTGTATTGCTTAATGAATCTTTAGATGCTAGAAACCTTTGGACCATTTGTTTGATCTTCATATTTAAACATGATTTTAACAGTAACAGTTCACCCATGGCACTAAGAGACATCAGTTGCAGAAAAACACACTAATACGGACCAGAGCTGAATTAAACTGTGTTGATGGAGATAACCAGTTGCATATGTTTTTAGTTAGCAGGAGCCAAATCAGATAACCACCATGCAGAAACACTGGGCCTGATGGACATTTTTTAAAATATTTTTTCTGAGAAAAGACTGGATTGCAGCCTGAATCCCGGTTACTACGTTCGTCCGTTTGTACTCGGCAATCAGGAAAATGAAATTCTGGATAAAGTGAAAAGATGACTGGAGAGGAAGGAAGAGCAAAGTATGTGAAGGGCAAAGACATAAACATTGGTGCTGTTCTCTTCATGTTACTAGACAAGGACCTTCTATTGATTTCTCCGGGCATGCTTGCACTTCCTTCCTTCAGTGACTAATGATACGCCCTTTGGGTTATGATGACACTGCATTTCATAGGCCTGCAGGTCGAATTCCTGATGTATTCTCTGCCTGGCTCTTACTTTAAGTCATTGTCCTGCTCCAGGCCAGGCTCTTCTTAAACGTGAGGCAAATAAGAAAGGGAGATAATTTACGTCGTGCGTCGCAGGTTGGAGAATAAACTCAACCCTTCAAGTAGGTTCAAACATAGCTGGACATTGTCTGAAGCCTCATTTCCAGTCCGTGGCATAGCATCGAGTCTGGTGTCTTTAATGTTTTTCTCACAACAGTTTCCAGAACTCTGTTTCCTTCTGCAGGAGCCCCAAAGTGCATATGTGTTAGGCACACATTTCCTCGCCCACCTCTGCGTTGGAACACAGATTTGTTTTAACTTTGATTAACAATCCTCCACAGAAATTTAAAGAAAGAAGTGACTGATTCTTCTCTCACTTTCAGTAAATTAGGAATAATTCCCCTCTCCCTCCCACCCCTAGGCCATGGAGTTAACATAAATAATGTGAAACTGGTGAAGGTGACAGAAGAGTTAGGCTAAAAATGAAGAAACCTACTGCCTTCAACACTGAGAATATGGGGCGCAAATTATATCTCGGCCTATTTAATTGCCAGGCAAAATGTGGGACAAGAACTCTTGGGGGCTCCCAGTCACCAGCAATATGAAGGATTTGATATAAGTAGCCCGTAATAGCTGCTCTGGACAACCTTCTTCTCATGTTTAAGAAGCAAAAACAGCAGGAGGTTTTCAGAAGCGTGAAGAAGTAAGCATCTGACGTTCACTTACTTTTAACAAAAGTTTGTCCTATGGCAACCCTGAGTGCCTTTGAACATATCAACCTATATTCCACCAGCAAACCAGCTTTTGTGCAATGAAATACCCAAGCTCCCCCAGTAACCAACTGCAAGACCAATAACCACCAATGAGACTCAAATTAATGGCATGTAACCTTGAAATAACTGATTTAACATAAAGGTTGGTTTGGGTTTTTTTCCCACAATACTCAACACTGTTTCTACTGCTTGGAAAAATACTTTTGTGAAGCCAGAGATCCCATCATTTAATGTGCAAAATTTAGGTTGTCAATCAGGATGCCTAAATAGCTCATGTTTGTAACAAAATGTAGCTATCAGGCTTTTTCTTGAGTGTTTCATGATATAAATGGGAATTACTGATCCAGAGATTGAGTTTACAGCTCTGATCTGAAATTTCCAGTCTCTCAAGAGAATACTCTGACTTGAGAAAAAACTTAGAGGGCATAAAAATACATTCCTAATAGTCTAAAAAAACCAATGATATTGAGAAGCCTCCAGACTTTTTTTCCACAATTTCCTATTCCTATAGAATACTTGGTACAGAGAACAGTTTAAATAAATGCAGACACACTGTCCCTGTCTTGCCTTCATTTGTTGCTAAATTCTCCAGAGAGGAGAGAACTATTTCTCAGATGAAGTCTGGGGAACTGCCTTTGGTTCAACATTTCCTTCTTGAGCTGCACAGTATTTATGTGCTCTTCTGCCAGGTGTTGATAGGAGAGGTTGATCCTTAGGGCTTTATTATGTTTAATCATTGCTCTGGTCACTGCTTAGGGTGGTTCATGTTCCTTCTCCTTTTCCCCATCTGCCCAAACTCATCAGCCAGGGGAGCATGGGGTAAAAAAGGCTGCAGACCATGAACTGCGGTTCCATTGCTCACCTTGGCAGTGTGATGACATCTGGGCATCACAAATTTTGGCCACAGGGCAAATAGACCAACAAAGATGGGGATGGAAAGGGAACAGGGGAACTTTCCAAACATTCCTGTGGCTGCTGATTGGGGAGGATGATAGAAACTGGGAAAGCAGAACAATGTCAAATTCCAGTATATTCTTTGAAATCTAATGAAGACATGGGGTCAAGCTTAGGCAGGAATCACACCCACAACTTGAAATCCCCTCACAATTACCTGCCACAGGCCAGTGAAATGAAGACACACAAATCTGAAGGCAATTTCTTACTCTGTTGTTCCTGGAGCTGTTTTTCCTGTTTCATTCCTCTTCCTTTTGCTGCCACCATTAGGAGGTGCTGGCTGGATGCTTTCAGAGTTGTGTTCCAGTGCAGAAACACATTGCACCAGCTGATAGAGAAATACATTCACATACAGGGAATTCCTGAGCTGACTGCTAGTTATAGAAATATTATTCAAGAGCCAAAATTATGTGATCCTTCTTGGAACAAAAAGACCATGAAAATCAGCAAGAATTTTCCTCCATTGAGGATCTGGAAATCTATGCCATCTCTTAATATCCAACAGACTTCTCGAGTTTCTAGTGTGATTTTTTTTAAGTGAAACATATGATAGAAATGGAAAGCTTAATCAAGTTTCCTGAGCTTACTAATTACTCATTCTTTGGGTTTATTTTCTTCCATACTTTGCCTGACAATTGAACGTGGCAGAGACGTAAATCTGAGAGGTTTGTTTTGCTTTCAACTAGCTCTTAAAACACCTTTTCTATATACACCCAGAGATTAAAATAAGAAAGAAAGGATGTCAGCTGTATGATAACAATGAGGAATGGCTGGACAGAGGATTGGACTCCTTAAAATGAGTATGTTTACCATCCCACGATTGATGAATTACCAGGGATTTTAATTGTAAAGCTCTGGCTGCTATTGCCATATTTCACAGACTAGGATCAGCAGCTATTTCATCTACCTGTAATTTTATTTCTTTACCAAGTGCCTGATCATGAGAAACAATAACTGTCAGCAGTGTAAATTCCCACAGGACTTTGAAGATTTACTCTGACTAACTACAGATCCATCCAATATCTCTCAAGATCAGTCTCTACCTGTCCCAGACTGAGATGTAATGTGGCTGTAGACTGTAACTGTTTACAGAAGTGGGAGCCTTCAATAGGTCAGTGTATGAAATCATTCCTATTCCTCCACAGTAGTTTGTAAAGTTTCCAAAGAGCTTTTCAGGCTTTCTGGATGAAAACCACTATATAAATGCAAGATGCCATTATTATTTATTGTTTCAGTTTGACAGAAAGATGGAGGGTTTCATTTTGACTTTATATTTCCATTTCGCCTTTGTTTCATAACTTTCTGACATGCAGAATTTTCCTTTGAAGTCCTTGCAAGCCTCACAACCTCCTTGTTAAGGCAGAGAGGTTGGGAATGCTGCAGCCACAAATAAGAATTAAATTAGAGCAATTTGTAATTATTTTTTATGTTCTTATGACATATTAGAGATCATACTAAAGACCTCAGTTTTCAGTGTCCGGTATCAGAGACTAGCTGGCTCAGGATTTTCCAAAAATGAGCAAAAAATTCACTTGTGGTCAGGTCTGAAAGGCCCATACAAGAAGGGATTTTTTTTTAACAGCCTTACATTGCTACTAACCTTGGTCCTTAGAAATAACATCTTATATTGCTGTGAAAAATAGTTTCTTTGCTTGTCTTTAATAGCAGTTAATTTTCTTTTTACAGTTGTATAGAGGGTAAATGATGGGAAATACAAATAGTAGGAATTACCTGCTGTTAATGGGAATACCACAGAATTTAGCCACAGTTTGCATGTATCTGAAAAGTGAGAAATCCACCTCATTTTTGTCCCTCACACAAATGGTTTTTTTTTTCTGTAATTCATACCCTTGTATTTTGTGGTGAGAAACCTTATTATATAATTATGATGTGAATATTGTTTTTTCTTAAATGTTTAATGTCATAAAGTCCTAATTAGGTAAATGTTATTTGCTTCTACCTTGAGCAATCCACAGCCTTGCTGACCACAGGAAAAAGCTGCTGTTCAGTATGGCTATTCTGCTTGAGCCAGCTGGAGCCTCAATCCAGTGTCATTTTCAAGAACCTTTAGAACAGTGGATGAGAGACTCAGCTCTCATCCCATTACCAGCTTTATTTAATCTAAAATGCCTCTGAGAGAGAGAGAGACTCCCTTATCTCTGAGTTGTGCAAACACGCCGCTGCACACTGATACAAGATCTGTTGTGAACCGCGCCGGAGAGTTGGTGGTGAGTGGAATCCTAAGTATGTGAACCCAGCAGGTGAAACAGGGCTGAGGGGAAGGGCCGAGGTCTGTGGCTGTGTCCCAGGTCCTGGAGGTGTTTCTGCAGCGCCCAGAAACGAGAGGAGCAGGGATGCAGTTTGATGGATACCATCATTGTGTTACTGACACTAATATCTTTAGCACAGCACAAAAAGAAATTAAAGGAGGCGTGTGCTGTCTAACATATTATGGTGCTCTGTAATCCCCCGAATGCTGAAATACTCATGTAGACATTTTTTGGTGTTGTTGTTTTAGTCATAATTGCTCCAGTGTCAAATGAGATTGTAATGAGAAGTGGAGCTGTTACAGAAAGTTCACTGTTCTGGAACTTCTGTGAGATGGTGTCAAATAACAACTTTTTTTCCCCATGTTTTTCCCACTTTTGCAGCTGCCTCTTCATTCCCTGGTTTGGAGGCTGACTCAGAAAATAAGACATTAAGCTTTAAAGCTAGCTGAAAAATAAAGGGTGGAGATGTGAAAAATGTCAGGGACTTGGCATTCTCCTTTTCATTAGCTTTCAAACTTTTACAACACTCCTTAATAGTCTTGTTTAATACTGGTTGTTCCAGCCACTTTTAGAAGATTTTTTGGATATCATGAGGCCTAGATATGCAAACAAGAAGCCTGATGACTTGAGGCACAGACCAACCAAAAATTAATTCCAGATGTTCCGTATGCATCTGATAAGGCAGAAGCTGGTGTTTCATTAGAGTTTTTTGTAACAATCACGCACAACATATAGGTTGAGTAACTTGCAGACTGAACTTGTATGAACAAAATTGCTGGGATAAGAATATTTTGGACCCATTTTTCATCATATTTGTGTGCCAGTGTTTGCAGTGTGTGATTAATGTGGACTGTGGGGCCCCATTCCCTTCAAAACCATGCTGAGATGGTTTCAGCTGATGACCATTGATAGTTATTATTTTATTTTTGAATCTTCACTCATCCTTGCAGATCCAAAGAGGAGTAATTTCAGCTCACAGGAGTTAACTAGTACTGCCTGTCTTCTAGATCTACTCTATGATCTGCAAAGAACATTTAATGTTAGAATTGGCCTTTTCTGCTACTGACTTATATTTTTTGCTTGACTTCACCCTGAGCAGAACAGGAGCTCCTGAGTTCTTGCACAGAGCAATAAAAAGTCTAACTCTTGCTCACTTTTAAATACTTAAATGAAACACCTGAGTTTGGAGACCTGGCTGTAGGACAGAGGGACAGTGCCAGGGAGAAAACCATCTCTAAAGATCATTGTGGGAATTTAATTTAATATCTGGATGTGTTGTTCTTTCTCTGTCAGCCCAGAGGACCCAGGGCTAGCAGATTCCCATCCACTTCAGCCCACTGCCTCAGGTTACATTAAATGAATCCAGACCTCAGATGAGCTGTCTCAAGAAGAGGGAAAAAAAAAAAAAAAAAGAATCAAAATCAAATCCATACACTAATATATCAGCAAAGAAATAAAGGGAGAAAAAAGGGAGAAAAGTACCTGTAGGATGAGAAGTGCGGCTCACTGAGTGTTTCCATCCTCCAACTGCTCCCTCTGCTGCCTGCAAGGCAGTGAGAGGGCAGCCAGGAGGAGACGTGGGCTCCGTGTGGCTGCCCAGGTGGGCTCTGCATCCTTCTTCCTCTCCCTGCTCCCAGCATTAGAGATTCCGACAGCTCCTAGATAAAGTTAAAGACTCATGTAGTGATCTCCACACTAATTGGACTGTAATGTATAGCCTCGGTCAAGCAAATCTCTCCCAGCTCTCCACAGACGGCAATCAAGCCATTTACAGAAGATGCATCGGCTGCTGGGACCCTGGAGTAACCTTAAACTGCACTGGCCTTTTAGCAGAAAACACAATTAATTTTGATACTGAAGGGCAATTAGGACTGGGGTTAAAATAAAAAATCTTCTGAACAGAGAATGTCAAAGAGTGGGAAGGAAACTCTTTCCCTGCACGCAGTGTGTTGAAGGTCTGTGAGCACAGCAACTGTCAGCTCACAGTAATTCAGGTCACTTTAGAAACCCCCTGTTTCCATAGAAGAAATGTAAATTCAGATTAATAAGCACCATGCTCAGACCCCACTAAGACTGATTGCCACTTTTTTTCAGTCTTTGCTGCCAGAGTGAGCACAGCTTCTTCTCGCTCTTGCTGGGGAAACCTGCTTTACATCCCAGAATTTAGCGAAATGACCAAATGCATTTATTTTGTACTGTTTCATTTCCAAAGGGAAATGCTCTCCCAGCTGACTCTCTGCAAATCTCGACTCAGAGCAAATCATGTCAGCAAATCTGTAAACTTCTTTTTAGAAGCACAGAAGGTGATTACAGTAATACATACCTACATGTACCAACATACCCTGGCATATGTGAAGGCAGCCAGAATTTTGGCGTCACCTGTGCAAAAGGCTAAATTCCATGTGACTCTCCATAACTTTACTGTGAAGATAGTGAGGCCCTAGCACAGTTTTCCCAGACGGTTGTGATGCCCCAACCCAGTGTTCAAGGTCAGGTTTGATGGAGCATTGAGCAACCTGGTCTAGTGGAAGGTGTCCCTGCCCACGGCAGGGGGTTGGAACTAAATGATCCTTCAGGCCCTTTCCAACCCAAACCATTCTATGAATCCTTTATATGAACTCAATAAAATGCATCAGATTTCTTGGTTGTGGATTTTCTTCATTTTTTTCCTCCCCAGGTTGATCGGCTGAGCACTCAGCTGAAGTCCTTGAGTGTCACTGGCGCAACTCAAGGACCAGAAAAGCCATTCAAGCACAGAGAGGAAGACAATGTTCAGTGTGCAAATTTTAATTCTGCCTCTTTTAAAGGACAAGGGGCAAAAGATGAGTACTCAGAAATCATATGTGAAATCTTAATCTAGCAACATCTAATGGGCAAATGGAATATCTCCATGTATGCCCACACAGAGTGTCTGAAAGTAGGTGGAGGAGGATTCTTCATACAATAACAAAAAATGAAGATGCTATTTCCCTAGATGCTATCAAAACCACTGATTTTTCTTTGTAGTTGCAGGTTTTCTTTTCCAGTTACAGAGCCCTCCATTCTGCAGTGAGCTGATTTCACATCTGAGACTCGCTCAGCCATCCCAGAAGTTTGAACGAGGGAAACCGCAAACTGATGTTAGATTTACACAGTGGGTAGGTTTTGTTTCATTTAAAAACAGCATCCTGGGGGAATCTCTCAGTGGCCAAAATGGCACGAGAAGCACTAGCAGTGAGTAGAGCAATAGAGCTCACAGGGTTAAATCTTTTTTTTTCAGGGATTGATTCAGTCTCTTTTTGGTCAACCAGTTTAAGTTCCAGGACCCCCTTCCCATGAGCTGCAAGGAAGGGTGAGGAGCCCAGAGTAAACTCATTTGGGCCTTTTAAGTACAACATGATTCATATTTTGTGCAGCCTCTGTCATGGGTTGTGCACAGCCCGCTGCCAGAACCCCTGTAACCCTCAATCTTGTGCCAAAGGGAGGAGGTGGACAGGATAACTGAATAGCTCTTCTTCATTTGGAGTTTCTCTGGTTATGGGGTAGGTCACCTTGTCCAGTGAGAGAGGGAGAGCATTTAAATCTTCAGTCCAAACTCAAGCTTCGGTGTAAGCAAGTTTCACAGGAGCTGGGCTTAACATTTCTTCTCTTGTTGTTTTGAAGTTTCTTGAGGTGTTCTTCATGAGGGTGAGGCAAGAGCTCCAAGGGTAACAAAAATAACAATTATCCACCGTATTCCTTCCACTGACATGAAAGTAAAAATTGTGACCAAGTGCCTTGCATGAGGGACAGGTTTAGTGTCTTAAAATATATGACTGTGTGTTGTGACAGACTTAAGAAGGGTTCCCAAGTCCACATAGATGAGGGGTAGGAGGGCAGAGCATATCCCATCCACTCCTGCAGAGACTGATCTGCATCAAATCATTCCATCAAACTGCTTGATTGCTGTTCAGTTCCAGTTGAAGTGAACACTGATAACTGGAAAGGATAAGAAACATGAGGTTTAATTTATTACTTTTATTATTGTTTTCCTGGGTATATTATAATTTCATTTTCTAAAATTCTGTGCAATTTCTAAACGTGGAATCACAAATGTTAGTCTGGTTGAAAGGGAAAACAAACTTCTACATTTGAAAACAGCTAGCATCAAGTCTTACAAAGGTATTAACAAATTCTGATGACATGAATGCCCTTGCATTTTTATACCGTGAAGAACGTGAGCATCTGAAGTATTATTTAAATGTTGTGGGGTTTTTTTTTGTTTTCCTGTTTGTTTTCACAATCCTTCCCATCGTGATCCCTAGCTGTTCTAATTGCTAGTACAGGCATCATCATGTAGTTACATGCCAAAATTGACCAAAAAATTTTGCAAAACATTCCTGGATTTTTGAAGTTTAAACTGAATCAATATAGCTTGAAAACAATTTTTTAAAAATTTATACATTGGCATTTTTCACACACACAAAAAAACCACCATGCATTTTTTCACTGCAAAAATTCAGTTGTGATTTTTGCACTAATTTCATTAATAAACAATACATCTATCATGATTTTTATCCAAAGAAGGGAAATCACCTAAAAACTCTATTTAATTAACCTTTACAGCCCCCTTGTGAGCTTGGCATTATTATCTCCATTTCACAAATGGGCACATTGAAACACAATGAGCTTAAGTGAGTTCCTTACAAGCAAAACTACATAGCAGGTCAATGGCAGAGCTTGGAATAGATCCCAAATCTCTTGGGCCCCAGTCCCGTGTTTTAAGTGCTACAAACCTGGCTTTCTTAAAATGGGTGGTGTTTGAGATCATTATTTTTTGTCTTGTTGAGCACAAGGTGCTCACATCTGGGATAAAACTCTGGAAAGCACCTAAGAAATGCCGTGCAGTTTGAGCATCTAAAAGAGCGTCTAAGAAAGAGAAACAGGCTCTTTCATTTTGTTTAAGGGCTGTACACAAATGTCTCTGGTGGAAAATAAGGAGTCTTTAAGAATGATGTGTGACTTCTAGTGATGGAGCCTGGGTTAGCAAGGGTATTTATTTTTCCCTTCATTAAGAAACAACTTATCATTCCAGTAAAGGAGCTGTTAATGAGTTTGTTCACACTCGCTGAGAAATGACTGCAGGATACTCCTCAGAGAACTTACTCTGAATGCATACATAAACCAGCCAGAGCTCTAGGTACAACCAGCAACCTGCGGAGGGAGAGGAAGTGCTTTTGGATTTCTGCCTTTCCGTCTGTTTGCTTCTTTGTTTGTTTTTCCTCCCCCTCCAGTGCTGTTTCACAGATCCGTGAGGAAACCGGCAGATTTGGAGCAGGCAGGTTGGGGTCTGCGTTCCTGGACTGCCACCACATCTGTGCAAGGGGCACGGTGACAGCGTGACACTGCCAGTCAGTGGCATGGGGAGGAAGGTAGGAGGATGTGCTCAGTGTGGAGCTCACCCAGGAAACCAAGATCTGCTTCCCAAATCATCAGGAGAGGGAGATGCACATTGGTCTCGTTGCACTGCGGCTCTTCCTCCATGGCATGGGCTGGCTGCCCTCAGCAGCTCTGAGCATCCTCCAGCTCACCCTGTATCATGGGCTGGCTGTCCTCAAGCAGCTCTGAGCATCCTCCAGCTCACCCTGTATCATGGGCTGGCTGTCCTCAGCAGCTCTGAGCATCCTCCAGCTCACCCTGAGGCATGGGCTGGCTGTCCTCAGTAGCTCTGAGCATCACCCAGCTCACCCTGAGGCATGGGCTGGCTGTCCTCAGTAGCTCTGAGCATCACCCTGCTCACCCTGTATCATGGGCTGGCTGTTCTCAAGCAGCTCTGAGCATCACCCAGCTCACCCTGAGGCATGGGCTGGCTGTCCTCAAGCAGCTCTGAGCATCACCCTGCTCACCCTGAGGCATGGGCTGGCTGTCCTCAGTAGCTCTGAGCATCACCCTGCTCACCCTGTATCATGGGCTGGCTGTCCTCAGTAGCTCTGAGCATCCTCCAGCTCACCCTGAGGCATGGGCTGGCTGCCCTCAGCAGCTCTGAGCATCACCCAGCTCACCCTGAGGCATGGGCTGGCTGTCCTCAGTAGCTCTGAGCATCCTCCAGCTCACCCTGAGGCATGGGCTGGCTGTCCTCAGCAGCTCTGAGCATCCTCCAGCTCACCCTGAGGCATGGGCTGGCTGTCCTAAGCAGCTCTGAGCAGCACCAGCTCACCCTGAGGAGGCCACTCAGGTCCTGTCCCAGCAGCACAGGTGAGGGTGCATCCTCTCCCCAGCAGAGGAGGACAAGGCTGGCACTGATGTTTTCTCCTGCCTCTGCTTTCAGCATGGCCTCAGGCTGCTGGCTTGGAGTCTGTACACTCCTCTACGTGGCAAATTTTGGGATTCCCCAGTACTGGGAAACATTCTCCTGGCAGGGTTTCAGACAGCCTTTTGATGTTACAGGTTTCCAGTGTGGGTTAATCAGACTGCACAATTCTATCAGAGAGTTACTGAGCAGACAAGGCAGCTTGCCCACTTGAGCAGTCCAGAGATGATTGTCAGACTACTCCTCGTGTCTTCAGACTGTTTCCAACAACCTGGATGTCTGTGTCTGGGCTATATATATAAAGTGCATATATATAATCTCACCATCCACCTATTGTCCTCCTGTTCTCTTTTGTCAGCTGTTTTGAGAAGTATTTCCGACTCGGCATGAATAATTGTTGGGGTTTCTTGTTTGTTTGACAAAATATGGATAACAAATGGCAGCATTTGCTCTTCGGACTCCAGTTCTACCCCGAGAAGACCCACCCTGACCTCCAAAACAAAATCAGTAACTTCACTCTTCTTCATTTCCTCATCCTGTGTCTAAACCCAGGGGAAGTGGGTTGAGACCTTTTGCACATAATCTGACACACGGCACGCAGGGCCGGAAGGCAGAAAATCATTTCAACAAAAGGCCAGAGCTCTGGGTTAGGTAAATTCAGGAAGGGGAGAGATAGGAAATGGCAGTAATGTCGCCAGAAGACCAAGAGGATCCTGGCACCAGCTGGGGTGTGAAATATGAGGTTGTGTCTAACAAGGACTGAATAAAAAAAGTTCAGCTCACTTTGAAACATATGACACCGAAGACATTTACAAAAACAGCTTTGGAGAGGAGGTGGGAAGACATTTATTTTCTTCAGGGAAACTGCCCTCAAAGAAAAGAATCGTGATTGATATCCAAGGCTAGGACAGCAGGGGACTCACCCAGCCACGTGGCACAATCCCAGGATGATTTTCCTACTTGAATCTCAGCCTTTCAGCCAGTCAAAGGCCCTACACAAGTCACCCTGTATGGTAAATGTGTGTATATTTGTGCAAATTCTTGGCTCACAGCCCTACGTACACACAGTGAGGTTTCACTCATGCTGCCCTTATGGAGATCCCTGTTACCTGTTACTGGAAGAACTCAGCTCTACACAGTTTTTGAGTACTTCCAGGAATGGTGAGCCCACCACTTCCCTGGACAGCCTGTTCCAATGCTTGGCTGCCCTTTCAGTGAAGAAAGTTTTCCTAATATCCAATCTAAACCTCCCCCAATGCACTTTGAGGCTGTTTCCTTTTGTCCTGTCACTTTTTACCTGGGAAAAAAAGACTGACCCCCACCTGTCTACAACTTCCTGAGCTGGAAATAGCACAACAATATCCTTTACTAACTACTTTGGCAGCTCCTTGACTGAATCAGGAAGTTCAGAGGTAGACTGAAAGGAAGGGGAAAAAAAATGCAAAAAAAAAAAAGCAGAAAAAAACCCCAACACACACATAGCAAAAAAACTTGGACCCAGATAACTTGATGTTTTTTCCTGAAACTTTAAAACTTGCTTGATATGAGCTTGATTTGTTTTGTCAGTAAAGGGTTAAAGTTCTCACTTGCAAACAAGTAGGTGGATGTTCTATTACAGGCAATGACAGTTTTGTTATTAACACCAATGAAAACAGGATCCAGCTCTTCATCACCCATCTACCTCCCAGTAAACCCACATATCCTGAGAGAATAGAAGTTCCTTTTGACTGTTACATGTTTTGCTACACTGTCCTTGGACCCCATCTGTGTCCTCTACCTGAATTAAAATCAACCCTCCTTTCTTTATCCTCCCCCTGACTTCATTCTCACTGACCCTCTATTCAGCTGATCTCATTTAAGACCGAGTATATTTTATTTCTTTTACGACTTTGTCTTCTGCAAGAAACTCCCAGTCCTTCCAACCTCATGCCACGTGTGACATTCTGTCCCCATCAAAAATCAGATCATTCCTTCAAAATAAGAACTGGCACCAGGTCAAAGTCCTGAAGATGAAAGGAAGGGTTAAGTTTACTTTCAATATTGGAGGAGGGTTCGGAAATAAATGTTGAGGTTAAAAAGTCCAGATGGTAATTCAACTGTATCCCTGCTATAAACATGATTTGATTTATGGGAACCACTAATGGTATCTCAGTTTAGATCTGGATGGCTTTGCTTTCTCTCATCTGTAGCTTGAAATTCATCAGATTTTTTTTCACTCCCACCATGAATCTTTCACTACAAAGAGTTACTCCTATCAAGAATTTGGGAGTTCTTTAAAACCCAGCAATTGATAAACGTTAACAATCCTAATCCATGCAAATTGCCGTCTGAAACCTTTATTTATAACACCAAGCGGATGTGCTTATTCAAAGCAGTCTAAAAGAGCTTTGACAAGTTCAGTCCTACAGAACTGTATCTCCTATTGCTGTTTTCTCTCTCCTGTCCTTCGGGGATCAAACTGAATCAGTTTTCACTTTTTTTCTGACGTTGCGATTATTAGGTTTCTCAGTTTTGTCAGAAAAATCCATCAGAAATGTTTATCTCATGGGGCAAATAGCAATGGAACAGCATGTTTATCACTTCGAGGGCCATAATCTACAGGCAGCAATGGCCCCAATCTGGTTTGTTTTAAAACACAGAGGCTGAAAAAGAAAAATGCCCATGTCTGAAATGTGTGATGGAGATGTGCAGAACTGCATTAGCCCTGACACCCATTTCTTTATGTCTCTATATTTCGGCTGTCAGTCATTACATATATGTTGCCTGAAATCCTTACAGTTTACTACTTCCAGCCTTGAAAAAAGCAGAACAGTTGGCCTCAACCGTTAACACCTGAGAAAGGTAGCTTTTCATGGTGGACTTTGCAGAAATCTGTGCTCCCAAAGGAGTTGCTCTAAACTGCTGGCTCCTGGAGGAGGTAAAAATCGGGTTTAGGATATGGGATATGAGTGCTTTGAAAACAGCCATCACGGATGGTCTCTGTACGACCACATTCGTGTTATGTCTGGGTACCCAGTCTGTGTTTAAGACACCTAAACTGTAGATAAATATCCATTTTTAAGGCTATCCAAACAAGCAGAATAATAAGTAGATCAATGTTTACAAGACACATTTTTTTCCTTTATGCATGCCATGGAGAAATAACACAGAGCACAGCACAGAGTGAAAAATGAAGAGTGTCTTAGGAATACCCCAGCCTCATTTGTTGGGTCAGTGCATAATGAAAGAGTAACCAGGTATTCAGGGTCTGAGTTTTACAAGGATTTATAGATGCATTGATTGGTTTTGAATTGCTTGCGTCTCCAAAGACTTGCAATGTGCTTCCACCAAACCACCAGCATTACTCCTAAACTCCTCAGGCTGAGGGAATGTCAGAGGGAAAAAGAGCAAATAAACCACATGGCAACTGATTCCCTCTTGTGACATTTAGTGGTACAAAAGAGATGTGGTCACCATAGGCAAGGCAGGAAAGAAAAAGGAAGGGAAAGGGAAAGGGAAAGGGAAAGGGAAAGGGAAAGGGAAAGGGAAAGGGAAAGGGAAAGAAACTAAATTATCTTTAAGATTCCTTCCAACCCAAGCCATTCTATGACTCTGTGAAAATAACAGTAAGAGATCAGGGACAGACATAGACATTTCAGCCAAGTTATTCTTATAGAAACCTCTCCTTAACAGATTGGAAGGAAACCAACACATAAACTGGAGTTTTCAGACAATCCAAGCCTGCTGATTTTCAAGACTTGTAGTCCAAATTTGCGTGGTGGTTCTCTGTAGAAGTCGGCTCTTATCTCCAGCTGTGGCACTGATTTGCTGTGTGGTATTGAGTAAATCATCCTGTTTCATTACAGACTTGGTCTGCACACAACCTCCCGCCAAAATAATAAAAGGTGAGAAGTCAAAATCAATTTCATTAAGCTGGAACAAGTCAATATTTGGATGCTCTATACTGGGAAAGGGAGTGGTTCGAAGTCAGCACCTGAAGGGTAGTTTCAAATGGACAAAATAAAAGCCATCAAAATAGGAAAATTGATTTTGGGAACTTAAATCAATGTGTGTGCCTGCTACAATTTACACACCTGGCTAAAATACTGTAAGATATATGCTTGCAATCACTAAATATTGCTATTATTACATGAATGTTGCAAAAACCACTGGCTATCCACTGAAGGTAAGTGCTGAGGTGTCTGGTCTGAGATTAAGTAACACAAAGGCCCTGGCTGCACTTAAAAACATCCTCGTTTTGCCCAGCTCCATGTAGCTCTGTGTAGCTTTGTGTAGCAATCTTGTCTTAGTGTAGCTGAAAACTGTTCTTCATTGACTTGTTCTGAACTGGAATGAGCCTGCTTTAACATGCCCTGGAACATCCATTGTGCTTTTGTGCTGGTAGATCTAAACTGGTATCAAATTAACACTTTCATTTAAATCAGTGCAACTCAATGTGTGATCACCAGCAGAACCCATTCAGTGAGTGTTGTCTTTAAATGAGCATTTCAAATCTCTTTGGCTGCAATCTGAAGTGTCTACAGGAGCCATCAGGATCAGCTCTTTCCATACATATCAGCTATATTTTCCATGATACGTGCAGAGTATTTGCAGAAATAAATGGGAAGATGTTTTTCCCATATGTGCATGAACTCTGAACTCCAAGAGTTCAAGTGGGTTCAGTTGTTCTCCTCAAACTGTCATTCTAGTCCTAATTAGTACATGGTGCCGTGAGCAATTTAAATGGAATATATTAATAGAGGAGAATTCAGGGGAGGAAAAAAGAAGCCCTCCCCCATGCCCCTGCCTGCAAAAACTCTTAAATAAACAGGGGATTTCTTAAGGGTGCCTCACACCCTTGCCACCTCCCCCTTTCCCTTAACAATAAAGATCGAGGGTGGGAGACGGAGAAGGTCCGGATGCTGTCTGCCAGGGAGGGTTTCCCACAGGAGGAGATAGCTGGAGACTCCCACTGCTTCCAAGGAGCCCTGGGGGATGGGGGGGATGCTGAAACTGAGCCATGATGGTTCAGGGAAATGCTGTTTTATTTAAACCCTCAAATGGCTTGACGTGCCCCTGGTACTTTCACTGCCTAATTATAAATGAAAGGAAAACGGCAAGAGAATCCCCTCCTGTTGACCATCTCCCTCTTAACAAGGCAGCACATGTCTCAGCCTCTACCTTTTTAGCTCCGTCCTTGCTTTTATCCTTCTGCAATTTAATCCTAACTCAATTATATTATTACAGCGTGTCACTTTGAGTCACTTTCCCCCTTATTGGCATATGGCTCTTTTCAGTTTCACTGCTAATTCTTTTCCAGTGGACTTGTTTAAAACGTACTCATTTTCTGCTTAGACTCTGTGTTATTCACGCATCACATTTCTGCAATGCCTGGCTAACTTCCTCAGGAGGAGAAGGGGAGCCGGGGATCTTCGCTCTCTGCATATATTTGCTGGAGTTTCCATCCCGAATTGTCAAAACACAAACTAGATGGCAGGAAAGGTGAGCAGCATGCCCCGTCTGTCAGAAATGTGGAGAGGAGGCTGCCCTCCACTGGGTCTATTCCAAAGCCCTGGGCTGGAGTGATGAGGAGAGCTGGTGAATACTGAAAACTGTTTTCTGTCTCTATTGTGTTTTTATTTTTTTCTTTTTTTTTCCCTCATCCTTTTAATTTTCAAATGCATTCGCTGACTCCTTGTGCTTCTTTTGACTTTCCTCCTTGTGTCATCCACAGCACAGGCTCTTCTTAGCAAGATGATCCTGGCTTCCTGGGGAATATTCCAACTGCCCATCCATTCAAGTTGTCTTCAGATTTTGGGCTACTTGACTGATAGATCATTAACAAATGGGTCTAAGAAGTCACAACTGGAGGTATTTACATGTAAAGAAAAAAAAAGAAAGATAATTCTGTGGTTCTTCACAACCAGAGAAAAACGATAGTTTTGAAAATATACACATTTCCCCCCCTCCTTCAGCTAGTAAGAGGAGATGGTAACTGCTGAGACAACCACAAGGCTGCCAAGTCCCAAATGTCACTTCCCTAAAAGAAAAAATAAAACAATCCCTTTTAGATTTTCATAGAATCCCAGAACAGCTTGGTTTGGAAGGGACCTTAGACATCATCTCATTCAAACTCCCAAACCAGGTCAGGAACACCTTCCACTAGACAGGGCACTGCCTTCCTTAAGCTTGTTTACAAATGAAATTGTACTACAATAAAGAGATACTAGAGAATTTAGCTTCTTTTGGTGTAAAATACCCATGTTTCCTTTCCACTTGCATGCATATTCTTATTCAGGATTGCCTTTTACTGACTGAGTTTGTAGGTGGAATAAGCTAACTAAGGGAAAAGCTTGTTGGTAAACATCCAAATAGATGAGCCCAGAGAGGAATTTCCTGTTTGGGAAAAAAAAAAAAAAGAAAAAATACTCTAAACAGTAAAAAAAAAAAAACCTCTTGAAGAAAAAAACAAACAAACAAAATTAATGAAAAATTAAAGTCAGGCCTCCTTTTTCTGAAATCCCACTTACATAAAGGCAGAGAAACACAAGCAAACCAGCCAGGATAAAATCCCCTTATTGCAAAGGCAAAGACAAAATTAAAATCAGTTTGTTCAGAGACGATACTGTCAGATAAGAAGAACAAAACCTTCTGTCTCAAGGTGACCTACAGTTTGCCCAACATCTTTCTTGAGTTCAGCAACTTCACTGAGTCAAGGGACTGCATCCCTGATTTTTCCCACTTCTCCACATGTAGCTCTGGAAATGAGTGACTTGAATTCAAAGGTCAAGATCTGTTTTCACAGGCAAAATACATATCTCTGTGCTGACTTTTGCAGTTAGATAACTTGCACACTTCAATGCTGAGATAAGGACCAGGTAGGCTGTTTACAAATTCAGGTTGTTGTAAGCTGATAGTGGAGTGCCTCCTACACCTGATATGAAAGGAGGTATAGAAAATTACACAGGGGGCTGTGGTACTAACAGCCATACAGGCAAAGCAAGGGTATCAGTGGGGTTGATTACAGGTCTTCTCTCTGATTTAAATCAAATGTAATAATTATGGAAATCCTGTGAGTTGCTGCATTTCATTCCAGGATGAAATCACGTGAAAGATGCTCACGATTTCTGATAACAGGTTCTTAAGCCTCAGGTAGTCAAACACAAAGACACTGCTCTCTCTATGCTTTAAGTGTTCCTTTCCTTCTGTTAGTGCAGTTTAAACTTGGTAGCTACATTGCTGAGCCCTGTAATGACTCTGAGGTTACAGCTAGCAGTTAAAATAACACGGTGTTATTATATCAAAACTCATGTCCACTTTATAGCTGTCCTGAGTGTCCTCTATTTTCAGACTTCATCTGGGATAAGAGGCAGCTAATTCTCCATCCTCTTGCAGGCCATTGGGTCAGGTTGGCCCTTACCATCATATGAATTTCCCTGAATCCCTCAGTCTGCTTGTCTGTCAGGGATAAAATTTAGTCTATTTATTCTAGCTCCTCCAGCTCAGCTTCATGTTGAATAACTTCCTTCCACAATAGATTGTAGTCCATATACCATAAAACTTCCTTAGAAGTTGTATTTGCTGATTAATTGTTAGAGGCACCAGGGGAAAGAAAGAATCTTTATAGATTTGGGAGGAAAATGTAAATGCACTTCTTTTTGGAAGAAATGTAAATACAGGATAACTGTTATTTTTTGTTCTGTGTATTTAGTGGGGGTTTTTTGGTTTTTTTTTTCCCTTTTTTTTAACAGAGATGAAAATTATTAATTGACTTCTTACACCAGAGTATCTTTTATATTGTCCAACACACTTTATGAAGACTCCTCTTTGAATCAGGTAGTTCTTAATGATTGCTGAGCAAATAAATAGGAAAAAACAACAGCCCTGGAAAGCAATTTATGGAAAGAAAGCATGAAGAGGAGGTGAAACCTAAAAAAAGTTACATCTGAAATGAGTTTTGAAGGAACATATGCTCTCATGCAGCAGATTTTTCAACCTCATAGGAAATATGGTGCTGAAATGAGAATAGGTTGATGAAAGGATGGATTTGTTTTCGATGCAATTTCCTGTGCATTTACATGGGAGTATTTCCCCCCTGTGAAATTCTTTGACTTAATGCTTGTAGAGGTGTGGGAGCCAGGACACCTACATTCCCTTCCTGGCTTGGAAAGGATTCACATTTATCCTGATGACTCTGTTTATCTTCCTGCGCCTCTGATGTGTGTGGTAGGTACAATAATGACCATCTTTGCCTTAACAAGCCTGTGCTATGGCTCGTCAGATGAGGATATTGTGATAAAATCCCTGAATTAATGCTAAGAGTGGTTATTATTTTGCAAGATGGATAGCCCACAAAATGCCACTTTGCTATTTCTAGTGACTGGCACTTGTTTAGCAACACAGAGCACAATTTAGAGGAGGCTTTCCAATTCCTACTGGATGGGATCAATTTGACAGAAGCATCAGTATCAGGAGATCCTCTGCTAGGAAAAGAACTATCGCTCTCCACTGTCTTTGCCATTTACAGGAAGGATTGGTGCCAGCAATTTGACTTTCATCAGCAATAAAACAGAGAAGGAAAAAAAAATTCAAAAAAGAGTCGCAAATGATTCTATAATGTCCTTGAAATTAAATTAAAAATAGCCATCACTGCCAAAACTCAGAAAAAGGACTCACAGCTTTTTTACAGTGCCTACTACAATGTGGATTTATGATTGCCGGAATACTGCTTACTGTATAACAAGTGTAGTATTAAGTGCCATATTGGACTACCATATGGCTACTAACCTCAGAGGTTGGTAGCAACTATCAGTGTAGAAATTAGTGTGCAGAATGAGCCTGAGGATAAAACCAGTTATCACTCAAGCATGCTATATAATTGGCTGTAGCAAGAAACTAAAAAATGTCTCGGAAACCAGATGGATTTGAAATGTTCCATTATTCATAAACACTTTTTTTTTTTTTTCTCTTTCTGCAGCAATACTTGTTCCTTTCCCAAATATTCTGTTGTTAAAAAGAATAATTACCATGCAGAAGCAAAAAGTAAGGAGGATAAAAGTCCTTGCTGCTGGGAGGGGGTGGCATGTGTCTCATGTCTGCGTTTTGGCCCAGGCAGCCCCTGTGCCCACAGTGCCCGGGTTGGGGCAGCTGCTTTGTGCCAATTTCTGCAGGGACTTTGCTGCTCTCCTCCCGTGGAGAGCAGCGCTGGCGAGGGTGGTGTGGGCCTGCGTGGTGATGTTATTAACAGCCCTTCACAGCTGTGGAGACTCGTCCCCTCTGCAGTGTTTCCCTCCTTTTTGATCACGCAGATGACAACCATTGTAATCTCCCTGACAGGAACTGCCTCCCCGGAGGACACCGCGTCCCCCCACGCACAAACGCTCCCTTCCTCTCCCTCCGTTTCATCCCACTCCTCCCACCTCGTGCCTTTTTCCCACTCCTTCCCCAGCTGGACCCACAGCTGAAGCAGGAAAAGAAAAGAAAGAAAATAATAATGAAAAAGATGCCTTTTGTGTGTGTGTGTGTGTGTGTGTGGACAGGAAAGGGCAATGATCTTTGCGTGTAATATCAAGTGGGGACTGAGAACACAATTTCAACGTGCGGGGAAGGGACACGGCGTAATCCACCCAAGTTCAGATCAGGGCAGGAGAATCTCCATGTGGGATGAGGAGCAATCCCTCCCTCTCTTGCCCCACAGCCAGCCTCTTGTAAATGTCTTTTCTTCGCTGGAATAATAAAAAAGACAATCCAATTCTTATTTTTATGAAATAGAGGACACACGGGGACCTCCTCTTCCCATCGCCCAGTTAGCTTTCAGCGTTCCTCTGATTTAATTCTAATAATCCAGCTATGTTTGGAAGGCCAATTCCAGCTGAAGAAGGAAGCCAACCCATAGTTTCATCTAACAAAGCAGGCTCAGTGTAGTAGAAAAAAAAAGCTCTCATGGTTTGGCCTTTCTCTGAGCTGTATGCTAAGATCAAAGACTGAAAAGAGGTATGCTTCTAGCATTTGATTTATGGCACACATTGGTTTGTGGCAAAGTGGAAAATCAAATTTTCTTTTTTTGAAGGGTCTGAAATTTATTTTCATGGATCTTCAATAAAACCTTAATGTTGGATATTTGCCATGTTTGGGTTTCGGTTAGGTTTTGGGGTTTTTTGTTATGGTAGTATGGGAAAATACACTCAGTTTCAAGTGAAAGCTATTGAGAAAATGAAAATATTGTATCATCTTCTCAGATTTGAAAATTGTACAATCAAAATTATGTTATAAAATGCAAGAGAAAATTTTAAAAAACAATGACACTTTCAAAGAAGCCACTAACTTCCAAATATTTCATTCTGGAAAGAACATCACAACACTGTTAGGCTTACTGAAATAAGAACCATTTCCTCTTCCAAAGGTACTCTATTTCAATTACAAAATTACAATTACCCAAATATTTTTTTCCATCTATTGAGGAAAGAAGGAAGGAAACCATCCCTATGCAGTGATTTGTGTTTCCTGGTCAATGGACCCACAGAGCACTGGTGTAACTGCTGAGTAAGAGAGAGTTATAAAAGATTTATTCAGTTTACTACCTTGATCCACTGTAGGTTGTGTTACTGAGTCAACACTGATACACATTTTGGCCTGGTAACATATTGAATGCTCCACTTGGAAAGGAATTATGGTGATAAATTTGTGGCTATGTAAAATAGAGTATCTGCAAGGGCTGGCCAGACTTGGAAAGGGGGAAACTTGCTCTAGGAGGGTGATGATTGAAAGTGTGACAGCTGAGTTGTCTGCTGCTTGTGCATACATCCTACCTTCAGGTATGTGCATTGACAAAGAACAGTGAACAGCTGAATTTTTTCATAAAACTAATTTCTGCAGGTGTAATACCTCAACCAGAAGCAATATTATGCTCAGAATCAAAGCATGTATGTCCCCTTTGGCTTACACCAGTTTTATTCCCTAGTGAATAATTTATTTTCTCTGCTTCCCTAAACAACATTTTGGTACAGCTCACCTGAAATGAATACAATTTCCTTATATATTCCACTTGTCCATTGCCAAGGGCCCATTGCCTTTTGTTGCTTAAACAAAATAATTTTCATTATTAAAATGTTAAGACACAAAGATCAAGATACTGAGACAAAAAATTAATTAAAGAGAGATTTGGAGGATGAATGAATGAATGAATGAGTGGGTGATAAAAAGTAAGTTCTGTGACCTCTGCTGTTACAAAGCTGTGGGATGTCATGGGGCTGTGGAATTTCGCTTGAGTATTTGTGTAGATCTCTTGTCTGTTAACTGTCATTAAATGTGTTCAGCCAAATAATGCACTTAAAAAAACCAAAGACACAACTTGCAGTGTTAGACCCTTCACAACCAAAGCAATATCTATCCATCTATTAAATCTGTAGATAGTGTTTTAGACTGAAGTTATGGTGTTGCACATGCAGGACATTTATTTTATGCATTGCCAGCAATACCACTGTAGCGTAAAACACTTATTTTATGGTGTACTGGGTTTGGTGGAAAGTTGCATGAATCTACTAATTCCAGGTCAGCAAGAGAGTTTAAAAGCTTCCATGATCAGCCTATGTCTGACCTGAAATACGCTTTTGTCAAGACAGGCTATGTAGAAAATTTAAAAGAGAAAGAAATGTGTCCAGGAAGCATCAAAAATTTGTGGGCGAAAGGGTGGGTTTGAATGAAACCCCTCTAACAGGCACAGTCCTCCCAATTTCAGACATTTCACACAATGGTTTTCAAGAATAAAGGTGCCTCTGGCCTTGGTATGGAAGGATCTTGCTTTCAAATTTACCACAAAGAAATATGATCTCATATTAAACTATTTATTTTGGCGTTTCTACCTCTTTTAATAATTTTGCTTCTTAGAACCACTGTGAGAGACTATTAGCAGAAATTTTTAAGAGAAGCAGCAGAGCTGAGGGCAGACGATTCTGGTCAATCCATTGTTTGTAGAATATTAACCACCTCATCTGTGAAAAAAAAAAAAAACTGGTATGCTAAGTGACTAACAAAACAGAAGAGTAATTTTCCTATTCGCTTCTGAATGCTGGGAAATTTAATCTAAAATTTAATCTAATTAAAGAACGTGATAAAGAAAGAAGGAAATATCAGTAGACAGGGATCTTCATCTCTGGATGTGATGTGGAGTGCCAATAACCGTATTAAATGCCTGAGTCTGGCATCCCAAAATACGAACGTGTTCAGGAGAGAATGAGCCAAGACAACCTCTGTGGTGCGTGAAGGTGAAGGAGATGCCTAGGAGGTGAGGGTGAACAGATGGGGGAGAGAGAGAGCTTAGAGTCTGAGCAATAGCTCTGTTGTTTAGATCCACTTCTTTCCTGGCTCTCCTGGAGCCCTTGCTCGCACGGAAGCGCCGGCTGGCCTGTCCCCTGAAATGTCATGGCTGCTGGCAAAGCCTGCCCACTCTTCTGTGGATGGGCAGCACACAAAAAGTGCTGGAAAGTGAAGATCTCTCCAAGCCTGAGCACAGACTATGACCTGGCCACCCCTACGTGGAGCAAGGAGAGGAGCTGTGGTCTGTGAGCTTCTTCCTGAGCGATGCACTCTTCATGTCCGCTCTTCCAAAATACGCTAAGCTAAGAAATTTAAATTCTCTGTCTATGCCTTCATGGATCCATGGGTCAGAAGGGTCAGCTTGAGACTTTTGGCACTGGATAAATGTGTCGAAATCAATTTCTTTTCGAGATAAAAATTTGTGGTGGTTTTTGTTTTTCCTCTTAACAGATACCATAGCGCCATGGGATAAAATATCTCATCATTTTGAAAATCATGCATCAAAACCAGGATATTCAAATATTTGCTATAAGACATGACAGATATAAGTGTCTCAAAATTAGTCTTGCATTCTTGATCTTGAGGAAAGGAAAAATTGAGTCCATTTGCCCTGTGAAGATCAAAGAGCCAGGATTCAAGCACAACTCCCAGGGGCACATCTCAAACCTGCCTCATGGCATGATGATTTTCAGGTGTACACGAGTCCTGATGGATATTTGTGCAATCTGCATTTAAAATCTTGATGTCTGATCAAATCCCATATACTGGTCCATATGCACAAATGTTATTCCCTTCTCTTCTCATCCGGGAGTTCACAATCTGTCATGATAGAAGGTTTCTTGTACCTTTGGATGCATGGTCAGACTGTCTTTTTAATGTAATATTCACCAGCTTATAGACCACTGTGGAAAAAAGGAATAAATGTGGATTTATGGCATAAAAGGGAGGAAAAAAAATGAAGGGAAAAAGAAAGAAAGAAAAAAAAAAAAAGAAAGAATGGCATTCGGAAAAAAAGGACAACCCTGTCAAAACATGACAGCTGATCCACTGCCTGTTTTATGCTATTCATAGAAAATGCCAAATTCTGCAAATAGTAACCACATGTACATCGGCTTCGCAGACTCAATGTTCTGCTGCAAAATGAGACGTTCTGTATTTTAGTGTGTCATCAAAGGCAGTGAAAATATCACTCCAGCCTCCTAGGCTTAACCCTCTGGTCTCTCAACTGTTAAAAGTTTAATTCGATGGCGGTGGGAGCGAGCAGCAACACATCCAGCTTTGTGAGCGGTGCTAACGGAGCTGCCTAATGTATGCCAGTTGCACATAAAGTCAATTAACAAATCTGTTACCGCGCCATTTTTATTCATAGCCATGAGACCATTAAAGCGACAAGACTGCATCTGACGTTTATGATCTTGTTCGCATTGCCAGGGGAAGGAGGGGTGGGGGTGGAAACAACTTTGTGGCTCTGTAGCATGAGAGAAATAGCACCATTCAGAGGCATAAGGGCTCTTGAGCAAACGCCGGAAGCTTCTGAAGTCTTTTTCTCATCTCAGTCCCGTCCCTCGCCTGTGTCCCCCCACTTTTTCCCAGTCCCTCCTCCCCTTAGCCCCTTGCTTGTGCCTTTCAGGTTTCATTTCAATGCAGAAAGATTGGCTCTTTAGTTCAAAACTATAAGGTAATTGTCCTTTTTTGTGGCTGGCTGATATTCCCTTTCACTAACATTTAAAAGAGTGCTTATGCTGAATTGAATATGGAATGGGAACAGCTCCTGACGCTTTTGTGTGCGATGGGGATGGCTTTGCAAGGCGAGGCTTGGGCTTCAGTTGGCTGTGTCCTTCTCCAGGAATGCTTCCAAGATCTTCTAAGTGACCACGAGCTCTGAATAGAGTGTCCTGTTTAATCATCTCCTCCTCAACAAACAGCCTGTGCAACAGCTACAGTAAATTGCTTTCAGCCTGGAGGAGCCAAATCTTGGGAGCTACACCATTTCTGCCTTGGATTTTCCAAAATTTTCCAAACTGTGCTGGACTGTGTGCTCTTCTTTCTTTTTTTTTTTTTTTTTCCTGAGTGCCAGGAGTGTGAAGATGAGGAAAAGAAGCTGTCAGTAGAGCACTCTGACACATCAGTGTCCACACTTAGCTAAACTGTTAGAACACTTTCAGTATAATCTACATTCCCTGCTAACAAAAGTAATTTCTACATATGTCTCCTGAGCTTCACTTGGTCCTTTTTCAACAGTGGTAAAGGAAAAAAGATTTAGAAATGCTAGGGACAAATTATTTGGAGGAAAATACTTGAGGTCATGAAGTGTCCTTCCTTTAAGCCCAGACACATATTGGTAAGAATATAACTGGCTGGAATAAGAGTTAATGGCCATTTTAGTGGGTAAGCAGGTAGGTAAATAGTTAAGTAAGGAGACCAACAGGTTTTATGGCTGAGTGAACTGATTATGATACAGAACTGATAAACTCTGAAATTGTTTCTAGTGTGCAGACAGGAAGGTTGGAGGCCAGCTGTCTTGAGAATCTCAGATCACAATATTTGTCTGCTGCAGAGTGCCAAAATTCAGTGGCTGACATCCTGGCTCCATTAAAGTTGCTGGGTAAAACTCCAGCAGATGTTTTACCATTAACTTTAGCTGGATCCGTTTCACCAAATAGCTGCAGGGGCTGTGTGAGATGGCAGGATTCTCTCCAAGATTGTAGCAGTGGGAGACATCCTTGTGAATGTTTCACAGAGCCGGACCTCCGGAGGAATTTGTCTCTTGGGGATGCTTGTTTGGGAAGAAGCAGGAAAGAGTGTTATTGGGGAGAAATATTGCATTTTGGTTCCTGCAAAGCAAAAAAGACTAAAGAAAGCGTGAGGAAAAATCAGTTGCATGTTCAGCTAAGGCAAGGCAGCTGGGATGGCCAAGGTGGCAAAGGCTCATATTACAAGAAATAACTCTCATGTGCCATCAAAGCCTTCCAGTCAGATCAGAGCTGTGTTTGGTTTGAATCTCAATTTTTTTTTAAATTTTTATTCCGAGAGCAACACAATCTAAAATCATCAATAAAATTCCTCCAAGTCCAAAGGCAAAAGGAGTAGCAGCAGGAGGAGCATTTATGATAGCTCAATATTAATTTCTTTAGGCATTTGTATTACAATAGATGTGAAGACACTTTTGCTAAAGACAGAGGGGCTGCCACTCTTTTCACCCACAGAGCTTTCACTTGATCCTTTTGAACCACTGCTTCAAAAGTTCTCCCATTTAACAGCAGCTGAGGAAAAGAACAGGTCAAATATTGACACCTATGCTATGGGGCTTTTTTTTTATTTTCTAAAGTAAAAAGTAATGAAGGAAAAGCTGAAACACTGACATGGTCTCACTACTCCAGTTTTTACCCTGGAGTGGTATCTTTCTCCAAAGGAGACCCATTGAAGCCACTGGACACAGATATGGCTAAAATCTGCCTGCATGAAGGATTATCTTAGTTTGTGAGGGTGGTAAAGTGGATCCTGAGTGTCAGATCTAGCACTTCTTTTGTTGATGGAAGCCTTTCCACTCATGCTGTGTGTCAAGATTTTTTTCCCTAAGGATAAACACAATATCCTGCAGTCCCAATGGAAGAACCCAGACTTCAGCTGTCCACTGCTGCTTTCCTCACCCAGAGATCCATAAGGTTGAATTCGCCCACAGGACTTTAGAAACTTAAACAAAGTTCTTATGTTGTGGCTACCTGAATCCCAAAAAAAAAGACATTCTGAGGACCTAGACTTTAACATTTGTCAAGCTTTCCATGAATGCCCAACAGAAGATAATAACAAAATTCCAGTGAAAGCCAAGAGAGGCAAGAAAGGAGCTACAAGTAAACTTTTTTAACCGCTGATGCCATTAGAAGTGGAAATATCTGCAGACAATCTGCTAAGAGCATTTTCCAGGAGCCAGGCATCCCTCTGCACGACTCAGCTCTGCAGCGTCATGTCGTGGGGGGAATGGGTGCTCTGGAAATCAGCCTCGAGCATCTGAGGGAGAATAAATCATAGCCCAGCGAGAGCAGGGAGCCCATGCCAACATTCCTGCACAGAGAAATGGGCAGCAGGCGAGATCCTGCAGCTGGTGTACGCTGAGTACAGAACACCAAGGCCTTGAACTTTTTCCCCCTCCTGGGTCTCTTCCTGCGCTCCCCCTCCCTTCTTGCCATCTCTCCCTTGAGCACCCGGGAGAGGAAGCAAAATTTATACTGCTCTGCCCTTAAAATGCTGACTTTCCATGTTTACAGGGATTGTTTACACAGAAAATTAATCAGTTACGGTTTTAAATTTTAATTAAAGAATGCTTTCCACTGTTATTGCAAAACAGACAAAAGCCCATAAAATGTATATTTGACTGCCGCGCTGTGTTGTCTTTGGATCGGCAAGCAGCCTTGAGATCAATCATGCGTGGTATTTTTTGAACTTTTTTTTTCCTAAACACAACACTCTTCACACAAGTTGCACTATTTTTTTTTAAAGAAATGCCCTTCAAAATAAAAGCCAGACGGAACAACAATATAGAATTCTTCTTCATGCCTTTCTTTTTAAGACCAAAAATGAAATCCTTAGTCTCAAGCTGACCGTGGGATATTTTAGCCATTAAAAAACCACAAACAGAATCACAGCTTCCATAGTAAAGGCCTCAGACTTGCTTACTTCAAAGTCAATAACAAAACTCCCACAAACTTTGATTCAAGTGTTTATTACATGCTGTTTGTTCCCACAGCTGCAGTTCCTGGTTTGAAAATAAAGTGTGGCAGTTTTTTTCCCCAGATCCCATGGCCATTAATAGAAGTTCAAGATCACTTCAGGGTTACCCATTCAACCCCTCTTTCCTAAAATGCTTATCCATGATGTGTAGATGTCTTCTGAAGGTTTGTGGAAGAGCATGACTGTAAGAAACTGAACTTAGCCCCAAAATGTTACAGTTATGATGAAAAGCTACCATTGGGCCTGCTATGCTGTGCCCTCTTGGCAGTACAGTCAGGAATTTTCTATTCTCTTGAACCAAAGTAAGTTCTGATGAATAGATCATCAATGTGACTGCCACTGGCTTAAATAAAAGAAACTCCTGCTTCTCTTAGCAATATTTTATTGGTCTAAGTTCAAGTAATATTTTTTTCTTATCCTTCTTCCAGTTTATCCAAATACTCATGAAAATCTGAGAATACCCTAGCAAAAAGAATCAGCATGAATGCTCGGTAGTCCAAACCTCAACAGAGTCAAATAAATAAATGGAAATCACTTTGAAAGCCACTTTGCTACCCACTGGTCATGGTGGGGACCTCATTGTGTCACACAAGAGATGCCCCATGACACAGACCTTTCCTGCTCACTGTGACACAACGAGAAGAGACTTCCCTAACTCCATGGGGAAGATGACGTATGCATTAGCATGGTATCTAATTTATTTGCAAAGATAAGAACACCTACAGGTCAGGCAGTGACATGAGCATCTGGACCACCAAATGTCCAAGGCAAAGCTGCAGGATGACTGTTGCACACTGACAGGAAGCACAGGACAAAAAGGAGAGAAAAAGCACTCAATAGGCAGCCCAAAGGAAACAAGAAAACATGTTAAAATGATAAGTTAAGGTAAATGATCAGTGAGAAGCCTCTCTTTGTAATGATGTCTTTGACAGAAATTACTTTGAGTTTCTACAATACACACAGTTTTAAGGACATGGAGGAAGTAAGAAATTTTTGCCCAGATGTTTTATCTGTTGCAACAATAGAGGTGACAAATCATCAAGAAGTTCAACCGTGTTCTAGCACTGACAAGCAGGCAAACATCTATGAATATTTTATCTGACCTATATCCTAAATTATTATAGCAGCTTTGGTCCATGAAACTCCTCTGGAAACATTGCCAGAAAGATAACAAGTCCTGGAATGAAGGTCACAGCAAGAACAGAACTTCGAAGGAAGGTGTTTGGACAAGAATAGAAACATCTGTTAGTAGAGATGCCCTAGAACGGTCACTGCAATGTATGGGGTATCAGCTTTCAGCCTGCAGCCTCTGAATGACAGATTCATGGAAGTTAACAGCAAAAAGACCTTTGCAGTTCTCTCCTCTGCTAGCCTGCATGCCAGAGGTCATAAAATTTCCTTGAATTCTTTCCTTGCTTCAAGTCCAATAGCTGAGGCTAAGTTAGGGTTAACATGGAAGGGGAATGGGGGAGAGATTATTTTAATCTGAAAACCTCATTTAGTAATAGGCAATGAAAGCTATAACCAGAAGAAAAGTGATTATTCCACTTTAAATTTTAACTTCATTGCAAAAGCCTATAGACATATATACTTTCATACCATATACGTGTGTGTATATATATACACACATACACGTATCGTGTTTCTGGTCTAAATTTGTCTATCTTCACTCTCCAGCCAAAGTAGCAGTATTCAGTACTTGACAAAGTACTTACACCCACTCACTTTTGACTGAGATCAAGTCAATGCTTTATCTTGTCTCCAGCAGCTCCTTCAGAGGCTCTGTCTCAAAAATGTTTTTCAATCCTCTGTTTATTCATGGGCCATTTTCTAATCCACCATTACCCCTCATTTTTTTCAGCACTTTCAGGGTGCATCTATGCTCCTGGTTTTGTTCTGATCAGGAGAGTATTTTCAAAGGAAATCTCATGATTATCCTCACTCATGGTGCTTTGGTTTTCACTGTCAGCTATCTTGGGTGGCCCCAAATGGCATTATCTTTTTGGATAAAAAAAAAAACAGTGCTCCAACCCCAAAGAGCCCCAACTGTTGAGGGGACATCGGGTGCTCTGCATTCATTTTTCACTGTACAGATCCTGCACAGATCCTCTCTGATTGCTGTGAACTAGTTCTTAATGCAGACACAACCTCAGCTGTGGATGCCAAAATCTGGATGTGATATTTCAGGAGTGGCAGCACAAGTGCCAAAGAGAGAGCTATTATAAACACGCTTCTACTCTATACTCCTTAATCTAGAGGTACACGAGTCTTTACAATCATAACCAATGAAGGAGGCAATGCCACATGGGAAGAAAATATGTATATAAACAGCTCCCTGCTACTGAAAATTATAAGGAGTACTGAGTTTTTATGAACAGAGACCTTCTGTTAGGCAGTTTCAAGTGGGAAGAAGATTCCTAAAATGGGAAATACTGTATCATCACCAATGAATTTTTTTCTTTTATTCTTCTCAAAATCTTATGCTATTAGGCAGACCCTGGCTTGTTGAAAAGGTAAAATATTTGCTCTTCAGTTGTGTTTTAATAAGCTTCTGCTACTGAAAACTTGCCAATGAATTATTTGACTTCATGTGTAACGAAGTCACCTTTGGGATTCTAGGAGACCTAGGTTAACTTTCCTTGGAAATGTTTATTATTGGACACTTACAGATGTATCTGATCCTCAATTAATACATGAAATATTGTCTGTTTCTTTTCTTAAATGTCTTCTAAGGCATTTCATGGACACATAAAATCTTTGGCTATTATTTTGAGGAGTACCCATGACAGCAATTGAACTCACTCACTAAGTGCATTTTTGTGCTAATTAAATATTCCAAACTTCTATCAAGATTATTGTCACCTATTTAATGGTTCATTGAGTTTATGGGTCATGCAAGTCTCTCTTTTATATTTTCACCAGGATAGTTATAGCAACTATTCTAGTAATGACAAATTAGGGAACATGCAGAGGAGATGAAAGAACCTCAGTGCAGTAGGCCCTGTTTTTTTCCCAACTTATGCCAACTTTATGATGTTGTAATAGGATTGACATTGATGGAATTATTCTACATTTTCCCTGGTGTCAGTGAGTGATAACTAGTCCTGATTAGTTGATATTGAAATATGGTAAACATGGCACTCCATATATTTGACCATTTTCACCTTTTAACCCTTCTCCAAGAATTTGTAGTAAAGGTCTTATCTTTGAACAGGGATGAGAAGAGTGGAATAATATTGTCCTTAATTTTATCAGTAAGAATTTTCATCTTTTGGACTATTTACCTGCTGGTCAGTGGGATAAGTCATTCTGACAATTTGCAGTCAGAGAAGAGAGTAAATGTAATCTGCAGGCATAACTATGCAGTGGAATATTTAAGATCAGATGTAAAAGTACCATCACTAGAGAAGGGAACAGCTGTTTGGAAAGACTTTTAGAGAAGTCTTGCCTTCATAAGACATCTTTGAACCAAACTGAAAATAAAGTGCAACTTAAGGACTTTCATAAATTAATTATTTTTGTTTCAAAATAGGACTCTGCTCAGATAAGTCTATTTGTGAAATGTTCTATAATAAAACTGTTCTTTTTGCTCTTTCTTCACGAGAGCAAATGCACCATTACTGCTAATAGCAATGCAGTTTGATATAATGAATAATAAGTAAAACAGTGTGCTGATATTGTACCTCTCACCTCCAGGTGCAGGATACAGAATTTACAGAAGAGCCTACATGGTTTAGGGTCAAAAATCTAATTGACTGACAAGCCCCTGCCTCACTTCAGGGCTAATGAATGTTGTATTGTGACTGTTTTTCTTAAAAAGTAACATTGAACTGCTTTCTATTCATAATAAATTAACACATTTTAGAGACTTCTTAATATTTTCCTCCACAAAGCCATGATTTTTGTCTGAACAGACCTGCAAGCACCTGTTGTAGCCAGTTTTAAAAACGAGGTCTTCTAGCTTTCAGTTAATACCTCATAGAAATAGCAATGTGATTTCAGTGGCACTGATCTGATTTCTTCTAGTGCAAGACATTCACGTTTTCTCTACGTATCCCATGCATAATTCATGTGGGGGCTCATATTTGATTATTTATAGACCTTTCTATGACACCCCCTCAGTGAATATTTGCACATCTCCAAGATAGCAGTGTGAAATTTTCTCCTGAAGAAAATTTCCAGCTAAAGACTTAACACCACTTCACTTTGCCTTAGGTCTCAAAACAGCTCTAAGTACAACATAAGTGTCATACACATTTCATGTCAGTGCTCTGCACAGGAGAGAGTTTCCATCCTGAGCTCCCTCATTCCTCAAGAAGAGCCAGTCCCCACGCATTTATGTGTGTGTGTGTCTGTGTGTGGAGAAGGTGAGTCAGCTCCTCAAAAGTCATGGGGATAGTTTGTGGGAGTCAGGAAGGGAATGCAGGCCTTCCAGTTCTCCAGCTCCTCATGGCCAGAGCTTCCTTTCACCCATGATTAGAAATATGAAATCCTTCTGCCCAGTTATTGGATTCTCCGTAGCAAGAGCATAGAAAGGAGAACTGAAAAGATGTGTAACCCTGTGTCAGCCAGGAATAACTAGGCCTGTATCCTCCAGAAAAATATTTGTGCAGATGCTTCCAAAAAGCTTAGAATCTGCACAGCAATTAGCTCTAGTGTTTGAAATATCTTAATGATAACAAACATTTTTCCCCAACCTGAATCCTCGATAGAGCAATTCAAGCCTATTATTTCTTTTTCAAAGTCTAGTGAAAGAAAAAATAAGCCCTTTATTGCTTGTCTCTCTCCAATTGTTCTTATCTATTGGAAGACCATGTTCAGGCCATATTTAGGTCACTTCTTCTCTAGACTCAACCATCCCAGTCCTTTAAATCCATTCTTGCTCCAAGACCCACTCAAAGGTGATCGTGTCCTCAAAGAAAAGAGCTGTTCCCCATCAGGTAGGATAAAGAACACAGGCTTGTGGATGGTTGGGTGCTCCTTGGAGCTGCCTTTCCTAGACACTGCTTTTGCATTTCCCTCGTCTTATGATCACAGAAGGGAGCAGCACAAGTCTGTCTGTCTTGCAGCTTCATACAGGATCCATATGTCTGGTGCTCAGTGTGCAGTTCTGTCTCTCCATAGAATGTCAGCTCTTCCCTGAGCTCCCTGCCCTGCATGTCTCTTGCTTCCCATCTTCCCGTGAGCCGTTTCCCTCCTGTGAGTCTTTGATGAAAGACTTTAGAAGACAATACGTACGATAAATGTATATATATGTGCGGGATTTTTTAAAGAGAAAGTCATAGCTACTGATGGAAATGCTCTCAAAAGCCACAACGTAGAGAGTGGTGGTGTGAGCCTGAGTTTTGTTCTCGTTCACAGGGATTTTATTCGCATATTTTACTGTCAGTTTCTTGACATTTTTGTCAGCTTGGATCCGGAGGCCATAGTTGCCGCCAGCAGGTCCTACCACATTTTTATTCTTCATTGTATTTGCAGGGAATAAATAAAAACAGAACAAGAGTGAAAGCAAGAGAGAGACATGGCAAGAAAGAGTCAGAGGTTACTGGAAGAACTGCTTTATGCATTTTTTTCCTGCTAAAGAACATCCACCCAACAAAAAAAGGCCAAATGACCACGGAGCATTTTGCACTGAGAAATTTCTTTCCTCAGTTACGCAATGCAGACTTCAGGCAACATGGTTAATATGTTTGCATAAGAAATCGCTCATTCCCTCTGACTCTTTGTCTGTCTTTTCCCTTTTTTTTTTTTTTCCTTACTTTTTTCCCCCCTTTAAAAAAATTTTTCTTTCCTGTGTGTTTCTGGGCTGCTGTGAGATTTCCCTCACAACACATCTATTGTTTCACAGTCACATCACCACTGGCTGTAATCAACTCTGATTTCTTTTTTCTTTTTTATTTCTTGCTATAACCATGAGATTTACACATGCAACGAATAAACATAATCTACCCTAAGGTTATAAACAAGTTGACTATGGAAGTGTTTATTCCTCAAGGTTTTAGATGTTGTGAACAAGAAGGAAGAACAAAGACCTTATTTTCACTTCTGAACTTATAAATTAATGTTCGATTCCCTATGCTTGGTTTCTGTTTCATCAAATGTCTGAACTGCAGTGTCTGGAATTGACACCGTTTGTGTCTTTCCTGCATATGAGTCATAAAAAGAGAGAATAGCAACACCTCAGGTGTGTCCAGTGTTCAATGCAGCCTCAGATAAGTGGAAATTTCAGTCTCTTTGGATGCCACAGCATCCAGGCTGATTTGATGCCTCTCTTTGCTGATGTTTGGTATAGCTTTAAATCAGTGTCTTCACCATCAGTTTTTGTAAAGCTGGTGCAACCTTGTCTCCAGCCTGTTCAGTCTTCTTTTGTGCCAGCGTTTTACCCCTGTGGACTATCTCTGGCATGAAAGGAAAAAAAAAATTTTAAAATGAAACACACATAAGGATAAGATAATCTATCTCTGGGCTCTTCCACGATGCCATACAGAGCCCATTAATTATAAGAACGAACATTCCACCTTTGCCTGGCTTTGGATAACGCTCCATGGTCTCAGCCTCAAGTTTCAGACTTCCCAATAGCTGTGTCAACTATTGCAGTGGTTCCTGGCATCCACTTACCCACTAACAATTGCATCAACACCATCCACTTCTTTTCACGTATGCAACTCTAATAGCAGCCACAATGGTGTTCAGTCTCTTATGAAGTAGATCAGATCTTAAAATGGCGGCAGGGAGGTTGAAAGGCTCTTTAGTCATCAAGCTACTCAAGCAGGTGCTTTCTGAAGTAGAAAGAAAAAAGTCAAGTATTAAAAGTCAGTTGTGGAGTAAGTGCTGCATCTCTTACTTCAGACAAAGGGAGTTTTGTAGAGTCCCATCATCTACACAAGTGAATTGGGAATTGGATATTAAAGACGAAAAACAAAGAGATATCTGTCCTGTAGCTTGAGGCACCGATCAAAACACAGCGTGGGAGGGCAGCTGAGAGGTTAACCCTTCCTGTAGCCTTCAAACTGCACTAAAAATGGCCTTTGTATGGCAGAGAATAAGCTTTACAAACCCCAAACTCATGGGTCATTGTAGTAGTGAAAAGATACCCATTGAAATGGGAAATGGATCATGTTTTTGTTTCTTGCATATAAAATTGTTTTCTGGGACTTTCAAATGACCTTCCCATGGATGCTGAACTTTCCATCATTTACCAACATTCAAACATACAAATGGTTGCCCAAAGGGACTACCACACATGGCAAAATAGATTTCATCCATTAATTCCCTTCTCACTGAAACATTGAGAAAGTAGCCAGATAATGTGCGTGAACATCAGATACATTTGAAATGTTGTGAAGGCCTGAAATATTTGAAACTGAAATAGGGTAGATTTAGGTTGTATATAAGAGGGAAATTCTTTACTGTGAGGGTGGTGAGGGCCTGCCACAGGCTGCCCAGAGAAACTGTGGATTCTCCATCCCTGGAAATGTTCAAGGCCAGGTTGGACAGGGCTTGGAATTATGTAGTGGAAAGTCTCTCTGCCCATGGCAGGGCTTGGAACAACATGGTCTTTAAAGTCCTTTCTAACCCAAATCATTCTATGATTCTCTGATTTAGCCTTTCAATGCATTGACATGAAAATAAAAACTAGTCTTTAATTTTATGAAATTCAGATACTTCATTTAATATAATAACTAGTTGCAGCTTCATATTAGAACTGTAATTAGAACAGACCCTGAAAAATGGCTCCAGGATAGACCTGGGAGAGGACCCTGTATATTTGCTTTGGCTAAATTTAGCGCTAATTCATAGGTCTAGATCCTCTTCAGTTTTCAGCTGAGTGCTGCATATTGCACAGTATCAGGCCTTGGCTGAGATGGAGGAAAAAAGACATGATAGGCTCAGATAAGCTTAAAATTCAAGTTAAATCTTTCTGAACCAACAGAGGTAATTTTTAAATTTTTATTGTTCCTTTGTGATTCTTTCTATGTATATCTTTCCTTCTGTTCACTTCTTTATTGCTACTTTCCTACACAGGCCACAGAAAACTGTCTTCAAGGTAATTTCTGTATCTTAATTTGTAGCAATGCTTTTGATTTGAAATCTGGTCTTGTACGAAGACATCACCAGGCTTGCAAGTACTAGAAAATATTTCCTTTACCTGTTGTTAAATACAGGTGCAAATCTCCAAACTAGGCACTGAGAGACCAATTACATCATGGTAGTGCTCCCAGTGCCCTCACTTTGCCTCCAGGTCCTTGAGAATATAAATACAGATGCAAGTCCAGGTAAACATTGCTCAGACAGCCCCCTGGAAGCAGCTGTCCATTGTCATCAATGCACCACCTGTGGCATTCCTGTGGCTTTGGAGTGGCAGAATGCTCAGGGGTCACTGTCAGTGTGTGGTCAGCTTTGGTGGAGATGAGGACAAGAGGGTTGCATTGCGCAGCTGGGTGATCTCCCTACTATTTCATGTCTGTGCTGAACAATGTAATAAAAGTTTGCAGATGAAAATACTAAGCTGGCTGGAAGGCAATAATTCATGTTGGGTTTTATGACACTGGCCGTTTAAGAGCTGTAGGAGTGTTTGAAGCAGGAACACAGCCCATTTTCTAGCCAGGGTCCAGCTCCAGCTCTACAACAGCATACAGAAGAAGACACAGTGTTTTCCATTCAGAAGAAGATTTTTATTCCCAAGTCTGATAACTTGGCACTGCTGTCTGGGAGGGTTTTGTCTACCTTTGGAAGCAATGATGTGCAAAACAAGGTGCCCAGAGGAGTCATGTAGCTGCATCATATTGTGTGTGATTTCTGCCTACTACAAAAAAAAAAAAGGAGAAAAAGTACACACACACATATACATAAAGTATTTAGTTTATGAAAAGGTGAATTCATAAGCAGCTGCATCTGGGATAGAGTAAGATCCATCCTCCACTAAGTTAATAACAATAAGACCCAGAAGTCACAAGTGGGGAGGTCATAAAGGGGTTTATAAAAACATTTCATATGCAAGTAAAATGTGGCACAACGCATTATGTAATTTTATTTGTATAAGTTTGTTTTAATTTCTTTACCAAGTCTTTTGGTTAAAGGGATTCCCCTCTAAGATGGGACATGTTTAAACATGTAGTTCTTTGGGAAACACAATGATAGGCAAGTGTTCATCTGGCTTTGCTGGTGTGTGTAGGGACAGGCATTCTATGCTTAACACAAGCTCCACTTCTGCAGATAAAGCAGAGTTTGGTGAATCAGTATGGAGATCACCTTAGAGCCATAAAACCACATTCCTAAATACACCTGCAGGGCCACAGACCATTACAGGATGTTGAGTAACACTGTTCATATGTTTCTGCTGATCCAACACTGTGGACTATGTCAGTGAAAAGAGAGTCCAAATCTATTAAGGGGTAAAAATTCAACCCAAATGTCCTCACTCTATTGGTGAAACCCAGTAAAACTGACCTTGCAAGAAGTTGACATTACAAGGGAAAGGATTTGGTTACTTCTTGAGCAAGGGTATAAAACTTGACGGGAATATTTGGTGCTTTCCTCCTAAAAGCCTGCTTGGGATTTAGGAATCAGGTCATTTCCTATGGTACAAGCTCCAAACCAATCTCTTTATGACTGTTTGCTTTCTAAGAGCTCCAAACACACACATTTATATAGTTACAACATATAAAACACTATATCCAGAAAGATAAGAATCCCATGGTGATTAGCATGTAGGGGATATGCAGGAGCAAAGGGAAACACATCGGAAAATGTAGGAGTGTGGTTTGTTGGGATTGCAAGAATCTGCAGTGGAATACAAACAAAATTAATAATTTAAATAATAAAGGGGGGAAAGGCACTTTCCCACAAAATCAGACACATGCCAGTGGTACTTTCCCAACCTAACTGAGAGGAAAAGCCCTCTTGGCTAATTCATTGCAAAGCTAATGAAAACCAGACAAGGGATTGAAACCAAAAAAGCTTTATGTTACAGGGAAAACAAAGCTTTCCAATGGAAATTATTCATTATAAAGAACTGGTTCACTGAAATTAACAAAAAAATATGTGAGAGAAACACCATACTGAATGTGTTTTTGGTGATAACAATCTTACATTTATATATAGCACATTTCAGCCAGATGGACTCCAAAGTGCCTCACAAGCTTTGGTACTTACACAAACGAAATGTAAAGAATCACTTTTATTCCTGTCCATTGAAATGTATCTTTGCTGGATGAATCACTTCAATTGCATAAAAATGCATTGTGTCACGCAATAGTTTGTTATATAAGTAGGCAGACAAGTTGACAGAACTTAACTGTCCAGATTTTTCCTTAGCCAGGGCCAGTTTAAAGGGTTAACACCTCATGGGAAAAGACAAAAAAAATAATATATACAGCATGTTATTAATGCCTAAAGTAGCCAGAGCTGATTTTCTTAAGATGGTGTTGTCCTAAGCAAACATGGAGCGATTGTCTCATTAACTGCCCAGTGGGAAGAGCGCCTGTTCCAGCCATCAATCATAATGCAGCACTTCAGGTTTTCATTAGGGATCTCCAAAATTGCATCGTGTGCAGCGTATGCGTGCAGCCACTGAAGGCATCCTGGCTGCAGTTGCTGTATGTTCAGGGAAAGCCACTCTCTGCTCTTGTCAAACTCCTCTGACAGCCTCGACACCTGAAGCACGGGGCGGTGCGGGGAGAAGCTTTCACACGGTGACCGGGAGCTCCATCTTGCAGATTTGCTTCCCCTCCCATTCCTTTATGAAAATGGATTGTCAGAGCAGCTGGTGAGACAGAAGTGTCTGCCTGTATCTCAGTGTGGCTGGTACTGTGATCCACCACCAGTACATGCTGAACCAGGCTCCAAACGGGGAGGGGGAAGGGGGCAGTTTCATTTGCTGCCAAATCCCTTAAGCAGTTGCTTGTTTTGTCTCTCTGTCGGAGCAGATTTTTCTTTGCTTTTCTTCTTACTCCACCTGCAACATTTTCTTCCCCCTACTCTGTTTTCTCATAAAAGGGGAGGGAGACAGGCAGACTCTTACAGAGTGGTTTTATTTTTATTTATTTATTATTTTGGGTGCAGAAGATGCCTGCCAAGAGGAAGCCTGCAGTTACTGAGCTGCGCAGGAGGGCGGAGAGGTTGGCTGCTCTCGGCGGTTCCTGGCGCTCGCAGGCTGGTTGGAAACACCATGCGTGACAGTGCACAAAAAAGACGCTCGACACATGGCCAAATTTCACAGCCCCACCTCGGTACCTCCAGAGGAGCAAGGAACACATCTTGCTGAAGAGCTCCTCGCTCATCAGGCTGCTGCTCCGTTTCTAGCAGATGTTCCCCAGCCCATCCATACACATGTGCTGCTCTGTGTGGGTGATCTGCCTGAGGAAAGGTCAGGCAGTGCTGGACCAAGGACCACTGGAGTCACTGAGCCTTCTCCCACCAATAAAGCATCCCCAGACAAGCAGTGCCATGCTCCCCAACCCAAAGAGCTGCAAGGCAACCTCAGCCCCACCACTGTCTGCAAGCTCAGTGTTAACAAGAGCTGTTAGGATAAATATCCTTAATTTGCTTTCACAAAACAGGACTGGGGCATTGCCATGTTGATGTAAACACAACCATCAGAGCACACATGGCCAGGACCAATTCCTCCATGACTTCAGCTGACGAGGTTTATGGTACAGATAAGGCCTGCCTTGGTGTGCTGTGAGGGGCTAAAGATCTGGTGCTACGTCAAATGGTTAAGCTAATAATCAGGGTAATAAAAGAGTAAAGCAGGAGAGAAGAAAAAACACATGAAGGATTTTTGCCTCATTGACATGTAAACAAATTCATTGCTGTTCGTGTTTTCAGTGAAAAGAATGCCTTTCTATTGGGAAACAAACCCAGAATGATTGAAAACTGCCAAAGCAGAGAAGTTTTCAGCCAGATCTATTATTTTTATATACTTACACACCTGTAGGCATGCACAGAATACAATACATTTTAAAAGAGAATTCCACATGGAGAAGTTATTATTAAATCATTTCCCAGTCAATCATCTTTGTTCCAAACTTGGAGACTTTGTTTATCTGATGTTCTGAGTAGCAGATGAAAGCTTTTGGTCTTCCAGTCTTTCCAATGCATCATCCCTAACACTCCTGAAAGAAATCAATAGTGGTTAAAAAAAAAAGTGAAAAATAGAGAATTTTCCTGGTATGGAGAGAATTAATAAATTCACTTTGCGAGATAAATGGGATGAAAAGGATAATACAGTGTTTCCAATCCATGAGGGTCTTGTACCAATTTAAATCATACAAAGTAGGATGCACTGGCACAAAGAGTACTGATATTAACACTTTAATGGACTTGTGTAGTGTTTTTGTTCATTGCTAAGAACTACAGCTGGGAAGTGCAACTGATTGGTGTGTTCTGAGTTTGCAGGGGGGTACATGTGGTCGTGAAAGTGCATTTAGATTTGTAAACTCTAAATGTGTGTTGTGTGGATGATCATTTTAATTTGAAGGAAGATATCACAAGGCAGATGGGAGATAAACTGGCTTTATGTCTTGAATCTCCATGACTCTCAAGCATCTTTCTGGTTAAATATGTTTTGTTGATTGTGCTGGTGAGAGAATGCGGCCATAAATGGACTGCACCAAATTCCATCTGTTTAAAATTAACTTTTGAAATGGGCTCTACCTGGGCAACCAGGTATCTGCTTTCTTTTGATATTCCTACACTGGAGGGTAACTGCTCAATTACATATTAGCTGTCTCCCAGGAACCCCTGCCTAAGCTCCCAAATATGTTTTCTGGTATCCATGGTCTGCATGAATTTTATACATCTCCTTCTCTGGGACTTTATAAGTCAGCCATAAAAGTTTGTGATGGGGTGGAACATAGTGATGTCCACAATCTCAGTCTGGAAAAATGGTTTATATAAAGTGTCATTAAAATGGATTTGGCCATTTTTTATTTTTATTTTTCAGCAGCAAAAAGGAAAAGGGAGAAGGAAGAGAGAAAACATTTAATCCTGGCTATCTTTTTTTTTTTTTTTTCATTTTTTTTACTTCTATGATCAGTAAAAGGAAAGGGAAAGGTTTGATTTCTTTAACTGTGCACGACTCTAGAAGCGAAGGGGGGCTAAGCCCCTTTGGAAAGAGCTGAACTGCTGGTGTATTCATATTATTAATGGCTTTTGGTAATGATTTTACTGCACAAATTGTTATGAGACTGTTACAATGCAAATGGGATACCAGTGAGATTTTCTATCTGAAGACCCCAACCACAGACCACTGATATCGCTGGAAATTCTCATATTTAATAGATTTTGGATCACTCTCTATGCTCATAACAATGAAGACTACTTATTACTTAGTAGCATTCATTTTGTAGGACTAGAGTAGATACTGATGTAGAAAAAGCCTTTTTTTCCCCCCTCCTGTAACACTGTCTCCTCAAGAATTGCAGCCGAACGTCCTTGAAGACATAATAGCTTCATAAACCCAGGTATGATTTTTCACAGGTAGTTCACAGGCCTGTCAGTTCCTGTGCTTTTTAATTCATAGTTTGAGGAGTCTGCCTAAAAGCCCATGCACCAGGATGCATGTGATGACAGGAACCCCCCATAAAAGTCTCCAGACATTTCAGCCGAGGACAAAGGCTTGCGGGGATGACCTGGGGACATGCTGAAGGCTGGGAAAAAAAGAGAAAGGGAAAGCAGCAGGCAAATAAAAAGAATATATTACATTTATTGTGGGGTTTTTGCTGGAGAAAGGAGTACCTGTGAGTGATCCATACTCAAAATCATCGAGGATTTAGGGCAGCCAAATGCTCAGACTGCAGACACTTTGGGCCAGGCTTAGAACAGCCCTGCCATCCTGTAAGGGGCATCTGGGAGTTTCCTCAGGGCCACTTACACTGCACATCCAATTGTCCAGCACTGCAGTCACTGCACTGAGTGAGGTCATTAAAGCTGAATTCTCTCCCAAGGCACACCTGAGATGGTGCTTGAAACTCTCCAGAGCCTGACCTGCTGCAAAAACCTGGAGCAGCTCACCCATCCCAGAGTCGATCCCTGTAAAATCCCTGAGATTTAGCCACAGCTTTGTGAAAGCAGAGGAAGGAAGCAAATGGCTCTGCAGGTCACAAACTCTCTCCTTTTTCAACCAGGTAAAACACAGGTCCTTTCACAAATGAAAGGTTCAGTTTGTGTAGGCTCACACCTAAACACATGTACAGTTATCCCAGTTTTCCTGGCATGCCACAAGTTTGCAGAGCTATGGGATGAGCTGGCAGCAAGTCCCACAGCACAGGGCAGTCACTGCAGCGCTTGTGCCTCAAGAGATCCTGAAAGAGTTAAAGGCAATAATGTGCTCAGAAATGGTTGTTTGCAGCATGGGCTGATATTTTTTTGTCAGCCTTGTGACCTGCAGGCACACACCTGGACCCAGGGTCAAGTTACAGCCAGGATCCCTGGCCCAGGGTCAGGACCTGGCTGATGATAAGAGAGGGAGGCCCTCCTTTGGCAAAAGCCATCACTTAAAGAAACAAGAGAATATTAAGGAATATTAGATGTCGCTCCATCTTCCTTTAGGGTTCATTTCCCTTCCTTTAATTATCACAAAAGGTAAACACTAAATATTCCAGGGAGTCACGGTCAGGGGAAACTCCATGAACTGCACATTCATTATGGCCTGGCTGTGAAAGCACCAGGAAAAAAAGAGAAGTTGGTGGGCTGCCCTTATTAAACTTCACTTAGCTACTGTTAATTATGAACCTAGATTGAGACTGAACAGCTCTAGATTGAACATTTCAGCTCTCCCCTACTGCAGCATCATTTAAAAACTGTAAGAAAATGTCAGTGAGAAGAGACCATCTGTTTTCTGAGTGGAAGCCCACAGAAGGAAGAAAGAAAGAAAGGAAAAAAGAAGAAACAATGCATGTATAAACCTTCAGCTAGTGCTTCTCTTTAGAGGATATTGGAGAGAATTTAAGGATATTTATGCAAATCATAAATGATAGCTATAAACTATATATACTTTTAGCATTACTATTTGACTTATTTCACAGGCAGGTAAAGCAAATTACACAAAAAATTAAATACCTTAATTGTAATCATCAAACAATCAGATATTGAATACTGACGCTCTTTCTCATGTTCTAACCACTAAACAAAACTGCCAGAGATGTTCCAAAGTGCTTAATAAATTGTGCCCAGGGGGTTATTTTCCTATGACTGAAATGCAGCTGGACTGAAAGGCTGCTGTCACTCTGCACAGACTCAGCTCTGTAAAACGGGGTGTTGCCAAAGGAACTCATAGGGGAAATTTTCGGTACAGTTGGCAAGGTGTGATTACAGGCCCTGGATTAGTGCCAGGATCTAATGCAGACCTAACACCCTCCTTCCTGGAAAAAGTGTGGGCTCTTTAATAGCCCCTGGTTTTATGTTTCACCTGCACATAAGTGAGTGGCACCAATGGGAGATGGAGGCAGCCACAGCGCTGTGAGCACCATTAAATCTTCCTCAGAGCTGAAGCGTTTCGTAGTGATCAGTATTAGCCATTGACCTGATTTGTCAGCCTATCAAACGGGAACCACGTTCCTGGAATTACCCTTCTCTCTTCATTCCCCGAAAATATTTCACGGCAAAGATCAGCCTGTACCACACTGGTGCAAATGGAGAAATCCACACTGGGCATTGGGCTTTGTCTTTAGTTTGTATGGGATTGCTTATTTTATTTATTTTTTTTTTTTTTTGGTCATTGAGTGTGTCTTGAACAGCTGTTGTTCCAAAAGTTGACCTTCTTAACCTTCTTAGAAGGCATGAGATGTGATATTATCTAGTTAAAAATGTCCACTTTGGAAAGACAATGTGACTTTAAATCTCTCTTGGCCCTTTGTAATAAATGTTATAGTTTAAGCAAGCAATGTGTTTCCATTAAAACTATAAACTTCGCTAGAATAATTAAGACTGATTTAAAGTAAAATTAAATTTGACATGTGGCAGGTGAAGCAGTGCTATTAATTTCAACTGCATATTTGGCAACAATAGTGAGGGAAAATGGGGGCATGGGTAAAAAGGGCAGAGCTGTAAGTCCTTTCAGGCTCTTGGTCAAGTTGAGGGTGGAGAATGAAGCGTATTTCAACTCTTTGTGGGCTGTCATTTTCCTTAGAAGTATCAGACAAGAGCTTGTGTCTATTCTTGACTATTATCTGCAATATACTGTATCCAATGGAAAAGGGGAAGAGTGGAAATTAATATTTCAAAAGTTGTCCCTCCTTTGGCCTCTCCATTTTCACCTTTTATTTATAACTCCACTACATTTTTTTCTTATTAATTCTATAATTTCTAAGCTGTCCAACTTTGGAATTCCTGTGGAAGGAGCTTATCTGGTCCTTGCCATGATTTGAGAGGAGGCATTTTTCTTAATCTGGTTTTGGATTTAGGCAACAATGACAAACGCCTTCTAAACTATCTGTGGCAATGAAATTGCATGCTAAGGGCCACTCTAGGAGCCAGTCCACTTTCAGGCTGATTTCTGACTTCATATAAAATTCCAGCTGAAACCTAAACCCAAGTAAGACCAGCCAGATCTAGTAGAGACTAGTTTGGGTGTGAGCCTACATTGCATCCTCCACTGAGATTATCAAAAAGGTCTCGTTATTATAGTCATCAACCATCTCATTTCCTGCCAAGGAATATTGGCGTGAACCCTCTCCAGAGTCCATCAGTGCCCTTGATCCTGAGAAATTACTGTTGAGAAATAGAAATAATTATGTTCTCCTCCTCCAACCCAGATGTGGTATCCATATCTTGACAGCTTTTCCTGTCCAATGTCAGCCAAGGGAGTGAAACACAAGTACCCAGGGAAGGATTTCCTTTTTTGAAATCAATAAATTCTAATTGCCAATCATGCAAATAAATATGCCTTGCTGGAGCAATGTTATAGTCCACCAGGACCAAATGGCATTAACTCATTGAGGAAACTTCATCCCCTGATTGCAGATTGAAGTGAATGAAAATGTCTTTTAGGGGACTCTGCCACCCTGGTTCTGATGACTGAATTCTAATTACATGCATATTACTTTTACCTTGCTTATTAATGACAAACATATCAACCTTTCTACCGGAAAGTGAACTAAAAATCCAATTTGACTAAAGAATTGCAAATGCCTCGTGTAAAAGACTGCACACAAAACAAACCAGATGTTCCAAGCTGCATTGAGAGAGCTTTACAGAGCAGCTGGGAGAATTTTTTTTTTTTCATCAGCCATTGGTAAAAGATATACATTGCCAGCAAGCAAACCGCTTCTATTTTTAATACTCTTATAATTGGTTTACTCCTGTAACCAATGCAATATTAAGTCAAAAGGGAGGGGTGAAAGAAAACAATGATACTGGTCAAAGTTTAGAAAGGTCATGGGGTTTGTGGATGGAGAGGAGAGTGGAGGAGGATAGAGGTTATTTTTCCCCATAAAGCTTTCTTATTTACTGCAAGGTTGTGAAATTTGGAAAAAAATACTAATAAAATTTATTGCCAGGGGTTGTAAGAAGATCATACCTTGGTTCTATTTTCAGCTCCAAACAGATTATAGGACAATGGAGCATAAATGGAAATTAAAACAGATTTAGAACAGACGTTAGGAAGCACTTTTTCACATCGAGGATAATAAATGTGTGGAATGGCCTATCAGGCAAGGTTGTAAAGGCAAAGACACTGGGATCATTCACGCAACAACTTGGGAAATAGCACACTAAAATGGAATGAGTCTGGATGGTGAGGCGGCCTCTGTTTAGATTTCTGGGATGCTTCAAGACTGCAGGTTCCCTTCCCTTCCTTTCCTTTACAAATGATAATTTAATCTATGATTTGTTGTTTTTTCAGGCAGGTTTGTCAATTGCTTTTCCCATAAGGTGGAAGATCCCTCTTAATTCCCATGTCACCTGCCTTGGTCGCTTATGATGCAAGAGAAGAAAATTCATTTTGGGAAGCCAGTCCTGAGTATTCTTGTATTAATGTCAAGATACTCCAGGAATCCTTTCATTTAATGAAGAACTTCTGGGGAAGGTGCATAATCCCCAAGCACTTACATTGTCTCCAACACAGCCTTTCTAACATGCACAGATCTCTACTATACTCATCCATACCTAAACCACATCAATTTAGGTTAAAAGGATGGAGCAGCTTGCTTGAGTGCCTCATTTCAAAGTGTATCCCCACTTTATCTCACTATTCATGCTCTCCCCAAGGGTCCCAGGGTAAAAGTGTGGATCTAGTGGGAAGGAGAAAGAGATGCTGAGTCACAGATCAATCACTTAGTGTTCATGTTCTCCTTTTCCCTCTTTGGGCCACCTGCATCTGTAGCTTGCACGTTTTCCAACCACACAAGGCACAGTGGCCAACACCAAACTTTACAGGGTTCAGGTGAACCCTAAATGCAAGCAAAGCCTGCTGCCCCTAAACACAAAAATATCTCTGTTCCTCCAAGATGTCCTTGAGTGTTCCTAAAGCTAAGACTCTCTGCCTTTCTCAAAGAGACCCAAGATTCGGCCAAGAATAAACAAAGTTCAAAAGCTTTGAGGCCCTCGTCTAAGCCTGTGGTGGTGAAGCCTCTGAAGATTGTGTGTGCAGAGAGGTGAATTCAGGAGCTTAAAAACTGAACAATACCTATCCAAATTACCTATATTCTTGTCATTTTCCAGAAATGAGTGGGCACATCACCTGGTTCGTTCTGCAGTCCTCTCAGTCTGGGCAATAAATGGAATTTCTTAAACAAAATTACAGCTCATAAACCCAAACACTGCAGGCCTCCATTTCCTGCACAAACCTGCTGAGCCTTTGGGACACTTGCCTACGCTGAAGATGTGGGAAGCCAAGGCAGGGGTGCACTGAAAACTTTGAAAAGTTCACCAAATCTGGCTGTGTCAGAGAGCAGATGTCAGGATCTGGTTTGAAAAACCTCACCTTGAATGCTGTGACAGGTCAGTGTAGATGCAATTTCTGTGTGAATACCAGTGTTCTCCAGCAGCATTACACCCACAGCTGGTTTCAACTTCCTTGGGCAGTGTTCTTAAGCAGAATTAAGATATTTCTGCAGGGATGCGCCCAGAGAGTGAGGCCTCACAAGCCAGCACAAGGAAGTGACCAGACATGAAGTGACAACCCAGAGAGTCATAGCCTGGGACACTCATGTCCATTATTGTCTGCATGCACTCTAATAGTATATCCTGGCCAAGGATTTCCACATGCTTTGAAACATAAATTATCTTGACAAAGCTTCTCTGAAGGAGATAAAACTTACGGGAGAAGAAGGTCAGAGCCAGAGGGACTGAGGGATTTGCTCAGGGTCACAGGACTGGTGAGTCAGTGGGTTGTGGAGCAATTATAGAAATCCTTCTCTGCAGCCTGTGCACTAAACATCCTCATCACACATAAGGTATGAAAAAAAATGCATTACTTCCCCTCTGCATGCACTGCAGTGTAATCATATGTGTGATATTATTTTATTTGTTTAGGATAGGATATCGCGTGAATCTGACTGAGGAAATCACACCTCTGTAGAAGAACTTGAAAAAATATATTTTGGCAGCTTTTCTATTCAAATCAGCAAGGACACTACAAGAAATGCATAAAGGTATGAGCTTTCAGTGATGAAGTAATCAAAGTGGAAAGTGTCTCTGCCCATGGCATGGGGGTTGAAATTAGATGATCTTTAAGGCTCCTTCCAACCCAAATCTGCCTACAATTCTATGAAAGGTCTGTAAGATAAAAATAGGAAGAAAAAGTCTAATTATAACTCAGCTGTCCTGGAACTATAACAGCACCAAACTTTATTCAAAGGCACAGAGTGTGTTTATTGGGGATTTATGACAACATTGGAATCAGGAACAATTGTATTGATCACACCAGAACCAGAAAAATTGTATTGTTGTATTGATGACAGTTTTAAGAGATGGAGGCTGGCTTACCTAATACCTGTATCTAGCTGGGAAAAGCTGTCTCAGATAAATCAAATCTTAGTGTACATGCCTTTTGCCAGCTTGATCAATAAAGTATTTACATGCACCAGTAAAACGCAAGGTTTTTTAGTCTCAAAATAATAACTTGTTTTAGATCCAGGACTGGGATTCCAGAAAGTGGCAAATCACTGTATCCTGTGACACTATTATGCTGCTAGAGGTTACCTGAAGGGTAATCCAAGCAAACACTTTCCTTATAAGTTTCTCATTTTAGGCAACGTGCAGAACTGTAACCAGCCAACATCCACCCATCTCCAACAGCCATCCTGCAATATCCACAGGATTCCAGGGACACATCAGCATGGCAGAAGTGCTCATGCCAAACTCTCTTTGATCTGAGAGGCCAGGAGCAGCATTCAAACCACCCAGCTACTGAGCAGAGACTGATCAAAATGCACAGTCAGTAGTCAGGGATGGTGAGGACCCTTGTGCTGTCAGGGATGGTGAGGACCCCTGAAGGGACATTTGGCCTGAGTGGGCACAACAAAGTGGGATGCTCAGGGCTGGTTACAAACCTGACTCCTCATGCCATGGCAGCAACAGCACAAAACGCCCTTTTTTTTTTTAAAGAAACTAGGCCTAAAATAATCCCACATGTGTTTCTTGTTTTCAACCCCCCACCCCTTAAAGCCAGATTTATTTATTTTTTCAATAAAGCCATCCCCTGGGTTTAATAGTAGCTATTCTAGGGTCTGAAGTTAGATTAATCACATCCCACTAGCAGCATTTTAGCTGAATGCAAGGGAGGCCTTTTTTTTTTTTTGCAGAGCATCTCCTGAGCTGAGCCCAGCTCCCCCTGTGCCATCAGAGTGGGGCTGGTGCCCCGTGTTTACGGCGCAGGAATGTCGATGAGGGGCTGGAAGTCCTCATTGTCAGCCTGCCACTGACTCTCTGTGTGACTTTGGAATTAAACACAATTTCCCCATGGCTCGCTGTGTCCCTTTTTGTCAAAGCTGAGCCACACTGACAGAGGGTGATGTGTGGGGGGAGGTTTTGCACTACCACTGCAATTTCGTGTGCTATCCGTATCCTGTGGACAAATAAATACATTCACTTCTAAGGACAGTCAGTCCACGCCATCCATCATCACTATAGACACATAGAGGGGAAAAATGATTGTGAAATATGCCCAGAATCCGAGCTGGTTTTGATACCAGTGGATGAGATGCCATTTTTTGGTATAAAAGAGCTGAATTAACGGCTTGAAACTGTGTATAATAATTATGAGAGTAACAAACAGGGTTTCTCTTTCAAGACCATTTACACATTTACTATGTTATCATTTCTAATTCATATTAATCAGAGGGTTCATGAACTCGTAACTGAGAGCCATTTGCAGCATAAATAACTTTATCTGGCTACTAAAAATACACATATTTAATATGAAACAATAGGGTTAAATATAAGCAATATGTTTAGGCAATTAACCTGCTGTTTCCACAGATTAATTTAGTCTATACAGGTGGCAAAACAGCACCCATCACTGCAGCATGAAAACACTGTTCAGAATTTAGAAGGCCAAAGAAGGAAATGAAGCTCAATAAATCGTGTTTCTTTCTCTGCCTGGTAGGTAGTTATTAAAAAGGAATAACCTCTGGATAATTGCACTGCAATAGCATGGTAACTACAGCATATTTACAGTCAATCTCTAATAACAGATAACTCACATAGTTTTTTCCTCCCAGTGATTTGCCAAGTGGAAGCAAACCCAATTTGAATCCTGCTTTTGCAGCTCGGTGCAGTCTCTTTGCCCCGTTATTACTCTGCTGCTAACAGCGGCCTCGGACTGTCAATATCTTCCCTGCCACGGTTTACACTGGTAGTTGTTATTGTATCAGACCATGAAAATTGATGGTGATAACACACTCTCTAGGAAGGCTCTATACATGTCAGTTATTCAAAATATGTCTCGTTAAATAAATATTTACAAGACTTTCGTTATTTAGCTTATAAACTGTTTGGACTGAGGCAGCTTTGGAGCAGTTGAAGAGCGTTCCAAAGAGTTACTGCAGATTAATCCATGTAAACCACACCAGTGTGCTAAAAATTGCTATGGTGGTTTCTAACTGCCAAGTCTATATCCTTCCAGTCTAAGAAATACAGGACGTATTTTCCTTTGTAATAAAATCTCTCGATAAAAGCAATAAAAAAATACTAGTCCAGAACATGTGATTATCCTGGGGGGGTGAAGGGGAATCATACCCATGGGATGACAGGGAAGTTGGCTTATTCTTGCAGCTGGGAGAATGGATAAGGGTTTGGATTATCTGAGCTGCAGAAATAGGGAGAACCTTAAAATTGAAAGAGGGAAGAGGAAAGCTATTCATTCAATAGTTTAGTAATAATAGCTACTCTGTTAATAGCATAGTAATAATTCCTCAATAATCAGGCATTCCCAAAGCAGGCTTAATTTTGTCCTGGAGAAAGCCAAAGGATACAACAAAGCAAAAGTAGGCAGGAAAAAAGGGAGCCAGTCCTGTTTCTGAGCTTCAGATGTCTCTGCCTTTCCAAGACCCCCAGATCAGTGCTGTACAAGGATTTTGAAATAAACAAACTAATGAGGCTACATCAGGCAATAATGATGAGGCTCTGGGAGGGCAGGCGCTTTTCACTCCTAAAGATTTCTGCTCAGCAAGCCAAGGTTCCTGGCACAAAATCCAGGGAGCAGGAATGCTTTCTGTGCTTGCAGGGTCGGGCTTGTGAGTGTATGTGTGTGTGTGAGAGAGTCTCTGGGTTTCACACTGTGCCTCAAGCAGAGTCATCCAAGAAACGGCACTGCTTTCTGCCGTGCTGGATGGCTTTGGGATGCTGGTTTTCCACGAGAGGGAGCAACTCACCAGCACAAAAACCCCCTTTTCCCAGACCAACCACCAAATTCACTTGGAGCTCTCAATTTACTCGGCTGACGGCAACCTTGATTTTTATCAGTTCTACTAGATTTGAGAGTCATATACCATTACTGATTTTTCATGCCTAAAGTCACACTGGCTGCGTGTGTATTTATGCATATCAGGGGAGAGTTAAAATGGACATCACTCATTTAGAGAAGTGATCCTTTCACTGAAAGGGAAACATTCATGTTTCCAGCTTTGCAACATCTGTTGGGCTAATTATTAGGATGCAAAAATGATGGATTTACCAAAGCAATCAACTGAAGGCTTATTCTGTTGGTGCTGAGTGAGGGGGCCTCAGCCCATGGGGGAATTGAAGCCAGGAGGGAGGTAATTCTAGATTTGCCTGAAGTGTGCTACCCATGGAAGGTACTGGCTACTATTCAAGCTATTCAAGCCTGCAGCCCCTTTTCCTCCCTAACAGGAGACACGGGAAGCAAAAACAGCTGTCAAAAGGGGTTCAATGTTATTGATAAGCCCTTTGTGTCAACTGAAGCCCCTCCACTGGAAAGTCCAAACAAAACAGCTCAAAATCTGCGTATCAGTGGAAAAACATGTTGGGCTGCATGTGGAATAAAGCAATAAGAAGAAAGTGAGAGTGTAACAGTCACAGTTGATTTTTTACAAACGACTGTGCAATCCACTAAGGAAATCCCCAGAGGGACTTGAAGATGTAGTCCTGATCCCTTCCCCTGCCCATGCCCCCCCTTCCCTTTTCCAGCAGCCACTGCAGCTCCTCTCCTGTGTACAACTCAGCCCTGACAGAGCTGCCTGTTCCAGCGTTTCCCCTGTTGTTTCTGTCCTGGCATCAGGAAAGATATTTTGCTCTCTTCTTTCAGACAGTTGCACTTGGAGTATGCATGTTGAACTGCTGGAGAATGGGGAGCAATTTCTTCCCACTGCCCATTTCCCATTAACAGGGCACTGAATGCAGATGCAGTAAGATTTGTTTCCAATTTTTGATTCTTGTAAAGAGTTTCACTCCCCTTCCTGGCCTGATGGGCTCAGGCTTGGGAGTCACAGCTAAGCCCTGTGCTGGATTCCAGAAACCTGGCTTGCTTTTGTACCTCTGTGCTTTATATTTCATCAGGGAGATGATTACCTTGGTCCTCTTGTGGCTTCCTGTTGTCTTGCCTCCAAGAAAAGGGTTGAAGTGACACAAATAAAAGTTGACCAAATTTGTGATGCTGGCTTCTTTGTCATAGGGAAAAATGGACCAGTGAGCTTGGGACTTTATGTAGAGGACATATCAGCACAGATGGATTTGGTGTAGGCTTCAATAAATCAAATCTTTCTCCCCAAAATCACTGGAAACTGTGCTGTTTTGAAAAAAAAGTAACTTTCCTCTGCAAGTAATATATATTTTCATATAATCTTGACCTAACCCAATCTATAGTCAATACAAATGTAAAAATATATAAGAAAGTGTATTAGAACATTTGCTTGCTACTGGAGAGAATAGCTCTGTTGCTTCCCAAGAAAAACTGGAAATGTGAAACTCTTGGTCCTGCTTGCACATGACATTTTCTCAAACTGTTGCTTTCAGGGAAGCAGCGTTGTGATGTTTAAACCAATAGCCAAACTACGTGCTAATTTGAAATTTATTTTACATCCTTTGGACTTAATAGCTACCTTTCAGCATCTGTAATTCCAGGCTGGGGAGTCCTAACAGGCATCTGGGGACAATCCCAGCCCCGCGTGCGTGTCTGTGCATCAGGGGTCACGAGGCATGTCCAATACATTAAGACCATGACGGTTACAGCCCAGCTATGTGGGCTTGACTCCAGTTCAAGCTACAGCAACAGCAGTTCTGGAAGTCTGGAGTTTAATCACTGGTGTGTCAGCCAGGATGGCAGATGTCACCTTGCCAGCAGTGGAAATCATGTGTCCCTTTATTCTGTCGCTTATTTTTATCCTTCCTTCAGCGTTGCAGTATATGGCAGCACTTGCATTTGCAGTGCAAATTCTGGTCTGTGGTGAGCAGACTGATGCAATCCAAACGCATTTGACACCTTTTATACTGCGCAGTGTCAAGTCCCAATGAGATTTGTCACATGCAAAGTAATTTATGAATCGTCCTTTTTACTTTATGTAGCAAGAACCATTCACAGAGTCATGTTATGCTGTGAGCTTAACTGGGTTCCCTCAGCAGAGGATCAGGACCTAAAATAAGTGCTGGAAATGTCTGGCATTCAGCTTGTGTTGAGATGAAATGGCTCAACCAGGAATTGGTTCTGAGAGTAGAAATCCCCCTTCAAAAACAGGGACCTCCAAAGAAGGGCAGGAAGAAGGAACTGTGCACGTAGTTGAAGCTGCTCTTGTTGCCTGATTCACCATCATTCACACCAATGACTGCTACAAGATACCATCACAGGGAACTATATTTGGCTCCCATGTCAATGAAGTCATCCTGCTGATTTTAGGGAGAAAAGAGTGGAAAGCCAAGGGGAATATATTTTAAAAAGATATGCAGTGTCAAAAAAAATCACCAATACATTCTGTAAATATAAGGAGTCAACTGCTGAAATATTTGCAACAACCACAGCTCGGTTTTCCTCACCAGGAAGATGTACACCCCACTGTCAGCCGCAAAACAAGTTTCAGGGCAAGCTCTGAAGTCTTCAAGACCTCACCACTTGCCCTTGGAGACCAGTAAGTGCAGTTTGCCCCTTTCACACACAGTGCAAACCTGTGACAGGTTCACAGCCACAGAGGAGGTCAATACTAGATCTGATATGGACCATTCCTAAAGTATTTAAGTCCTTTAGGTCTTACAAGAGCCTCCTGTCGTAGTTCCTTGATCAAGTGTCCAACCTCTCAAATTAAATTTTCTACATTAAAGGGCCCAGCACTTCTATTCATCATAGGTGAAGCTGATTCTGTGTCTCTTCAAAATCAGCCACAACAGCTGTTCCAACAAGAAGGAAAGAATTGGCTCTGCTTTATCTTAAGAAATATGAAGGTCATCTGGGCAATGCCTGAGTCTGCCCTCAGGAAGAAGCCACCTTCACAAATCTGGCCAGGCATATGTGAGATGCTGATAGAAGGAAAGAATTTATTTTGCTTTTTCTTATTCCAGTGTCTACCTACTCCAAGCTCCACCAATGCCCTGCTCCCAGCCCAAGTTTACGGCCAATAGTAACTAATACTGAAATGGCTGCATAGATTAGGCTGATGATTCACCTCAGGAAAAGGCACGGTCCTAAAAAATGCCTAAAAGTAACTAATGACATGATAAACTGTTTTTACAGGTGAACTTAGGCATTTTTGTAGTTTCTAGCTATCACTGTCTGACACAAGATAGTGGACACATGCTCTTAGTGGTGGAGCTCTTAGACTATCAGGAATTCTATGGGGAAGAAGTGGCCTTGTTTATGCTCTAAAGTTGCACAATTTTGGAAAATTCATCTAGGAAAAAACCAAATGCAATGGAAGATATTCTGGGTTAGTTGTGGTGCCAAGTAAATAAAACCTTTTGGGGATTTTTTTTTTTGGTTTCTCACTTTCTCTCCAGTAACACATGCTTTGGCTCTCTATTGTGCACTGGGTGAAAGTGCTCTATCAGAGCTTTCTGAATTCGGAAATAAAAGTGCTTAAATCAATAATGATAATAATAACTCAAATGTACTGTTATTCAATAATGTTATCTAGCTGAGAGAGAATAGGGCCATGCATTCCTGGGTAAGCACAATGGAAGGCCTGGTTTTGTGTATGCAGTTATGAGTACCTTTCACTATCCCAGAAATATAAGAAAAAACTCATTCAGAAGTTATATTCTAAGTTAAATCTGCACATTTGTGATGTGTGATGTGTATGTGTGTATGCCTAGTCAGGAAAAGCTGATCTGTAATGCCTAATTTAAAAAAAAAATAAAAGCAAAATATGACCTTGAGCGTATGGAAAATCAGCTGTTTCTAATGTTTGGGGATGTTCCTACTTATAGAAAAAGAAAAAAAAAAAAAGACTAACAAAGCATGCTAAGAGCTGACATTACCTAAAGGTTGAAATTATTAAACCGACAAAGGAATGGGTAGTTAACGCAAAGGTCAGAATAATGTATTTAACGTAATTAATCTCCCCATGTCTTGATAGAGCCAGGGCAGGGGCCCTAAATCAATGTTATGTTTGAGGTGTGATGTAACACAAAGGTACAAAAAGTTAAGGATGGAATGTCAGCCTTAACTTTAAACATCCTTTTATTTGTTGGACTGTATAACATAACAGAACTTTACTTAAACATTGTATTTGGTGTGTTACACGAAACCGCGGTGTGTGAAAGGAGGTTGCATTCAATCAGCCACACAAAGACGACTTTCTTGCAGCCTTTGAAAGGGCTTTTGGACACAGCTTTGTTAAATACCACTAGCAGGGATTCAAGATTGGCCCACCTGTATTAGTTAATTCCCCACGCCCAGACCCCTCTGTTGCCAGCCCGCCTCAATTTCGGGTACAAATTGCTTTCCTTAATTGCGGTTTAAAACCTGTATGAATCTCTCAGCCTGTGGAAGCTGTTTGTGGCAATAATTTTTTAATAAAGTTCCCTTTTCATGCAGGCTAGGAAGAAGGAAAGGACAGGTCCCAGCAGCCCTTTTCGCAGCCTCATTTGCATACTGGGTTAGGCTACTTAATAGTCTCATTAGCACCATCTGTTGGGAACCCGCTAATAATGCACTGCACCAGGTAACTGGAGACATGAAAAATCACGGGGACACACCAGTGACTCGTTGCCAGGCCAGTTATGGCTCAGAGAGCACTGGTTTGACTGTGCAGTGGCCTCGCAGCTCCATGACCAACTGGTCAGAGCACTTCACTAATTCTGCGCTCACCAAGGCACTTGAGGCTGCCACAGGACTTTGATTCAACAAATTCATGGTAAGCAGAAAACTGCCCAGCTCCTTGCAGGAGCTGCCCAGCACCTCCTAGTATGATTTTTGGATGAAGAGTCCCAGACCAGGAAGGCGTTAAACGAAACCCCATGACATGTAGCAGCTTCCCAAACCTGGTGTTTCCCCACACCAGACATGTGGGTCTCTTCTGAAGCTGTTGCCTCACACACACACAGGTGTTAGAACCTGGTGTAGCAAACTGGAAGGGTAAATGAGCTGGTTTTTTTGCTTTTTGGGAGGTTTTTTTTTTTTATTTGTTTGGGGTTTTTTTAGTTTTTTTTTTTTTTTTTTTTTTTCAGTGAGTAAAACCAAGCATCTCTTACAACAACAGCAAAAAAATACAAGCTGGGACACCTCTGAAAAGGTTGACATTGCCAAATTATTATTGGAGCCCAAATTGAATGTCACTGCTTGGTTTGTTTTTACAGTTGGCCAGCCCCAGGATTGCCATTTAAATACCAAAGGCAGGGCTGGCTCCTCAGCCTGATGTGAATGAGGCTTTACCTCCTGACAGCCAAGGCAGCAGGAATGCCCAGGGCACAGCAGACTCACGGTGTCTGTGGACATCACCTGGGTGGTTTTGCTCCTCACCCTTCCACTCCCAGCTCTTTCCAAGCCCTACACCATGCCCAATTCCATATCCTGCGGTATTAAGTTACACGGGGCAATCACTGAAAGTATTTCACATTCATTCTTTCAATACAGGTGGTTATGCTATTAAATGTAAATTAATACAAATTAATATGAAGCAGATGAATTCCTTCCTTTCACTCTGGATTCTTTCCTTTCTATCCAGCCCTGTTCTCTCCCCTCAAACCTCCTGGATTCCTATTATTTTTAGATATTGTGCTATTAGGCAAATTTGGAATCCAAAACCTACCCCTGGAGTATTTATTTGAATCAGTTTCATTTTCCACTAAATAATATACCAGCCTTATTTCTGCTTGTACAACTGGCCTGAGCTAAGGTGTGTCAGGAGTGGAAGCCTGAACTTCTGCTTCCAGTGCTGGATTTAAGTCACATATATTATTGCCTAATTTTTTTTTTCTTTTACTTTTTGTCTTTTTTCTTTTGGCAAAATGTTTAGTGGTTTCTAAATTAATCTGAGCATGATGTTCAGTTCCAGGGCCCATTGTTGACTTCTTTCCCAGCCTCTCTTTTTCTGGAATTCTCCTTTTTAGGCGAGAACAGCTGTGCTCTTATATCTCTGCAATGTGGCCGTGTTACAAAGGTGAATACTTGTGCATTTGTTCCATCACTTTCTGTTTAATTCAAAACTAATTGCTGATACATTTTTTTTTGGAGGGCTTCTGGGGCTTAGAAATTATGGGATGAGGTTAGCACAGTAGTTCTGTTTTGTTCACAAAAGAATGTAGAATGGGTTTGTTTAAAAAGTTATCTGAATTACTCATAGAAGATTTGGTACATGCTATTTAAGGCCTCCATCCTTTAGGATTGATTTGCGTTATGGAAAAGCAGTAAACTGTTCTGATCTAAATTGGTGCCCCTCTCTCTCTTCATATCAGTGTGCAAAACCACAAAAAGATGTTCCCTTCCATGCAGCTTTTTTGGGATAAATTAGTGACAGAGGTAGAAGAGGCTGCTGGGGCAGCAAGTTGATGGAGGTTGTGCTGCTGGCTGGTTTGTGGTGGTGCTGTCCCTGGATTAACCGGGATCAGAGGAGAATGTTCTGTGCACAGTGGTACCTTTGTGGTGATTTCTGGGAGAGGGAAACAGGGCACCACGATCCTTCACCTGCCCTGCAACAGATGAGGTCTTTCCTTGGTTGTGCAAAGCCAGCAAGCCAATCTGAAGACACCCAGGGCTATGGCCAGAGCTTCATGTCCCATAGTTGTCATTTCTTTGTATTCAAAGAAACAGCAAGCAAAATAGTCTTGCATGAGGAACATATGTGTATGTGAATTACATGTCTTTTCACTGGGTGGAAAACCTGAAAATTCCAGGCAAATTCCATTCTGGCTCAGGAAAACGTTATTCAGATAAACCTGAATCATTGATCAGAAGCATTTTAGGAAGGGAGAGCTGAAAGGAGAGTAGATGGAAAAGGACTTAGATAAACTTTCTCAGCTTTTTTCCTCATCTGTCTCCCCACACATACATATGCATGGCCTTTTTTCCCATAAGCATGGGAAAAATGGACGGAGATTTAAATATGCCAACTCTAGATACACAAAACTACTTTGACATTCTTAATTCCCTCTCTCCCATTTTTTTCTCAGCCAAAATAATTTATGAAATATGCCCTGAACTTGCTTCTAGCATCAGGGTCCCTGGACCTTAATTAGCCATGCACCTATTACCCACTGAAAACTCCTTGCCCCACTTGATGTACACTGGATAATTCCAAGCCTACTTCCACAGAAAAGGAAGGATTCTGAAATTAATTTTTGTTCTCTTCATGGAACGAAACATATTTTTTCTACATTTAGTGTGCTTTACTGCTTAATAACATATTTATAAGAGCTCCCCTACCTGTCTCTTTCTGGAATTATAAAACACACATACCCACCTGCAGTCTGCAATACCAGTATTTACAAGCTTATATAGGGATTGCAATATTTTCCCTACAAGTTTGTTCTGTATTTTTCATTTCCAGCTGTTAATGGCTCATAGAAAGTAGAAGATCTAGAGGTAAAGGTGTGACTTAACCACCTACTATAAAACTCTGAAAGTCCCCACTGTACTTTAATGTAAAGGAAATTCACCTTTCCCCAGGCACTGTCGTTTATTATATCTGCATATTGTAAATCTGCATATATCTGCACATTATATCTGGTGGATCTGTTCAGGTGACAAAACAGAGTTAGTGGCATTGTTAGAAACTGCTGGAATCAAGTGCTGCATGTTACCTATCAATGTAATACACCCCAGTGCAAAATTTGAATTTAAACAATATGTTTTCTGCCCTTTTCTTTTTTCTTAGCTTTAGGAAAATGTGCATTTAAACTAATTATTTAATATTAAATGAACAAAGACTGACGAAAAGGATAGTGGAGAGTGAGGAATAGGCAAATGTTTCCAGAAATGAAAGTTGATAGGATGGATTTCCCCACTGGAAAATTTTATTCAACACCAAAATGGCCAACTCATTGGTAAAATACAGGGTAAGGATCAGTCTATTCTGTCAATATGGGATGGACCAGCAGTTTTATTTCTGATTTCCAGCATACTTAAGTTGATGAACTTCAGCCAGGAAATTTCATTGAATTTTCTGTTGAAATATAAAAAAAGTGTAACTTAGCCTAAAAAACTTCCCATGATGGCATTGCCAGAGGAAGTTCTTAAGCAAATTTGGTTTATCCTACATGATGCAGCAGCCATTCCTTTCCCTGCAATGTTTGTTAGGCAGGAAAAGGCTCTGTCACATCCCAGCTCTGACCAGTGCTCTGGTCCTGCTGAGTCCATCCATGAGATTCTCCAGCAATCTCCATTTCACTCTGATGTGGAATGGGACCTCCTCTTTTCATCACAAATTGCCTTAAAGGAAGATTATCTCCAATACTGCTCTGTTTGGGAAATATTGCCCTGAATAAAATGAGTACAAGTTAGTCCACTACTATGAAAGAAAGTCTGACTGAACTGTGTAATTTAAGGGCATAAAATTTTCAGAAGAACCATTGCTAGACATTTAAGCAAAACACTTAAACACTTCAACTTAAGCATCTTCTTCATTTTCCAAGAACGAATATATTCCTTGAACATCAGAGGAATCTCATAATGAAAAATTTCTCATTAAAAAAAATCCTCCTAATTCCCATTACAATTTAAGTTTCTATGTGTGTTTTAATGGGGATGCATATATATAAATATGTATGTGTGTGTGTATATATATGTATGTATATATATACATATATACACACACACACATATATATATATAGTGAAGTATAAGGACAAATACCAGCTGATAAAATAGTGATTGTAAGATAGAATGAACCTGTTTTGCAGATTAAAAAACCCCAGGACTGTGCTCTCATTTCTGCAGGTGTACATCCCTGGGAGCTCAGCTGGCTTCCAGGAGAGTAGAGCCACCAATTCTCTCGGTATTTTATGTGTTCTACTTGCACTGCTCCTTCATAATTCGTATTAGAAGAGGTCATTATCACCCCCTTCTAATGCTTCAATGTTTTGATGTGTTTCATGTGATTTATGGTGTCGGGGTTTTTTCTTCTTTCTTATGTCTCAATAGTTTCTAGTTTAGTAGGTGGCATTTTTGCTGCCCTTTTAGGATGATCACATTTCTGCATTAATTACTAGTAAATTTTCCCGTTTTCTTGATCATATTTTCAACCTTTATTTCTCATGTTAGGGGACAGGACGTAGCAGACTTCACAATTTTTTTTTCTTTCTGCATGTATAATATAATATTTACATATTATTTAGTCCAGCTGAATCTCCAACAGAATTTTGACCTTCAAAATGCAGTCATAGATTTCTTCCAGGTCATGGCAACACCATTTGGGGTTTTTTTCAGATCCATGACATTTTTTAGCAGCTGTAGAAAAACTGTTTCCGCTCATCACATTTTTTCCTACTATTTCTTTCCTTTCAATACTGGAATTTCTTACAAGCTGGATTGGATCTGTACTAAGTTGTCTGGGTTTTTTTTTTTTTTAATATGCTTTTGCACATTAAAATCAATGAATTGCACCTTTTTTCATCCACTTAAAAAGTCCAGTGCTTGGTGATAGCCTCAGGTCTATAAAAATGGAATGTCCTTTCTGATAAGGTTAATTAACAGCTCTGCTTGAGTGGCTTAATTGAGTATAAATTTCCTATTATTCTTACACAGCTCCAAAGGCTTCAATTTCTTTTTCTTTTTCTTTCCTTTTTTTTTTTTTTTCTGGGGGGAGCATTGTCTTACATTTTTGTCTTTTCTTTTTCTTTTTGTCCTTTCCAATTCATTTGAAGTCTGACTTAAGTAATAGGGCAACAACTCAAACTCCCTCCAGCATGGATCCCACAGAACAGTTTCCCTCTGATACCATAAAGGATAAATCCACATTTTCAGTTCAAACTCCCAAATAATAAATGCAACTCTTTCCTGATCAAAAAATATACAATTTGGCTCATTGCAAGGGTACCACATTTGGACAAATACTGGACCTACAGACTTTATTCTTGTTGTTGACCATCATGGTCATAATGACATTTCTGTGAAAAGAGCTTGATGAGTCCACATCTAGTAGGTTCAAATGTCAGTTTGACTCCTTCAGATTCTAATGAAACTCAGCAGTTTGGCTTCTGATAGTATGGCTCAAAACACTGGCTGATGGCATAACAGTGGTATTTCATTCCTTTTTATAACATAATCACAGAAACAGAATGGTTTGGGTTAGAAGGGCCCTTAGAGATTGCCTCGCTCCAATTCCTCTGCCATGGGCAGGGACAACTTCCACTGGAGCAGGGAAAATAGAAATATTATTATTAATAATGATAAATGGACAGTAGGAATGATATGTTCCTCCTTTCCCTTCTAAAAAACATAATTAAATTCTGCAGAAATAGAAAGACAGGTAAATCAGTGGCTCACTCAGGTTTGATTCACATCCATACGATGCTAGCCAGTCACAAATTGAGCCAAAGCTGCCCTTGTGGATGACCATCACCATTTCAGAGGGACATGATCTGAGAGAGAAGGATCCCACTGCTCCTGCAGGGCTGCTTCTTCAAACAAACTTTGACATCCACTGTCCAAAGAGACAGAAATGTCACCATCCATGCAGTCTGGGAAAAACCCTCAAAATACCTATTCATGCAGCCAAGGACTTTAGGCTACTTGATTGTAGCTATCACAACTTCCACTGATCCCTTTGAGCTCAGATGACCTTAGCAGGGTTACAAGGAAGCAAATGGCAGCTCAAAGAATTAACTTTCAGGTTAACAGTTTTAATTCTGAGCCATCCTTTTTCTTCATCCCTTTCCCCACAATGTGTGGAAGCAAGCTCTAGTTTAAGGCAGGATCAGACACAGTCTCTCCCCTAAAGCTGTTTCCTCCATGCATGTACCAGACTAAAGGAAAAAGCACCCAACTGGTACAGAAGCAGCATTTTTCTTCAGGGTTTCTTGGTGCAAGTATCAGGTACAAGAATGAAGCTGAAACAGTTTTCACATGTCACCCGACTCAGAGATGAAAGCGCATCCTTATCAATATGCACAGTTTGGGTGTATTTTATTTTTCATGATGTGGCAGTGTAAACAAAAAACCCACAAACATGCACCAGTAATGTCAATTGGAACATTTGTATTCACTGATTTTCATAACTGACTTCCTTTCAGGAGGCATTTGTATTAATATATGTTTGATGTTTAGCAAATCTCCCTCTCTGTTCTTCTGATGAAATATTAAATCTGGGTTCTTTTGAAGATGTTTTAGCTGCAGCCTAGTATCTGGCATTCTTTGCAAGCATTTCCAGCCCCAAGCATAACATATAGATAATATCTGTTCTGCAGTTGCTCCAGGAAAAGAGGTAGCAAAGCTCTCTTCTACTCCACGAGAGCAGGACCTAGCTCCTGCATGTATTCAGCACATACCCTCTTCTGCATCTCTCAGTTCTTCTCAAAAGATTTGAGTTCTATTCTACAAACCCACAGAGGCATTTAACCCATGAGGGAATAGTTCCACTGCAAACACTGGAATTTCTTGCCTGGGTTTCCAGTGTAAAAACACAAAGATTTTTATTTAAGTTTTCACTTAATCCTGAAGGTACACCAGTTTGCACCAGGAACAGAGCTAAGAGAGTTTTGTTTAATTCAACTGCTTTATTTCAGGTCACACAATTGGAGAGCCCAATACTATGGAAAAAAACAGTATATAAAGTTGGAAGGAGTTCTGCCACTGCCATGAACCATGGGAACTATGAGAAAAGAAACAAAACAAAACAAAAAGAAGTGCTGAAAAAAAAATGAGTTGGTCCATAGAATCAGCCCTGAAGACCTGGCATCGACCCTGATGTGGAGTAAAATCCACTGAGCAGAATGCCAGAAGATCAGCCTGGAAAGAATAATCTTGACTTGTGTCAGCAGCAAATTTCATTGGGCATGACATTCTAGCGAAGGGTTGAGTGGATTTAGATCATGCCTCTTACCCAAACTTTCCAAATTAGTAACCATAGGGATTTGGTTTATTTCCTTGTTGTTTTGCATTGCTGACAATTTGCACTTCATTTTCTGAACAAATCTATAGCTTGACCAGAGTCCCATCTTTAGCTTGTTATAGAAAGAGGGCTGTGTAACTCAAAAGATAAAACGAAGTTGAAAAGGCAGACCAGAGAGGCTGCCCTGCACACACAAACATTTTCCACTCCTGAACAGCAGCTCTCAGTCCTGGTGGCCTGGCTTCAGCTATGCCAAATGTTAAACCACACTTGTTAGCTAACTGACTGGAGATTTGTCTCCTTAGCATCATTCTCCCCCTCTTTTTTTTTTTTTTTTTAATTGTTGTTACTCTGCTTTGCCTGAAAGCTGCAGCATCTCACTGTTTATTATTCCCACTTCAGTCAAACCCTGTCCAAAATTAACACGTTGCGTTCTGCAGCTGCTTTCCAGATCCAGTTATGCCAAAATGCAAGGAAATGTAAAATAAACACATGGAAGCTCTTTCAATTAGCACAGAATTTGATCCTGCAAAAGAAATTAAGCAGATAGGCAGTTTTAGCCTGATGAGTAAGCCCAACCGAACATTTATGAAGTTAATCATCTGTTTAAAGTGAGTGCGGGATCAGGTCCGAGGCGAAAATGAAAAAGCTGCAGTAACAAGTGTATTTATGTTCTGTATTCCTTCTGGACTTTTAGTAAGATCAAAGAGCTCTCTGAAAGGCAGAAAAGCAAATAGGTTGCAGATGAACGAACAAAAAAAAAAGTTTCTAAGCAATTACTGATTTAAAGCATCATTTTTCTTTAAAACTGCTAGTTCATGGCTAGCACAAACAAATAACTGCATAAAACTCAACTTTCCCTCCTAATTCCTCAAAATTCGTAATAAAAATGAATCAGTAATTGAAAGTCAATGGGAGTTAGGCACCTTTTGTGCCTTTGAAAATCTCCGCCAAAGCCTTTTCATCTATGCCTTGCTGTTCTCTGCCTGGTTTTTATGAGGGTTTATTAAGAAGTAGCCATTTGAGACTCCAAACACAAAGCAAAAAAAAGAAAAAAAAAAAGGAAAAGAAAAGGCAAAAGTCAATAAAACCAGAAAACTAGTTGGTCTGATCAGTGTCAAGTTACATTGTTTTCAACTTGAATTAACTGTAGCCATCAATAAAACTATAGAAATGGGGAAGTTGATGTTATAAATTAATGATTATTTGCCATGAGCTTTAACAGGGCTGTGTGTGCCACATTTTATTGTGATGGTTTATTCTTATTTGGTACAACAGTAATTGGGTCTTAAACATGATAAAGCATCCTAAAGGCTGCATTGGAAGCAGGGCTGTCTGCAGCAGGTTTTTAACTCTAGTTAAATAAGGTTAATCAAAGCTAATGAATCTGTTTTATCCATTGCCACAAGTATATTAAAAAAAATGTATCGCCAGGTGAAGGAGCTAAAATATGAATTGTTCTACTGCGAACATACATTTTCAGCATGGTAATTCTGCCAGGCCCATGTTATATATTGGGTATCTTAATAGTTTATTGTGCTCCTACATTTGCCACTGGAAGAGGAGGGGAGAGGGCAGAGAAATAGGGAGAACTGTCTGGCAGCTTTCATTGGTAGAATTGCAAGGCTGCTGCCATCCCACCCTGTCAAGAAATTAAAGCAGGAAAGTCTGGCCCTTAGTGATGCTCAGCCTCTGCCAGGAGGGGAGGAATTTTCCTGGGTGCCCTCCATGCCCTCTTTGCCATGGTGCAAATGCTGCTGCTTGAACTTTGAAGCCAATAGGAAAAGAGACTCAGCCCTTGTTTCTCCTGAGATTCCTTTGCAGAAATAGATCAGGAGAGAAGCTCTGAGCACAGACACCTGCCTGGCACTGGGGCATCAAGTGGTAGAAGCAGGAATCATTTACTCTGCTTCTGGAATCCTGCAATCTCTGCAACTCCAATCCATGCTTTTTTGCTTTTCCTCTTTTTTTTTCCTTCTTTGAATGAATTTTCACCTCAGACTCGGACAAATGGTCAGAGCTGCTCAGCAAGGTCAGGCATGCTGGGTGTCCAGTGAAGGCTAATGGAAAGGAAAAATACCAAAACAAAACCAATTTTAAAAAGGGCAGATTCCTCCATTCTCATTGCTCCTGGCCAGTATATTCCCAGTTTAAGGATCTGTGTGTGGGGGAGAAGGTAGAAAAGAGCGGCTGATAAAAAGGAAGGCAGAGCCTGCTGGAAACACTGAGGGAGGGGAGGCCCAAGGACTAATTGCAGCCTTGATAAGGGAGAGGTCCAGCACAGGTTTTGGCACAACACCCCTCTGACAAGCCCCCCCTCACTCTGACAATCTACAGAACCTCATCTCCCCCATGCTTGATTTCAAGGGAGAAAAAAAAAAAGAGGGAGGAAAAAAAACAAAACAAAACCAAAACTAGTTGCAAAATTCAGGGCCTGTTAGGCTTCAGCTAATTAGAAAAAATGGGTTTCTTCCCCCACCCCGTCCTGCTCCCCCTCTTCCCTTTCTTTCTTCAGCACCTTTTCTTTCAAACATTTAGTCTCAGGAGGGGGAATCCAGCCTCTTGGCTGGGCTGTTTTCAAAACACGCCTTTGAATGCTTCTCCCTAATTCACCTCTTTTGTTTTTCCGCTTTTGTGTTTGCCAGTTTGACCATATAACGTTATACATCTGGTGTATAGCTTGTTGGGGGCTTTCTTTCTCCCAGGGATCCTATGCATTCCCTATAGGACCCTCCTGGGCTTCCATTGGAGCTATCGTGTAACATAAAGGGGGCTAAAGCAGGGCCAAGGGGATGAAAGCGGGGAGGAGGCGAGCGAGGGGGGCACGGCCAGTGGCACACACGCACACACACACAAAATAAAATAAGGTGGGGGCCGGGGCTGGGGTGGGGAGAGGGATAAAAAAAAAAAAAAAAAAAAAAAAAAAAAGCTGAAAAGAATTCTTTTGCTCTTTCCTTTTCTTCTGGCGCTGTTTCGGCCGGACCCTGCGTCAGGCAGGCACTGGCCCTCTGTGGGAAAGTGAGGCGGCCACAGAATAGATAACTCATTTGAATTCCAGCAACATATTCGTAAATAAAGCAAAAGTGGCGAAGGGGAGAGGGGCTGGAGCCGGGGGATGGAGGGAGGGAGGGATGGGGAGCTGGAGGCTGCGGCTGGAGAGATGCAAAGCTGCCCCAGAGTCCGTGGCTGGGACCCCTCTCCCATCGTCTCTCGTCCCCCGAGCCCGTGATCAGCAGTCCTGGCTCAAGCCTGGCCTTTCCCCATCCCATCTCTTTCTGCTGAGAAAACAAGAGTTGGCTGAGCAAGTTGGATTCTTGCTGGTTTTGGCGGCATCCTCTACCGCAGCCGCTGCAGCTGCTTGTGTTTGTTGTTGTGGCTGATGCTCCTCATGGAGATGGTCACGCTGGGGTGCAGGAGCATGTCCAGCCACCCTCCCCACTGCACCAGCCTGTGCCCTCCCAGGCAGGGGTGGCAGAAAAGGGGCTTGGGACACCTCCAGGGCCCCCAGATTGTCACCTCAGGAGCTCACTGCTATCCCTGTGCCCATTTTAGAGATGGGGAAACTGAGGATTCAACAGCTGAGCCACAGTCCTGCCCCAGAGATGCTGTGTCAAGCTCCAAGTGACAGGCAGGGCTTCCTCCCAGCAACCTATCTCTTCTTAAAAAAAAAAAAAATAATAAAAAAAGAGAAAAGATAAACTTTTGGGCCAAAGGGACTTAAAATCTGGGGTGCAGTTCAGCTTTCCCCTGTGCCCTCTTTAAACACTTGCCTTTGATCCTGGTGGAAAGTGGGGTATTTTTGTGTTTAAATCTGAAGTGTATGCAGTCCTTACACACTTTTTATTTATTATATATATATCAGATGGTCGCGATTTATAGGGCATTTTAGAATTCAATTGCATACATAATTGCCTATAATAAATTTATAGGCAGCTGGACAGGTGCAACCAGTCATACTGTAAACAATAATTGTATATATAAATATATACATGCACACTTGTAAATATGCATATGTGCACATACACACATATATAAAGGTAAATTATGGACCAAGCATGTTTTTCTCATCTTATGCACAATGGATATTGTGACTTGTGCAAGAAGTTTCAGGTGGCATTTATTTTCCTGTGCATTGTAACAGGCATACACAGGACAGAAGCATATGTTTACCTCCACATCCACACTGAGATTCCTCCAAAAATCCTAGTTAGGCAATAAAAAATAAAAGTTCTAGATATGCAATTAAAACCAATTTTATTTTTTGGCCCAGTTTCTTTTTTTTTTTTTTTTTTTCCTCTTCTTTTAAAATAATTTTAGACAATGAAAAAGTCACCATGATATAAAGCATCTGTAAACTGCACAGAGACTGCATAGGTTACAGAAATTACAGTGGGGACAGCTTTCTGCCAAAATGAAGTCTGCTTCTGTCACATCACTGTGTGAAACCACAACACTCCGAAATGGAAATTAGCGGAGATTTACAGAGATTCCCCTAAGCCAGCATCATTGATGTTCGTAAGGGTAGGATTTGGCCCCGAGTGAAAAATCTGATTTATTGAGTCATTGTGACTGAGCAACTCGCAAGCAACTGAAAAACATTTCCCTTTAGGGACCATGAACCTGGGCCCCCTTTCTCCTTCCACCTCTGCATTAAGTACAGTCTCAAGGAGCTTTTTCCCCTTCCCTAAAATTTTGTGAGTGTGCCAGACTAAATAGAGCCCAGCCAAGCAAGCCTCTGGCAGCCTCAGGAGAGGGCTCCCATCCCTCCTGCCTGGGCAGGGGCAGCAAATCCTCTCTTGGGGTCCAGGGCTCCCCTCTGCAGGAGATCCACAGCCTCCACCTCTCCAAACATTTGCAGCTCCTGGGAGCAGCAGCAGCAGCAGGTGAGAACATGGTGGCTGCTTAGAAAAATAGCACTTTGCCAATTGAACAACACCCTTTAAAATTTCGGCTATTAACAAGTCTTTACAGAAACAGGAACTGCCAGTAACAAACTTGATTTCTAATGTCCCCTAGGTAATAATAACTCTCTAATTTGACTGTGTCCCAACTGGCCTTGTGCTGCACTTATTGCTTGAAGGGGTTGGAAGGGATTTTTTTTTTGTGCTGCTGCCTGTTATTTTTCTTATTAGTATGTTTTCTTCTTTTTTCCTTTTTTTTTTTTTTTTTTTTTTAAGTTGTGTTTTGTTTTCCAGCAAAGCAATCTCTTTTAAAAAACAAATTGAAGGAAAGGTGGGGAGGGAGGGAATGGAGGGCAGCAGGGACACAAATGCAGAAATTTAATGTGAGAGCTGCTCCTCAGGATGAAGATGTTGGGTTTGGCATGAAGATTGCAATCAGCTGGTTGCTTTGACACTGCTCGAGCCTTTCAGTGACTGAGACAAGCCTGAAGGATTAGGATGTCAAGCCTGTCCTGTCATCTTCAGGGAGCAGGGGAATGGAAGGAGTTGCCTTTTTTGGTTACGTCTTCACAAGGCCCGGAGGACAGAAACCTTGCTGGTTAATTAAGGCCAAACTCAGCCCATCACTGATCAACAAAATCTTGCTTTTTGAGACAAGCAGCGCAGGGGGCTCTACGGCTGATCGCCCTGCGTGCGGAGGAATTTCTCTCCAGAGCCTTTTTCCTGCCCAATGGATGGCTGCACGCTTTGGGAAAGTCAGTGGCCTCCTCCCAGGCAAAGCAGGAGGACCTGGAATAAGCTGACTCGAGCAAACCATATTTATTTAGCAGGCTAAAGGTAACACCAGGCGTGCGTTTCTCTGGCGTTGCTGGAGCTGACGGGAAATATTGATGCTTATCAAGCAACAGTTCTGCTGGTGAAAAGATGTGGCTTTTGGGGGTATCTTTGCTTCTCTGATTATGTTGTGTTCCCAAGTGCCAGGTAAAGCCTGATCAGAGAGTGGCAACAGGATGCCCGTGATTTGGTTGTGTTTTGGAGATGCTCTGACGCATCAGGAGTTTGAAAATTAAGAACTGCCGTATCACCTGGTGTAAATAATGTTGACCAGGCTTTGGGAAAGTCAGTGGCCTCCTCCCAGGCAGCTGTCAGGCAAAGCAAAAGGATTTTTTTGTAAGCAAAAGGCTTATTTGTATATAAAAAAAATAATAATAAAGCCAGTGACTCTTGCTGCAAACTGACTATAAGGAAATCCAAGTGTAGAGCCTGCAACCCTTGCTCACAGACAACCAATGCCCATGTGATGTGTCCACACTGAATCATTTTCATTTCCCAAATGAATGACCTTTGTCAGGAGGATGTAGCACAATTTCCCAGAGAATAGGCTCATATGCAAAAAAACCTTTTCCTGAGTGGGAATGCAAATACTGGGACAAGAGTGAACTTTGCATAAACAACGAGAGCAAAACTTTGCTGGTCTGAACAGCCAGGAAAAAGAAGGCAGTGGTAGAAAATGAGATTCACTGGAGTAATTTGTATGAATATTCAGTGAGTCTTCTCAGATACAGATTTCTTCCAGCTTCCTTCATAGTAAACTTAATATCTAAATAATCCAGTGCTGCCAATTCCTAAAATAGCTCCTGGAGTCCCAGCCTGGAATTGTGTGATTATGTGGAAAATTAGCTTCCATTTCTAAAAAAAAAAAAAATTAAAAAAGTCTCTAAATCTTATAAATACATGGAAAAGATGGGAAGATGGTTTCCAAGGGTTCAAAATGCAAAATGTAGATTAAAAGAAATTCAGTGCCTCCAGCCTCATAAAAATAATGTAATATTCAAAACTTTACTACTCAAGTGTTACAACACAGCTCAGAAGGTGGCATCATACAACATATGGAAACTTTTCCATCTTATTTATTCTAAGGCTTTAATTTGACAGCAGAAAGGCCACTGTAGTGTGTCTCACCTTTGATTTTACTGGAGAAAAAATAACCTTACAAAAATTCCCTTCTCACCCTTCCTATTCTTGTTACCTTTACCCAGTATGAGCAAAGTTATCCCTTGAAACAATCAAAAATTGAAGTGGTATATTTTTGCAAACCCTCCTGTTGGTGGGTTACAGCAAACATACTTTTTCTTCAGTTTCTGTTGCCCTTATTTTTATATTCTAGATCTCACTGTGTCAGAAAAAAAAAAAAAAAAAGGAAAGCAAGACGTGTAGCCTTACAATAAATGAGGTGAGCTACAGAAGCCTCCTGTTCAGGGAGGGAAATCGCTTCCAGTTAAACAAAGAAATTTAGGGTCTTCTGCTTTTCATGAAAATACCATACATATGGCCTTTGAAATTTGTCACTGAAGAGTGTTTAGCTCTACAGGAAAATTCAGCACTTTATAGCATTTCAGCTGCAAGACTCATGCTTTTTTTTTTTTCTCTCTCTCTCTCTCCTTTTTTTTGGCCTGCAGCCCAATGTGAATGTATGATCACTAGCACAATAGTTAAACATCTGAGTCGTTTTGAAGTGCCTTCAACATTGCAGTGATGTGATAGGTTTTTTTTTTTTTTTTCCTTTTCCCTTCAACTAGGCAATTTATGGAAGAAAATCCAGTCTCCCCCCTAGTGGTGGCAAGGAAAATCCAGCAGGAGCTGCCTGATTGATCCCGAAAAAGCTGCTGTACTCTAAGTGTAGTGCCTGGAGGTACCTGTTTGTGCAACAATTCCTGGTCATTGCAAAGGGTTGGAAGATTTGTGGTAACTTTTTAAAAAATGTGTGAATAAGTTATTTCAATAAATTTCTCAGGAAGAAAGGAAATAGGTAAATAAAAAAGAAAAATAAAGAAAAAACCAAATAAAAATAAACCACTATGTGAATAAATGAGATAAAATAGCCCATAAACTAAGAAAGAAAGCAAAATATTGATAGAAGGGAAAAAGACTCGATCCACTATGCATAGACCAGGCTGGGATGAGAGCCTCAGTCCCACATAGTAAATGGTTTCTGACTGTAGCCATTCACATGTGGATTTTCTGATGGTGAAAGGCTCAGGGGTGCAAGGAGCCATCCTGCATCTCAGCCTAGTCCATACATATTTCTGCTGTAAATGGATGATGGGCAGTGTGTTTCCTTGGGACTGCACCACCTCTGGAGTGGGACAAAGATCAGACGCATTTCAGGCAGTAAATGACAGAACCACCCTGCAAACACAAACCACCCAGGAGCTGAGAAGCAAACCTTTGGCAGAATGAGTCAGGCAAAGGGATTTCACAAAGGCACCTGGCTTTTGGGTGGGTGTCTTGACCCCTGGCAACTCCCTCACCTCAGCTCTCATCTCTCCTTCCCTGTTTGCTCATTAAAAACCTCTAAAAGCCACATGATCCTTCCCGGCCCAGAACAGGAAAACGCTGGAATTGCTAACATTTTCATGGGCTGAGAAAGATATTTCCCATTGAACTCCACCCAGATGTGCAGCCCTTTGCTCTGCGGGGCTGACTAAGGCTCAGTGAAGCCACAAGGAGGAACCCCACAGGCGGTGAAGGGCTTTGCCCTCCCCAAAATGTGGCACCATTTTTGTTTATCACTGGCTGCATCCCTTTGCAATTATCTTTGTGAGAGGCTTACCCTGTACCCCAGGGGGCAGGGCGGAAAAGCCAGTCATTCCTGGAGCAGCAGGACCTAATGAAGCCTTGCCTCGGGGACATTCCTCTGCCCTGATTCTCTGGTGTCTGAAAGAGGTTGTGCTCTCAACCATCTCCTCCATTAGCAGGGCTTCTTTCCTCTGCCTGGTGGTTTATCCTCTCAATGGTTGTGGCAAAGGATGAGCTTGGAGGCCACTGCTACCCTCTGCCAGATACCACTGAAGGCAGACAGAGGTTTCAGAAATTATTGGACAGGTTTAAAACAGAAAAACATGAAAACACCAAAAAGATTATGGCCACATAGATGCTCTTTCCTAGGAAGAGAGGCTCAGGAAAGCAGAAGAAGGATTTTCATCTGAAGCTGTGGTCTGAATTTTTAATTCTGTTGCTGTTGTTCTAGCATTTCAACACTTAGATAAAGCTGGTGGAAGGATGCACATATGCACCAAACCCTGTGGTCTTCAGCTGCTGGGTGAAATGTCCCTGTCCCTTTACATTGGGGAAAAAGGGATCACATCTTTCTGTCCTTGGTGAGCCAAACCTGAGTGGGCAGAGCTGCCCCTGAGTGTCCTCATGCTGCAGGAGATGGAGCAGATGAAAATGAGCCTCCTTCAGCTTTTAGGATAACACCAAACTTTCCTGCTTTGTGAAGTTCAGTCCTGCTGCTACCAGCTGGACTGTGCTACCGTGCTGCTTGTCTGTCCAGATTGAAAACATGCTCGCAGGAAAGGCTGCAGTAAACACGAGGCCATATGCAGAGTGTCAGCTCCTTCCTCTGTCGTTGTGGTTCTGATATTTGGAGGCAACTGGAGCCGAGCTGGAGCCCTTCAAAATCCACCTGCCTCGGTGCCATAAGATGTGAGGAGAAATTTGAAGTTTTCCTTCTGCTCAGCTTTGATATCCAGTATTTGCGTTTGATAAGTCCTGTTGGTGTGGCATGGAGGACTTGATGGAGTCACTTTTCCTCAGGAATTTCTGCCTGGATTCAAGGCTCACTGGGTGCCATCAACACTTCATGAAACTTTCAGCTTCTCTTATCTTTTTATATACATAAAAAACTATTCCATATATATCTATACACACACACACACACACATTACAGTCCAGATCCAAAGGTAGGCCAGCAATAAATACAACTATATTTTTAAAAAAACATATTTTAAATGTGTATGTATAAATATATATACACACACATATACATATATATACTTCAGATCAAAAACGTATGAGCTAGTAATAAATACTGGTATATTTTTCAAAGAAGGTATATTAAATTGATTTGATTACAATAGAGCTGACACATACTGTGCAAAAGAAACAAGTGCTGGGAAAATTCATTTACTGGCTATTATAAATGAATTTCCCCGCCTGTTGTTCTTTTTGTGCAGTATGTGTCAGCTCTATGGTAATCAAATCAATTTAAAATATCATCTTTAAAAAACATATAGCGTACATAAGACTTATGTTCTCCATAAGACAAGAGAAATACCGCAGCCTTAATCAGAGTTCTTCTTTCTTTGTCCAGCTGTCTTTCAACTGCTCTGTCTCACAAAAATACCTGACTGGTTTCAAGGTTGGGTTGGGCTCTCATAACGCTGGCATTAATGCCAAAGGGGAGGTGTGGACTTTTTCACCCATATTTCATTCCAGAGGTGTTTTCTCCCACAGGTGCTTCAGTGTGGCACTACATTTGCCACCTCACAGAGCTTGACACAGGGGATGGATCTAAATGACACCAAAATTCAGCCACAGCCTGACAGGCAGCGGCCTGGAGAGCAGTGGATCCCTGCAAAGCCTTGATCCTCGCTCCCTGCTAGTGGAAGCAGATAAAGCAACTTCTGGCCCACAATATTAGGTGTCCTGCAGCTCATATTGTTCCCTTTCCCACAGACCCAGGTCTGTGTTAGTTGTTCAGAGGAGCTCATGGGTGACCTGTGGAATCTGCACAATAATTTCCTCCCACGTCTCCCCCAGGGTGGTGCAAAGTAGGGTTAATATTTCAGTAACCCTCCTTGGACTGCAGTTGAATATACAGCATATTAATCCTAGATGTTATCACTTCTTCCTCCTCGTTAATCTCTTATCTTCTTCCTTTCTTTTTTCTGGTCTTTGTCTTTTCAGAAGATTTTATAGTTTGTTTGAGGCTTTTAAGTCTGCTTAGTATGTCATGAGTCATCCAAAGGAGTGTTTCTAGCAATACATTTCACATGTTAAATATAACCAGAAGGGATTATCTGGTGATTAAAGAATAAAAAGTCTGGCTCCTTTTCTTAGCACTATCATTAGACTAATTGTCTGTGATCTCAGGCAGGTCATTTCACCTCCCTGCTTTAGTTTTTCCTCCTTTAAAATGGCAACAAACCCATACACAACATTTTTGTCATATTTAATCTGTTCAGGTTTAGCTTCTCAAGACAGAAGCTTTGGGTTTATTTGCTTTTTTCCCAGTCTTCTGAGAGACATTTAATGTAGTTATGGGAAAGTAGGGAGGGGTTTTATACTTTTTGTTTGTTTGTTTAATTGGTTGGTATTATGAGAATCCAGCCTGGAATCAGCTACAGAAAGGAGCAGATGAGATAAATACACCCATCCTGCAGTCCAACAGTTCCACAAATAGCCTAACAAAATCCAAAATTAACTACCAAGATTCTTCAAATGCCCATTTCCACCAAACAGAAATGCAAAGGGCAAATGTCTTTGGTCCTTACCATGAAGTTTCAGTATAGCTTGTGTGTTACCATGTAATGAAAGAATTCCTGAAAATAATGCCTCAGAATAGCCACTCATATTCCCATGGCATGGATAATCAAGATAATACTGTTGCAAGAGATGATTAACCACTGTAAATCTTTTTGGCAACCCTTTCTCAGCAACCCCTTTCTGATATATATGTTTGGTGAAAAATGACACCATGGACAGTCCTCCTGTCCATCTAATCAATTAGATCAGGAGAGAGGCGTTTTTATTTGCTCTGTTGCCCATTGTTTCATGGCTGGAATCCGATGCCAGAGTTTTCATGGTTTAAAAACACCCGTCTTATAACTTCCTGCGTCTCGGCCATATTCCCAGTTTTTTTTCCCCTCTATGCATTGTTCTCTAGGTAGACAGCATTCCCTTTGCCTACATCCTTCACCTGATTAACTACCTCCATCTGCTGCAGATCCCTGTTATTAGCCATGTGTCTTTCCCTTCTTTTTTTCACCCTTTGGGCAGACGATTTCCGATTTCCATGTATAGGACAACATATGTTCCTTAGCTTTGCTACCTCTTGTCAGCCATGGTCACTGCCAAGAATGCCTGATGTGCCCTTCTCCAACTTCTTCATTGCTTATTCAGCCTACAGAGATACTGTGCCAGAGCTGGATATAAGACTGTTAACATGTGTTTACAGGGC